>NC_064243.1:99355937-99993125 GCF_003254725.2 Canis lupus dingo
CAAATTTGTTTTTAAAGAAAGAATATTTTGCCCCTATTAGGCCCCTATTTTGGCTAAAGCTGTGAGGGAATATGTTCACTCTCTTCTTTGATGGATATTTGGGGATTCCAAGGATTTGGCCTAAATTTGCCAGCTTTGGGCTAAAGTAAAGCAGTTAGGTTCACCAGGCAGTGTGTACAAAGAGCTCAGAGTTGAGGAAGATGGCGAGTGCCTAGGTCAGATAGTGTGCTCATTTTCCGAAGAGAAAACTGCTTCAAAATAGAGGCTGAACACAATCGGACATGTGGCTCGACCAGTTTACAGTTCACAGACCACTTAACACGTTTCTGTGAAGATTTGTTTTCCATTTATTTTCACCGTCATTATTCTTCACCTGATTATAAATAATAGAATCCAGTAGGATAGTTGGGGATAAAATTTTACTGATGACATTATTAAAACAATAGTTTAAGGATGTAATGGAAGTAAAGACCCCCTTTCCCGCTTTACAGTAGATACTAATAAGAATAGAAATAAACAACCTGAAATAAGACTTATTTTAGGAAAACTATGAACAGTGTAGCCTGAATGGCTCAGTGGTTGAGAGTCTGCCTTCAACTCAGGGCGTGATCCTGGAGTCAGGGAATGGGGCCCCTCATTGGGCTCCCCTTGGGAAACCTGCTTCTCCCTCTGCCTGTGTCTTTGCCTTTGTCTCTTTTTCTCTCATGAATAAATAAGTAAATAAATCTTAAAAAAAAAAAATGTGAACACTGCAGAAAAATGTAAACCTTAACTAGAAAGACACCCTAACTGTATGTAGGGAGAAACATCAGCTATCAGTTCACAGGACCAAAAAATAAATAAGGATCTAAAACAGCTAACATAAAGTAGATTTTATGCACAAATATTGATTTTAACACTGTGATAGGAAGATAATACCATCTTCTTAAGTGCATGTGAAACATTCATATAACTAATAATACACTTTTTTTTTTTTTTTTAACTTATTCATGAGAGACACAGGCAGAGGAGGAAGCAGGCTCCCTGTGGGGAGCCCAATGCAGGACTCCATCCCAGGACCCTGGGATCACGACCTAAGCCAAAGGCAGACACTGGGCCACCCTGGTGCCCCTAATAACATACATTTCAAAGAAAAAAGTAATTTCCAAAGAATAAGAGTACTCTTTTACCCAAACTAGAAATTAATTTTTCAAATGACATATACCTGGAATTTAAGAAGCTTCCAAAAATAAACTCATCCAAAGAAAAAAATGCAAAATGATATTGCAAATTTTATTTTATTTTTTATTTAAAAAAAATTTTTTTTTAAATTTATTTATTTATGATAGTCACACACACACAGAGAGAGAGAGAGAGGCAGAGACACCCAGGGATCCCGATATTGCAAATTTTAAAAGAAAATTGATAAAGCACAAAATGTCAAAAACTACAATACACACTTAAAGCAATTAAATTTTTATAGCCTTAAATTTTTTTTATAGCCTTAAATTTTTTTTTTTAAGATTTTATTTATTCATGAGAGACACAGAGAGAGAGGCAGAGACACAGGCAGAGGGAGAAGCAGGCTCCATGCAGGGAGCTCGATATGGGACCTGATCCCGGGACTCCCAAGATCGCGCCCTGGGCCAAAGGCAGGCGCTAAACAGCTGAGCCACCCAGGGATCCCCAAAATTCTTTTTTTTTTTTTAAGATTTTATATTTATTCATGACAGACACACAGAGAAAGAGAGGCAGAGACACAGGCAGAGGGAGAAGCAGGCTCCATGCAGGGAGCCCGATGTGGAAATTGATCCGGGGTCTCCAGGATCACACCCCAGGCTGAAGGTGGCGATAAACCGCTGGGCCACCGGGGCTGCCCATCCTTAAATTCTTAAGACAATAAGAAAGAGAACTAAGATTTCAGTTTAGGAGAAAAAAAACCCAACAAAGTAAACCAGAACAAAACAGAAGAGAATAAATTATATTATTAAATAAATTAATAAATTATAAAAGTAAATAGCAAAATTAATAAGGCTTAAAAGAGAAATGAAAAGTATATAAGTGAATAATAAGTAAAAAATGAAGTGCAATAAAAAATGAAGTGCAATAAAAACCAAAATAGTCCAACCACTCACCATAATTTAAGAAAAAAAATGAAGAAATGAAGAAAAATATAAGAAGTGACCAGGAGAAATAGCTGTGAAAGAGGAAGTTTTAACGGTAAACTACTTTCACAATTCTGTTTTTTAAAAAAGACTGATTTATATGAGGGAGAGAGAGTCCCAGGCAGTCTCTGCCCTGAACTGAACTGGAACTTGATCCCACCACCCCAGAAACATTACCTGAGCCAAAATCAAGAGTTGAAGGCTTAACTGACTCTTAACCCTCTTAACCCAGACATCTCTATTTTTACAATTTTGTGTAAAATAATAAAATGAGAGTAAAAATAAAGCTTTGATAAATTAGTAGATTCCTAGGAAAATCCATTTATCTAAAGTGACAAGTTATGGTGAAAAGCATAAATTTATAAACAGATTTTGTTAGAAGAAATGTAACCTCTTACCAAACAGCATCAGTCACAGAAAGTTTCACAGAATTCTACCAAGAAGATGGAAAAGCTTTAGCTTTTCCACATAAAATATTTGGGCCGGGGGATCCCTGGGTGGCGCAGCGGTTTGGTGCCTGCCTTGGGCCCAGGGCGCGATCCTGGAGACCCGGGATCGAATCCCACGTGGGGCTCCCGGTGCATGGAGCCTGCTTCTCCCTCTGACTGTGTCTCTGCCTTTCTCTCTCTCTGTGTGACTATCATAAGTAAAAAATAATAAAATAAATAAAATAAAATAAAATAAAATAAAATAAAATAAAATAAAATAAAATAAATAAAATAAAATAAAATATTTGGGCCAAAAGCTGAAGGAAAATATACAAAAAGAACTGTAGACAAATCTCAGTAATGAATATTGATTTAAAAAATTTAAATATTGGCAAAACCCAACAGTATATTAAAATAAAATCTCACCATGTTGAATTCATCCAGAAATGCCAGGACACCTCAATATTTGGAATTGAATTATCATAACTAATCATATACATAGATCTAAGGAAAAATGTCATAGAATTTCTCCTCGAAGCACTTGAAAAGATCTTTTACAAAGTCCAACATCCATTTCCTTTTTTTTTTTTGGTGGGGCTTGAACTCAAGACCCTGAGATCAAGACCTAAGCTGAGATCAAGAATCTGAGACCCAACAGAACCATCCAAGCGCCCCTCAACACCCATTTCTAACTTAAAAAAAAGATCACTGCAATAAGTATTGATATATCCCAGGCCTAAGACAATTAGGAATTAATGTAATTATGTAAAACAATAGAAACATTTTCTTAAGTTCAGAATCAAAGCAAGTATGTTATCTTTTTACTTTTGTCATTAGCCAGTGATATCAGTGAGAAAATAATGAGTTGTATAAATTTAGAAAGAAGTGAAACTATTTGCAGAAGAAATAAAATATATCTAAAAATTTCAACAGTCAATTAAAAAAATCCTGAGTGATGCATCAGGATTTTATTTTATTTTATTTTATTTATTTATTTTTTTGCATCAGGATTTTAAATACATAAAATTAATAGCCTTCATTTTATTTGAAACATATGTTATGACAATAAGGGAAATCTCAAGATATTTTTTGAAAAGAGAAAACACTTAAAACCAGAATGTGAAAATGTATAAGAAGAAAACTTAAATAGACTTTGTCAAATGCTGTTGTAAAGATACCACTTCTTTCCAAGTTGATATAGAACTTTAACATAATTCCCCAAACAAGCAAACAAGGTTTCATGTTGGAGATAAAAGCTGAATTTGCAAAAAATTTAACAATTAAAAAGCTGGAAATCTTGAAAAGGACAGACAAGTGAAGGAGGTTTTGCTAACAACATAGGCTAGATTCTAAATAATTGTAACATTATAGAGCTAGAGTATGAATAGACAAGGGGAATAAAGCATAAGTTCTAGAAATGGACTGAAGTATATTTGGACAGTGTATATGAACTATGCCATAAAAAATCACTGGGGAAAAGATGAATTCTTTAATATCATTGGGACAAGATAACCATTTTGATAAAGATAAAATTGAGTCCATACTTGACAACATAAACCAAAACAAATTCCAAGTATGTTAGAAATCTGAATGGCAGCCCGGGTGGCTCAGTGGTTTACCGCCGCCTTCAGCCCAGGGCCTGATCCTGGACACCCAGGATCGAGTCTCACGTCAGGCTCCCTGCATGGGGCCTGCTTCTCCCTCTGCCTGTGTCTCTACCTCTCTCTTTCTCTCTCCTCTCTGTATTCTCATGAATAAATTAAAATTTTTTTTAAATCTTAAAAAAAAAAGTCTAAATGGGAGAAACAGATCCATGCAATTACTAGGAGAAAAAGAGAATTCTTTCATAGCATGAGTATGGGTGAGGACCTTTTAGTAAGGGGCACCTCGTAGCTCAGTGGTTGACTGTCTACCTTAGGTTCAGGTCATGATTCCAGAGTCCTGGGATCGAGGGCCACATTGCACTTCCTGCAGGGAGCCCACTTCTCTCTGTCTTTCCCTCTCCTTCTTTGTCTCTCATGAATAAATAAATAAAATCTTTTAAAAATCTTTTAAAAGATAATTAAAAATGCAACTGATTAAAAAACACTATGGCAAAAATATAATCAGAATAAGATAATGAATTTGGAACAATATTTGCAATTTACTTCACAAAGGGCTAACACACTAATCTATAAAAAGTTTCTTAAAATTTTCATGTTTTATTTTTATTTTTTTAAAGATTTTATTTATTCATTCATGAGAGACAGAGAGAGAGAGAGAGGCAGAGACACACAGGCAGAGGGAGAGGCAGGCTCCATGAGGGGAGCCTGATGTGGGACTCAATCTTGGGACTCCAGGATCATGCCCTGGGCCGAAGGCAGGCGCTAAACCGCTGAGCCACCCAGGGATCCCTTCATTTGTTTTCTAATTGAATATTATTAACATATAGTTTTGTTTCAGGTGTACAATATTCAGTAATTCTATATATTACTCTGCTCATTATAATTGTCTCTTCATCTCCTTCACCTATTTGACCCATCTCTCCCCCCACGTCCTCTCTGGCAAACACCAGCTCTCTATATTTGAGTCTTTTTGCCTCTTTTGATTTCTTAAATTCACATAACAAAGTTATATGGTTTTTGTCTTTCTCTGAGTATATTTTATTTAGCTTTATACTTTTGGATCCATTCATGTTGCAGATGACAAGATTTTATTCTTTTTTATGGCTGAGTATTATTCCATTGTGTGTGTGTGTGTGTGTGTGTGTGTGTGTGTGTGTGTATGCCACATCATCTTTATCCATTCACCTATGAATTGACACTTGGGTTGTTTCCATATTTTGGTTATTGTAAATAATGCTACAGTAAACATAGGGGTACATATTTCTTTTTGGATTTGAGTTTTCATTTTCTTGGGGTAAATACCAGTAGTGGAATTACTGGATTATGTGATAGCTCTGTTTTTAACTTCTTGAGGAACCTCCATACTGTTTTCCATAGTGGCTACACCAATCTGCATTCCTACCAACAGTGCACAAGGGTTGCCTCTTCTCCACACCTTTCCAGCACTTGTTTCTATGTGATTTTAGCCATTCAGAAAGTTATGAGGTGATGTTGTAGTTTTGATTTGCATTTCTCTCATGAATGATGAGCATCTTTCATGTTCTGCTGGCCATCTGCATGTCTTCTTTGGGTAAATGTTTATGTCTTTTGGACTTTTTTAATTGGATTTTTTTATTGTTGTCTTTTTTGTGTTGAGTTGTATAAGTTCTTTATATATTGTGGATATTAGCCCCTTATCAGATATATTTTTGCAAGTATCTTCTCTCATTTAGTGGGTTGTCTAATTTTAGTTTTGTTGGTGGTTTCCTTCACTGAGCCAAAGTGCTTTTCATTTGGGTGTAGTCCAAGTACTTTAATTTTTATTTTGTTTCCCTTAGCAAAAGAGATATACTAGAAAAATCTTTCTATGACTGTTATCCAAGTGATTACTGTCTATGTTGTCTTCCAGGAATTTTATGGTTTCAGGCCTCATATTTAGGTCCCTACTCTATCTTAAGTTTAATTTTTTGTATGGTGTAAGAATGTGGTCCAGTTTCATTCTATTGTATGAAGCTGTCCCATTTTCCCAACACCATTTGTTGAAGAAGACTGTCCATTTTCCATTGTATATTCTTTTCTTCTATGTTGAAGATTAATTGACCGCATAATTGTGGGTTTATTTCTGGGTTCTTTATTCTGTTCCATTGATCTGTTTTTGTGCCAGTATCATTCTGATTTGATTACTACAGCTTTGTATATAACTTGAGGTCCAGAACAGTGATGCCCCCAGCTTTGCTTTTCTTTTTCAAAATTGCTTTGGTTATTTGGGGTCTTTTGTGGTTCCATACAAATTTTAGTATGGTTTGTTTAGCTTTGTGAAAAATGCTGTTCATGTTTTGATAGGGCTTGTATTAAACATGTAGATAACTTTGGGTGGTAGGGACATTTTATTTTTTATTTTTTAAAGATTTTATTTTATTTATTCATGCGAGGCAGAGAGAGAGAGAGAGAGAGAGAGAGAGAGAGAGAGAGAGAGGCAGAGACACAGGCAGAGGGAGAAGCAGGCTCCATGCAGGGAGCCCAACATGGGACTCGATCGCGGGTCTCCAGGATCATGCTCTGGGCTGAAGGCGGTGTTAAACCACTGGGCCACCAGGACTGCCTGTTAGGGACATTTTAAGAGTATTTGTTTTTCCAATTCATGGACATGAAATTCTTTTCATTTGTGTCATTTTCAATTCTTTTCATCAGTGTTTTATATTTTTAGAGTACAGATAGGTTAAGGTTATTTTTAGGTATTTTATTATTTTTAGTGCAATTGTAAATGGGATTGCTTTCTTAATTTCTCTTTCTGCTATTTCATTATTAAATGTATAGAAATGCAGCATTTCTGTATGTTGATTTTGTATCTGATGATTTTACTGAATTCGTTTATCAGTTCTAGCAGTTTTTTTGTGAAGTAATTTGGGTTTTCTATACATAATATGTCAGTTGCAAATAGTGACAGTTCTATTTCTTCCTTACCAGTCTGGATGCCTTTTATTTCTTGTCTGATTGCTGTGGCTAGGACTTCTAGTACTTTGTGGAATATGAGTTGTGAGAATGGACATCCTTGACTTGTTCCTGACCTTTGGGGGTGTTCTCAGTTTTTCAGCATTGTATATGTTAGCTGTTTTTAAAATATATATCTATTATTGAGATATGTGCTTTCTAAACCTATTTTGTTAAGTGTTTTTTTTTTTTAATTTTTATTTATTTATGATAGTCACAGAGAGAGAGAGAGAGGCAGAGACACAGGCAGAGGGAGAAGCAGGCTCCATGCACCGGGAGCCCGATGTGGGATTCGATCCCGGGTCTCCAGGATCGCGCCCTGGGCCAAAGGCAGGCGCCAAACCGCTGCGCCACCCAGGGATCCCATGTTAAGTGTTTTTTATCTTGAATGGGTTTTTTACTTCACCAGCTGCTTTTTTTGCATTTAATGTACTGGACATGATTTTTTTTTTTTTTTGGGTATAGTCATGATTTTTATTCTTTGTGTTGTATCACATTGATTGATTTGCAAATATTGAACCATCCTTGCATCCCAGGAATAAGTTCCACTTGATCATGGTGAATGACATTTTTGATGTATTCTTTGTTCCATTTGCTATTATTTTATTGAGGATTTTTGCATCTGTTGTCAAAGATATATCGCTTGTAGTGTTGTTTTTTTAAGTGTCTTCATCTAGTTTGGTATTAGGGTGATGATGGCCACATATAATGCACTTGGAAGCTTCTCTTTCCCTTTGTTTTTGGAATAGTTTGAGAAAATAGGTATTCTTTAAATGGTAGAATTTCCCCACGAAGCCATTTCTTCCTGGACTTTTGTTTGTTGGGAATTCTTTGATTACTGATTCAATTTCATTGCTAGTAATTGGTCTGTTCAAATTTTCTATTTCTTCCTGACTCAGTTTTGGGAGGTTATATATTTCGAGGAATTTATCCATTTATTTTGCATTGCTCAATTTGTTGGCATATATACTTTTTTGATAGTAGTCTCTTAGAATCCGTTGTATTTCTATGGTATTGGTTATTTTCCCTCTCTGGTTTAGTTTATTTGCCCTCCTTTTTTAAGTTCCTCCCCTTGTTGAGTCTGGCTAAAGGTTTATCAGTTTTGTTGTTTTCAAAGAACCAGGTCCTGGTTTCACTGATCTGTTGCTTTTCTATTTTGTTTATTTCTGTTCTTTTATTGTTTTCCTCCTTCTACTGGGTTTAGGCTCTGTACTTCTTTTTCTAGGTCTTTTAGGTATAAAGTTAGATTGTTGAGTTTTTTGTTTTGTTTTTGTTTTTGAGTTAGGTCTGTATTGCTATGATTTCTTAGAACAAGTTTTCCTGCATCCCAAAGATGCAGGACTCATTGTGTTTTTATTTTCATTTGTCTCCATGTATCGTTTTATTTCATCTTTGATAATCTTGGTTGACCCATTTATTGCTTAGTAGCTTGTTATTTAACTTCCATGTATATTTGTTCTTTCCATATATTTTCTTGTGGTTGATTTCTAGTTTCATAGCATTTTGGTTGGAAAAGATGCATGATACAATTTTAGTATTTTTGAATTTGTTGAGACATGTTTTGTGGCCTGACATGACTATTCAAGGGTCTGTTCTCTGTGCACTTAGGGGAGGGGGGGAATGTATTCTAGCTTAGTATGGAATGTTCTGTATATATCTGTTAGATCTGTCTAGTGTGTCATTCAAACCCATTCTTTCTTGTTGATTTTTTTTTTAAGATTTTATTTATTCATGAGAAACAGAGAGAGAGAGAGAGAGAGGGAGAGGCAGAGGCACAGGCAGAGGGAGAAGCAAGCTCCATGCAGGGAGCCTGACGTGAAACTCGATCCTGGGTCTCCAGGATCAGGCCCTGGGCTGAAGGTGGCGTTAAACCACTGAGCCACCCGGGCTGCCTTGATTTTCTGTTTCTATGATCTATTCATTAATGTAAGTGGAGTGTTATAGTTCCCTACTATTTCTGTATTACTATCAATTTTTTGCTTTATGTTTGTTAATAGTTGCTCTATGTATTTGGGTGCTCCTGTTGGATGCATAAATATTTATTGTTACAGCTTCTTGTGGGGTTGTTCCCTTTATGATTGTGTAGCATCCTCTTTTTTTTTTATTAAAAGATATATTTACTTATTTTAGAGAAAGAGTACACACGTGTGTGAGGGGTGGTGGGGGTGGGGAAGAGAATCTTCAAGAAGACTCTCCACTGAGTGTGGAGCCTGAAATGGGGCTCAATCCCAGGACCTCGAGATCATGACCTGAACCAAAATCAAGATTCTGCATCTCAACCAACTGAACCACCCAGGCACTCCTCTTTGTTTCTTGTCTTTATTTTAAAGTATATTTTGTCTATAGAAGTATTGCTATCTCAGCTTTCTTTTAGCTTTTGTTTGCATGAAAATTGCTTTTTCATCCCTTCACTTTCAACATATATTTGTCTCTGCTTCTGAAATGAGTCTCTTTTTTTTTTTTAAGATTTTATTTATTTATGAGACACACAGAGAGAGACAGAGACAGAGACAGAGAGACAGAGGCAGAGACACAGGCAGAGGGAGAAGCAGGCTCCATGCAGGGAGCTTGACGTGGGACTTGATCCCAGGTCTCCAGGATCACGCCCTGGGCCAAAGGCAAGCGCTCAACTGCTGAGCCACCCAGGGATGAAATGAGTCTCTTGTCGGCAAGTATAGATTTGTCTTGCTATTTTTTATCCATTCTGTAACCCCATGTCTTGAATGTTTAGTTTCTTTACATTCCAAGTAATTACTGATTGGTATGTACTTATTGCCATTTTGTTACTTGCTTTATGGTTGTTTTAGTAATTCTTCTATTGCTCTTTTCTCATGGTTTGCTTTCTTTAGTGATATACTTGGGATTCCTTTTTCTTTATTTTTTGCATATGAATTACAAGTTTTTGATTTGTGGTTACCATTATAGTTGTATACATGACATATTCTGCACATAGCAGTCTCTATTAAGTTGATGGTTGCCTAAATTTGAATTCTAAAAGCACTAAATTTTTACTTCTCTTTCTCCCATGTTTCAGGTATATAGTGTCATACCTTGCATCTTTTTGTGAATCCCTTGACTGATTTTTATAGATATGCTGAATTTTATTGCTTTTGTGCTTCTTAATTTTCTTCCTCCTGCTTATGGTCTTTCCTTTCCCACTCACATAGTCCCCTTTAATATGTCTTGTAAGGCTAGTTTAGTGGCAATGAATTCTTTTAATATGTTTGTCTAGTAAATTCTTAATCTTTCCTATCCTTAATGGCAGACTTGGCATTAAGTCACTGTGAAGTGGTGCTGGCTTCTATTGGGGTTGTTTGCACACTGCCATGCTTGTGGCGCTGCTTTGAATGGACTCTGGTAACGATATTTTGGAGGCTGGGAATCTGCAGAACATGGGGGTAGGGTGCAGTGCCCTTAAAGTCTCTGCCAGTCTGCTGTGTGAGGCGAACTGCAGCCACCTAGGAAGCCCGTGGAGGCGGAGATGGAAGGGGTGAGTCCACAGAAGGACACGGGCCAGCCTGCACTGTTAGGAAGCTAGAGGGTATTCAACTGCGCTGGGTCCCATAGATGTCCCTGTATCTACGCTGTGGGTTTGGATGTTGGATGACACTCACCAGCTCCTTTGCTCTTGAAGACATCTTCCAAAGATTCCTGCCCCTCAAGCACCCACTCTGAGATTAGTAAATCTTCCTGTATTCTCCAGGCATTTTTGGAACTGCTGAGTCTGTGCTGTATCTCAGTGGGGTTGTTTGTTGTGTTTTTTTTTTTTTAACACTTTATTTATTCATTCATGAGAGACACACACACAGGCAGAGACACAAGCAGAGGGAGAAACAGGCTCCACGCAGGGAACCCGACGTGGGACTCAATCCCGGGTCTCCAGGATCAGGCCCTGGGCTGAAGGCAGCGCTAAACCCCTGAGCCACCCAGGCTGCCCAGTTGTGCTGTCTCTTTAAGGGCAGAGATTCAGTTTACTTTTACTGTCCTGCTCTCCCAGAGCCTAGGTCACTGATTCTTAAAATTTTAGATGCTAAGGCCCACTGGTTGAAAGAACTTGCTAAATCAGGCCCCCTTGGTCTTTTGAGTCAAATGGTAAGAGGATTTGTCGTCTTTGGGCAGGTTCTCATGTCTGAGGTGCCTGGAGGGAGCATCTGCTTTATTCCTCTCTCTACGCCCTTGGCACCCTTCTGTGGACAGTCCTATGGGTCTGTTTGGCTCTAGACCGCAAGTCCACCTTCCTGCCCTCCTCAATGTGATCTCTTCTCTACATTTAGCTGTGGAGCGCCTATTCTGTCAGGCTTCAGTCACTTTCCGGGTTATTTACACTAATGCAGGTATTACCTAGTTGCATGCATGGGGCGAGGTGAGCCCAGGATCCTCCAATTCCACCATCTTCCCAGAAGTCGTGAAATGCAGATTTTTTATTGCTTTTGTATTATGCAACTTTACCAACCTTTTTAGTTCCAATAGTTTTTTCCATAGTCTGTAGAGTTTTCTGTATTAAGATCATATCACCTGTATAGAGACAGTTTTACTTCTTGTTTTCTAATTTGGATGCCTTTTTTTCTTACCTGATTTTTTGGCTCAGATTTTCAGTATTATGCTCAATAGTGAGTGGCAAGAGTGCCACTATAATTTGAGAGTTTTTTTAAATCACCGAAGGATGTTGAATTTTGGCCAGTGTTCTTTCTGCATCTATTAAAATGATGAGAGTTATAGACTTTCTTCTAGTAATGTATCACAGTGGTTGATTTGCGTATGTTGAAACTTCTTTGTATCCCAGTGATAAATATCACTTGATCATGGTGAATTGTCCTTTTATTTTTTTAAGATTTTTACTTGAGAGAGAGAACACGGTGGGGGGGGGGGGGGAGGGCAGACGGAAGGGGAGAAAACAGACTCCCTTCTGCTTTACATGGACTTTTTATGAAATGATCTTGTAAATGTATTTTAAGATTTCTTAACATTTTCTTCTTTCTAGCTTACTTTTTATAAGACTGCAGTATGTAGTAGATGTAACAGACAAAATATGTGTTGACTTATTGAAAAGGCTTCTGGTTAAGAGTAGGCTATTAGTAGTTCAGTTTTTGGTCAGCAAGTTACAAGTGGATTTTCGACTTCATGGGGGGGGGGGGTACTTTTATCCCAACATTGTTCAGTTGTACTTAATGCCCAGTAGAAAAGTTAGGGGAAAACGATAGCTACCAAAAAATGGGGCAGGACTGTGGAAGATCCAGCTCCTTTAGAAATGCAGACCTGGGTCACAGGAGAGGTGCTGGCAAGGACCAGAAGCACATATATGTGTAACAGGTATTGTTGAGGTGCCAGTTATTGTCTTCTAGTTCCAGCCTGTCCTTTACTTGGCATTCATGTTCTGCTTTGTCAGCTGGCTCTGTGTTAGCCAATATAGGATGCTAGACAGAAACGGTAGACTGCAGAAGAGGGGGGATTAACTGGCTCCTTACTGTCTTTTTACTTCTCACAGCTTTATTCTCATGACGATCCTTCATGCTTGCAGTGACGGTTCTTCCCGAGAGCAGCAGTCAAACCCAGTTTGCAGCTTTTCCAACACATGCAGAAAGAGGTACACTGTGTCAGCCCCAGCCATCACCCCACAGAACTTATCCAAACCTAGAAATCCCATTACTGGCCAGGTGGCAGCCTTTCCCAGGAAAACTGCATTCATTCCCTCAGCCCAGGGAAACTGTATTCAGTACCTTGGAGTTCTCAGCTGTGGTCCTGTGATCAGGAATGTCCCTTTCTCCTGGGAACTTGCTAGAAGTATAGATATTTTGAAGCACCACCTGGTCTACTAAGTCCATAACTCTGATGTGTGATCAGGAATCTATGCTTAATAAGCCCTCCACCTGAGCCTAATGAATGCTGAAGTTTGAAAACCAGTGCCTTCAAGTTCTCAGTTCAGTCTTGGTTGCCTAATTAATAGTTTTCATTTAAAAAAAAAAAAAAAGAATTTCATTCTGTTTAAATAACTGGTGTGGGACACCCTAATAGAGTAGCGTTCTGCCAAAATGCATAAAGAAGTATCAACACCCAAGTTTCCTTAAACTCTTTGAGAAAATGGAAGAGGGAACTTTTCCCATGTCATTCTACATGACACATTACCACAGATATCACTAGCAAAGATCAGTAGCCCCCAAGAACACAGATGCAAGAATCCTAAAACAACAACAAAAAATAGTACTTTGCATCCAGCAGCATATTAAAGTGGTTATGCACCATGACCAAGTGGGATTTATCTCAGTAATTAATGAAAGGGTGGATCATCCTATGAAGATCAATCTGTGTAGACACCACATTAATAGAATGAATAAAACACAATCATCTCAATGCAGAAAAAGCATTTAACAGAATCTGACATCTTTTCCTAATTAAAAACAAAAAGAACAGTACTCAACAAACAGTACTCACAAACTCAAACAAAAAGAAAAGAGGGTAACTTCCTACAACATGATGAAGGGATTATATGAAAAACCTCCAAATAGTATCATACTCAGTGAAGAAAAGCTGAAAGCTTTCTCCCTTAAATCAGGAACAAGACAAGTATGCTTGCTTTTGCCACTGCTCAACCATAAGTTTTAGCAAGAAAATTAGGCAAAAATAACTAAGAAATACCTAACTGGAAAGGAAGAACCTATATCTATTTGGAGATGACACGATCTAATATACCGTAAACCCGGATAAGTCCATAGAAAAAGAACTATTGGCACTAATAAATTCAGCAAAGCTGCAGGATACACCGTAAACACAAAAATCCATTGTATTTCTGTACACTAGTAATGAACAATCTGAATGGAAAGATACCCCATGGCCGTAGGAGGGCTTAAATACTGTTCATGTAGCAACAGTACCCAAAGTGATCTATGGGTTCAGTGCATTCTCTATCACAATAGCAACTGCTTTTCCTCCCTCTCCAGAAAATGGAAAAGCTGATTTTAAATTTCATATGAAATTTCACATGAAATGAGAGACACTGAATAGCAAAACAATATATTTTTTTAAGATTTTATTTATTTATTCATAGACACAGAGAGAGAGAGGCAGAGACACAGGGAGAGGGGGAAGCAGGCTCCATGCAGGAAGCCCGATGTGGGACTTGATCCCGAGTCTCCAGGATCACACCCAAGGCTGCAGGCGGCGCCAAACCGCTGCACGACCAGGGCTGCCCGCAAAACAATCTTTAAAGAGCAAAGTTGGAGGACTCATACTTTATGATTTCAGAACTTTTCTTTTTTTTTAATCTTTATTTATTCATGAGAGAGAGAGGCAGCAGAGGGAGAAGCAGGCTCCATGCAGGGAGCCCGACGCAGGACTCAATTCCAGGTCTCCAGGATCAGGCTCTGGGCTGAAGGTGGCGCTAAACCGCTGAGCCACTCGGGCTGCCCTGTTTTCAGAACTTACTGTTTAACAATAGTAGCTATCAAAATCCTGTGGTATTGGCATAAGGACAGACCAGTGGGGTAGAATTGAAAGTCCAGAAATAGACCACACACGTCATTGTTCATCAGATTTTTGACGGTGCCAACAACTTTCAGGGGCAAAGAATCTCTTTCAACAAGTGATGTTGACCTTATTGAATATTCATGTACCTCTGAACTGTTCTGATTCATTCAGAATATTGAAATCTGCCTCAGATCACATAAGTGATTAAAGATGGGTCAAAGACAAATGTTAAAGGTCAAAGTATAAAATCCTTAGAAGATATGGTGGGCAGATTTTCATGACTTTGTATTTGGTAATGGATTCTTAGATACCAAAAATATAAGCAACATTTTTAAATTCTGATGAAACTTTTTTTAAAAAAGATTTTATTTTAGAGAGAAAGAGACAGTGGGGGGGAGGGGGAGAGGGAGAATCTGAAGCATGGAACCCAACATGGGGATCGATCTCACGACCCTGAGATGCCCTGAGCCAAAACCAAGAGTCCAGTGCTTAACTGAGCCACCCACGAGCCCCAAATTAAAACTTTTCAAAGGACATGATCAAGAAAGGGAGAAGACAACTCACAGAACAGTAGAAAACATTCATTCACCAATCATATTGATAAGAGCTTGATGTCCAGAATATGTAAAAAAAACTCTTACAACATCCCAATTCACAAATGGGCAATGGATTTCTTCTCCAAAGAAAATACACATCTAGTTAACAACATATGAAAAGATGTTCAACATAACTGGCATCAGGGAAATGCAGATCAAAACCACAGGAAGATACCACTTTAAACCAGCTTGAATATTTATAAAACAAAGACAAAACAAGTGCTGGCAAGGATATGGAGAAATTGAAGCCTCCTCCTACATTACTGATGGGAATGTAAAATGTGCAGCTGCCATGAAAACACTTGGGACAGTTCTGGAAATAGTTAAACAGAGTTACTACGTAAATCGTATCAATTCCAATCCCAGGTATATATCTAAGAGGAATTAAAAATGTGTTCACCTAAAACTTGGACAAGATTGTTAATAGCAGCATTATTCATAATAGCCAAAAAATGGAAAGAAGCCAAGTGTGCCTTTACATTTGATTGGTAAGTGAACAAAGGAAATGCACATATATACATACATACGATAGAGTACCATTCATCCTGAAAAAGGAGTAAAATTTGACACATACTTCAACATGGATGAACACTGGAAACACACTATATGAAAGAAGCTGGACACAAGAGGTCACATATTGTAGGATTCCATTTATAGGAAATGTCCCAAATAGGCAAACCCATAGAGACAGAAGATGTATTACTGGTTGCCAGCTGATGGGGTAAGTAGAATTGGTAATGACTGCTAATGGATATGGGGTTTCTCTTTTGGGATGATGGAAATGTTCTGGAGATAGCCTTAACAGCTGTAAATCTTGTAAGTTAAAAACCACTGAATTGTAAATGGTTAAAATGATATATTTTATCCCAGTTTTGATATGTAGCAGTTAAGCATGTCATGAGAGCATTTTTTAAAAAACTTTGGCAAAATATACATAATGTAAAGTTGACCATTCTTAGCGGCATTGAGTACATTCATACTTTTATGCAGCCATTCTCACTCACCACATCCTTCTCTAGAACTCTTCTCATCTTGCAAAACTGAAACATTACCCATTAAACAGTAATTCCCCCCTTTACCTTTCCCCTACTTCTGGCAGTTAGTATTCTACTTTCCATCTGTCTGAATCTGACTAGATATTTCATATAAATGGAAGCACACTTACACACTTATATGTCCTTTTGTAATTGGCTTACTTCACTTAGCGTGTCTTGAATGTTCATCCATGTTGTGGCAAGTCAGAATTTTCCTTCCTTAGGCCGAGTGTCTCATTGTATATAAATGCCACACTTCCTTTATCCACTCATCCAACAGCAGACGTTCAAGTTGCTTCCACCTTTTGGCTATTGTGAATAAATGGGTGTACAAATTTTATTTTAAATGAAAAAGTTATGATTTATTTTTGAAGGGAGTCTGTTACAAATTAGTATTTTTTAAAATATACGTCTTTTGTTTGCATTAGCTTAAAGATTAAGAATTTAAAAGAGAACCCCAAGATCAATGGTACTGTTTGCTTTAAAGAAACACAAAAGACATAGAAGTATCCATTGCAAATTTATTATGCATTAGGAAGCTTAACTTAAAAACCAACAGCATAGTAAAAAGATATGTTATCTCTGTTCATAGCAGAACAGGTTTCAAAATATATTTTCTTTTAAATGTATTCAGTCAGTACACAATCCTTTTATAAAAGTTGTATATATATTTTTCTTTCAACACCTTCATTACATTTATAAATACAAGATTTACACAGCACCCCATCAAAAAAAATTAAAACTCCTTACAAATATCTACATATATTTCATACCTATAAAACTTCCAGAGGAGTGCTCTGTTAAAGGTGGGTGGGCCCTAATTAATGGTCCATACTGGTGCAGCAAAATACATATAAATCTGTAAAGTTTTCTGTCCATAAAACATCTCGAAAAATTAGCAAGACACTTATTGTGAAACTGAGCTTCCTAAACCACCATATTTTAGAAAAGAATCTGATGTGCATATTCCCATGAAATTCAAAAGTCAGATAAACAAAAAGACCAATTGAAAACAGATGCATACAACAAAGCAGTTAAGGCAGGAGTGAGATGAACAGGAAGAACTGAGGAGACAGAAGATGCAGCCAGGAGCAGATGCTAATAGTGTGTTCTATGAATCTTAACTTGGATATAAACTTTATTGGTTTCAGTCACTAATGCTTACCCCCACTTAGGAATATTTATATTACTGAAAGCTTTCTTAGAAACTCCCTTCAAGTTCTGTGTTACTACCAGAATACTTGTGTGTTCTTCCGTAAAATCACCTTGGATCTGACTAAAACAGGTCCAGTGATCTGAGTTGCTCATTCTTCAGAATTTAAATTTTTAAGAAAATTTCCCTTTATCTAATAAAGGTGATCACTGATCGATATTCATGTCCAGAGGTGTATATGCTGAATTTCATTCTAGCCAAGAATAGGAAATAGAAGGAAAGGAGAGTAAGACTCGGGTTTTGTTGACCTTTGAACAAAGGCAAGAGATCCCTGATACTGAGTGACTCTTGGAGCGGCCACTCATAAACACCCATGGGCTCAGCGGGCAGAGGAGAGAAACAGGAAGGAAGAAAATAAGCAGGGATTTTTTTTTTACTTCAAATCTTGCCAGAGATGGCAGTCCACTTCCACCCTGCACCTTCCGCTAAAAAGGAGATGGAAAAACTGCTATCACCTTCTTCCAGAGTTACTCAAGGAAAGCCATCCTACCAGGGATAAGGAATCTTTATATTTGAGTTTCAAAGTTTGGACTCCAGGTGACTTTGAGAGTTGAAACATTTGCAGGAAAGTACTTCAAATCTTGTTCTAATGTACAACAGCAACAAAAAGGAAGAGGTGGAGGGATGGAGAGGGTCACTTCTCAAACCTGGCCCTGTAGGATGCCACTAGCATCTCCCCTCCAGCACCATGAAGTCTCCTTGTGGTGTGGCTCCCCACGGCTCTGAGAGAAGGTGTGTGCAGAACCCCCCTTTCTGCCAAGTTTACAGCTCAGTGCACTGATTCCCAGACTCCTCGAAGGAAGAGAGCTCCCAGATGCTGTTGTCTTGCAGTAGTGGCTCAATGTCCTCATCACTGCCCCGCTCTGGGGTATTGATCAGGCTGCCGCTGATGCTGTTGCTATGTTTTTGAATTCCACTGCCTTTACGGTATTCAGGGATGAATAAGGCAACCAGGAAAGACATAAGAACTATACATGCCCCAAATAAAAATGGTGGGCCTGGGATGACAGCTCCCTGAGGCACACAGGAAAAAAATGGAGACAAAGGATTTAGTTAGTATCCTTTTGGATTAGTAATACAAATTTAGCCCTGGACTCCCCCAAACAATCAAAAAGTAAAAAATTCTCTCATAAGCAAATGTTTCATTAAGTACCAAGGCAAATTCTAAGAGCCTGTCTTCGGAACAGGAGAAAGGGCAACTAGGCATTGTTCTTTGCACCACTTCTCAATAGCTCAAGTGGCAGTTGTGGACTTCCTGCCCCATCCTATGACCTCACATCATACACTCTGTTGATGAGCATTAAGAACACTTTTATACAGAAATTTACATTGAAGAAATATCAAATAGTAGAAAAAGCACTCGAGCTAAATTTCTAGCAGGGATTTAGGTCATTTCAGATTTTATTTTACCTCGCTGGGCTTCACCAGAAGACAGCATTCTGATTAGAGTACGTGTGTAGGTAAAAATGGAGTCTGAACAAAAGTAGGACAAAGCTTTTGCAGAAGATATTACATCATTGAAATGATCCTTCCCCAATCCCAGGAAGCACTGAACATATAGCACTTACTATCAAATACAATAGAAACTTAAAAACATTTTCCGAATTTAAGCTCTGATTTTGCTATAATCAGACATAATGGTTGTTATAAAATTAGACTTATCACCAAATTACCTGCAGGGCAGCATTGTCAGAATTCAGTTCTGGTTCTAACTCTGTCAGTTCAACATGGAACATGTAGAATATGAAGCCATACAGTGCTGGCCCCAGGCCATTACACAGTCCTCTTATTCCAGTTATGATCCCCTGGGCAACTCCTACATCAGAACAAAGAGACGGGAGCCAATCTTTTCAGAAAAGCATCTCAAGATTAGGGATTTCACGGTATTTTCTTACCAACTGTGATATATTGCTTCAGCTGGACTAAGTATAAGTAGTCTGTGCTAAGGGAAGGAGATTAGGGACTTGCCCATCATAATTTCATTCAGTGCACAAATGTATTACTGGTTTTACTGTGTCCTTTTAATGTTGCCCTAAGATCTATAAGAAGATGAAGTGATGTTTGCAAAATCTCTTTTGGGGCTAAATTCCCCCCATAACAGCTAGATTCTTCCCATAAATGGAGAATAAAAAATGAAAAAAATTAAATGTTCTCCATTTATAGGCAATTTCCACTTTTTTATGGAATTAGAGTTTTCCTCCTTTCCTCATCTAATGGTGCTTTTAAAGTAAATATCTGCCCTTTGTCTCCTGGAGCCCTGTGTGGGAGTCCACAGCAGTCCCAACATTATGTACTCCTAGCAGGCTCCACAGACTCTGCTCCTCATGGTGATCTTCACTGAAAAATCCCAGAAGTGCCACTTCTAGGTATCTCTGGTTCTAATGTGGCAGATAAAATATTAGCTTGAACCATATGAAAAGGATGTTTCCATAAGTCAAAACTGTTCAGATACAATTCCAAAAGTCAAATGTTCAGAACACAACTTAATGTGTTCCAGTAATGCTGTATGCTAACATTTAGAGACATCTGTATTAAAACAGGCATAATAAGGGACACCTGGGTGACTCAGTGGTTGAGCCTCTGCTTTCAGCTCAGGGTGTGATCCTGGGATCCCAGGATTGAGTCCCGCATCGGGCTCCCTGCATGGAGCCTGCTTCTCCCTCTATGTCTCTGCCTGCCTCTCTCTCTTGAATAAATAAACAAAATGTTTCAAAAAATAAATAAAATACCTAATAACCACTGGAAAAAAAATAAAACAGGCATAAGAGCCAAAGAGAATTCATGTCACGAAAGACAAGATGGTGCCTGTCAGACGTCAAGAAGACAGTGCCCACCCTCCACAGCTGGCTGACTTCTTCAGACACAACACCTCCCCAAGGACACAAAGCCAAGTGAGTTCTCAGTCAGGGTGACACACAGGACCTGTGGCCCTTTTAGGTAACGCTTTAAAAATGGATACGAATAAGACATCTAATTTCTGATGTTGGAAAAGCAGGTACAACGTAATCTTTTCTAATCTAGTTTCTTATTAAAGCTTCTTAAAGGGTTCTAATGCATTTAAAAGATTTTCCTTCTAAACTTCACTACTTCCTAACTACAGTTAGGTGAGTTATTAATAGATGGAGAAGGAAAGGATTAATTCTGGCAGTGGTTCCCACTTGACAGAGGTTCGAGAAGGATGAGGAGTCTAGATGGTACCATGGTCACCTACATTTTCATTGTGTTTCTCACTGGGCATGTAACAACTACGCATATGTATTTATCCTCAAAAATTCATTTCCTAAATTAAGCAAATGGACTTTGACAGATTCCAAATTGACAAAATCTCAGTGATTAAATAAAGACCTCATTACTTTACTAACTAGTCTATTGTTATTTGACATACCTGTTAAAATGATTAGTTAATTCTGGTGTTAACACAAAAGAGGAGTCAAAACTAAAAAGAGAAAATAGGTAGTTTTTTTTTTTTTTTTTTGATAGTTCTATTTCTAATCCTTAGTATTCTGAACTGCTTAGTCCAGATTTAAAGAAGATCAAAGCAGGAAGGAAAATAGGTATAATTGCTGAGAAAGGACCAGATGGCTGCCACCTGCTCTGGGACATGGAGAGGCTCAGAGCCTCTCTACTTCAGGTATATTTTTGCAAAAGGAGAAAAACAAGAGGACAGTGACCTCACCTTGCTGATCTGACTCTGCATTCCGAGAGACAAGCGCACTGACTGCTGGAAATGTGATGCTGGACATGGCGGCCACGGTCCCCGCTGCCCACATCATCCTGTAATGACAAGACCAGCGGCAGTCAGGTGGCAAGCCAGCCCTAAGGAGTTTGCTCTTCAGAGCACAATCTCGCAAAACCACAAAAAGCTTTCTGTTTTTTTCTAGTTAGGTTGTATTTATTTTTCCCTCTTTAAAAATTGATTTTTTTTTAAACCTGGAAGGTCCTGCATCATTCTGCCAATACTGATCCTTCACAGGTGGGAAGGTTTTATTTCATGTTACCTCTTCAAAATCTGTTCTTCAGCCTTTTTTGCCCATTATTATCTTTAGATATAAGCTCAATAAAGTTCAGAAGGATTTGTTTCTATAAACACATCTTCCTCACTGATTTTTACTTTTCTCTGTACCTTCACACTGACCCGAGCTGCTCCATTGCCACCCCTCAAGAAAGCGTCCTGTGCCAACCAGCGCAAACAACAGAGAAGTGCAGGGTCACTACGAAAGGAACGTGTCAGTATGAAGTATGAGCATAAACAAAGTGAAGCCCTAATGGGAATGAAAACTTGTTTGGCCAGACTTCCTTGGGGAAGGCTAATGTGCACATCCTTACTGAAAAGAAACTCTTTTAAATGCAGCATGAGTCTGACCGAATTAGGTACTGAACCAAAGTTCACAGGACTGAAATCTAAAAGAACAAGAATCAACCATTGACCAGATTTCTAGCTCCTCTAAGTTATGTCATCAGCTTATATGTGTAAAGTGAGGATCAACTGTAGTATGTAAAACAGAGATAGAAACTGTTACTTGGTAACAGGCACACATATTTCTTCTTACTCTGCAGGGGTTATGTTGAACATCCTTCCTGTTTGTGGGAATCTCATATGCTTCCAGTAATAACTGCCTTAGGGCACACATGGTTTTGGAGACTTAGATCTTACTGATCTAAGTCAGATGCTTTATGTTACAGAGCTTACGTCACTATCAGAGTCACTCCACTAATTATGGCAGTGAACCCCATTTACTGAGGCAGAGGCAGTCTTAACAAATACTCTTAGATTACCTACTTTCATTCTTCCCCAAATTAAGTCCAAACACCCTTTTTGAAATGTTGAATGTACCAAGCTAGCAAAATAACCCTTGTTTATTAATAACACTCAACCGACTCGAGTTCCTCTAAAAGATGCTTCTTCTGTCTGTTCGTATATGAGAATCCAAAGAAGAGGCTTACCAGGCCTGAGATCCAAAACCATACCAGGCTAACTGAAATATCTGGAAGCCCAAGCCAAGGAGGACAGTATTCTTATTCCCTAATGATCTCATCAAGATGGTAAGAAAGACTGTCTGTAAAAACAAAGGAGAATCTTGAGAAATCATGTAAGTGCACAGATGTGATGCAAGCGTGATAAGGGGAGCGTGTTTACGATGACCACGACCTCTACCAGCACATGGCCTGGCCAAAGAGCAAGGAGGCCACGTGGTACTGATGGCGCTCTCAATCAGGTCCAAGGCTAACCTGGGGCTCAGGGCCTATAACCCCCTCCCCAAAGCCTGTTTATCTCATGCTTTGCTTGCACTTTCTAAAAGGAAGCTGTTCACCAATTATGATTGAGGAGGACATGACTCAGACTCTTTGGAGAAATGCTGATCACCTAACCACCAGTGAAGCACAAACATTTAGAGAATATGTGGAATTCTGCTGGAGGTTAACAGTATCAGCAAGTTGGACTAATATAAATTTGACTTTAACAAATACTCTGCTAAAAATGGCTAGCTCAGATAGTCTGTAAAGACACAGGATGAAAAAAAAAAAAGACACAGGATGAGAGAGGAATCTGGGCTAATCAACTAACCACAGTTGCTATAAAAACAAACCAAAATCTTGAGCAACTTGAAAATTTGCATTCACTGATACGGTTTGGTAAGAAAAAAGGCTTTTGTCTTCATATAGTCCTTTGAGCCTTGTCAGTTCCGAAGTTGGGGCCAAAGAGTTTCATAGCCTTCTAGTTTGTCCCTGAAGAGCATTCTGCTATAAAGCAGCATGAAGCCAATTCAAGGAAATGGCCCCTAGGAAGTTCCATGTGATACTGTGAACACACCCAGGCCTATCAGCCAGTTGATTTAAAGGTCATATGCCCTGCCTTTTGTGGTCTTATTATAGGTGGGGAAAAGTTTATTAATGTTCTTTACTCATTTCATAGATGCACTCATTTACCACAGTTCTTCAGTCCTGGGGATAACAGGGTTTGAAACAGTTACTGATTTTCATTTCTGTTTTTCACTGCTACTAATTTTTCCTCATTAATCAGGAGAATGTTTCTATATTTTAAGTTATTCTGCAGTATCTGGAGTTCGATTGTTAGTGGTTATAAAAGCAAATTGTTATTTGAATTGACCCAGTAAACAGGCATGCTAAAAAGTACTAGAAAGTTGTATTAAATTCCTCCTAAATTACAACCTCAACATTCTATTAAAAAATGATGGTTTTGGGGTGCCTGGGTGGCTTAGTTGGTTGAGCGTCCAACTCTTTTGATTTCAGCTCAGGTCATGATCTCAGGGTCCTGAGATGGACACCTGTGTTATACTCTGCACTCAAGTGTGTGGAGTCTGCTCGAGATTCTTTCTCTGCCTCTGCCCCTCCTCCCCTCCCCCAAAACATGGTTCTGTAGACTGTATCCATGCCTGTTTACTGGGTTTGTTTTGTACCAGATATGAGATGGCAGGAGGAGAAGAGGGGGGCGAATACTGACAGAGGGGTGCTGGGGATCCCCATGAGCATTTATTTCTTTGCAGTTTCCTGCACATCTAGTTTTTTCCAAATAAAAATGTTAAAGAAAAAAAAAATGTTAAAGAAAAAAATGGGTAAAATGACACTCACCTGAGCTACAATAGACAGAATGCCTACCATAGCTATGAATGCTGCAATCTTAACAGATCCAAAACCTATGACCTGTGGAAATGGAAAAAACAAAAACAAAAAACCACTTTTATAATATAATAGACACTATAAAAATCCAACCCTCCAAGAGACCAATATAACATCAAACACTAGAGAGAACATGAAAATGATCTGACTTTTGGTGCTACCAGTAAGAATCTGTTCAGTAGCCAAGTCAGGCTCTCAATCTTGGCTGTACATTAATAAAATCATGTGGGCAACAGAGAAGGGGAGGGGGTGAGTAATGAAATGCTGTAACCCGCTTAGACCAATTAAATCAGACTCTGGGCCCAGGCCCCGGCATGTTTTAAAAAGCTTCCATGGTGATTCTAGAAGCAACAAAGTGAGCAGAGAATGATTTTGAAGCCTCTTAACCTTAACAGAAACTCTGAAAAGCCTAAAACTTTTTTAGGTTTTAAATATCAAGTTTTTAAAAAGTTAAATAAAATCCTATAAAAATCAGAAAAAAGATTTACAAATTATTGTATACATTCTATTCATTTATTAAATGATTGTCTTGCTTCATGTCACACAACTAGCTAACAAGAGATAGATTCTGATGTTCCCAAGTCAGTGCTGCTGACAATGGCCTATTACCACTAATCAAATGCAACTAAAAAAGTTAGAACCTGAAAAGTGGAAGTGGCCTTATTTAGGGATTATTTCTGAGCCTGTATTTGTAAATATAAATCTAAACATATACATATTTAAAGCAGCTTTATCAAGACAGAGCTTAAATATCCTTCAATTCATCCACTAGATGTATACAGTTCAGTTGTTTTAGAATATTCAATTGTAGAAGATGTCATCACTCCTCAAAGAAACATGGTATCCTGTTGGGAGTCCTATTCTCCCAGCCAGTGATACACTTCTTGTCTCTGGATTTGTTTATTCTGAGCATTTCAGATAAATGGAATCAAACGATATATGATCCCAGTTTCTTTCATTTAAACAATTATTTTTTTAAAAGATTTTATTTATTTATTCATGAGAGAGAGGCAGAGACACAGGCAGAGGGAGAAGCAGGCTCCAAACTACTGACCACCTGGGCCGCCCCCAGTTTCTTTCATTTAGCTTATTTTCACAGTTCATACATGCTGCAGCATGTACCAGTGCTTCCCTGCTTTTTCATTGCCAAACAATAATACCCCACCATACAGATTTGCCACGTTTGTCAATCCATTTCATCAGCTGATTGACATTTGAGTCATGTTTCTACTTTTTGGCTATTACAAATATTAGCGTATGGGCAGCCCGGGTGGCTTAGGGGTTTAGCGCCACCTTCAGCCCAGGGCCTGATCCTGGAGACCCGGGATGGAGTCCCACATCAGGCTCCCTGTATGGAGCCTGCTTCTCCTTCTGCCTATGTCTGTCTCTCTCTGTGTCTCTCATGAATAAAAAAATAAAATCTTAAAAAAAAAAAAGTTTCGCAGCCCTGGTGGTGCAGCGGTTTAGTGCCGCCTGCAGCCTGGGGTGTGATCCTGGAGACCCGGGATGGAGTCTCACACCAGGCTTCCTGCATGGAGCCTGCTTGTGTTCTGCCTCTCTCTCTGAGTAAATAAATAAATCTTAAAAAAAAAAAAAATGAAAAAAAGTTTCTTTGAAGACCTATCTATTCATTTCTTGTGGCTAGATACATAGGAGTAGATTTGCTGGAAACCCTATGCTAAACACCTTGAAAACTACCAGATTCTCTTCTGCCCCATTTTACACTTCCACCAGTCGTGTGAGAGTTCATTTCTCCATACCTTTGTCTGATTACAGTCATCTTAGTAGGTGTGGAGTGCTATCTTGTTTTGATTTGCATTTCCTTGATGGCTAACATTAAGCATCTTTTCCTGTGTTTATTGGCCATTTGTTACCTTCCTTGGACAAGTATCTGTTCATTCTTTTTTAGAATTTTTTCAGTTGGGTTGTCTTTTTATTCTTCATTATAAAAGTTCCTTATCAGATATGATTTACAAATACCAAATGCAATTTTTTAAAAAGATTTATTTATTCATTCAGAGAGAGCAAAGAGAGAGGCAGAGACACAGGCAGAGGGAGAAGCAGGCTCCATGCAGGAAGCCCGATGTGGGACTCGATCCTAGGTCTCCAGGATCACACCCCAGGCTGCAGGCGGCACTAAACCGCTGCGCCACCAGGGCTGCCCACCAAATGCAATTTTAACTCAAATGTGTGTGAACTGCTCTTAAAAGCAAGCACAACTACAAAATAACAGAAAATGATTATGATTTATTGTTAAGTGCTGGTGGTAGTCACATAAGCAATATGTAAGGAAAAAAGGTAGAAAAAGAAAATATCCATAGTTGTTTATTCTGAAGGAATGCTGTTTTCACTACCTAAAGCTTTCCCATTTTTCCTACATTGAATGCACAATTAATTTAATTATAAATGCACATATAATTATCTACATTAAACATGCTATCTCATCAGTCTTCCCACTAAATCTCCAGCATGTGCCCACCCAAAATGAGCAAAACCAAAATAGAACTGGTTGGAAAACAGTTTTATTTCTAAGCCACCATATAAAACATTAGTCTCACACTTTCCAGAATACTGAGAGTGGTGAATTTAACAAGTTTCAATTAAAAATATCTCCAAAAATAGGGATCCCTGGGTGGCGCAGCGGTTTGGTGCCTGCCTTTGGCTCAGAGCATGATCCTGGAGACCCGGGATCAAATCCCACGTCGGGCTCCCGGTGCATGGAGCCTGCTTCTCCCTCTGCCTATGTCTCTGCCTCTCTCTCTCTCTCTCTGTGACTATCATAAATAAATAAAAATTAAAAAAAAACACAACCCTATCTTCTAAAAAAAAAAAAAAAAATCTCCAAAAATAGAGGAATTTATCTTAGGAGGAGGCCTACTCTGTCACATGGAGGAATCCCCTAGAAGGACTTCTAGGGAAATCTGTAAAAGACCAGTGCAGGATTGTTATGGAAGGCAACTCCTGTCTCCCCAGTCCCAGAGAACTGAAACAAAAGATGGATAGGGAGCTAGTTTTTTAAAAAAAGATTTTATTTATTTATTCAAGAGACACACAGAGAGGCAGAGACACAGGGAGAAGCAGCTTCATGCAGGGAGCCTGACATGGGACTCGATCCCAGGTCTCTAGGATCAGGCCCTAGGCTGAAGGCGGCACTAAACTGCTGAGTCACCTGGGCATCCCAAGGAGCTAGTTTTTAACTTGCTTTAAGTCAACTGCCTTTTGTGGGGACAGGGTAAAGTATAAACTTTTAAAAAGAAAAAGGTCAAGGAGAGATTATTTTGATTATTGCTTGTGAGTCCCCTTAAAGTCTACAGCAGCATTGAGTTATAGCCTACTGAAGAAGTCCCAGGTCAAGTCACATTAAAAAAATTTGACTTCCCCTGAAATTTAATGAAGATTTAAAAGATTATGATAAGTTCTATTTTTGCTAATTCCCAAGGAAATTTCTCCCAGGGTAAACATTTTATAATATTTTAAAATACTATATTAAAGGGCCCCCAGCGGCTAATTATATGTCAGTGCCTACACTTATAGTAACTAGAAGCAAGCTCACACATTTTTTTCTCTATACTGCTTTCCCCAAAATACCTTTAGATAGACCCTAACCTTTGATTTTCTTCATGTTCTAAACTTACTAGGCACACATTACCCACCTGTCTGAGATAGAGAAAAAAACTTGAATATTGTCCAGCTTCAGGAAGGTATGAAAGAAACACGGTGATACAAATTAGTAAGACGGTAGAATCTTTTCCAACTTTCTTCAGTGACTGGCAATAAGCAGAAAGAAAAAACATAAAAAGCAAGAGACAATAAAGCCACTGATATTCCACAATATTGGCTTCCTTGTTTTGTTCTATAAGGACGAATTATAAAAGTTGAATGTATTACAAAAGCAGGTGAACATTAACTCTATGGTTACAAGTCTTCTAATTTCAGCGTTACATGTTTTGAAGTATTACAGCTGAAAAACAAAATAAAAAAAAAAAAACACACACACACAAATATTTGTTCATCTTTGTTAACCATACTGGTTCACATCCTATGAACAGACCTGAAAAACCACTGCTCCAGTACCTTTTCTTTCTCCTTCATTCATAATATAACAATTTTAAATCCTTTAACAGTTCAGGGTATTTATTATAAATAAATTTACTATTCTTTAAAATATTAATATTCAGTTTGCCTGTAAAACTGGTAGACAAATAAGTATGCACCAGCCATGGGGTCAGTGACAAGAACTAACCAGTAACAACTTCTGAATGTCACAACTTTGTCCAAAAGTTCTTTTTCCATTCCTTTTCACACAGAATTGCTGACCAAAAGGTGTGCTATTATCTAAGGACTGGAGAGTGCTTCACTGCAATTCTAGGGTCACCATAATTGTAACCTTTGTGTGATTAACAGCAAAAGCAGCTAATGTGGAGATTTACTGAACACCAGACATGAGTTAATTTACATATATTCACAGAATCCCCACAATAGCCCTGAAAGAGTATACGGCAGTAGTCCCACTTCACAGAGGAGTTTCTGGGTGTATCTTGATCAGTACATGACAAGAAAGTGGGAGGCCTGACTGGCGCCCAGGTCCATAGCTGGTTTCCTTCTCAATGTCTGACATAATGGCACAAACCATTAGCAGGGTCCCTAGGTCATGACCTGAGGGGCCTTTTTAGATAAGATACTGATCAGTTCTTTTTCTTTTACACATTTTTCATAAAAAGTAAACTTGGGTGATTAAAGCAGCAATCAAATCTCTGGTTATTTTTTTCTGCACCTATTTTCTTCAAGAACAATTTCAGGTCAGACAAGGTGAGAGAAGGGGAGAGATAAGATTCTTCTCCGTTTTTCTAGTTGTGGGATCCTTCCAAGAAATTTAAAATGCCAAAAATTTCAAAAAGTTATAGAAAACAAAGAATACATTCAATCTGCAAAATACAAATTCAAAGCCTCTGATCAAAGTGGATATAAACAACCTAGAAAATAATTACTTTGGTCGAACCAAATTTACTCATCTTTTCTGAATTTAAGTGAATGAAACCCACCACTTCAAATGGCCACCTTCACTCTGTTTACAAAAAAAACAGTGAAAACAACCCATGCAGTAAGAAAAAAACAATTTCCTTCCTAAACCCTCATCAGGGATTAAGCAGAGGTTTTTTTTCATTCTTTCCTTAGGCTATCACACACTTGACTTAAAAACTATAAATTCTAAAAAATAAATAAATAAAAATTAAAAACTATAAATTCTAAGGCTGCCTGGGTTGCTTAGTTGGTGAAGTGTCTGACTCTTGATTTTGGCTCCAGTCAGGAGATTGAGAGCCCTGTGTTAAGCTTCATGCTGGGCATGGAGCCTAGATAAAATTCTCTCTTTTTTGTCCCTCCCCTGCTCTCTAATGAAAAAAAATTTAAGGAATTCCTTGTTGCATAGATAACTTCAGTCTCTTACTTGCAATTAAATTGTTTTTCTATATCTACTGGAGAAAGAAAAGGATATTTACCGCAAAAGGGTCTGCTTGTTTCCAAGAAATCTTAGCTCCCCAGGAAAGCGGTCTCATTTTCTCTGATAGAGATTCTGGAACAGCCAGTAGGATGAAGCAGATGTCCAGAAGAGCCACCACTGTGGCCACCAGCACAACGAGGCTGTCTCCGTAACTGGCTGAAAGGTATGCTCCAATGGCTGGGCTGCTGACCAGACTGGCTGCAAAGGTGGCTGAGACCTGTGGAGAAAGCCCCCATCTTGTACCATATCCACATGCGGAAAGCACTCACACCGAGTCCACCTGCTGCAGGTGCACACCTACGTTCCTAGTTCTTATGCAGGGTCCCACAGGCTTGTACCTAGAGCTATCCTTCCCTGGCTTCAAACAAAACAAAAGGTATGTGCTGCCCATACAATTTAAATATAAAAGAGAAAAGTCTTTTCGTTTTAAGGTCTTGTTCACCAACTGAACTAACTGGAGATTTCCTGAAAAGCTACAAGAGTAAAAAATAATCTTACTAGAAATAAAAATTGAGAAAGCCTTCCCCATAAATAAAACATACAAACTTTAGGGGTATTGGGTAGTTCAGTGGTTGAGTGTCTGCCTTTGGCTCAGGTCATGATCCCAGGTTTCTGGGATGGAGTCCCACATCCGGCTCCCCACAGGAAGCCGCCTTCTTCCTCTGCCTGTGTCTCTGCCTTTCTCTGTGTGTCTCTCATGAATAAATAAAATCTTACTAATAGTGAGATTATCCTGGGAGCCAATTTAATCACGTGGAGTATGGAAATAACAAGTTTCAAGTATCGGAAGGGGTACAGAGCAGCCACAGTCCCCTAACTGCTCTATCGGATCAGTTATGTTCCTCTCTAATAGCTGAAGCTTAATAAATACTTGCTAGATGACTGAGCTTCTGGGATCTATGACCTTATGACCTTCTTACACAAAACGTTGCATCTTTCTTGAAACTCAGAGCAGCACTATTGTTTGGTTTGCATATTTGTCTAAATCCCTATTCACCTCACACTCAGTATAGCTCTGGTAAATAAATCTGAAGGGTGATTTTACCACAATAATCTCTAAGTGACCAGTGACTCACTTAAATAGGACTATTCCTTGCTACAGCCCTGAAAGAACTGCCTCCTTGGTGTAGTGGAGGAGTTTCATTAAGGAAGGAAGGTGTACATATTTTACACATTCTTTAACAGATCTGAAAATTCTCCCTAAAACCTCAGCTGGACTTGACTGACAATCCTGTAATTAGCTGGCAGTAAATCCTCCTTTATCTGTAAGCTACGCAGCCTGCAAGCATTTCTTTCTTTTTCTACGTTCTGTCTTAACATCTGACAAGTCAGGGTATACATCAAGGTTGATCCCTGGCCAACATGCTGAGTCCCATGACCAAGTCCAGGCACCTCACCTGCTAGTTGACGGCAGCACTCTTCTCACTGACTCCTCTAGACAGCCCTGTGAACAGCTGTAACCGTAACTGCCATCTTACAGATGAAGTGAGCTAGAGAGGACAACTAAGCCATCATCACTGAGAATCTATCCTTAAAGCACTAATGCTCAGCACAACAGATTTGGGAGTGGGGTTAGCTTGGGTTTTTTTTTTTTTTTTTTTTGGCTGAAAGCAAAGAACAAATATTTAAATAAAATTGGAGGGAAGTGAGTAGCTCGTACCTCAATGGGTATTTCTCATCATGTACAGATGGGTAACTGAGGTTCCTGGCACTTTCTAAATTCTGCTGACTTATGAGCCCCCTTGAACACCCCTGCCTTCTTTGAAGGCTTCCTGTCAGCCTGTCCCTCTGTCCTCTTCTAAGTGTCCTGGAGATGACAGATGGAAGATGTGGTTTTAGGATGTGGTAAGAGAGACATGCACGGTGGGAGGAAGAGAAGTTTTTAAACTGATGTCTAAAGTCAACAAAGTGACGGCTGCTGGTGTGTTTTGTAGAAAAGGAGCAACTGATCTTTGTGCAATATGACTCCTTACTATCTTCCAGGAAGTAGGATTTAAAAGAAAGAGAAAAGGTCATGAAAGGAGAGAAGTAACCTGGGTTTCTGGCCTTCAGTCCTCCTCCAGCCTGTTCAACAACCCAGCCAGATTTTTTTTTTTTCCACTTTTCTCACCGTAAACATTTTCAAACATAGGGAGGTTGAGAGAAGCGCACAGTGCACAATGTCAGGGAGAATACACCACCCCAACCACACTCGTTGCATGTAGATTGGAGTTGAAGGTAATTAAGACCCAGCGGACTCAGGGAAAGCTTTCTGGCCTCTTTCAAAGTGTAAATGAATTTAGATTGGGGGTCTAAGCCAGGAAGAGCACTATTGCCAGGAAGAGCACTATTGCCAGAGAAAACTTTTGATATCAGAAAGGCTTATTTGCATGGCATGGCAAACAATGATTTACCAAACGTTCACACTCTCATCATCTGTGAACAGTCTTCCTCCCCGCTGAAGCCCCAGACCCCTACCCCTTTTCCTTAGCTCAGGATGGCATATAAGCTTCCACTACCCAAATGCCGTTGAGTCTCTGAGGTCTTTGTGGAGCTTTGTACAAAATTAAACGTTTTCCTCCTGTTAGACTGTCTATGTCAATTTAATTATTATTAAGCTAGCCAAAGAACCTAGAAGGGAAGAAGGGAAAAATTTTCCCCTCCAACAATGCCCACATGTCAGCATGTTCACCCATTAGACACACGCCCACAGATTGCTCACTTGACATCTTTCCCCCCTGAACTCTAGTCATGATTATCTGACCTCAAGGGCTTCAGCCTGCTATCCTGTACAAGTCTTTCTTCGCCTATAGAACTGCAAAGCCACAATCACACCTCAGAAAATTAGAAATGATTCTCTAATACTCAATTATCCAAAACAAGATCTCCTGTAACTATTATTATGCATCCAACAATTTGCTGAATAAATGTCCTTTGCCTACAGTACCACATCCAAATAAGTGCCCGAGACATACAACCAGCAATACAGGAACAGTGGATTGACATGGCTGAGGTCCAGCACCTGTCCAAATGAAAGAGGTGCACAGGGGCTTCTGTACTTAGCACCTGTTTACTGTTTACGATTCCTAAAGAGAGAAGCTAACAAGAAACAAATCAAATCAACTTTTGAAACAATTCTGCAACTGACAACTCACAACTTCCTGCCAAATTTCCAACCCTAAAACTAGAGGATATATTACTAGTAATTTCCATCTTACTATTTTAAACTTCATAAAATCTCCTTTTTTATTTCAGCTGCTTTAGATTTTTTTATGTAAGTCAGTATTTACAATTTATTTTAAATCTTACTTTCCAGTACATTTTATTATTTTTTTCCAGTACATTTTAAATAGAATGCTAATTCATTACTTCTCTGGTTAAAAAACCATAAACTATAATCTTACCCATCCATACGCAGTACTTCGCTCGTGTTCTTGAGTGACATCAGCTACATAGGCAAATATCACAGAGAATGTGACCGAGAAGACTCCAGACACAGAGATCATTGCAAAATACCACCTACAAAAAGATTATTTTAATTACCCGGGAGAGAGGAAGTGTGCATACACTTTTATAACCAGAGCCAAAGATATCATATAAGGATTATAAACCAAGAAATAAATTTATAAACAAATATAGGGCAGCCCCAGTGGCTCTGGTTTAGCGATGCCTTCGGCCCAGGGCGTGATCCTGGAGACCCGGGATCGAGTCCCACATCGGGCTTCCTGCATGGGGCCTGTTTCTCCCTCTGCCTGTGTCTCTGCCTCTCCCTCTCGCTGTGTCTCTCATGAATAAATAAATAAAATATTAAATAAAAATAAAAAATACATGTATATGTATATTTAAAGATATAAAGGACAACTAATAAAATGGTAATCAAGATGGGGAAGAAGTGGAAACACACCAATTAAGTGCTTAAAGGATGTCAGTACATGCAGCTGAAAAAATGAAAAGAATAAGGGTTAGACTGAGTGGCTCAGCTGGTTGAGTGCTGCCTTCAGCTCAGGTCATGATCCCAGAGTCCTGGAATCCAGCCCCCTGTGGGGATCCTGGCTCAGCAGGAAGTCTGGTTCTCCTTTCTCTGCCCCTTCCCCCACTTCTGTGTGCTCTCTAATAATAAAATCTTAAAGCAGAAATAAAAGAGCTATCCAAAAGCAGAAATCACAACAAAGACAATGTATTTAAGACTAAAATTTCAATCATATTTCACAGAACAAAAAGTAGGGTTTATCCTAGGACATAAGATATTTCAATATTAGAAAATCTATTAATATAACTCTTCATAGTAACAGGTATTTTTCAGTGCAAAGTTCCCTTCACACTCAAATGATGAACCATTACAACATTTTCTTTATAGACAAGAGATATTAAGTCCATCATTATCACTTTTATTTAACATTATTCATTAATCAATATAAACAAAAGCAATAACATAAAAATGAAGGAAAGAGGCAAAATCATTTCAAGATCTAAAGAAAAATTATTTTACGGTACTGAGGACATTTTAAAAACGCCCTCTTTTATTGGAAAAGCATGACTTCTTGAACAGAAAGACTCAGTATCAAAAGTATTTGATAAAAACTCATCATCTAGTAGAAAATAAAATGATCCACACTATGGGTAACCAACATATCTACAATATGACAAACACTGACATAAAATTATCAGATAATCAAAAGAAGACGTTTTCACATGGAGCCAAAAAAAGGAAATATTAATGCATTAGAAAAGAAAAAAGAAAAGAAAAGAAAAGAAAGAAAAGAAAGAAAAGAAGAAAGAAAGAGAAAGAAAGAAAGAAAGAAAGAGAGAAAGAAAAGAAAAGAAAAGAAAAAGAGGAAAGGAAAGAAGGAAAGGAAAGGGAAAGGGAAGGGAAAGGGAAAGGAAAGGAGGAAAGAAACAAACACAGGGGCACCTGGGTGGCTCAGTGGTTGAGCATCTGCCTTCCGCTCAAGGTTGTGATCCTGGGGTCCAGGGATCAAGTCCCACATTGGGCTCCCTGCATGGAGCCTGCTTCACTCCCTCTGCCTGTGTCTCTGCCTCTCTCTGTGTCTCTCCCATGAATAAATAAAATTTTTCAAAAATAAAAAGAAACACAAAAAATTTTCTATTCTAAGGTGTGCTCCTCACACCTTATGACAAGCATCTCAGCAACAGAAATTCTGGCCAAATACCATCCTCTGGAACCAAGGAAAACAACTATGGTACAGCTCAGGTGCAAATTCCAACCATATTTGGTACTTGGTTATATGCTAAATATTCTCTCCCTATTTATCATGAAAAAAAAAAATGAGATCAAATTCAAATTCATAGGGATCCCTGGGTGGCACAGCGGTTTAGGGCCTGCCTTTGGCCCGGGGCGTGATCCTGGAGACCCGGGATCGAATCCCACGTCGGGCTCCCGGTGCATGGAGCCTGCTTCTCCCTCTGCCTGTGTCTCTGCCTCTCTCTCTCTCTCTCTATCATAAATTAAAAAAAATTCAAATTCATAGTATGATTTAAAACAGGCTATGGTCTGGGACGCCTGGGTGGCTCAGCGGTTTAGTGCCTGCCTTTGGCCCAGGGTGTGATCCCGGAGTCCTGGGATTGAGTCCCACACTGGGCTCCCTGCAGAGAGCCTGCTTCTCCCTCTGCCTATGTCTCTGCCTCTCTCTCTCTCTCTGTCTCTCATGAATAAATAAAATCTTAAAAAAAAAAAAAAAAACAGGCTATGGTCTAATTACACTATACTCAAAAGTGACTGCTATCGATTGACATAAGCTATGTTCATTCAGTGCCCTAGAGCAGTGAAATGACAACACATTTGTAGGTCACTGAGCCACAGGGGTGAGTACAGGGACTGTCAGTCCCCTCCCAGGGGTCCCAATACTTTAAGTGACTTGGTAGCAACAACGGCGGCGCTGAGAGACATCTTAAACACCTTAGAGCCCAAAAAGGCTTTCAGTATTACATAAAGATCAATAAAAATAAAGGTATCAACTGCTTTAAAATGGTTAAGAAATGCTTTACAGATGTATTATTCACATGTGATCCAGAACAGTCAGTCATGTTGGAGGGCCAAGCAACTCACCACGGGCTGATCCTCATCAGTGGAATTGGGAAGCAGGTGAAGAACACAGTGCCTAGGAGGAAGGGTTTCCTCCCCCAAACATCAGACAGAGCGCCTATGAGGGGGGCACTCAGAAAAGATAGCAGGCCCTGGAGAGGAAAGGAGAAGCAAAGGTCAAATTGACAACGTGATTGCGCAATCACTTGTAATTCTTACTTTCTAAATGCTCCCATTTATTTTACTGTCCCCAAAACAGAGTAATTTGAAGCATTAAATACAAACTGTCATTTAAAAACATTCTAATGAATTTCTAGTCATGCTGTTAGAAAAGGGAAAAAGAGGGATGAGCTTGTTTTTCAGGAGAAACCAGAGAGGGGGTATGAGCTGTGTCCACCTACAGGGACCCATGAGATGAACACACCAAGCACACAGGAAGAGGCCAGAAACTTAATACAGTTAAAAAAAATATGTGTAGCCCAAATCAACTGCTGCACTGAAGACCTCTCTTGTCCACCTGGCCCCTGACCCTGGTCCTCCCTACAATATGTGCTCCCCGTGATAAGCTGCAAACCTCTGCTCTCATCCCTTCTTTTCAAGCCCTGGAGTAGTCTCAGGGTGCCTGGGTAGCTCAGCTTGTTAAGGTCGAATTCTTGGTTTCTGCTTGGGTCATGACCTTGGGACCACAAGACTGAGTCCTGCATCAGGCTTTATGTTCAGTGCAGGGTTGTTTCTGATTCTCTCCCTCTTCCTCCCTCTCTGCTCCTCCCCTCCTTGGGCGCTCTCTGACTCTAAAATAATAATTTAAAAAAATCTTTAAAACCCTGCAGTGTTCTCCACTCTGCAGTCTAAATTTTTCAGTAGGTATTTATGGGTGAAATAATGAATGTCTCAACTTTGCTTTTATAAAAAATGGGTGGGGGAGAACTGAGATGAGACTAGAGTAGGAAAACGTTGATAAATAATGAAAGTGGGTGAGAAGTACATGGATGTTCATTATAGTTCCTACTGTTTATCTGCAATGGCTTCAGCAGTGCCTACAAAAAGGACCCTCCCAGATCTGGCACCTGACATGTCCTGTGCTCTGACTCTAGAGGCAGTTCTCTGAGCATATCACTCTCCTCTGTGCCAGTGGGCCTGCACTGTATCTCCACACACATCCCACAGGGGGCCTTGGTAGGTAAACCACCAGACATTCTTCACGACTCCAGGGGTAGAAGCACCTCCTCCTGTATCTATCTCTAAGGTCCCCACACTGGTTTTTGTGGGGTGTGAGACAAACTCCTCCCACGTGGTACCTCTCTCTCTCCTGTCATTTCAACATTTGTTATTTGTCCATCTACTCTACAGAGACATGGGCAGAGGGAGAAGTATGCCCCCTGCAAGAAGCCCGATGTAGGACTTGATCCCAGGGCCTGGGATCATGCCCTGAGCCAAAGGCAGATACTCAACCACTGAGCCACCCAGGTGTCTCTGTATGCCATTTTTAAACAGAAGATTAGAAAGCCAACCATTAAAATTATATTTAAAATAATATAGTTTTTACAGAAAAAAAAATATTCTGTCTTCCAGATTATAGATATAAATGGTAATTAATCCATTAAAATATTATTTAAATCAAATTCTTCCTGACAACAATAGATATTGAAAGTATCTTCTGGGACAACCTACTTTTTTACTAAGACACTAAAATACAATCCCACACAGCTGACCCCGGAAGAACACAAGGGTTGGGCACAAACACCCTCGACCTCATGCAGTCAGAGATACACGTAACTTCGACTCCCTCAAAAACTTAACTACTAAGAGCCTACTGCTAACGGGAAGCTTTATCAACAACAGCCAGTTCACAATATTTTAAAAGTTTTATGTATTTATACACTGTATTCTTAAAGTAAGCTAGAGGAAAAGTGTTAAGAAAATCATAAGAGAAAATACATTTACAGTCTGTACTGCATTTATCAAAGACAAAACAAAACAAAAAGTCTGCATACAAGTGGACCCATGTAGCTCAACCCTAGGTTTGTTCAAGGGTCAGCTGTACTTGCCTCTTTGGAAAACGTGAATTTCTAAAATATCAAAGACTTCTCCTATCCTAGAGTGATTTCTTCACTCCTCCATCTGGCCCTACATCCTATTAGGCTTCATTATTAGAGCAGCACATTGAGGACACCTGTACCCTGACTGATGGGGCAAGTACTTTTCAGTCCAGAAGACAGGACACAATTTGCAAATGAGAACAAAACGTTTAAAAATTAGCACCAGGCAGACCTCAAAGCTCTTGTCCTTATCAGAAATATTGTGATTCTCATTACCCACAGTAGTTATGATCTATAAGGCTGCCACAAACACTGAGTTAGAGAATGTGGAACCACTGCTCCTTAGGGAAACATAGTGTTAATTTCCTGCAAGGCTCTGGTCACCCGTTTTCATTAACCAATCAATACACAACCATGATTTGTGTGTATTTCTGTTTAAAGACACTTTATTTAATATGTATTGTTGACTTATGAATATTGAACTCTTGGCCAACAGCACCATGACTCATGCCTGTTTAGGCACTCAGGCTTATCTGACAGTATATTAAACAGAAAATGAGAAAGCCAAGCATGGTGCAGTCAGCACCATGACTCATGCCTGTTTAGGCACTCAGGCTTATCTGATAGTATATTTTCTCCATAAGGCATATCACAGACCTCTTGCACTTAGAGATACTAGTTAATACTACATGTGAGGACATTTTAAATAGCCAAATCACCAACAAAAGACACAAAGATGCACAAAATGTGGCACTAAATGGACTGCAAAAGGATACATGTACAGTCTGGGACTTCAAACAAGTAGACAGAAGTTGGACCTCAGCTACACTCCCCACCTCACCTAGCTGCATAAATGACACAAAAGCACTGTAATGATCTGAGGTTACAAATAAACTCAGTGAATAGGTGGATATGCAAATATAAATCCAAACATAATGAGGATCAACTGACACTATGCTATCATAGTCCAACCAGTACTAGAGACAACATGGTGTGTAGGAGTCGTGGTGTGGACAGCAAAATGAACCCATGGTTCACACAGTCACTGCAGTTAGTTAACTTCCCAGAGGACATGGGTGTTGAAGGTAACATAATTGGCCAGTACTTCTTTTTAAAAAGATTTTATTTATTTGACAGAGAGAGAGAGAAATCACAAGCAGGAGGAGCAGCAGAGGGAGAGGGAAAAGTAGACCCGACCCTCACTAAGCAGGGAGATTGACCCTGATCCCAGGACTCTGGGATCTCGGCCTGAGCTAGTATCAAAAGTCAGATGCTTAACCAACTGAGCCACCCAAGTGCCTTGGCCAGTATTTCTGACATGAGGTTTAAGCTCTAATTTGACACAGTAGCAGTTAAGAGTTTATTGTTCAATTAAATGCCATTATTCACTGAACATTTTAAAACATACAAAGAATGACAAATACAACTCACCTGAAACCAATATACGTGAACTTTACACTTTATATACCATCATAAAAATTTTTTTCTTAGCCATCATAAAAGCTTTAAGCAATGTTTTCCTTAACATAAGCAGTTGGCAAACATTTCACTAATGTTTAAAATAGTTGGGTTACTATTTTTAGAATTAAAAAATGTTTTTCGGGGATCCCTGGGTGGCGCAGCGGTTTAGCACCTGCCTTTGGCCCAGGGCGCGATCCTGGAGACCCGAGATCGAATCCCACATCAGGCTCCCGGTGCATGGAGCCTGCTTCTCCCTCTGCCTGTGTCTCTGCCTCTCTCTCTCTCTGTGTGTGTGACTATCCTAAATAAATTAAAAAATTAAAAAAAAATAAAAATGTTTTTCTTTCAAATAGTATAATTAACTTTGCAAATGAATGTGAGGGAGCAGTGGCTCCACTGAAGAATAGAATACAAAGTCATTTAACAATTTCTGATAATTTCAGTTTTCCATGAAAAGTTCACACACTGTGACAAACTCTCAGTATTCTTCAATAAACTATGAGGAACTTGCAACATGTAGACCTGGTTACCCCAAAGTGAGATTTGTTCATTTTGATATTTTATATGGTAATTTACTAATAATGACCTTTATCTCATTTCTTAAAAGATCAAAGAGAAAATTATACAAATGGAACTGTGTTTTTTTAATAAAGATTTTATTTTTTTAAGATTTTATTGATTTATTCATGATAGACATAGGGGGAGAGAGAGGCAGAGACATAGGCAGAGGGAGAAGCAGGCGCCATGCAGGGAGCCTGATGTGGGACTTGATCCCGGGTCTCCAGGATCACACCCTGGGGCTGAAGGTGGCACTAAACAGCTGCACCATCAGGGCTGCCCAAAGATTTTATTTACTCAAGAGAGATGCATACATAGCCAAAGGGAGAAGCAGGCTCCCTCCCTGTGGGGAGCTTGATGCAGGACTTGATCCCAGGACCCCGGGATCACGACCTGAGCCAAAGGCAGACGCTCAACCACTGAGCCACCCAGGATTCCCTGGAACTGTGTTTTTATTTGTATAATTGACAAGTACAAGTATTTTCATCTATACCAGCACAGGGTCCTCTCTGGGCTAGGGCCCACTGAGACCCTGCACAGTATAAAGCTTCCCTTCACAGGGTATGCATCAATCAGCAAGAGGGCAAATGAGAAATGTGTCAATCAAAGTCTGGAAAAGTGAACCTGCAAAGCTGGAGAGGGGTCAAAGAACAGCTGGTGCCAGAGACTTCAAGGGAAGAACAATATGGGCAGGAGGGCTAAGGTGTTTTGTTTTGAGATAAAGGAAAAGAAGTACGGAAGACTCATTAAAGGAAAGAAGAAGCAAAAAGCAGATGAAAGAGAAATTAAATTGTTTTAATAAAAACATAAGTAAACAGATGTTTCCTTAATCTTAGAAGTAGTAGGGCTACTCCTTCAAATTCTAACTCCAAGAAAGCCCAGTGTATTTTAAAGTAATAACAATAACTTTGTAGCATCCACATACACCAAACTTTTCCACGCCTTTCCCATGCGTGTCCTTACACTGTGAGGTAGGTGTTATTATGGTAAGCAGCTAGCCCAAGGCTCATAAGCAGCAGAGGCAGGAGTAAGCTCAGATGTGAGGTGGCTCCAGAATCTGAGCCCTAACCCTGAAGCCCACGATTCAAACCAATTATTAAAATAATCTGTTAACACTTTAGGGTCTCCAACCTAAAGCACATAAAGTACTAGTCTTTCCTACCTGTGGGCGCTCTTACACATTTTTATTTTAAAGATTTATTTACTTATTTCAGAGAGCAAGAGCAGGAGGGGCAGAGGGAGGGGGACAGAGCTGAAACCAAGAGTTGGATGCTTAACTGACTGAGCCACCCAGGTACCCCACAACTATTTTATTAAATGGATAATCTAGCAGTCTGTCATGAAAAGACTGTTCTTAAAATTTATGAAGTTATTTTTAAAGTAGGTAGTCTGAAATTTTTATTTACAAATAAAAAGGATAGTCTTTATTTAAGTTCTTGTCCCAACTAAGAATAATTCCCTGTAGGGACACCTGGGTGGCTGGCTCAGTGGTTGAGCGTCTGCCTTTGGCTCAGGGCATGATCCGGGAATTCCGGGATCGACTCCCACATTGGGCTTCCTACAGGGAGCCTGCTTCCCTCTCTGCCTGTGTCCCTGCCTTCTCTCTCTCTCTCTCTCTCTCATGAATGAAGAAATAAAATCTTAAAAAAAGAAGATTATTCCATATGTATGTTGGCATGTGTTTGTGTAGGAAAACTATTCTGTACTTACTAATACCAAGGAGTAGCTTGAGGGAATGTTAGGTCACACTCTCAGGGTCATGACGTTGAGCCCTGCATCTGGCTCCACACTGTGTAGAGTCTGCTAGAGTTTCTCACTCTCCCTCTACACCCTCACAGCCACCCAAATAAACCTTTTTTCAAATAAAAAATAAGCCCAAAGTTTCTGTGTGTCCTTAATGCTAAGCTACTATGCTAAACATTGCTCGATGATTTAATTCATTTAAGTAGCAGAATGAGACAGCTGAGCAAGTCCTGGGCCTACAGAAACTTGACCCCTGGAAGAGCCATCCTGGCAGAGGGTTCACATGACATTTCCCTCATGGTCCATTCTAGACTGAGAAGCAGCACATCTGCATGTGAACCTCTGTTGCTACCCCATTAACTGGCCCTCTGGGTCTTCTACTTTCTCCCTTTTCCCAAGCCTTCACTGTGATGTCAAAGCTAGAAAAGATTATAACTTCCTGCTTTAGAGCCACCCACTGCATACTGATCAGTCTAGGTGTAATCCAGCCTTGGACACATGACCTGCTGAGTTTGGGACACTGATAAAGATGTCTAATTTTGTAATAAATATAAAACATGCTAAAGAAAAAAGTTTCAGGAAGTTACAAGGCAGACACTGGGTCATCAGACCAATTGGTCTTAATGATGCAAATGATTATGGTGACTCCACCAGCTATTAACCAGCAGTCATTAACTAGATTTTATCTGCCAAGTCACACCATGGCATCTCAGTCTGGTGTTACTTTTTTTTTTTTTTTTTTTTTTTTTTGGTGTTACATTTTTTACAAAGTGTAGCTAAAACTACTATGAAAGTTAGTTTTAGGGGATCCCTGGGTGGCGCAGCGGTTTGGCGCCTGCCTTTGGCCCAGGGTGCGATCCTGGAGACCCGGGATCGAATCCCACATCGGGCCCCCGGTGCATGGAGCCTGCTTCTCCCTCTGCCTGTGTCTCTGCCTCTCTCTCTCTCTCTCTCTCTCTCTGTGACTATCATGAATAAATAAATAAAAAAAAATCTAAAAATCTAAAAAAAAAAAAAAAAAAAAAAAAAGAAAGTTAGTTTTAGGTGTCCCCTTGGCTAGGCTATAGTACCCAGTTACTTAATCAAGTGCTAGAGTGGGTGTTCCTGTGAAGGTATTTTGTTTTAGTCTGTTTTAAAGTAAAGGGCATTACTCTCAATAATATGGGAGGGGGCTCATCCTATTAGTTGATGGTCTAAGATCAAAATCTGAGGTTTCCGGAAGAAAAAGTTCTGCCTGCCCTACATATTTCAGACTTGCCAGCCCCAAAATCATGTGAAGTCTATTTCTTAAATCCTTTAATATATATTATTTATATTATTAATCTCTTAATACTAGTGAAAAGAAAAAAAACATGAAAACTAATATTTACCAATATTTATTTACACTGTAATTTAAAACCTTAAGAAATAAAGTATATTTCATATAAAAAATGTATCAAGGGACACCTGGGTGGCTCAGTGGTTTGGCACCTGCTTTTGGCCCAGGGCGTGATCCCGGAGTCCTGGGATCAAGTGCCATATCAGGCTCCCTGCGTGGAGCCTGCTTCTCCCTCTGCTTGTGTCTCTGCCTCTCTCTCTCTCTCTCTCTCTCTCTGTCTCTCATGAATAAATAAATAAAACCTTAAAAAAAAAAACTTATCAAGAGTCATTTAAACAGTGCTTGACTTCCTACTAAGCCATATAACTAATGACATGCAGTGAGGATCTATCTTCTGTACATTGGCAAATTGTCAGACCTCTTTCTAAATCTGAATCAATTTCCAACATTTTGTCCTTTGTGTTTTCAATGTCATGAAATACCATCCCAACAATTCCTTTAATGTGAAGCCTTCTGCTGACTTCACTTCCCCTGGGACATCTTCCTCATCACACTGTTCTCCTTTACACTGATGAGTTTATCTTTACTAAATTCTGCTGGCTGTACGCCTCAACCAGCTTATTTCTTCTATAACTATGCAGAGGTTCTATTTGATCTCACTTCTAGCATTATCAGTAATTACTTCTCACTGCACTTCCAACCTTGTTGGCTGAGTTCCTTTTCAATAATCCATTTCTGTCAACTGTCATATGGGTTTATCACTGGAGACAAGGAGGCAACACAGCTACATGCTTTGCTGTCTGTGCAGGAATGAAGAGATACACAGTGATGAGTCACCAACATTTTGAAGTACCATGAATGGTTACTGATCATGAGGTTCATCTTATTTTTGTAGTGTTCTGTGGACAGATGAACCAGCAGCAGTTCATACTTTATGCAGTTACTCACAGTTAATACACCATGGTAACAGAGATTTGAACTATAATGTTGCAGGGGGCTGGTATTTTTTACCTGAACTTGAATAACTCCAATTTGTGCACACTGGAATGTGCAAAAAGAGGGCTGCCTATACTTCATATAGTTTTTAATGTCATGGAGAAATTACTATGATATAATTAGTGATTGCTGATGGATACAAGAGCAAAATTACAGTCTCTGTGTAAACTGGATCTTGACTATTTAAAAATGCATAGAAAAAGACTGGAAAGGGATCCCTGGGTGGCGCAGCGGTTTGGCGCCTGCCTTTGGCCCAGGGCGTGATCCTGGAGACCCGGGATCGAATCCCACGTCGGGCTCCCGGTGCATGGAGCCTGCTTCTCCCTCTGCCTATGTCTCTGCCTCTCTCTCTCTCTCTCTGTGACTGTCATAAATAAATAAAAAAAAAGAAAAATTAAAAAAAAAAAAAAGAAAAAAAAAGAAAAAGACTGGAAAGGGACGCCTGGGTGGCTCAGCGGTTGAGCGTCTGCCTTCGGCTCAGGAGGCATGATCTCGATCCCAGGATCAAGTCCCACATCAGGCTCCCTGTGAGGAGCCTGCTTCTCCCTCTGCCTGCGTCTCTGCCTCTCTCTCATGAATAAATAAATAAAGCCTTAAAAAAGAAAGACTGGAAAGAAATATTAAATCAATATTTACTGCGCATCCGTCATTTGTCAAAAACTGTTCTAGGTACTGAGGATAACAGTAAGCAAAGCAGACAGAAATTCATGCCTTCAAGAAGGTTCCAGTCTAAAAGAGAAAGGTTGAGAAGGATACACAATAACAACACAAAGCAAAATATATAGCATGTCAGAGGTGAAATTATAATGCTTCTGGAGAAAAAGCAGAGTAGGGGGAATGAGGTGATGAGAACAGGCTACATTATTCAAGACAGTAGTCAGTACAGGCTTCACTAAAAAATGACATCTGGTAAAGAGCTAAGGGTTAGGGAATGAGGCCAGTATTTGGGGGAAAGCAAGCAGAAGAAAAACAGAACCTGCAAAGCCCTCAAGCAAGCACAGACTAAGGAAGCTTTGGTTGGGGCAAGGTCAGAAGAGAGTATAGAAGAGACCAGGGATGATGCCAGAGTAGAAAATGGAGCAGAGATGGAATTGGTTAAGAATGCCACAAGCAGAGGATCCCTGGGTGGCTCAGCGGTTTAGTGCCTGCCTTTGGCCCATGGCATGAACCTGGAGTCCCAGGATTGAGTCTCACAACAGGCTTCCTGCACAGAGCCTGCTTCTCCCTCTGCCTGTGTCTCTGCCTCTGTGTGCCTGTCTTTCATGAATAAATAAAACCTTAAAAAAAAAAAAAAAAAAAAAAGAATGCCACAAGCAGGGGTTTGCTTGGGGGGCTCAGTTGGTTAAGCATCTGCCTTTGTCATGAACCCAGGGACCTGGGATGGAGCCCCCCATCAGGCTCCCTGCTCAGCAGGGAGTCTGCTCCTCCCTCTCCTGGCTTGTGCTTGCTTGTTCTCTCTCTCACTATCTCTGTGTATGTGTCTGTCTCTCTTTCTCTCTCACTCTCTCTCAAAAAAAAAAAAAAAAAAAAAAAGCCACAAGCAGACCTGTAGTTATCAGGATCTCTACTTTCTGAAAGGAGACCAGGGAGTATTTTCATCATAGATCTATTTTTTTTTTTTAAAGATTTTACTTATTTATTCATAGAGACAGAGAGAGAGAGGGGCAGAGGCACAGACAGAGGGAGAAGCAGGCTCCACGCAGGGAGCCCGATGTGGGACTCGATCCAGGGTCCCCAGGATCAAACCCTGGGCTGCAGGCGGCGCTAAACCGCTGCACCACTGGGCTGCCCCATAGATCTATTTTCAAGGTACAACCAAAAAATCTGCTGCTGGAATGGGTTTGGAAAAAGAAAGGAGTCAAGACCGACTCCAGGGATTTTGGTCTGAATGAGAATGACATGACCAGTAACTGAAATGAAGAAGGCTTATGAGCAGGTCAGGCTGGAGAGGAAGATCAGGAACTAGTTTTGGTGTAATAACTTTGAGATGTTTATAAGACAAGGAAAGAGAGTGTCAATAAGGCAACTGGGTACGCAAGTCTGGAGCTAAGGTCTAGGAAGATATCTACTTGAGAGTTGAAAAGTGGTTAAGTCTGATAATGTCATCCAGGGAGTGAGTGTAGAGATAGAGGAAACTGTTGTCCAAGGCTTGAGCCACCCATATCTCCAAAGTCTGTGGGATGAGGAACACATATGACTTGTCAGAAAGAGAGTTTAAAAAGATGTTAATTTGAAAACATAATTAAAACCATCAAAATATCAAGTGATCTAGCAATTCTAGTGCTCCTTGGTGTATTCCTAGGGTGAAGTGAAAACACAGAGCCACATGAAAACTTGTATACAAATGTTCACAGCAGTATTGTTATTCAGGCCAAGAAGTGGAAGCAATTCAAATGTTCATCACTAACAGATGAACTATGTATATTCATACAATAGAATATTATTTGGCTATAAAAAGAATGAAGTACTAACATGTGCTACAACACAGGTGGGTCTGAATGACACCATGGAAAGAGGGCAGTCACAAAGACCATTTTAAGTATGATTCCATTCGTTTTTTTAAAAAGTGTTTTTGAGATTTTATTTATTTGAGAGAGAGAGAAAGCAAAGGCAGGAGCAGAGGCAGAAGGACAAGCTGAGCATAGAGCCTAACATGGGGCTCGATCTTAGGCCTTCACTATCACGACCTGAGCCGAAATCAAAGTTGGATGCTTAACTGAGTCACCCAGGCCCCCAGTATGGTTCTATTTATGATGTTAGAACACGCAAATCTAAGAGGCAGAAAAGTAGATCTGTGCTTGCTTGCAGCTGAAGAGGACGGGGGTCAAATGAGTGACTGCTAATGGGTATAGGAGCTCTTTTGGGGGTGATGAAAATATTCTAAAATTGTGTGCTGATGGCTATACAAGTCTGTAAACACAATAAACCCACTGAATGTATACTTTTAATTGCATGGTTGACTTGCATGGTATGTGTATTTTCCCTTAATAAAGTTGCTAGAGAAAAACCTAAAATTGGAGAATTCACAGTCTATTTTCTCTTGTATCCTTTAGCAGTGCTCACCCTAAACATAAACTTTTTCACCCATGTATTATGACAGTACACTTACAAGGTACAAGTTAACTGTGGAAAATCTAAAAAGAAAGAACATAAAGAAAATGGCAGATCATCCATAAATCCACATGCTTTCACACTTCAGGTGACTTCATTTTAGTCACGTTACCCCCCTGCTTACCATATGTATTTTGGTAAAAACAAAACCAAAACCATACTATAGTTTTACAACCTTTTTGGCTCACACATTATGTGGTGTTATTTAGAAATGCTTTCTTCATGTACCAGGATTACATCATATGGCTGTGCCACAAAGTACTTCTTCTAAGTTTAAGGCATTTTTGCTTCCACATTTACTACTACTAACAGCCCTTTACCTAAACCTCTGAATACATGATTAGAGCAATTTTCTAGAAACTGACTTGCTTTGTTAAAATAAGTGAATGTTTTGAGGTTCTTTAAACACTGCCTTCCAACAAACATTATATGGCCTCATTCATTTGGAGAATATAAAAAATAGTGAAAGGGATTAAAGGGGAAAAGAGAGAAAATGAGTGGGAAATATCGGAGAGGGTGACAGAACATGAGAGACTCCTAACTCTGGGAAACAAACAAGGGGTAGTGGAAGGGGAGGTGGGCTGGGAGTTGGGGTGACTGGGTGAAGGGCACTGAGGGGGGCACTTGATGGGATGAGCACTGGGTGTTATACTATATGTTGGCAAATCGAACTCCAACAAAAAAAATATACAAAAAAATAAAAATAATAATAAATAAATAAAAATAAACACTGCCTTCCAGGAAAGCTACACCAACGTATCCTCTTATCAACATGTATGGGGAACTAATTTACCACAAAGTCAACTAGTTACTGTCAGTTGAAATTTTCTACCAATATCTATGTGAAAATATAATCTCATTTCATTTAGGATTCATTGCTTACTAGTAAAAAAACTATTTTTACACTGACATCTTTTGTAAACTGCTAGCTTACATCCTTCCTTGCCCTTCTGGGATATCAATCATTTTCCCATGTTTACTTTGAGAGCACTTTTATATAGTCCTCCTATTATACATATCGCAAATAACATTTTGTCATTTTTCTTAATTTTTATGATGGTGATTTTGACCTTACCAATGTTAAAATACTGATATAAAAGACTCAATCTTTTCCTTTATAAATTCTTTTTTTAAGAAAAGGAAATCTTTTCCCAAACTGGTAAGAAAATGGTCACCAAAATTTTCTTCTAATAGTTTTTGTTTTTTACATATTTCTCTTTGCAACATTTTACTTGGCTCATGAAGGTATTGTGCTAACAGCTTTACATATACTAGCTCATTTTATCTGCATAATCACTTTGTTAGATCTTTTATCTTTTTATAAGATTTTTATTTAGAGAGTGCATGAGCGCATGCATGCAAGGGGAGAGGAAGAGAAATCTCAAGCGGATCCCTGGGTGGCTCAGCGGTTTAGCGCTTGCCTTCAGCCCAGGGTGTGACCCTGGAGACCCAGAATCGAGTCCCACGTCAGGCTCCCTGCATCAAGCCTGCTTCTCCCTCTGCCTGTGTCTCTGCCTCTCTTTCTCTCTGTGTCTCTCATGAATAAATAAATAAAATCTTAAAAAAAAGAATAAAAAGCCATTTTAGCGGCACCCACGTGGCTCAGTTCATTAAATGTCCAACTCTTGATTTCAGCTGAGGTCATGATCTCTGGGTAGTCATATCGAGCTCCTAGCTGGGCTCAGCTGGGAGTCTGCTGAAGATTCTCTCCCTCCTTCTGCCCCTCCCTCCAGCTCATGCTTGCTCTCTGAAATTAATAAATCTTAAAAAAATAAAAACCCAGGGATTCCTGGGTGGCGCAGCGGTTTGGCGCCAGCCTTTGGCCCGGGGCGCGCGATCCTGAAGACCCGGGATCGAATCCCACATTGGGCTCCCGGTGCATGGAGCCTGATTCTCCCTCTGCCTGTGTCTCTGCCTCTCTCTCTCTCTCTATCATAAATAAATAAAAAAATTTTTTTTTAAATTAAAAAAAATAAAATAAAAAGCCGTTATTGTAAACATTCTCAAATTATTTTTGAAAATAGGAAAAGAATAAATAGCACTCATTACAAGTAATGCTGCTCAAGGCTGTGAATTCAGCCAATTATTAGGGCATAACTTTAAGTGTACTCCAGAGCTCACAGATCAATACTATCTAAGTTGGGAGGGACACATCCGACACTATTCCTGTATAATATACTATATAAAGTGGGACTGGAATATAACATTCTATTTTAACCTCTTATTTATAAGCTTTTCTGATAATGTCATATTAAAATTTAAACAGTGAATGAAGGCTAATTAATTACATGGTTGTAAACTTAGTTGTGACTAGAACACACACCAGCTTTGACAAGACTATTATTCAGCCAATTAAATCTTGATGCTGCCTTCTTCCTCAATATCAAAGTCAATTTCAAAAGCAGATAAGAACATGATAGGCAGGGCAATTAAAAGCTCACATAATTAAACTCTTTATAAACTGCTATGTATATGTCAATAAAAATGAAGTACTGCTTTTACCAGTAAACCTTTCTATGCCTTATGGACTTGGGATATAGTTAATTTTGACATTGATAATCCAGTTAAAAGTTTAGATTTAGGTCTCCAGAACAAATAATGATTCTTTCCCTACATCCCAGTTAAACTTCCAGAGTTAAACTACTAAGGATTCCTGCCTTTGGTTCCTTGTGAACCACACAAAAACTGTTCTTACCTTCACACCTTGAATGAGACCATTCATGAGGAATGTGTGTTGAGGAAATGTTTCATGTAGAACCTACAAAAAGCAAACAAACATCAAGAGAATTCAAAAACAAATTAAAGGGAAAGATTTTTGCCTCTATTAATGTTAGATTAGGTAAATAAGATGAACCCTGGAATGAAAACATTTTAAGTATCAGTGAAGTATGAAAAATATCCTATAAGTATGAAAACATAAAAAATGAGGTAGAAATCTAAATAAGGCAAGAATCTACACTCGAGCACTCTGATGCCTTTCTTACAAAAGCATTTGCAGCAAATATAAATTAATTGGATATACTCTTCACCACCACTAATTATAAGCAGGTACCACAAAAGGTTATATAAACTCAAGTATGAACCTGCAGCCTAGCTTCATATGACCTAGGTAGTCTAGGAAGCCTCAAGCCTTAAATTTAGATCACAGTGATTCTGGACTGGTAGTACTTCTGGTATCTAGCAGAAAAAAAAATCTAAAATCAATCCTGAAAAAGCATCATCTAGGCCTCAAATCAACCATATTTTTTTTTCTCAAATATAATGACCAGGACATAATCAAAGGTAATGAGATACAAAAGGAAATATGACCTCATGAGCAAGAAACAGCAACAAAAAATATATATATTATAATAGAAACAGACTTTCAATGACTTCACATTCTGGAATTACTTAACAGACTTTAAAAAGAATATGCTTGGGGCACCTAGGCAGCTTAGTTGGTTAAGGGTCTGACTTCAGCTCAGGTCATGATCTCAGGGTCCTGGGATTGAGCCCCATGCTGGACTCCTCACTCAGCAGGGAGTCTGCTTGCCCCTGCCCTCACTGGTGTGCTCTCTCTCTCTCTCAAACAAAATCCTTTTTTTTTTTTTATGAAGAATATACTTACTATAGTCTAAGATACAGAAAATAAGCTTGAAATTTTTGAACTAGAAGCTGTAAGAAATAAGAAAGTCCAGAGATTTTAAAAAGAAAAAAATTCCAAAATAGAAAAAAATGTATTGACTTAAGTTCAGAACTCAATGGAGATGTTTAACAAGAGTAGACATGGCTAAGAGAATTTCTGAACCCAAAAGTAGGTCAAAAGACCATCCAGAATGCAGCATGGAGACAAAAAGACAAAAAATAAAAGAGAAAGCAAAAGCCCCAGAGGATCCTGTAAGGAAATCTGACACAACTTCAATTAAATTTGTCTTGTAATGAGAATGAGGCAGACACATTTCAGGAGCCAATGGCTGAAGATGTACTAGAACCAATGACAGACATTAGTGCAGAGATTAAAGTAGCGTAATAAATCCTAAGTAATATAAAAAGAAATCCAAACTCACAATCAGAAAACAAAACAAAAAACTTAAAAACTGCAAGAAAAATACAGACAGACTGCCTAGAAAGATAGCTTTGTTGGGCAGCCCAGATGGCTCAGCAGTTTAGTGCCACCTTCAGCCCAGGGCCTGATCCTGGGGTCCTAGGATCGAGTCCCACATCGGGCTCCCTGCATGGATCCTGCTTCTCCCTCTGCCTGTGTCTCTGCCTCTCTCTCTGTCTCTCATGAATAAATAAATAAAATCTTAAAAAAAAAAAAAAGATGGCTTTGTAACTCCACTAACAATGGAGCCCAGACAAGAAGCATGCTATCCTATCCTCAACATAATGAGGAAAAGACAACAAATGCCAACCTACAATTCTATACCCAGTTAAAATGTTCTTTAATACAATTTTCAACCTAGCAAAAACTAGTTTCCTAACTTACAGTAATCTAACTTACGCACTCCACCTAATGAGATATATATATATGTTTCCTTCACTTCCAGAAGAAGGAAAATAATCTAGATGCAAGATGTGAGATGCAAGATGAAATAAACAGCAAAGAAAATGGTGAATATAAATAAACAGTGATGCACACGACAAAATGATGTGTCTTGCAGGTTTTATTTTTAATTGTGTGGAATTAGAAGATGTAATGACATTGGAATAAACAAGGTAAATAAACACCAAGTGTTTACATTCCTTTACCTCATTCCTGCTGACACTGCTGTCCTGGATGAGGGTGAAGATACTGACATTAGAGACTTCAGTAAGTTTGCATGGAATGCTATGAAAGTAAAATGCATTCGAAGAAATTATTTCCAACCTTTCCCCTAACAAGATTATTTTTAAGGTTTAGAAAAGGTTTGTTATCTCAGCTAGTGACATTTGAATTCTACCTATTTGTACTGGAAAGACAGGAAAGTAAATAAAGGACAGCAAATATCTCAAGTTAAAAATCATTGAAGTTCTCAGAAGAACCTCAAAAATAACAGATTTCATAGGGCACAAAATACAAAAATGTTCTCTAAAGAAAACAGAATGCAAATCAATATCAGAAGTAGTTTCATTTGTTACATGCATCACAAAAATATGGTCAAACAGCAAAACACAAGAAAGTTAGTATATCTTTAAAAATGTTTCTCTGACCCTGGGTATGCCACTAGGTGTAGGATGTATCCACTGTCTCACAACCCTCTCTTCTCCCCTTCTATATTCTGTCTCTGTCAAACTGACGCTGAGAACCTACAGACATTTCTGAGACTCCCCTTGCTCATAAGCTTTCTCACAGTTCCTGCCAGGAGGAAACAGAAGGTGGAGAAGTGCCAGTAAATACTACACCAACTCCAGGGCTGCGTGCATGCTGTCAAAGGGACACAACTGCCCATCCTCCACTGCCTCCGGCTCTGTCCTCTGACCTCCCCCTAAAACAACTCTATACTCAAAACAACCCACACATGCATTCACTTGTGCAAATGATACAATCCACCAACAAGAGAAAACCACTTAAATCTGGCAAAACTATATCCATGATTGAACAATGGAGTATGCATTTATTGGGCTGTACATTACACTAGAGAGATCTAATGGGATGTCTGGCTATATGAGGGAACATTTCTGGGCAATAGTGCCATGATGCAGGAAGTTCCTCTAAAAATCTTCGATATGTGCTTTTCAAAACTCTTCTACTTTTTCCTAATGCAGGGTAGAGTGGGGAAAAAAGAAAGCAGTTAAATTTTATTGGATAAATAAGTAAAACAAAATAAGACAGTAAAAAAAAAAGCTAAACCTTCATAAAATAAAGCAGCATAACGAAAACAGCACTATTCTACTCATTTTGATAAATTCAAAAAATTAAATATATTATACAAATAATCTAACTGCAAAGAACAGTAACTGTTACCATAATAAATTAAACCTAATGATAAAAAGTATATTAAACATCTCTGATAAAAATCAAAGCTTTTATTTTTAACATTTTCCTATAGAAAATAAAACTTAAGGAAGATATTGCCTTTATTCTTCAGAAGGACTATCGTAAGCATTAAATATAATGGTATTTCCTTTTCTTTTTTTTGAAGGTTTTATTTATTTGACAGAGAGAGTGAGAGAGCACAAGTAGGGGGAGCAGCAGGAGAGGGAGAAGCAGGCTCCCCACAAAGCAGGGAGCCTGATGCAGGGTTTGATCCCAGGACCCTGAGATCATGACTGAGCCAAAAGCAAATGCTTAACTGAGCCACCTAGGCACCCCTATAATGGTGTTTCCTAGGGACTGAAAGTTTAGAGTTGAGCGGACTTCTGGTACAATGAAGCTAATAAATAACTGCATGTACATCACAACATATACATAATGTACATAAATACACATCACATACACAGCTGGTTTTCTGCACTTCTACCTAAAATTTTACCAACAGGACACTAAATTTACAGTATTCCTGAAAGCTAGGGTAACATGTGAAAGTTGAAGCAACAATAACATGTAAAAATGTGAAAGGAAAAATCTTTGAAAACGTAATTTTCCAGAGTCCAGGAAAGCAAACAGCCCAGAACCAGAGGAGGAAAAACATCTACAGTTGAACAGGTTATTAAAAGGTTATAAAATGAGGGGTGCTTGGGTGACTCAGTTGGTTGAGCTTCTGCTTTATACTCAGGTCATGATCTCAGGGTCCTGGGATAGAGCCCAGTGTCATTGGGCTCCCTTCTTTCTTTCCCCTCTTCCCGCTATTCTGCCTATTTGTACGCTCTATCAAATAAATAAATAAAATCTTTTTTTTAAAAAAAATAAGGTTATAAAATGAGCTCCTGGTATCTTGCTCTCAAAGCTGCTGACTTCTGTATCTGTGCCCAACACAAGAATCAAAATGCATAATTCTCTGAACTGGGACTTCTAAATGGGATCCCTGTAGAACCAAATGGATTAAAAAAATGATAGTGCCCCAGATCCCTTATATCTATAGTCCTACAATAAACTACTTCATCAGTATAGAGGGCTCTCTGAACAACCACACTGTCATAAATCAAGAGCTCCTACAAGAAACACTCGTGTTCAATTCTGAGGAATAGAACTTTCCATCTGGGCTGGAGAACAATAATCCAACTACCAGAGACCAGAGGTGCCTACGGCACAGGTGGCAAATTGGCAAGCTGATCTTTTCTATTTGTATTTGTTTTTTTTTTTCAAGTGAGATAGTTGTCAGCGTGTAAATTTCAGGAAAATTCATACACCATATGATTTTCTAGCGTGTCACAGAAAGAAGATTTCAGAACATAGGGCTTGAATTACCACATCACTGATTAGCTGAGTAAGCAGAGTGGCTGCTGCAGTTGAAGGAGCATATATTCTAACTGTAACATTCCTACCCCACTTCTGACATTTACATTACTTGCCTAGCCCCAGAAGACATTTGTTTTCATAATCTCTGATCTAACCCCTCATTTGTATATATAAACATGTATAAAATTCAACAACAAATGTGAAAATCACTGAAAGGTTTAAAATAAGTATAAGTGTCCTCCAAGACATTCAAGAAAATGCTACGCACATTGAAAATAATGTGCTACACAGGGACCTACACCAAAATAAGCAAAACCAGTTAAAAAAAAGTTGTCAAGAACTGATCAAAGTCTTCAAGAACTGATTACAAGAGAAAGCATAGAAATAAAATACATAATAAGAAAGAATGTCAGAATGGATAAATACATAGTATTACAATGTACTATAGTGTTTTAAAAAATTGGGCAGCCCAGATGGCTCCGTGGTTTAGCGCTGCCACCTTCAGCCCGGGGCCTGATCCTGGGGACCAGGGATTGAGTCCCACGTCAGGCTCTCTGCATGGAGCCTGCTTCTCCCTCTGCCTGTGTCTCTCATGAATAAATAAATAAAATCTTTAAAAAACAAAATACAGAAATTAGCTGCATAATATATAAAAAAGTAGAAGAGAAATGTAACTCAAAAGATGTCAGAATAGGCAGACAAAAGACAGCAGTGGGTATAAAAAAATATATCGAACATAATTAACAAATTTAACATACTTACCATAAAGAGAATACTACTCTGGGGAATACTTGTTCTTTTCAGGTCATATAGAAAATTTATAAGAATCAACCATATACGAGGATACAAAACAAGCTTCAACAAATTTCAAAGAACTGAAATAATTCATGTTCTCTGATAATACAATCTAGAGAAGGCCCCAAATGTTTAGAAATTAATACACTTAGAACAATCCATGAGTCAAAGAAGAAATCACAAGAAATATTAGAAAACAGAATAAGCTGGGATCCCTGGGTGGCGCAGCGGTTTGGCGCCTGCCTTTGGCCCAGGGCGCGATCCTGGAGACCCGGGATCGAGTCCCACATCGGGCTCCCGGTGCATGGAGCCTGCTTCTCCCTCTGCCTGTGTCTCTGCCTCTCTCTCTCTCTCTCTGGGACTATCATAAATAAATAAAAATTAAAAAAAAAAAATTTAAAAAAAAAAAATAAAAAAAAAAATAAAAAAAAAAAAAAAAAAGAAAACAGAATAAGCTGAATGGTTGTATCAATACAACACATCAAACTCATGAGTGCTTAAAGACCAACTTTAGGTTTGAAAATACATAAAACGGAAAACCAACAAAGGGCTGAAAACAATGTTGTTTTTGTTTTTGTTTTTGAAAACAATGTTCTAACCTTCAATATAAAGAAGTGAGAGAGGGCAGCCCGGGTGGCTCAGCGGTTTAGCTCTGCCTTCACCCAGGGCATGATCCTGGGGACCCGGGAGAGTCCCACATCAGGCTCCCTGCAAGGAGCCTGCTTCTCCCTCTGCCTGTGTCTCTGCCTCTCTTCCTCTCTGTCTCTCATGAATAAATAAAATCTTTAAAAACAATTTTTTTTAAATAACAGAAAGAACAGCAAATCCAAAGAAGTAACGAAAAAAGGTAATAAAAAAAGACATCAGTAAAATGAAATCCAAACATTTAATAATGAAAATCAACAAAAACCAAAAGTAACTCCTCTGAGAAGATTGGAATTGATAATTCTTAAACTGTTAGGACTACACCAAAATAAAAATCTTTTGCACAGTAGTGAAGGAAACCACAACAAATGACAACTTACTGAATGGGAGAAGACATTTGCAAACCCAAATTGGGGCTAATACCCCAAATATTTAAGGAACTTGCACAAACCAATACCAAAAAACAAAACAAAACAAAACAAAAACCACTACAAATAATCCAATTAAAATGGGCAGAGGACCTGAAGAGACGTTTTTCTAAAGACTTATAGATGGCCCCAATGGACACAAGAAAAGATGCTCAACCTAACTAATTATCAGGGAAATGCAAATCAAAACCACAATAAGATACCATTTCACACCAATAAGAATGGCTAGTTATCAATGGCTAGGAAATAACAGGTGTTGGCGAGGATGTGGACAAAAAGGGAATCCTCACATACGGTTGGTGGGAATATAAATTGGTGCAGCCACTATGGAAAACAGTATGGAGGTTCCTCAAGAATTAAAAATAGATGGGATGCCTGGGTGGCTCTGTGGTTGAGCACCTGCCTTCGGCTCAGGGAGTGATCCTGGAGTCCCAGGATCGAGTGCTGATCAGGCTCCCTGCATGGAGCCTGTTTCTCCCTTTGCCTGTGTTTCTGCCTCTCTGTCTCTCATGAATAAACAAATAAAATCTTTTTAAAAAACACCTGTCAAAAAAAAAAATAAAAAATAAAAAAAAAAAATAAAAAACACCTGTCAAATCACCATGTACACCTGAAACTAATACCATACTTTGTAAAAATACAAAATAAAAATAAAGCAAATTGTGACACACACACACACACACACACACACACACACACACGGGAATATTATTCAACTATAAAAAAGGAAGGAAAGGGACACCTGGTCAGTGGTTGAGCATCTGCCTTTGGCTCAGGTCATAATCCCAGGATCCTAGGATTGAGTCTTGTGTCAGGCTTCCCGCATGGAGCCTGCTTCTCCCTCTGCCTGTGTCTCTGCCTCTCTCTGTGTCTCTCATAAATATTAAATAAATAAATGAATGAATGAATGAATGAATGAATGAATGAATAAATAAATAAATAAATAAATAAATAAATAAATAAATAAATAAAATCTTAAAAAAGGAAGGAAATTCTGCCACTTGAGACACCAATGGACCCTGAGGATGTTTTGCTAAGAGAAATAGGCAGAGAAAGACTAGTATCATATTATCTCATATATATGTGGAAGCAAACAAAACAAAACAAAACACAACAAGCTCACAGATAAAGAACAGATTGGTGGTTGCCAAACGCAGGGGATGGAGGGTAAAATGGGTGAAGGGGATCAAAAGTACAAGCTTCTAGTTATAAAAATAAATATCAAAACTAAGTGAGTGGGATTTATGGAAGGGTAGCCTAATTTTCAAAAATCAATAACTGACCACATTACTCAAATAAAGGAAAAATCTAGTTGTTATCTGATTATATGCAGAAAATTCATTTGATAAAATTTAACACCTATTTAGGATAACAACTGTAAGCAAAACAGTAATAGAAGGGAACTTCCTTTCTCTGATAAAGAATATCTACAAAAACAAATCTACAGCAAATAATACACTTAGTGGTAAATTTTAGATCGCTTTCTACCACCAGAGATCATCTCTGAGATAAGGATGCCCACTACAATTGCTTCTATTCAACATAGTACTTGATGTCACAGCAATGCAATAAGAAAAAGAAAAAGGACTGGAAGGAGTTAAAAAACTATCATTATTCACAAAATATATGAATGTGTATGTAAAAATCTGCAGATAAACACTTAGGATTAATAAGTGAATTTAGACAATCACCAGATACAAGGTCAAAATACAAAAATAAATGGTTTCAAGTACCAGCATGACAGAAAATTAAACCTTTACCCTTCTCCATGAATGTCCTAGCCGGCTAAGCACCAAGCGTTCAGGGACTGACTGGGAACTTGCCACCTGTCTTGGTACCCTAGTTATGTCAGTAACAGCCTCACGGCCCTGGAGTGTGAACTGAGACACAGTTAGAAAAGCAGCAGTGAGATGGTGGACTACAAGCAGAGCCAAAGTCCACATTTCCAATGGGAATGGCAACCATCTGGGAAGGAGATACTTTATTTTCTCTGGCCGGAGACAGGAGGCCAGCTCCCTTCCCAAACCTCTCACTTAGCTTATAACATCCTCTGCTGGACCCCTGCAGATGCCCTAGGCCTGGTGATACCCAAACAGCTCTGAAACCAAATTGCAAAGGGCCCTGTGGCCAAACCTAACCTACAGTCTCCAGGACTGGACCAAATTCCCTGCTTGAAAGCAGAGGATATGACTCAGACACTGGATCTGAACGGATTCCTGGGAAAACCTTGTTTCCAAAAAAGGGCAAAGGTGTATATAGGGAAACATGGAGGGCAGAGTTCTTCAGCAGAGACATTAAAAAAAAAAATTTTTTTTAACCTTTACAACTATACTATTATATCAAAAAACATTAAATATCTTGGAGTAAAACTAGTGAAAAATCTATGCAGTGAGAAATATAAAATATTATTCAGATAAATTTTAGAGACTAGATATAAAGAAGATATACCACATAAAAGACTCAATACTGTAAAGATATCAATTCTCCTCCAATTAATCTATTGTCAATGTAATGACAAATTTCCTATCAACACTGTGAATATTGAAGAGCCGATAATAAAATGCATATAGATAGATAAAAGGTATAAAATAGCCAATCTTGAGGAGGAAGAACCAAGCCAGAGCAGTTATACAAGATACCGCTACAGAAATCAACACAGCATGGTATTGACACAGGGCATATACATGAATAGAATACAAAACTTAGAAACAAATCCATATGTATGTGGTTGCCTGATTTATGATTAAGTTGACACATACAATGGGGAAAAGAAATTTTTTTCCCCAATAAATTAGGCTGGTTCAACTGTGCATTATTCATATGCAATCAAAAGGAATCTTGACCTCTACAAAACACAATGATTTTTTTTCTAGATGGATGGCAGATTGATGTGTGAAAAAGAAACCAATAAACCTTTGAAAAAATAAAGTTTCTTAAACAAGATTTTAAGAAAGTACTAACCTAACCTTAAGGCAAAAAAAAAAAAAGAAGAAACTGACCTGCCTAAGCTAGAGCCTGGCTAGTTGCAGGGTTAAATCACTCTAGAAAAATTTTGGCAGTAATTATATACTGAAGTTGAATAAAACCCTGCAATTTTAGGGGATGCCTGGGTGGCTCAGTGGTTGAGCGTCCGCCTTCAGCCCAGGGCATGATCCTGGAGTCCCGAGATCGAGCCCCACATCAAGTTCCTTGTGGGGACCTGCTTCTCTCTCTGTCTAGGTCTCTGCCTCTCTCTTGGTGTGTCTCTCATGACTAAATAAAATCTTTTTTTTTTTTTTTAAGATTTTATTTATTTATTCATGAGACACACAGAAAGAGAGGCAGAGATATAGGCAGAGGGAAGAGAAGCAGGCTCCATTGTCACAAAGCAAAATGACAGAGGAGGTAACAAAACTTCCCAAATTTGATTTAAAAAAGAAAAAAAGTGAATTAACAAACCCCAGAAGCTAAATAAACCCCAAGTAAAAGGAACACAAAGAGATCCACACTCAGACACATTAATGAATAAACTGTTGAAAGACAAAGAGAACATCTCTAAGCAGAAAAAAAGGAAAATGAATTCACCACATATATTAGAGACTGACAAATTATCTGTAAAGGGACATAGAGTACATAGTAAATATTTTAGGGTACATGGTTTGTGTTGCAACTCAACTCAGCCATTGTAACACAAAAGCAACCACATTCAACAGACACTGTTGTGGTCCAACAATTTTTTATTTATGGATACTTCCACCTGAATTTCATATTAAATATCTTCTTTTGGTTGTTTCCAACCATTTAAAAATGTAAAAAGCATTCCTTAGTGCACAGACCACACAAACTCAGGCAGTAGGCCAGATAAGGTACATGGGCCATAGTTTATAGACCCCTGACATAAAGGGGAACAAAGATACTTATTATTAGCTAACTTCCTATCAGATAAAATGGATGCCATAAGGCAATATAATAATATATTAAAAGTACTGAAAAATCTATTTAAAAAATTAGAATGTAAAAAAAAATTAGAATGTATTATATAATAAATATTACGATAGGGAGACCCACTGTCTGTTATATTTATATGTTAACTCTTCTTAAAATTGTAGGAAAGTTTGGAAATCAGCACTGTCTTTATTTAAGCATTCAGAAGTTTACTGGTATAAAAGTATGCTACAGACTACAACATACAACTAATACATATGACGCACAGTAATAGAACAAAAATAAATGCCAAGCAAAAGTCAGTACATCTGCTTAATTAAGGCCCATTATATCATAACAGTGAGCTGTGCAAGAGAAAGCAAAGATTTAAAAAACTATGATCATATATTATAGATACTCTTAGTGAATGCTACTTATCTCATCTTAACAATAAAAGGTAAATTTACCCACAAGAGGGTAAATTCTGGGTACTTGGTCAAAAACCACTAGAAAACTATCAAAATCATAAGATGAGCCTGAACATTTTGATTCCAGAAGCCAAGACAAGCCTCCGTGTGACTATAGTTAGAACTTTACTTCCTTTTCATGTAGAGAGCAAAGTACTTACATATATTATGCTCCAAATGGCAAAAACAGTCCTAACTCATTTTATCTCAAGTCCCAAAAGGAAAGGATTAAGTGAAGGAAGCAGAAAAGGCTAGACTGCAGAGGAAATAAGGGGCAGATAAGATGGAATATGGGTTTTTTTGAATAAATGAGCACATACTCTCAAAACAAGGACAAGAATACTGAATGTGGCGGGAAAAAGAACATTCTTTATTAGATCACTGTATGAAGAGAATGGTGTATTGGAGTATACTGTATCCTTGAATCTCTAGCAAGATTTGAGGAAGGTCAGCTTGCAAAAGAAAATCTGCAAATTCCAAGAATAAGATTTTCCACTCATAGGACCAGTATTAAGTATATCTTTATTGAAATAAGTGCTATTTAAACATATCTAAAGATGTTTATATTAATCAGATAGCTTTATTTACAGTAAAATGAGATCAGGCCCTCTAAGAGGATGCACGTTTTTGAATAGAGGGTAGAATGTAAGGCAGGGATGGAGAGTAATTTTTATGCATAAGCTACTACTCGCAGAAGGCCAATGAGTGAGGTCAACTTTACAAATCTACTTTAGTGTCTTAGGGTTTGAGAACTTTCTCATGGTACTTAATAAACTAAAATTGTAATATAGGACATGAGACAGGCAACAAATTACACAGAGTAAAGGACTAAGAAAAAGTAAATTTTACACTACTTCAGTTTGGGCACCTTATACACTTCTAGGGATGCATCCATTTCTTCCAGGTTGCCTAATTTGTTGGCATATAGTTGCTCATAATATGTTCTTATAATTATTTGTATTTCTTTGGTGTTGGTTGTGATCTCTCCTCTTTCATTCATGATTTAGTTTATCTGGGTTCTTTCTCTTTCCTTTTTCTAAGTCTGGCCAGGGGTTTGTCAATCTCACTAATTCTTGTAAGCAACCAGCTCCTAGTTTCGTTGATCTGTTCTAGTGTTCTTTTGGTTTCTGTTTCATTGAATTCTGCTCTAATCTTTTATTAATTCTCTTCTCCTACTGGGTTTAGGCTTTACTTGCTGTTCTTTAGCTCTTTTAGGTGTAATGTTAGATTGTGTATTTGAGATCTTCTTGTTTTTTGAGAAACAAGCGTATTGTTATATACTTCCCTACTTAGGGCAGCCTTTGCTGCATCCCAAAGGTTGTGAACAGCTGTGTTTCATTTGATTCCATGAATTTCTAAAATTCTTCTTTAATTTCCTGATTGACCCACTGTTTAGTAGGACACTCTATATAACCTTCAAGTATTTGAGTTCTTTCCAAATTTCCTCTTGTGACTGAGTTCCAGTTTCAAAGTATTGTGGTCCAAAAATATTCAGGGAATGATCCAGAATCTTCTATTCTGGAGAATGTTGCATGTGCACTTGAGAAGAATGTGTATTCTGTTGCTTTTGTATGGAATGCTCTGAATGCATTTGAAGTCCATCTGGTCCAGTGGGTCATTCAAAGCCCTTTTTTTCCTCGTTTATCTTCTGCTTAGATGATCTGTCCATTGTCAAGAATAAGGTGTTAAAGTCCCCTACTATTAATGTATTATTATCAATGTGTTTTCTTTAATTTTGTTCTTAATTGGTTTATATAATTGGCTGCTCCCATGTTAGGGGCATAAATATTACAATTGCTAAATCTTCTTGTTGGATAGACCCTTTAGTTATGATTTAGTGTTCTTCCTCATGTCTTATTATAGTCTTTGGTTTAAAATCTAATTTATTTTGGGACGTCTGGGAGGTTCAGTGGTTGAGCATCTGCCTTCAGCTCAGGTCGTGATCCCAGGGTCCTGCGAATGAGTCTCCCATTGGGCTCCCCATAGGGAGCTTGCTTCTCCCACTGCCTATGTTGCCTCTCTCTCCGTTTCGCTCATGAATAAATAAAAATAAAATCTTAAAAAATAATTAAAATCTAATTTCTTTTGATGTCCATTAGGATGATAAATAGATTTCCATGGGATCCCTGGGTGGCTCAGGGGTTTAGTGCTTGCCTTCCACCCAGGGCACGATCCTGGAGTCCGGGGATCGAGTCCCACATCGGGCTCCCTGCCTGGAGCCTGCTTGTCCCTCTGCCTGTGTCTCTGCCTCTCTCTCTGTCATGAATGAATAAATAAAATCTTAAAAAAAAAAAATTTCCACCCTTTCACTTTCAATCCGCAAGTATCTTTAGGTCTAAAATGAGTCCCTTTTCTAATGGCTGAGTAATAGAAACGACAAATATCCACCATTTGCTTCGACGTGGATGGAACTGGAGGGTATTATGCTGAGTGAAATAAGTCAATAGGAGAAGGACAAACATTATATGGTCTCATTCATTTGGGGAATATAAAAAATAGTGAAAAGGAATAAAAGGGAAAGGAGAAAAAATGAGTGGGGAATATCAGAAAGGGAGACAGAACATGAGAGACTCCTTACTCTGGGAAAGGAACTAGGGGTAATGGAAAGGGAGGTGGGCAGGGGGTGGGTGTGACTGGGTGACGGGCACCGAGGGGGGGCACTTGATGGGATGAGCACTGGGTGTTATTCTATATGTTGGCAAATTGAACACCAATAAAAGGGATCCCTGGGTGGCGCAGCGGTTTGGCGCCTGCCTTTGGCCCAGGGCGTGATCCTGGAGACCCGGGATCGAATCCCATGTCGGGCTCCCGGTGCATGGAGCCTGCTTCTCCCTCTGCCTGTCTCTGCCTCTCTCTCCTTCTCTCTCTGTGACTATCATAAATAAATAAAAATTAAAAAAAAAAAAAGAACACCGATAAAAAATAAATTTATAAAAAAATAAATAAAATGAGTCCCTTGTAGACAGCATATTGATGGGTCTTGCTTTCTAACCAATCTGATACCCTATGTCTTTTGATTAGGGCATTTAGCCCATTTACATTCAGAGTAACTACGAAAAGGTATGAATTTAGTGCCATTGTATTACCTGTCAAAATCCTTGTTTCTGTAGACTATCTTTATTCCTTTCTGGTTTATGTTTTAATATTTTTATATTTTATATTTTAATTTTTATTTATTTTTATTTTTAATATATTTTATATTTTAATATTTCTTGCAGGGCTGGTTTTGTGATGACAAATTCTTTTAGTTTCTGTTCGTCCTGGAAGCTCTTTATCTCTTTCCAATCTGAATGACATCCTTGCTGGATAAAGTATTCTTGGCTGCATATTTTCTCATTTAGCACCTGGAATATATCATGCCTGTCCTTTCTGGTTTCTGTGGATAGATCTGCTGTCAATGTAATGTTTCTATTCTTGTAGGTTACGGATCTCGTCTTGAGCTGCTTTCAGGACTTTCTCTTTGTCTCTGAGTTTTGCAAGTTTCACTATTATTATACGCTGGGATATTGACTTATTTTTATGGATTTTGAGGGGGGATTCTCTGGGCCTCCCGGACTTGGGATGCCTGTTTCCTCCCCCAGATTAGGGACGTTCTCAGCTATAATTTGCTCCAATATACCTTTGGGCCCTCACCCCTTCCCTCTTCTTTTGGGATCTCAATTATGCAAATTTTTTTAAACTTTATAACATCACTTATCTCTCAAATTCTCCCCTGGTGATCCAGTAGTTGTTTATCTTTTTCTCAGCTTCTTTATTCTCTATCATTTTGTCTTCCATATCACTAATGGTCTCTTCTGCCTCATTTATCCTAGCATTTAGAGCCTCCAATTTTTTTTTTTAAGATTTATTTGACACAGGGGATCCCTGGGTGGCTCAGTGGTTTAGTGCCTGCCTTTGGCCCGGGGCGTGATCCTGGAGTCCCGGGATCGAGTCCCACGTCGGGCTCCTGGCATGGAGCCTGCTTTTCCCTCCTCCTGTGTCTCTCTGCCTCTCTCGCTCTTTCTTTCTCTCTCTCTCTCTCTCTCTTTCTGTGTCTATCATAAATAAATAAGTAAATAAATAAATAAATCTTAAAAAAAAAAAAGATTTGACACAAATAGTGAGCCCAAGCAGGGAGAGTGGTACGGAGAGGGACAAGCAGGCTCCCCAAAGAGTAAGGAGTCTGAATGCAAGGCTTGATCCCAGGACCCTGGGATCATGACCTAAGCCGAAGGCAGATGCCTAACTGACTGAGCCACCCAGGTGCCCTAGATCTTCTATTTTTTATTGCATCTCATTAATAGCTTTTTTTATTTTGACTTGATTAGATTTTAGTTCATTTCTCCAGAAAGGGATTCTCTAGTGTTTTCTATGTTTTCAAGCCTAGCTAGTAACTTTATAATCATTATTCTGAACTCTAGTTCCAACATCTTTTTTTTTTTTTAATTTTTATTTATTTATGATAGTCACAGAGAGAGAGAGAAAGAGAGGCAGAGACACAGGCAGAGGGAGAAGCAGGCTCCACGCACCGGGAGCCCGACGTGGGACTCGATCCCGAGTCTCCAGGATCGCGCCCCAGGCCAAAGGCAGGCGCTAAACCGCTGCGCCACCCAGGGATCCCTCTAGTTCCAACATCTTACTTAAATCCATACTGATCAGGACCTGCAGTTAGTACTGCTTCTTGTTCTTTTTCTGAGGTGAGTTTTTCTGTCTTGTCATTCTTGCAGAAAGTGGTCACTTTTCTATTTGCAGAGTTGTGCCAATTCTTTTCTTAGATCTCCAGTTGAGTTTGCAGGTGTTTAGAATCATTTGATACTTTTCTAACTGAATTCCTGAGACTAGACAAAAATGAGGTCTCCTATTCCTCTGGCACCTTGGAAAGTGTCCAATCTATACTACTTCAAACAGAGCACTTCTAGTGTGTGCTAGGATGCAGATAGTCAGATTGCACAGAATATTAATATGTAGTTACTGTTCTGTATCTCCAAATCCTTACCTTAAACTATTTTTCTCACCTCATGGAAACAGGACAGAATGCTGTCCACTTGGGGAAAAAAAAAAAACACATGTACCATCATCCTAATAGTTACAACACCATGATGGGTGACAGATGCAGGATGTCAAGAACTAGTTATCTGACAACAATAAACCCCAACATAAAGGAATAGGATAAATGAACTTTTGCTATAATAAAATAAACTATAATTTTGTCCCTTTCTTACCAGTTCTCTGTCCAACCAGAAAAGGTAGAAAGTACAGAGGATATGCCAGAGAAAATCTTTTTTTTTTTTTCTTCTCTCCAAAAGGAGAAAGGAACCAGCCCTGCCACATCAGAACAGAAACAGAGGTAGCAAACTGTGTTGTAAAGGCTGAGGAAGATAAGACAGTACAGGACATTTAGCATAATTTAGCAACACGAAGGACTCAGAAAAAAGAGAATGAACCCATCTATTAATTCAGCAAATCTTCTATGACACTGTAGTGTCAGAGTGATGCTAGCAAGCCTGTACTCCACAGATATAAGTGTATATTTTAACCAAATATTTGCAAACAGTAAAACTGCTCAGAAACTGCAAAAAGAAAGTAAAGCAGCATTTTAGCTGGCTTATAAGGCTGCATTGGGCAGTAAGAAAAAAGCCACATCGACTCTGGCAGCCCAGGTGGCTCAGTGGTTTAGCGCCGCCTTCGGCCCAGGGCGTGATCCTGGAGACCCGGGATCGAGTCCCGTGTCGGACTCCCTGCATGGAGCCTGCTTCTCCCTCTGCTTCTCCCTCTGCCTGTGTTTCTGTCTCTCTGTCTCTCTTTTTCATGAATAAATAAATAAAATCTTAAAAAAAAAATTAAGAGATCTGACAATCTGTGATCTAGGGCCAAAAAGGTCTCCAAAGTTTTTAATTGTCTGGAAAGTGGTTTTACAATTTCTAACAAGACCTCAAAAACATTATTCTTCACTTAACTTTGAATTCTTAATACAGACTGATTATAGGATTAACTCTATATTGAGAAACCTGTAATATCACTACAGCAGATTTCTAGTTCCACAAGAAAAATACTATTTAGGGACGCCTGGGTGGCTCAGTGGTTGAGCGTCTGCCTTTGGCTCAGGGCGTGAACCTGGGAACCGGATGGAGTCCCACATTAGGCTCCCCATGGGGAGCCTGCTTCTCCCTCTCCCTGTGTCTCTACCTCTCTCTGTGTGTCTCTCGTGAATAAATAAAATCTTCAAAATAAACGAATAAATGTATGTATGTATATACGTATGTGCCAGAATTAAAAGCTGTATAGCAAAGTCTTACATAAGGCTAACACCCTCCCTCTAAAGTTCCCTATTTTCTAAAGTTAATTTGGGAACATAGATTATCTGTATTCAAAGTGATTCTCTGGTAAGGCAAAATGGTGACTGGGAAGAGTTAACCCACCAATGATTTTGATTTTTATTTTTTATTTATTGTACACTTTTTAATTGGAGTTCGATTTGCCAACATATAACATATCACCCAGTGCTCATCCCGTGAAATGCCCCCCTCAGTGCCCGTCACCCAGTCACCCAACCCCCCGCCCACCTCCCTTTCCACTACCCCTAGTTCATTTCCCAGAGTTAGGAGTCTCTCATGTTCTGTCACCCTGATATTTCCCACTCATTTTCTCTCCTTTCCCCTTTATTCCCTTTCACTATTTTTTATATTCCTCAAATGAATGAGACCATTTAATGTCTGTCCTTCTCCGATTGACTTACTTCACAGCGCATAACACCCTCCAGTTCAATCTACATTGAAGCAAATGGTGGGTAATTGTCGTTTCTAATGGCTGAGTAATATTCCATTGTATACATAGACCCCATCTTCTTTATCCATTCATCTTTCAATGGACATCGAGGCTCCTTCCACAGTTTGGCTATTGTGGACATTGCTGCTATAAACATTGGGGTGCAGGTGTCCTGCCATTTCACTGCATCTGTAACTCTGGGGTAAATCCCCTGTAGTGCAATTGCTGGGTCATAGGGTAGCTCTATTTTTAACTCTTTGAGGAACCTCCACAGTTTTCCAGAGTGGCTGCACCAGTTCACATTCCCACCAACAGTGCAAGAGGGTTCCCCTTTCTCCACATCCTCTCCAACATTTGTTGTTTCCTGTCTTGTTAATTTTCAACATTCTCACTGGTGTGAGGTGGTATCTCATTGTGGTTTTGATTTGTATTTCCCTGACGGCAAGTGATGCGGAGCATTTTCTCATGTGCTTGTTGGCCATTTCTATGTCTTCTTTGGTGAAATTTCTGTTCATGCCTTTGCCCATTTCATGACTGGATTGTTTGTTTCTTGGGTATTGAGTTTAATAAGCTCTTTATAGATCTTAGATACTAGCCCTTTGTCTGATAGGTCATTTGCAAATATCTTCTCCCATTCTGTAGGTTGTCTTTTAGTTTTGTTGACTGTTTTTTGCTGTGCTGAAACTTTTTATCTTGGTTAAGTCCCAATAATTCATTTTTGCTATGATTTTTAAAGAACAATTTAGACAACTGAAATTTTTTTTTTATTTACTCATGAGAGACAGAGAGAGAGAGAGAGAGAGAGAGGCAGAGACACAGGCAGAGGGAGAAGCAGGCTCCATGCAGGGAGCCCGACATAGGACTCAATCCCGGTCTCCAGGATCAGGCCCTGGGCTGAAGGTGGCGCTAAACCGCTGAGCCACCCAGGCTGCCCCAAGACAACCGAAATTTAAGGTCAATTTAAAAACATCTTCTTTTTTCAATTTTAAAAATATTTTAATTAAAATTCTTAGTAATTGAGGCGCACCTTCGTGGCTCAGTCAAATAGGTACCTGACTCTTGATTAAGGCTCACGTCATCACAGGGTCCTGAGACTGAGCCCTGTGTCAAGCTCTGTGCTCCACATGGAGTCTGCCTGGGATTTTTCTCTCCTTCTCCCCCTACTTTACGCACTTGCACATGTGTGCGTTCTCTAAAATGTAAATAAATAAAATATTTATTAAAAAATAAACTAGTGATTAAGCACCCAAAGCCTACATGCCTATCCTTTCTTAAGCATCTCCCTTCCTTTAACCACACACGTATCAAACATCCAGGTTCTTGCTAAGAAATTAATAGAGCCTCTGCAAAGAAATGACTGTAAGTTAGCTACCAAATATGGAAATTTAGACATTATTATGATTATCATTTTCACTGTTACAAGGCACGTAATTACCAATCAATTTACTAGGTTCTTGGTCAAAGGCCATCATATCCATACAAATTAAGTTACAAAGCTCAATAAAACTTTGCAAAAATTTCCCCTAGTGCATCTCATCTCCATGGTCTTCCTAAATACATACATTTCACCCACAGAACTTCCAAGAATATTTAACATGCAGCCCAGGTGTTTTGTTGCAGGTAGTTCAGTCTACACAGTGGATACAAACCAGTAGAATAAGCAGTCTTAAGCTGCTGCCCAGTGTTTCTCTCAAACACATAGGTAGACATTTGGCCCTTAGGATATATGCTTAAGAACCTCTCTTCTGCTTTCAAGACAAGGACCTGTTTAGCAATACTTACAGTTAACATCGGAGTTGTCAACAAGCCCCACGCAAAGAATTCTAGGAAGATGACAATAGCAGCATGGTATACACTTGGTCTGCCAAAGCCTTGTAGCTAAAAAAGGAAGAAAGTTATTATGAAAAACAGCAGACAGAAAAAAAAAAAGGCAGACAGATACAAGATCCATTTTGCTAAAATGGTATCTAACAACAACAACAAAATACTGTATGAAAAAATGCTGTATAAAATAAACTTAGGACCTACCTATATTATATACGATGAAACTTCATTCTGTGCCATCCCTGATGAATGAATCTTGCCTAATCATAGAAGATGCCAAAGTCATAAACTTTTTACTTGTCCCATCAACACAAATAACTGAGCTTTGGCTGAGAATCAACCGGGTCTTTAAGAGACTGAGGTTCTAAGACCTGACTATTCTGTCTCTTGCTAACAATGTGTTCCTCAGCAACTTGGCCTTTTATGTAAAGAGAAAGGCAGGCATGTAGGTCACTTGCTCAAAAGCTTCAGGGGCATCACAGATAATTTAAATGATGGGGGAGAAAGAATAAGGAAAACAGTCCATACTAAGGTGTCAATATCCAGCTTTCTGTTTCTGTTACATTTGGGGTTTTTTTGTTTTTCAAGATTTTATTTATTCATGAGAGATAAAAAAAAAGACATGGGCAGAGGGAGAAGCAGACTCCCTGTGGGGAGCCCGACACAGGACTCAATTCTAGGACCTGGGGATCATGAGCCAAGCCAAAGGCAGACCCTCAACCACTGAGCCGCCCAGGTGCCCCTGTTTCTGTCACATTTGAAGACTGTCTATTCTGCTAGTTGTCTGCAGCTTATGACTTCCGGAAATAAATCGATTTAGCACGCTTTGCTACCTACCACTTGGTAGTAACTGGAAGTGATGCCTGCAGTAAAATCCATGCTATGTCTATGCTTAATATTTTTAAGTCTTTAAAAGTTATAAAGAAGGCACCTGGGTGGCTCAATGGTTGGGCATGTGCCTTTGGCTCAGGTCATGATCCCGGAGTCCGGGGATCAAGTCCCATATTGGGCTCCCCACAGGGATCCTGCTTCTCCCTCTCCCTGTGTCTCTGCCTCTCTCTCATGAATAAATAAATAAAATAATAATAATAATAATAAGGCAGAAGTAAATCTGCATCACTTGACTGGAGTCTAATCATAAGGAAATGATTGATCAGACAAATCCCAATTGTGGGACATTCTACAAGACAACTGGCTTGGTCTCCTTAAAAATGTCAAGGTCATAAAAGACAAAAGTGAAGGTAAGGAGACTCATGCATATTGAAGGAGGGCAGAGCCACAACAAAATGGGAGATCTTGGAGTGGATCCTGGGGGAAGGGGAGCAAAAGGATAAAATCTACATATGGACTTTATATAAAATAATCATACAGGTGTTCTCGATTTCTGCAACTGTCAAATGGTTTGGGGGAAAAAAATTGGTACATACATAGTTCCTAAAGCAAATGTCACAAAATGCTAACTGCTGAATTTAGATGAAAGGAATATAATTTTACTTTTTTTTTTTGTAGTTTTGAAAATTTTCAAAGAGCCAAGAACAAATGTTATTAAAAATACAAACTTGTAAAAACTCAACTCTCCAAGCCAAAAGCCCTTGAACATAGCCTTCAAAAAGTACTAGATTTCCATAGTCCTTTACTAACAGAATAGTGCATGGAAATGGCAGCAACTCTTTAGCATCTGCCTGTGATTTAGCTTTCTGAGACCCTCTGCTAAGCCATTCCAGCTGCTAGACATGGAAACTTGGCTATCACCCTTGCTCTCCCCACACTGCCTTCCATCTATTCCTCTAGCATCTCTTGTCTAAATTACAGAGTAGCTTCCTACGCTTGCTCCTTCACCCACTGCACATCAGCCACCATGCCCCATTTATTTACTTTTAAAGATTTTATTTATTTATTCATGAGAGACCAGAGAGAAAGATGGAGAGAGGCAGAGACACATGCAGAAACACAGGCAGAGGGAGAAGCAGGCTCCATGCAGGGAGCCAGACACGGGACTCAATCCCGGGTCTCCAGGATCCTGCCCTGGGCCGAAGGCAGGCACTAAACTGCTGAGCCACCTGGGCTGCCAGTACCATGCCCCATTTAAATAGAAGTCAGAGCTTGGCAACTCCTCTGCTCCACTCTCTGAAATGTCCAGGGCATTCACCCCACATCCCACTTGTCCAACATCTCCCTACCTCCTTGTTATGCTCTTATTGTTTTCTAGAGGATTTCCAACAAACTTCATAATTCATTTTTGTCTTCTGCCCATGGAATGGTAATTTAAATGCTATGAAGGAAATTATTTTTGTCTTTGTTCAATGATGTATCCAAACAGCCCTTCTCTCACCCCACTAAAGTAATAAGCACTCCACAAAATATGGAAGAAGGATCTCTTCTTCTGAGACGAACATCTTTTCTCTGATCTTTTTAAACAGCAAAACCTAAAATGTAGAAACATTTTTGAAGCAGATGGCCCAGTTTCTTCAATATGGGCAAAGAAAAAAAAGAAAAAGGAAAAGGAGGGAGAACTATGTTTGAATATAGATTAAAAGAAATTTAAGAAATATTAACCAAAATCAGTATGTGAGACTTTGGAGTTTAACACAAACTACCTGGAAAAAAAGGCAATTGTGAGACAATCATGGAAATTTGAAAACGGACTGGGTATTAGCTAATACTAAAGAAGCAGACTCCTTGTAATAATAGTATTGAAGTAAGGTGTGTTTTTTAAAGATCCTTCTCTCTTAGAGATACACACTAATGTATCTGTGAAATGAAAAGTATGTTCAGAATCTGTTTTAAAATCTACAGAAAAAAATGTAGAAGTGGTGGCAAAAATGAAAAAAAGTAAATCAGCCTATATGCATTACTAATAATATCTAGTTATTTGGGTAAAAATTCTGATAGTCACCCATCCCACATGACAGAACAATTGCTTCCGAACACTGGGTGAACATGTCAATAAATATCCGAACTATTTATTGCTCTTGAATCATTTGTTTTATTTATTAAGCATCATGCATACAAGAATCTCAAAAAACTCTGAAAATAGCACACAGTAGGAAGCATAAGAAGGCAATCCTATTTCTCATTTGCAGTTTCTATGGTTTGGTGCTTTCGTCAGCAATGAAGCTCTATTTAGGGAGACCACTGAGATAGAGATCCATGTGGCAGCAATGCTGAGTAAACATAAAAACAGATAAACACTTTAATCTGTGTGATACATCTTTAGGATATTATGCTATCTTAACACCTTACCAAAAAAACAAATAACCTTTTTGTTTACATGTTATATATAGGTTTAGATGCATCAACTAGAAATTGTTTAACAAAAACCTGTTCTAAAACGCACACCTTCTTATTCTCACCTCTACATAAATTACTTTAACTAAACTATCATTTATTCCTAGCCAATACCAGTGCTACATAAGAGAAATGTAGTATGACAGGCAGGCAGGCCCTGGTAAGGTGGGAATTTAGTGTGGGCAACTGGATATAAGAAGGTGACAAAAATAAATCTGCATTCCCTCCAATTCTTTCTAAGGTCTTGGTGGCCAGTATGCTGATAAAAACAGTATCACAAGTTTCTCCCCTAAATTATCTGAGCTAATCAGAAAAACTTTAACAAAACCTAACCAATCATTTCTAGTTGAACCTAATCTAGTGCAGCCTCTCTGGATCAGTTCAATGTCTTTTCTCTCCATTTGCCCCTTTATAAATCAGTACAGATCTTGAGATGTTTAGATGATAAATATGTGGTGATGTCTTTATACATTCATACTACCATCTCTCCCACAGGCAACTGCAACAGTCTCTTAACCCTACCCTGACTTCTCTTCCCTGCCTTCTCCAAATCTTTCTTGATACTACACTCAAGAGTGATCACTCTAAAATAAAATATACATGTCATCCTATGATACCTGCAGAAGACGGCAGAAACTGAGCTACAAATTCTGAACCTCATTCCTGTACATGTAATCTTTTTGCAATGTGACTGTGCTGTGTATGCCAACAGAAAGTGGAGTCTAGGGGATCCCTGGGTGGCGCAGCGGTTTGGCGCCTGCCTTTGGCCCAGGGCGCGATCCTGGAGACCCGGGATCGAATCCCACGTCGGGCTCCCAGTGCATGGAGCCTGCTTCTCCCTCTGCCTATGTCTCTGCCTCTCTCTCTGTGTGACTATCATAAATAAATAAAAATTAAAAAAAAAAAAAAAAAAAAAAAGAAAGTGGAGTCTATTTCTCCATATCCCTGGATCTGGGCTGGCTTTACAACTTCCTCTGACCAACAGATGTCAGGTGAAGGGACAACATGGACGTCTGAACCTAGCCTCCAGAGGCCTTCAAGACCACATGAAAACACCTTCTAGACACAGGAGGATGAAAGCATATGAAGTCCTCCCTACTAAGGCCACCTAGGCCAACCAGTGAACAGCTATTACCAACTGCCTGACAGAGGAGCAAGGCCGTCTTAAACAACTTAAACAACAACTCCATCAAGCTTGCAGATGACTACAGAAGCACAAGTAACTGCAAACAAATCCAGTGAAGAACCCCAAGCTGAGCTAGCCCAAACAACTGTCATTAATGGTTGCTGTTTTAAGGCCACTAAATTTGGCTTTATGTAGCAATCCTTAAGTGATGAAGTCCCCTCCTCTGCCCTCATGTTTAAGTTTAAACTCTTAAAACTGTCTTGAGATCCCTTTTGCAGTTCTCTAATCTCATCCCTCAGCCCACACATACTTGAAAATCAACACAGGGAAACTTCTCTAAAGTGGAGCCAAAAGGCCCTCGCTCCAGGGTGTGAACTCGTGATTTTCCTAGCATACTGAAGTTAGCTTGTAGATGAATAAAAGGCATGGTCCCCAGTATTGTGTTTAAAAGACTGTCTGTATACTACCCATCACAGGAAATATTAAACACTGAATGGGGGGGCGGGGGCGCGCAGGTGGAGGGAAAGGGAGAGAGACCCTGAGATGATGATCTGAGCTGAAACTAAGAGTCGGATGCTCCACCAACTGAACCACCCAGTCACCTCTATTTTAAAACAACTTAAAACCTACAGAAAAGTTGCAAAACCAGCACAGGGTTCTGGTATATCCTTCGCCAAACTTCCTCAAATATTAATGTCTTTGATAACTATGGTACTATTACCCAAACCTAGAAATTAACATTGCTATACTACTTTAGCTAATTTATATGTGTTATATGAATGTCACCATTTTCCCCACTAACGCTTTCTTTTTCCTGATTTAGGAACTAACCCAGGATTTAGCACTGCATTTTGTTCTCATGTTTTCTTGGATTATTCCAATCTGAGATAGCTATTAAGGCTTTTATTTTTTACTTTCGTGATCTTTACACTTTTGAGAACCACTGATATATTCTTTACCAGTCATTTGTAGAATGCCCTTCAATTTGAATTTGTTTAATACTCTCATTATTAGATTGAGGATATGCATTTTTAATTTTTTCTTCAGCTATAATTCACATTCCATTCCATTAGCCGTTTTCAAGTGTACAGGTCAATGTTTCTTGGTATATTCACAGGTTGTAAAATTACCACCATTATCTAGTTCTGGAATATTTTCATTACCCCAAAAAGAAACCTAATATCCATCAGCAGTCACTCCCCATTCTCTCCTCACCCCATTTCGTAGCAATGACTAATGTACTCTATCTCTATGGATTTGTGTATTCTGGAGTCATATTAAATGGAATTCACAAATTGAATCATATAATATGTTGCCTACTGTGCCTTGCTTCCTCCATTTAGCATGTTTTCAAGAATCATCCATGTTCATCATTCAATTTTTTTTTAAGATTTTATTTATTTATTCATGAGACAGAAAGAGAGAAAGAGAGAGAGAGAGAGAGGCAGAGACACAGGCAGAGGGAGAAGCAGGCTCCATGCAGGGAGCCTGATGCGGAACTTGATCTCGAGTCTCCAAGATCACACCCTGGGCTGAAGGCGGCGCTAAAATGCTGAGCCACCCGGGCTGCCCCATCATTCAATTTTATGGCCATATAATACTCCATTATGTGAATATATTGCTTTTTATTTATTCAATTGTAATAAAATTACAATTGTAATCAAAAAGCTGTATAGGGGCACCTGGAGGGCTCAGCAGGTTAAGCAACAGACTCTTGGTTTTGGCTCAGGTCTTGATCTCAGGGTTGTGAGATCGAGCCCCACGTTGGCTCCACAATCAACAGAGTCTGCTTGAGTCTCCCATTCTCCCTCTGCCCCTCCCCCTGCTCATGTGCATTCTAAATAAATAAATAAAATATATATTTTTTAAAAGCTGTACATACTGTGGGTGAAAAAACTACTTCAGCTTACTATGTCAGTTAATATCTCTAACATAAAATGTTTCTTAAAAAAAAAAAATCAAGAAGAAAAAGACTAACAACCCAACAAAAAGATGGGCAAGAGATATGAACAGTTCATAGAATAAGATATCAAATAGCCCTTCAACTTTATTCATAATAAGAAAAATGCAAAATCAAGCTATAGTTAGACATAATTCCTCACTATTGGAATGGCAAAAATTTCAGAAGTTTGACAATATGACCACACACTGCTAATGGGGATGAGAAATGGTACAATGTGGCAATACTTACATATTTATCTTCTGAAGCAACAACCCCACTCTAGGGATTTGTCATAAGACAATATGGCAAAAATATGAGGTGTCATGTGCATATGGCTACCATAGTAGCCAAACAAAAAGCAAGGTACAGAATAATGTGTAATGTACAGTATCTTTTATACCTGGGAGGACTGAAAAATATGTGAATATGAATGCTTACACATTTGCTTAAACAAAACACAAGATGTCAAGAAAAATAAGCATCCAAGCTATTACATACCGGAAGGAGAGAAGGGAGTTAAAGTGACAGGATGGAAGCTAGATTCCATATGTTTCTTGATACGTTTAAACTTTGGAACCAGGTAAATCCTTTAGCTAATTCTAAAACAAAATCAAATCCAAATTAAATATGTCAAACATACCTATTTATCGAGTTGTGGTTCAGCTGCTTTAAAACACCAAATCTGAATGAATATCCTTAGAAGCTATATTCTAAGGGAGGGTAAAAAGAAAATCAAACCTTAAACCGTTTTAAGTAATCATGTTGGTAGTAATAATGTTTTTATATTCTGAAACTTTCAAATATAAGAATACAATAAACAAGTTACTATGCTATTGTGACTAAGAACCAAGATTTCCCTTGTAATAGAGAAGATACAAATATAAAATCAAAATAGAAAAATCTGAAATTCTAAATTTGGTTTAAGAAAATATACACACTATGATATACATTACCTTAATGAGAAAACAGTTAAAATTTTCTAGTTCTAGCCACTGAAAAGACCTAGAAAAAATGAGCAACCATACAGGTGCAAACACCCCTTATAGCCCAAGATTGTGTTTTTCAAATATCATTTCCCACTAAAAGAAAATGGGGCTTTTTGGACAAAGCTGATTCCAGGTTTGGGGCAAGAAATTTATTTGATTCTGGAACCTATCTTGCCAAAAGCAAAGATGTTACTGAAAACTACAGTCACATCAAAAGGATTCAGGAGCCAATCTGAGGAATTACTACTGGACAAAGACTGAGTAAAAGAGTAATATCTGCCATGGATTGAAACATATCATATGTGTTCAATTTTACAAGTTCATCAATCTTTGGAGGATGCTAGAAAACCAAGCCGTCATTTTGAAAACTGCTAAATAAGGAAAGTGGAAAAAGGAAGCATTTATCCCGCTCTTCTGTATCCTAGGATAACCAAATATTTGACTAGGAAAAGTTCTTTTTAGGAATTTTGATAATGAATGAAGGAATGATTAACTTAAAATCTTGCCACTTTGTGGGATCCCTGGGTGGCACAGCGGTTTGGTGCCTGCCTTTGCTTTGGCCCAGGATGCGATCCTGGAGACCCGGGATCGAATCCCACGTCGGGCTCCCGGTGCATGGAGCCTGCTTCTCCCTCTGCTGTGTCTTTGCCTCTCTCTCTCTCTCTCTCTCTCTCTCTCTCTCTGTGTGACTATCATAAATTAAAAAAAAAAAAAATCTTGCCACTTTGTAACCTCACTAATATAGTCAATTTAGGCAACAACCATGAAGTTGATATGTTACTTTATAAGGGAATTAAGCTGACAAGACTTCCTTAAACCTGATCAATTATAACATCACAAAGAGAGTCAAAGGTTATTTGCTGCATGATGAGATACACAAGAAATAAATAACTTATAAGGTATCCTTGCCAAGATAAAACAAAGCAAACACAAAACCTGGATTCAATTCAACTAATATGTAATGACCAGCTTAATAAAAATACAGGTGTAATAAGATTGGCCTTATGTGTTGGTTTTTTTATTTTGGCCTTGTATGATTTTAACTGTTGAAGTAGGGTGATGAATATGGGGGAGTATTCATAACAAAATGTAGGAAAACTAAAAAGCTTCAAAGACGTTGTAAAAAAAAATTTGTAAGAGCTACTTGTGGTACCATTAACAGTGTTTAAGAATACCTGTCTCCCCATATCCTAAGACTGCAAATAATTTTTAAGTATTTTCTAGTTAGGCTTTTTAATGTTTATTGTTTATTTAATGTTTATATCATTTTATTTTGCACTTCTGTGATTACAAGAGACGTAGAACTTCCTCCCTATACTTTTTTGAAAGTTATTTTTATTTGTCTACAAACTGTTCATTCCTTCGCATATTTTTTCATTGGAGAATGGAATCTTTCATGTTTATAGGACTTCTTCACAGTATCAAAGATACTTATATTATGTAATATTAAATCATTCATTCTCCCTCACCTACTGGCACTTACACCCTTTAAAAATAAATGACACAAACAGATAATTCAACAATAATAGTTGGAGACTTCCATACCCACTTATAATAATGGATAGAACAATCAGAAGTAAAATAGAAGCAAAGATTTTAATAACACTACATTAAGTAAACCTAACAAATATTTACCGATCACCCCACCCAACTACAGCAATACATTCTTCTCATGTGTACACAAAAATATCATAAAACAAGTTTAAATAAATTAAAAAGACTGAAATCATATAAACTACATTCTTTTGACCACAATGTAATGAAACTAGAAATCAGTAACATAAAGAAATATGGAAAATTCACAGATACATGGAAATTAAACAATATGCACCTAAATAGCTATAGGTCAAATAAGAAATCACAAGGAAGGTCACAAAACTTTCAGATGAATAAAAATAAAAACAACATATCAAAGTTTGTTGAATTCAGTTAAAGCAGTGCTTACAGGGAAGTTTATAGTTGTAAATGCCTTATTATTCAAAAAAAAAAAAAAAAAAAGGAAAAAAAAATCCGCTATCAATAACCTAACTTTTCACTGTAAGAAACCAGAAAAGCAAAACTAAACCAAAGCAAGAAAAAGTAAATAATAATGGGTTACAGCAGGAATAAATACAACAGTGAACAGAAAAGCAACAGAGAATTATCAAACTATCATACTATCAAAAAATAATGAAACTATTAAAAAATTAACAAATCCTTAGTGAGACTGACCACAAGAAATAGAGGGAAGATTTAAATTTCTAAAATTGGAAGTGAAATATTTATCAGCAATTGTAAGCCAATGGATTGGATAATCTAGATGAAATGAACAAATTCCTAGAAAAGTCTACTAAGACAGAATCATAAAGAAATAGGATATATGAATATACCTAGAACTAGTAACAGTATTGGAACAGTGATCAAAAATCTCCCAATAAAGAAAAGTCCTGGATTTCATGGCTTCATTGGTAAATTCTACCAAACATTTAAACAAGACCAAATGTCAATCACTCTCAAAGTCCTCTCAAAAATGAAGAGGGAAAACTTCCTAACACATTCTATGAAGAAAAAGCATTTACCTGTACCAAAGAAAAAGATGCAAGAAATAGTGCAGATTAATTTCCCTTATGCTAACGATACAAAAATCCTTAACAGGATACTAGCAAACTAAATTCAGCAGCCTATTTAAAGGGCTCTAATAGGGATCCCTGGGTGGCTCAGCGGTTTCGCGCCTGCCTTTGGCCCAGGGCACGATCCTGGAGTCCCGGGATGGAGTCCCGGGATGGAGTCCCGCGGCGGGCTCCCGGCATGGAGCCTGCTTCTCCCTCTGCCTGTGTCTCTGCCTCTCTCTCTCTCTCTATGTCTATCATGAATAAATAAATAAATAAAAATAAATCTTAAAAAAAATAAAGGGCTCTAATAACTATGGCCAAGTGAGATTCATTCCTGGAATATAAGAAAAGTTCACATATGAAAATCAATCAACAGAACACACCACATTAAAATGAAGTGTGGGCGGGGAACGGACACAGGATCATTTCCACTAATGCAGAAAAAGCATTTGACAAAATTAACAGCTCTTCATGATGAAAATTCTTAAAAAGTAGAAGAAATTATCTCAATATGGTAAATGGCATATAGGAAATAATCCACACCTAATATCACAGTCACTAGGTGAAAGGCTGAAAAAAACGTTTGTTTTAAGATCAGGAACATGAAGAGGATGTTTGCTTTCAACACTGTATATACAACGCAGTATTGGGAGTTCCAGCCACAGTAATTACAGAAGAAAAAGTTAGCCTACAATAGCAGCAGAAGCAACACAGACACTATGCCAAGACCTAATCAAAGCAAATTACAGATCCTACCATTTTATCTTTACTGAATTGCGATAGAAACTATTATTATTCCCATTTTATAGATGACAAAACTCAGATGCAGAGAATCAAATAACTCGCCCAAGTTGCACAGTTACTAAGTGCCTAAGCCAGTATTCCAGCCAGAGAATCACTTATCTCCAGAGTGCAAGTTACTAATCACTATAATACTTATACCACCTTTCTCAGAGAGCCCAAAGTTCTCCACAAATGGAAATCAGCACATACATATGACAGGTGTCCTGGACTGCGGCAACCTGAGAAAGAGGTGCAGGAGCCAAATGAAGACAGTTCCTCAGGCAAAGTGCAGCCTTTTACTTACCCACCCACCCACCCCCTTTTCCAAACTAGTGTGGCCTGGCTAGTGTGTATCTGGGCAAAAGAACAATCTCCACCAAACTCCTGACTTGCTTTCTCGACATCACCAGAAAACATCAGATGAACCAGCATCTAGCTTTTCTCAATCAAGTCACCTGCTTTCAACTGGAAAAAGATAACGTTGAAAGCTACTCCCATTTGTCCCAGACATGATTCCCCAACTCAAAGATCACAGTAAACAGTAAATGTCAATGACTTTGTCCACATGAAAGCGGAATAGAGAGGCTGTCATATACACCAACCTACTAGAACTGAGTTTCCACAAATAAACCCATGAATCTATGTCCTGCTTTTTTGGCAAAAGTGCCAAATCCAATCAAAAAGAATAGCTTCTTCAACAAATGACACTGAAACAACTGAATTTCCACATGTAAGCTGGAACCCTACCTTACGCCATATACAAAAGTTAACTCACATCAGATCTAAGCTAAAACCACAAAGCTCCTGGAAGAAAACAGAGTAAATCTTGGATTTGGTCATAGATTCTTAGACATGACTCCAAAGCAACAAAAGAAACAAGCAATAAAAGAAAAAGTAGATATTGGGCTGCATCAAAATCAGAAACTTTTAAAATGAACCAAAACCCTGAATATAAGACATAAAACTTTTACAAAACGACATAAAGGAAAAGCTTCATAACACTGCATTTGACAATGATATCTTGAATATGAGCACCCCCAAAAAAGAGACAGCAAAAGTAAAGACAAATAAATTGGATGTTACCAAAATTTAAAACTTCTGCACATCAAAGGATACCATTAACAGAATGAATATTTTCTATGGAGAAAATATTTGCAATGCCTGTATCTGATCAGAAGGTAATTTCCATAATTTATCAAGAACCACTACAACTCAAAATAACAACCACCACCACCTAATTTGAAAATGAGCAAAGGGATCCCTGGGTGGCTCAGCTGTTTAGCACCTCCCAGGGCTCAGGGCGTGATCCTGGAGTCCCAGGATCGAGTCCCACATCGGGCTCCCAGTGAGGAGCCTGCTTCTCCCTCTGCCTGTGTCTCTGCCTCTTTCGGTCTCATGAATAAATAAATAAAATCTTAAAAAAAAAAAAATGAGCAAAAAAGTTGTATTTCTTCCAAAGAAGATATACAAATAGCCAATAAGATATGAAAAGATGCTCAAAATCACTAATTATTAGTGAAATGCAAAATCAAAATGAGATAGTACCTCCTATTCATCAGGATGGTTACTCTCCAAAACAAAACAAAACCAAGAAAATGACAGGTGTGGTGTGGATGTAGAGACATTGGAACCCTTGTGCAATGTTGGTATGAATTTAAAATGGTGCAGCCACCAAGGGAAAAAGCATGGCGGTACCTCAAAAATCAAAAATGGAATTATCCAATGATCCAGCAATTCCACTTCTGGGTAGGTATCCAAAAGAATTCAAAGTAGGGTCTCAAAGAGATATTTATTTGTACAATCATGTTCACAGTGGCAATATTCGCAATAGTTAAAAAAAAAAAAGGAAGCAATGAAATACTCAGCACATAAAAGGAGAAACAAAATGCAGCATATATATATAATGGAATACTATTCAGTCTCAAAGGAAATTCTGAGACACACACACATGGCTTCAACAATCTTAAAGAAAACATATTTCAACGTGTGTCAACAACAACACTGAGGACATTATGCTGAGTGTCACAAAAAGATAGTGTATGATTTTACTTATATATGAGGTATCTAGAGTAGTCAAACTTACAGAAACTGAAAGCAGAAAGGCAGTTATTAGGGAATGGGGGACAGGGTAAATGCTATGTAATGGATGTAGAGGTTTAGTTTTGACAAACTGAAAAATTCCAGAGAATGGTTTCACAATAACATAAATATATTCAACACTACTAAACTGCACACTTAAAAATACTTAAGCGGGGGATCCCTGGGTGGCGCAGCGGTTTGGCGCCTGCCTTTGGCCCAGGGCGCGATCCTGGAGACCCAGGATCGAATCCCACGTCGGGCTCCCGGTGCATGGAGCCTGCTTCTCCCTCTGCCTGTGTCTCTGCGCCTCTCTCTCTCTCTGTGACTATCATAAAAAAAAAAAAAAAAATACTTAAGCGGTTGGGGCCCCTGGGTGGCTCAGTTGGTTAAGCATCTGCCTTTGGCTCAGATCATGATCCTGGGGTCCTGGGATGGAGCCCCACATTGGGTGTTCTGCTCAGTGGGGAGTCTGCTTCCCTCTCTGACTGTCCCCTTGCTCATGCTCTCTCTCACACTCTCAAATAAATAAATAAATAAATCTTAAAAAAAATTTAAGGGGTGCCAGGGTGGCTTAGTGAGTTAAGCATCAGACTAGATCTCAGCTCAGGTCTTGATCTCAGGGTTGTGAGTTCAAGCCCCACAGTGGAGCCTACTTAAATAAAGGAAAAAAAAATGCTTAAAATAGTCAATTTTATGCTATGTGTATTATATTGCAATATTAAAAATTTCTTAAATCAACTATATTTCTATATATTGGCAACAATTGTGAATCTGAATTTAAGAGTTTACATTTTTTCATATGTTTATGCTATTATGTACAACAGCATCAAAAAATATGAAATAAAAAATATATGAAATAGGGTATAATCTGACAATGTGAAAGACCTATATGCTGAAAACTACAAAACACAGGTGGGAAATTTTAAATAAGATCTAAAATAAATGGAGCAGTCCCTCCTTCATGGATGAGAAGACTCAATGTTGTCTTCAATTCTTTCCAAACAGATCTTCAGAGCCAACACAATCCCAATGAAATTAGGAGCAGGGGTTTTTGTTTTTAAAGATTTTATTTATTCACGAGAGTCGAAAGAAAAGAAAAAAAAGAAAAGAAAAGAAAAGAAAAGAAAAGAAAAGAAAAGAAAAGAAAAGAAAAGAAAGAAGAGAAGAGAAGAGAAGAGAAGAGAAGAGAAGAGAAGAGAAGAGAAGAAAAGAAAAGAAAAGAAAAGAAAAGAAAAGAAAAGAAAAGAAAAGAAAAGAGAAAAGAAAAGAGAGAGGCAGAGACACAGGCAGAGGGAGAAGCAGGCTCCATGCAGGGAGCCTGATGCAGGACTTGATCTGGGGTCTCCAGGATCCCACCCTGGGCTGAAGGTGGCGCGAAACCGCTGAGCCACTGAGGCTGCCCGGGTTTTTGTTTTTGTAGAAGTCTACAATCTGATTCTATAGTTCTAAAATGCAAAGAACCTAGACTAGCCAAAACAATTTTAAAAGAAAAGTTGGAGGGATCCCTGGGTGGCGCAGCGGTTTGGCACCTGCCTTTGGCCCAGGGCGCGATCCTGGAGACCCGGGATCGAATCCCACATCGGGCTCCCGGTGCATGGAGCCTGCTTCTCCCTCTGCCTATGTCTCTGCCTCTCTCTCTCTCTCTCTCTGTGACTATCATAAAAAAAAAAAAAAAAAAAAAAAGCAAAGTTGGAAGCCTAACACTATTTGTTTCAAGTATTACATACCTCCAGTAATACAGATTAAGTGGTACTGATATAAACAAATAGATGAAACAAAGAATCCAGAATATATGGACACATATCTGGGTTAAGTGAATTTTGACTACAGTGCAAACACAATTTAGAAAATAAAAAAAGTCTTTTGGGGGCACATAGGTGGCTCAGTTGGTTAAGCATTGGACTCTTTAGTTTCTGCTCAGGTCATGATCTTGGGGTTGTGGGACTGAGCCCTATGATAGGCTCTGAACTTGGCAGGCTCTGAACTTGGCTCTGAGTCTGCTCAAGATTCTCTCTCTCCTTCTTCCCTTGTACCCCTCCCCACCACATGTTCTTTCTTTCAAATAAATAAAATCTTTAAAAAAAAAAAGTCTCTTCAACAAATCATGCAAAAATCAGTTATCCATACACAAAAAATGAACTTCCATCCACACTTTGACTTTGTATATTACAAACTAATTCAAAATGGTCATAAACCTAATTGTAAAATCAAAAAACCTTCTAAAAACATAGAAGTAAATCCTTGTGATAATGAGTTAAATAACCATTTCTTAAATCTAAAACCAAAAACACTATCCATAAAAGAACAAATTAATAAATTTCATCAAAATCAAAAACTGCTCTTCTAAAAACACAGCTTGGAAGAAAATATTTGCAAAGCATATATCTGATAAAGGACTCACATCCCAAATATAAAAGGGCTCTCAAAAATCTATTTTAATAAACAACCTAACAACAACAAAAATAGGCAAGACCTAAACAGACACTTCACCAAGAGGATACAAAGATGGCAAATTTATGGAAAGATGTTGAATATCATTAGCCATAGGGGCATACAAATTAAAACACAGTAAGATACCACTATTAAGGATCTATTACAAGAGCTTAAACTAAATGTCGAGGATGTTGAAGAAATGGAACTCTCATAGTGTTAGTGATAATGTAAAATTGCACAATAACTTTAAAGAATGGTTTGGCAGTTTTTTAAAAAATTTAAACAATACACCTACCATATAATTCAGTCATTCCACTCTTATAAAAGTATTTCCCATACAAAGACTGGCAGACAAATGCTTATAGCAACTTTATACTAGTCAAAACTTGGTGATAAACCAAATGTTCATTAATGCTGAATGGACAAATTGTAGTACAACCATATAATGGAATACTACTACTTAGTAGCAATTCTACTGCACTAAAGAATGGGAATGCACTGATTTATATACAACATGGATAAATCTCGAAATAATTTATATAGAGGAAAAGAAAGCAAAACCAAAAAGAGTATATGCTAAAAAATTAGAATTAATATATAGTGGCAGAAAGTAGATAAATGATTGCCTGGGGGGTAGGTGGAGAGAGGATGTAAAAATGGGCACAAGGAGGGCAGCCTGGGTACCTCAGCGGTTTAGGGCCGCCTTCAGCCCAGGCCCTGATCCTGGTGACCGGGGATCGAGTCCCATGTCGGGCACCCTGCATGGAACCTGCTTCTCCCTCTGCCTGTGTCTCTGCCTCTCTCTCTCTCTGCGTGTCTCTTGTGAATAAATAAATAAAATCTTAAAAAAAAAATGGGCACAAGGAGATTTCTGGGAGTAATGGATATATTCCCTATCTTGATTGTGGTAATGATTTCACAAGTGTATACGCATGTCAAAACACAAACTTGGGGCAGCCCTGGTGGCGCAGCGGTTTAGCGCCGCCTGCAGCCCAGGGCGAGATCCTGGAGACCTGGGATCGAGTCCCACGTCGGGCTCTCTGTGTGGTGCCTGCTTCTCCCTCTGCCTATGTCTCTGCCTCTCTGTGTGTGTGTCTCTATGAATAAATAAAATTAAAAAAAATATATATATATATAAGCAAATAGAGAACTATGTATTAAAAAGCCAGGCAGCTAAAGAAAAGTTGACATAACTTCACAAATATTACATGTTTTAGCAGGTTACTTATTACAGTTGATTACAGGTATTAACGACACATTTCTCTCCAATTCTCATTAAGCAATGCCCTTACTATGCCACAATCTCTCCTGGGCACGTGTCAGACTTCGTAACCTACTGGTGAGGGTTCTATGAGACACTGAACTGGAAGGAAGGAGGGGAGAGGAGAGGGAGAACACATGCAAGAAAGAATGAGAAATAAAAAGATGCCTCCATCATGTAATAAAGCATATTTATCTCATACATATAGTTACAGCATCCTTAACAATGAAAAAAATGTATTATGAAGAGAAAGTTGTGTACTTTTAACATTACTACTGAATCTTTCCCTGGATATTCTAGTTCATATAACAGAAATACAGAAGAAACAAAATTATTACCACTTGCAGAACTAATGACTAGAATACCCTAGAAAATTACTTTTTTAAAAGATAAGGTGAAAATTACCATTGTCAACAATAAAAACAGTAAGGATCTTATAGTAGTTTAAAAAGGATTAAGAAGCTATTAGGAACAACTTGATGCCAGTTAATTTGAAGGTGAAATGGACAAATTCCTACCAAAATACAACTTAGTAAAACAGAAAAAAAAAAAAATCAAATAGTAGGCCCAGACTGTTATACAACTACTTTTTTTTTTTTAAGGCATAAAGTTCTATAATTATTTTACCAATACTACACAAAACCTTCAGAGAATAGAAACCAGCACTCCCCAACTTGTTGTATAATGCCAAAGCACATTATATAAAAATAAATGATAAGCAAAAAAAAGAAAGAAAAAATAAAAAAACTGGCTTAAAGCTAGACTGAATAACTTCTTTATTGATTTTTATTGATCGTCTCCTAAACTAGTTCAGATTAAAAGATGCACAGCTGTAGTCCATATCTTCAAAGATTTAATCTAGTAAGAAAAATGATGGGAAAGGATGCTCAAATATCCTAAGAAGCAGTGTCTACAAAATCCTGCCTATAGCAGGCCTGAGAACAACACAGCAGCAAGGATAACCCTGTGTTATGACAAAGACTAGCTGTGATGATAGTACACTGACCAGAAATTTGTACAATTCTAAATATGAAATATAATAAATGTTTCTTTGAAAGCACCACATATTATTTGCCTTTCTAAATTGCAATATTAACAATGCTCACAAATGCTTTGAGTTTCTCCCCTTATCTCCTATAATTTACTCAAGAGAAGTTGTTATGCCAATGTCCCAGTACTATTTTGTTATTGAAATGATCATACTGTTCCCTAACAGTGTCAAGAAAGAATTGAAAGCTTATAGTTGGGAAGTCTGGGTGGCTCAGGTCATGATCCTGGGGTTGTGGGATCAAGTCCCACATCGGGCTCCCTACAGGGAGCCTGCTTCTCTTCTGCCTAGGTCTGGCCTCTTTCTATGTCTCTCATGAATAAATAAAACCTTAAAAAAAAATAGCTTAAAGTTAATTGTTCTCTAATATGTTCTTAGAACCTCTTTTATCTTTTTACAAACATAACACAGTTGTTTTAGTGTTTAGCCACCCAGGTGTCCTTTAGTGCTTTTTTTTTTTAACCTGAAGCTGCTCTTCAGTATTAGTTGTTTTGTCTACATTATAAATAATATTCTTGCTCTCAAAAATCAAAATTAGCCTTAATAGAAAACTCTCCAAAACAGTCTTAGGAAAATCAATTTCTGAGACATCAAATGTCACCAGAACAATATTAATCCTAAGAAGCCTTGTATCAGGGCTCTTAACCCATTTCCAGGCATTGGCTTCTGGGAGTCCAAGAACATCCTGAAATAGTATGCTAAACTTAGTTGGGTTTTCTCTGCAGCAAATCCTTATTTTCATCAGATGCTCATGGGTAAATGATGCTAAAAAATATTTTCCCTTACCTGGCTACGAAGGCTAAGTATAATGGAAAATATACATTTAATGATAATGCAAACAATTCTGATAAAACACCTCAAGTTGTTTGTACACACATGATTAGGGAAGGATAGAAAAAAGAGGGAATAATAAAACAAGAAATTATTTGCTAAACACAGATCCCTTTTCTACAAGGCAATGATCTCTTGAGCAAATACTTGATTCCCTTCTGTTACTCAAGTCAACACATTTTTCCACCAATCTCTTCAGGTCAATACATCTCTTTGACAAACAAGGTTGAAATAAGTTGTCGGCAGGTTCCCTGTGCACTGGGCAGTCTTCCCCATAAGTATTAGCATCTAAGAACCTGAAACCATGAGTGTCACTAGAATCAAGCAGTAAGGAAATTCCAATACATTAAATGAAATCAAGTCATGGAGGCTGGAGAACATAGCTCCTAGAAGTGATACTAAACAGAAAGTGCAAGCAGGAAAGATGCATAATTTGGGGGTACCAGCATACAACATGAACCTACATGATTAAAGGCATTCATTTGTTTTCCCAGCCACCATACATTCCCAAAAGCACCAGTGTCTGAACTCTGCCATCTGCCCATGCTAGTCATTTCACTAAGCACAGCAAGCATCAAGAAAACTCTGAGACACCTGGGTGGCTCAGCGGTTGGGCGCCTGCCTTTGGCTCTGGGCATGATCCTGATTCGGGGATCGAGTCCCCAACATGAGTCTCCCTGTGAGGAGCCTGTTTCTCCCTCTGCCTGTGTCTCTGCCTCTCTCTGTCTCTGTCTCTCATGAATAAATAAATAATATTTAAAAAATAAAAAGAGGGATCCCTGGGTGGTGCAGCGGTTTGGCGCCTGCCTTTGGCCCAGGGCGCGATCCGGGAGACCCTGGATCGAATCCCACGTCGGGCTCCCGGTGCATGGAGCCTGCTTCTCCCTCTGCCTGTGTCTCTGCCTCTCTCTCTCTCTCTGTGTGACTATCATAAATAAATAAAAATTAAAAAAATAAATAAAATAAAATAAAATAAAATAAAAAGAAAAAGAAAAAGAAAACTCAAGACAGTATTCATTACCATTTATTAATAGTGACTCCGTGCATCTTCAGAGACTAGGAACTGGACAGAAATGTACCTGTGCCCCTAACCTCTGATTAGCATCAGGAGAAGGAATTAGGGAAAGAGTCTAAGTTTCCTTGAGTAGACATCCCTCAAAAGTTCCAGCTCTAAACACATAAAATTAGCAACTTTAATTTTTAGTAAATGACTGCCAGGGATCACCTATATATTCTGATCATTCATGCCAAAAATACTGAGAACTAATAACAGCTAATATTTACTGAGAACTTACTCAATGCAAGATTACAGTAACCCTTACAATCCTCTGAGGTAAATACTATTATTAGTTGGGAAAAGTAACATAATTTGCCCAAAGTTATGCAGGTAATAAAAGGCAGGAAATGGGATTCCAAGCACGCTCACCTAATCACTCTGCTATACTGCTTCAACCTGCCAGGTTATTTTTTTTTATCCTATAAACCAAAGGGAGCCAATGAAAAAATTTAAAGACAGCAGTAATTATCATATTTACATGTGAGGTCACGCTGACATTATGGACAACAGGCCAATGATAATGTAAGTAAAGGCCCCAAGAGATAAGTCAGAATCTAAGTCAAAATGCTGAGGAAATGAACCATAGGGATGCAGAGAAGAAAATAACATAAAATCTCGGCCTGGTAAAATCTGCTAGACTTAGTAATGCACTCAATGTTGTGGGCACAGAGAGAGATGAAGGAGGCTACCTCTCATGTTACTAGCATGGCCTCTGGTTGGTAATTATGGTCTGTCAATTCAAGGATAGAAGGACCTGGCAGTTTGGTTTAGTTTGGGGGGTGGGGGGAGATGACAAATCTACTTTTTAAATAATTAAAAACAAAACGAGAAAAACCAATTCTCTGGAATTTCCTCCCCCCCTCCAAATAAAATTCTCTTTACAAAATGTTTCTTTGAAATGAGGAACCCCTAACGCTTTTTCAAAACTAAGACCTCACTTGAGCAAGGAGGGTCCTACAACATTGCTAAGCTCTCAGAAAGATCGGGCACTGAGAAGCAGGGTTGTGTCGGGACCTTGATAGTGCAGCCTGGTTCCCACAGAACTAAGAGTAGAAACCAGCTCTTCTGGCTCCGTTCTACCTACTGCTCCTTCGATTTCACCGCCGACCCCCAATTCTACTAATGGGGACTCCCATCACCAAACAATAATCATGCAGCATTGGTTAAAAGCAAATAGAGGTATGTCTGCTGAAACTGCATACATTTAATTTTCTCAAAATTTCTAGTTTTCTCGGGGTTAGTTGCTATATTTCCTGTCCTAAATAAACAAGACAAAAAAAAAAAAAAAAAAAAAGGTCTTTAAGAAGTGACTGGCTCTCTAGGCTTACTTCACCACAGCAAAGCACAGCGCCACCAACCAAGCCTGTTCTCCCGAACGCAGGCCCGTGAAGCCAGGGCTCCAGAGCCGCGGCTATAGCTCCGAGATCCGCCCTCCCACTGTCCAGGAGGCGGGAGCCGAGGCGCTGCCCAGCCCGCATCGCCAACTTCCCTGGCGGAGGGCCGGACCACGGTCCCAAAGGCCCACACACATCTATTTAGGCTCGGCCAGTCGCACGTCTACAAATTCCCGAAAGAACTAAATTACTTATACTCAGCCCCGTGTCTAGCGTTCTTTGAAACGATAACCACCCCCACCACCACCGAGTTCCGTCAGCAGACGAGCGGCGCTAGGAAAGTCCAGCACTGAAGGAGTCCAATGGCTGAGCCCGGAATGGACCGGCTTTCCGAGAGCCGGAGCCGACGCGGACACTGCACGTCTCCCCAAGCCCCGAGGGGCGCAGCGCCTGGCTCCGCACCCCCGCCCCGGCTGCCGCCCCGCACCCCAGCCCTGTACCTCAGCCCTGACCCCGCACCCCCGCCCCGGCCGCCGCCCCGCACGTCGGCCCTGCACCTTAGCTCTGCCCCGTGCCCCAGCCCCGCACCCCGGCCCCGGCCCTGCACTTCAGCCCCGGGCCGCGCCCCGGCCCTGCAGCCCGGTACCCCAACCCCGCCCAGCCTCCCCTAGTCTGGGGCCTCGGGCCGAGCGCCGCGGCCAGGACCCGCGCTCGCGCTCACCGAGATGCCGCCGGCGGCCTGCGCGCCCGGGCGCTTCTCCGGCATGGCTCCCGCCGGGGGCACAGACGCCGTCTTGTCCTCCGGCTCTGGCGGCGGGTCCTCGCTCATGCCGCGGCCATGCCCGCGCCGGCTCGGGACGCTCCGGGGCGACGGCGACGCCGCGGACGCGGCGGCGGGGCCCGCGCCCTCATGGGCTCCGCGGCCCGCGGCGGCCTGCGGGTCGGGCGGCGGCGCCAGCGGCGACGCCGAGGGCTGTAAGGGCGGCTGGAGCTGGAGCCGCTGAGGAGGTGAGGATCCGAGCGCAGCTGTAGAGGCCGCCGGAGGTACCCGCCGCAGCCACTGCGATTGTGGTGGCTGCCAGCGGCGTCAGCGGCCCCAGGACGCTCAGGAAGCCCCGCCCCGCGCCTCAGCTCGCGCCTCAGCTCCCGCCTTAGCTCCCCGCCCGCGCCGAAGGGCTCAGGCAGCGCCCCGCCCACCTCGGGAGGGGCCTCCGGGTCTCTGGAGCCGCGGGGGCTTCCGGGCCTCGCCGCGCGGCGGAAGGACGTCATCCCCCAGGACCGCCGCAACGGAAGCCGGCCGCGCTCTGTTTCCTGCGACACCGCCCAGTCTGGCAAACCGTCCTACATGCGTGGGGTTTTTGTAATGAGGGCTCCTCTGGGATGATTCCTGGCGTCCTCACCAGGTACAGAAATGGACACGTTCCGACACGGTCTGGAATCCAGAACCGGGAAAGTGCTACGTGCACTGTAACGAACGTGTTCTGTTCCTCTCCGAACTCTAACGAAGCTGCTGGAGAGCTCAGGCTGTGGGGTGCGCGGGAAGGGCGGTATTGGGAACATGCAGGCCCATGGTTCCAGCAGGGCGAGTATGAACTGATAGCTAGAATCACAGAACTTCATGTGTGAAGTAGGGATAGTGGCTGGAGGCTAGGTGAAGATGTGCAGAAGGAGGAAGCTACACTGTCGTGAGACTTTGTGAAACGATACATCCTACTTTGTAACTTGGTAACTACAAAGCTAACAGGCTGGGCTGCCGCACCAGTTTGGAGAACAAATATGGTTAGAATACTTTGTCCTGGTAGATGGTTGAGCATTCAGTCCTCCTTGAAAGAAGAGGAATACCTTGAAACCCTGAAGACCTTATGCCTTTCTCCTTCTTGGGGAGACCCAGATGGATTTAACTAACAATGAAATAAGTCCAATCAGTCCACTATTGATTTACAACTTGTGTTATTTCTGAGAGAGTTAATAAAAGGAAGCCAGAAGGGGGAGGTCTCATGCCCCACCACATCCCGGCACCTGTAAACCCAACGGGAAGAGACACACCCTGCAAGTCCATGCTGCTTTGCTTTAGCATTATTCCAGCAAGAGGGAGAAATGTTCTCTCCCAAGCTTCAACAGCCCCACCGGTGAAAAGCCATTATACTCAATATCCTGGTTTCCTCCAGTGGACTTGCTGTTGGTAACAGCCCTCCCAACTTTCCCTGTAAGAGAATCTTCCTCTTCTGGGTTCTTGGGGCTAGTCTGTGGTTTTGACACACTACCTTGCTTTCTTGCCCTGGATTGCAATTCTCTGATATTTCTCAATAAGCCCATTTTTTGCTGGTAAAAGAACTGGCAGCCTTACTTTTAAAGTTAACGTTTCAAACAGTTCATGCACAATCCTAAAGATTTTTGTGTGTTCTGACATAGTCTGCACACTGGCTAGGTGCCTCCCAGGCCTTGAGCTAGTAGAACTTTGGTGTCTGAGTCACCTCAGGCTGCTACAACAAAGTACCAAAGACTAGATGGCTTAAACAACAGAAATTTACTTCTTACAATTCAAACGGCTGGAAGTCTGAGCTCAAGGTGCCAGTAGTCAGATTCTGCTGAGAGCTTTTTTTCCTGGCCACCTTACTGTGTTCTCACAAGGACAAGCTCTCCGGTTTCTCTGATAAGGACACAAATCCATCATGAGCACTCCTGCCTCCATGATCTCATCCAAACCTATCTCTCAAAAGGCCGTATCTCTAAATAGCATCACTTTAGGGGTTAAGAGTTCAACATATGAATTTTGGGAGAGGATACAATTTAGTTCATAGCTATAGCTTAATTTATACTTTCTGTTCAGACATTGCCTCCTAAAGCACATGAATCTCCAAAATTGGTTTTTCCTGAAAGAACACCGTTCTTGATCTCTGGTGACCAACCTGGATTGCCTCTTAATGAAGGGACTTGTTGCTACTTGGCCTTGATTGAAGACTCTTTAGTTCACAATAGAAGACTGATGGGATGTTAGAACTCACCAGTATGAAATTGAGAGTACAAAATTTCCCAACAATATCTCAGGCAGGTTGTCATCTAACCTCTACTTAAATATAGCCAGAGAAGGGATATAACACACCCAGTTCACTTATGGAAGGCTTTAATTTTTTGGAATTATATCTTTTTATTGAGCCAAAGACTGCTTGCCTGTTTCAGCTATGCTTTGATCCTTCTACCCTCTATATCTACACAAAAATGTGTTATTGCAGTTGTTTAAAATGTCAAGAATAACCTGCCATCTTTCCTGATTATCCTCCAAATGCATACCAGTTTATGAAAATCCTGTTTAAAATGCATTGCCATAAATATAACACTGTATTGATGATGGTACTGTGAGGTCTGGTCCCTTCATCTGGAGACTCATAAAAGTAATTTTTAAAAGGTGAATTGTATAATTACATTATGTTGAGAGCTATACCATAGGAATTAAATGGACCCTTACCCTTACCTCTTCATTAATTCTGCACTAATCAAAGTCAAAGACCTGGGAGTCCACATAATTTAATTCAACATCTTAGACTCTAGGAAAGTAACTGAAAGATACATGTGTTACCTTATTTCATCCAAAAGTGGTTTAGATATCTCCGTTGTTTGAATTCATATTATTAATGAAAAGATGTTCTTCTGCTAATAGGTTTGCAGGAGGAAAAATGTTCCCCTGGTAGGAAATAACTGTGTGTTAAATAATAACAAAATTAAAATGTTTTCTTTTTTTGTTGCCAGATTTCCTCTAGTTTTTTTTTTTTTTTTTAAGATTTTATTTATTCATGAGACAGAGAGACAGAGAGAGAGAGAGGCAGAGGGAGAAGCAGGCTTCATGCAGGGAGCCTGACATGGGACTCCATCCCGGGTCTCCAGGATCATGCCCTGACCTGAAGGTGGGCTAAACCGCTGAGCCACCTAGGCTGCCCTCCTCTAGTTTTAATATGCTGATGGATATCATGATTTTCCATAGAGAACATATAGTAAGTAGTGTTTCTCAAACACTTTTATTCTTGAAACACTGATTAATACCTTGTAGAGGGGGATTCCTGGGTGGCTCAGCGGTTTGGCACCCCTTTGGCCCGGGGAGTGATCCTGGGGTCCCGGGAGTCCCGCATTGGGCTCCCTGCATGGAGCCTGCTTCTCCCTCTGCCTGTGTCTCTGCCTTTCTCTCTCTCTCTCTCTCTCTCTGTGTCTTTCATGAACAAATAAATAAAACCTTTAAAAAAATGATTGGGTCTAGAATTAAGAATGTATTTGGTATAAATTTCTTTAAGATTTTATCTATTTATTCATGAAAGACACAGAGAGAGAGGCCAAGACACAGGCAGAGGGAAAAGCAGATTCCCTGCAAGACCCCAATGTGGAACTCGATTCCAGGACCCTGGGATCATGACCTAAGCCAAAGGCAGATGCTCAACCACTGAGCCACCCAGGCATGCCTCATATAAATTTCTGATCTGGGGCTATGAATATGGAATAGTATACCTTTATAATCAGTAAAATAAAACAGATCAGTTTCCCAATCTAAAAAAATATAATGAATTATACACTTTTTATTAGTTTCCTATTGTTAACATACCAAATTACCGTAAGTTTAGTGACTTCAGTCAGCACCAATGTATTATCTCAGTGTCTGTGGGTCAAGAATCTGGCAGATTTTCACTGGTTTTGCTGAGGGTCCACAAGGATAAAATCAAAATGTCTGCTGACTCCATATTCATCTGGAAGCTCAACTAATAAAGATCTGCTTCCAAGCTCTTTCAAGTTATTGCTGGAGTTCATTTCCTTGTGGTCTTATGACTAAGGGCCCCATATTCTTGCTGTTAGTCAGCTACTGCTCTCAGCATCTAGAGGCTGGTTCTGTTACTTGCTAAGTGGTGCTCTCCACAACAGTTTGCTCCTTCCCACTTCTCTCAGACTTCACCTTCCTATGAATAGCTCACTTGAGTAGATCACGTCCATCCAGGATAATGTCCCTTTTGATTAACCCAAAGACAACTTATTGGTAGCCTAATCACAGCAGTGATATTCCATTATATTAACTGGTCCTGCCTGCAGTCAAGTGGAGGGATAATGCAGGGTATGCACACTAGAGTACAGGAATTGTAAGGACCATCTTAGAATTCTATCATACCATATGCTTTAGAACAAGGAACTTCTCTCACTTATCTTTGTAGTCCCATGGTCTGGCTCAGTGCCCAGAACATAGGAAATGTTCAGTAAATGCTTGTAGAATAAATTGAGCCAGGTTAATACTGTTTCAAACAGGCCGTATTTAGGAAGGAAGACCCCCTAATATGGATTGGAAGTCTTTCCTCCTTCATTTTATTGGACTCTTACAGTATATTGTGTGTTGTTAATCCTGTTTTGATTGATTTTTTTTTTTATGATAGTCACACACAGAGAGAGAGAGAGGCAGAGACATAGGCAGAGGGAGAAGCAGGCTCCATGCACCGGGAGCCTGACGTGGGATTCGATCCCGGGTCTCCAGGATCGCGCCCTGGGCCAAAGGCAGGCGCTAAACCGCTGCACCACCCAGGGATCCCCTCCTGTTTTGGAAGACAGGAATGTTCATAGGTACAAGTGGAACAAGTGGCAACCCAAAGAATTGTGAACAAGTGTTAGGATGCATTCCTCTTGTTCTTACCTGGTATGTCTGTGCCAAGGATTAGAACTTTAGCTGCAGTTATTAGTTGAGGTTCATGTGGATCAGGTATTTAATATATATTTTTTTGGTATTTAATATTTTTAAAAACCCTGTGGTTCTTTAATTGGCAACTTTTAAGAAATATACAGAAGGAAGTGGTAGCGGTAGTAGTTGAAAGACTGACTTGCGCTGGGATCTATTTCACCACTTATTGCTTGTGTAACCTTGAGAAAATGGTGTAACCTCCCTAATCCTCATTTTCCTAATCCTCATTTTCCCCATTTACAAATTTGAGGTATTAATACCTACCTTATTATTAGGACCATTGTGATGATTAAAGAAAGCACATTATGTGGTTATATATATGTAGAGATGATTGAGACAATTAGTTGAGATTATTATGTAAAGCTCTGAATCATTTTCTTTTTTTTAAAGATTTTATTTATTCATGAGAGACACAGAGAGAGGGAGAGGCAGAGACATAGGCAGAGGGGAAGCAGGCTCCATGCAGGGAGCCCGATGTGGAACTTGATCCAGGAACTGCAGGATCATGACCTAAGCGAGGGCAGATGCTTAACTGCTAAGCCACCCAGGTGTCCCTCAATTAGTTTCTTTCTGGATATTCTTTCCATCTAGTGACTCTGGAAAAAATTGAGCAACGTTTGAAAATATTACACACACACACTTTGCAGAAGCCTTTGACTTTGTTGCTTCATTATTATTATTATTATTATTATTATTATTCATGAGAGACGCAGAGAGAGAGGCAGAGACATAGGCAAAGGGAGAAGCAGACTCCATTCAGGGAGCCCGATGTGGGACTCAATCCCAGGACCCCAGGATCATGCCCTGAGCCGAAGGCAGACGCTCAACCGCTGAGCCACCCAGGTGTCCTTGTTGCTTCTTTTAATGTGCTACTTACACTTCCTCCCTTGTTGAAATAGTATTGGGTATCTCAAGAGCACTCCTTAATCCCCATCACTTATTTAACCCATCCCTCACTCACCTCCATCCTGGTAACCATTAGTGTGTTCTCTAGAGTTAAGAGTCTGTTTCTTGGGGATTAAGGAGGGCACTTGTGATGAGTACTGGGGGTTGTATGCAGTATATTGTACTCTTGAAACTAATATTACAGTGTATGTTAACTGGAATTTAAATAAAAGACAAAACAAAATTAAATCACATTGTAAAGAAAATATTATTGGGTTTTGCTCTTTGTTACATTACTTATGAGTGGGTTACTTTTGCTCACATGCTTAAATCTAAGCAAAAACAAGAGGAATTTTTTTTAAGTAGATTCTCTCTAATGGCACATATATGAGTTTCAAGCGTCTATGAAATTGTTCCATTCTTCAAATGAATGGTCCTCAACCTGAGTCAGTTTTGCTTTCCAGGGGGCATTTGGCAGTTTCTGGAAATGTTCTTCATTGTAACAACCACCGGAAAGAGGAGATTGCTAAAAGGCTAGGGATAGTAATAAACATCCTACAACGCATAGGATAGTCCCTAGCAGCAAAGCATTATGTGCTCCAAAATGTCAATGATACCAAGGTTCAGAAAACCTGTTTTACACAAAGGAATTTGTACAGTGCATTGCAGTCAGCATATTATTTTGGAAAGAAAATATATTCATTATCTCTTAAATCATGGTGGCTTACACAGTGGAATACCACAGAGCAATGAAAATGAATGAATTCTAACTATTCTCAATAACATCACTGAATCTCAAGTTGATGTTGAGCCAAAGAAGCCAAACATAAAAGAATGTAGACAATATTTCTTTTACATGACTCAAAAATACAAAAAAAAATTGATTTGTGTTGTTCAAAGTCAGGGTAATAGTATTGTCGAGGTTTCTACAGGGCTGATTATGGTCTCTTTCTGGATCTGGGCTCTGGGTACACAGATGTGTATATTTGGTGAGAATTCATCAGTTATATACTTAGAATTTGCCTACTTTTCTGAATGAGTATTTAATATCAACATCTTTTTTTTTTAAGATTTTATTTACTTATTCATGAGAGACAGAGAGAGGCAGAGACACAGGCAGAAGGAGAAACAGGCTCCATGCAGGGAGCCCAATGCGGGACTCGATCCTGGGACTCCATGATCATGCCCTGGGCCAAAGGAAGGCACTAAACCACTGAGCCACCCAGGCATCCCTCAACATTGTTTTCTTTTTTTTTTTTTTTAATTTTTATTTATTTATGATAGTCACACACAGAGAGAGAGAGAGAGGCAGAGACATAGGCAGAGGGAAAAGCAGGCTCCATGCACCAGGAGCCCGATGTGGGATTCGATCCCTGGTCTCCAGGATCGCGCCCTGGGCCAAAGGCAGGCGCTAAACCACTGCGCCACCCAGGGATCCCCTCAACATCGTTTTCTAAACAAGAAGGAAAATATGAGCACAATGTCATGCTGGTTGATTATAATTATATCACTGATGAGCTAGAGTATCATTTCCAAAAGCCAGAAAAATTTGTAAGCCATTCTTAAGATACACTCACAAGGGATCCCTGGGTGGCGCAGCGGTTTGGCACCTGCCTTTGGCCCAGGGCGCGATCCTGGAGACCCGGGATCGAATCCCACATCGGGCTCCCGGTGCATGGAGCCTGCTTCTCCCTGCCTGTGTCTCTGCCTCTTTCTCTCTCTCTCTCTCTGTGACTATCATAAATAAATAAAAATTTAAAAAATTATTAAAAAAAAAAAAGATACACTCACAGTAGAGTTGTTCTAGAGAGAGCAATGGAGATTTTTGAAGTTTATTTTTTCTTTACCATAGCATCCACTAAAATTTGCTCTAACATTGGCAGGATATATGGGGCAAGGTGTGATTCTACTAAGGCTAATCTTAAAATCAGTACAAGATAAGGATGTCATTATAATGTTGGTAGGAATGCTAACAATACTAACTCCATCTTTGGCCCCATATCTTGTTTGTGTTTGTGCAATGACCTTCCTCAGGGCTATGTGTTCCAAGCGCTTTGGAGGTTAATGTATGCGGTGACCAAAATGCAGGAAGGCTTGTTCTGAACTTCCCTAAATTTCTTTAATTAGTAGAGATAACATAGTTTCTCTCCCTCCCTTCCCTCTGGCACACAGATGACCCCATTTTAGATAATTAGTAGAGAGAGATAACAGGGTTTCTTCCCCTCCCTCCACTCTGGTACACGGATGGCACAACTTTAACTCTGTAAAATCTGTGGATTAAGGTCTAGACTTGTCAGAGAGTAGCTGCACAGCATCTGGATGGTCATCTGCCTGATGCCCCTCACCAACCCCCCACTGCCATTAAGTTACCCTGAATAAAACTGTGTAAATGATATGGAATAGCTCACTTCATTTTTTTGGTCTTAAAGTGACTTCTCAGTCTGGAGGATACTTTACTATCCCTCTTACACCTTCTAACAATTGTTGATGATCAGTATTACCATGTCAGAGCAAAATGTGCTAATACAGTTCTTTTTTGGGATTTTTAAAAATTTATTTATTTGACAAAGACAGGGCACAAGCAGGGGGTATGGCAGGCAGAGGAAAAGGGAGAAGCAGGCTCCCCACTCAGCAGGGAACCGGACAAGGGACTCAATCCCAGAGCGCTGAGATCATGACCTGAGCTGAAGACAGATGTTTAATTGACTGGGTGGCCCAGGCACCCCTGCTAATACAGTTATTGTTTCCTAAGAGGAGGAATACAAGAATTTATTCATTTTAATTGTATATTTTTGTTGAGTTGTTTTTTTCTATATAGATGAATTAATCATGCTTCCTTACAGCGGAATTTTAAGAATGAAGTAAACAATACTGCATTCTTTGTCACTGAGGACTCCAGCAGTCCTTGCTGCTACCATGTTCATCTGCAGCCTTAGCTGCCAAGGGTCTCTACGGTATTTACTGATACTAACTTCAGCTGACAGAGCTGCTGAGAGTCCACACTGCCTCACTCTCTAGAGCTGGAGCTTCCAAATCCCACCTAGCCAGCACCCTCACACCCAACTGTAAGTGAAAGTCTTTGCCCAGTAAAGCTAATCTCTAAAGTCTGGAAAGGGGGACTTCTTTTTCAAATGCAAGGTCATCAATGTAAGGCTATAAGAAACACAAAAAAATCAAGAAAAGAAACCACCAATGTAAGAGAATAATTTTCCTGTTACAGTTCCCAGTGGAAGTCTATGAAACTTCCTGGCAAAGAATTCAAAATAATTATTTTAAAGAAGTTCAGTGAGAAAAAAAAAAAAAAGAAGTTCAGTGAGGACACAAAAGGACACAGTCAACTCAATAAAATCAGGAAAACAATACCTGAATAAAATTACTCCACAGAGACCTCTTTCACGAAAATGGCTCCGAAGGCAAAGAAGGAAGCCCCTGACCCTCCCAAAGTCAAAGCCAAAGCAAAGGCTTTGAAAGCTAAGAAAGCGGTGCTGAAAGGCATGCACAGTCACAAAAAAAGAAGATCCGAACGTTACCTACATTCCGACCACCCAAGACCCTGCTTCTCCGAAGGCAGCCCGAATATCTTTGAAAGAGCGCCCCCAGGGGAAACAAGCTTGATCACTACGCCATCATTAAGTTTCCCCTGACTACTGAGTCAGCCATGAAGAAAATAGAAGACAACAACACACTTGTGTTCATTGTGGATGTCAAGGCCAATAAGCACCAGATCAAACAGGCTGTGAAGAAGCTCTATGACATTGATGTGGCCAAGGTCAACACCTTGATCGGATTGGGATCATCTAAACTGAGTCCAGCCGGCTATAAATCTAAATATAAATTTTTTCACCATAAAAAAATTATTCCACAGAGAAATGGAATTTAGAGAACAATGATAGAAATACTGGTACTGAGGAATACGATGAATGAATGAAATGGAAAACAATAGAGCGCTTCAACAACATTCATTCAAGAAGAAAAATCTGCAAACTCAAAGGTCATTTGAAAGTATCCAATCAGAGGGGATAAAATGAAAAAGAGTGAAGAAAGCAAGATTAATGGGAAAGGGTCAACAAAATCAATGTTTGAATTACGGAATATACAATATATCCTAGAAGTAAAAGAGAGAAAAAGGAATAGAAAGTATATTTAAAGAAATAATGGGGGCAGCCCCGGTGGTGCAGCGGTTTAGCGCTGCCTGCAGCCCAAGGCATGATCCTGGAGACCCGGAATCGAGTCCCGCATCGGACTCCCTGCGTGGTTCCTGCTTCTCCCTCTGCCTGTGTCTCTGCCTCTCTCTCTCTCTCTCTCTGTGTCTCAATAAATAAATAAAATCTTTAAAAAAAAAGAAGTTAGTCAATATTCCCAAAGGAAATAATAGAACATAGATCTCACCCCACCGCACTCCCCGCCAATCATTCTGTAGCTTTTTAGGGAATGAATTTGAGAAGGGTGAGAACAAAAGTAAGAGAACCAGGTTATTTCAATAGTCCGTGTAAGTTGTGGAGACTTGATTAGGGTGATGGCAATGGGGATGGAAAGATACAGATTGCAGGCAGAACCAAAAGGCCTCACTGAATAACTGGATGTAGGAGCAGTCTGCTTAAAATAGCCAGGTTCCTCACATCCTTTGCGCACAAATGGAATAGTTAGAATAGTGGAGTTTTCACTGAGACTAAAGCTTCGGGACTGCTTACTAAAGACAGTGGTGCTTCTGGTCGAGTCATGGGCCTTGAAAGGGAACTAGAGCAATTGCTGAGGTTCTGTGAGTGTAACAGCATGTGGCAGACATTAGGAAAACCAACAAAAAGTAAAAGGAACTGTACTCAGGAGTGCAGGAGTGAAACACATTAGGATCCCATCACCAGGAACACCTTGGTGGCTCAGTGGTTGAGCATTTGCCTTTGGCGGGGGTCATGATCCTGGGGTCCTGGTATTGAGTTCCACTCGGGCTCCTTGCAGGGAGCCTGCTTCTCCCTCTGCCTATGTCTCTGCCTCTCTCCTTCTCTCATGAATAAATAAATAAATAATCTTTTTTTAAGATTTTATTTATTTATTCATGATAGAGAGAGAGAGAGGCAGAGGGAGAAGCAGGCTCCAAGCACCGGGAGCCCGACGTGGGATTCGATCTCGGGACTCCAGGATCGCGCCCTGGGCCAAAGGCAGGCGCCAAACCGCTGCGCCACCCAGGGATCCCTAAATAAATAATCTTAAAAAAAAAAGAAAGGATCCCATCACCAGTGCAAGACTTAATTCCTTTGATAACCCCGGCATAACTTCTCACTTCACATCATCTTCCCTTTAACACACACATATAGGTACACCTGCTCAAAATCACGTCTCCAACTACATGCACGGGCCTGTAATATTCCTTCTAGGCAGCTCCTAGAAGAGCTCTTTGAAGGCAAGGTGCCTGGAAAAATACCAGTTCTGAAGAAATCCATTATATATATCAGATATTTCTAAGAAGAATATAATGGAATCAGCCGTTCAGGTTATACAAAGAAATTCTGCTGTGGTTTCTATCGGAGTTAATAATATATAATAAGATGTCAAAGATGAAAATTTCCCTGAATGGGATTAATGACATTTTAGACTTGGCAGAAAAGATTAGTGAACTTGAAAATAGCAATAGAAGCTATGCAAAATGAAGCGGATTGAAAAGAAAAACTGGAAAAGAAGTGGAGTGCCTCAGTGTGTGGCAGATTCACATACTAGCTTATATAATTTGAGTCCCCAGAGGAAGATGGGGAGGGGCACAGAAACTGAAGAAATATTGGCCAAAATTTTATAAATTTGATGAAGTCTATAAACCCACAGATCCAAGAAGCTCCGGAATCCCCAAGGATCCCTAAGGACAAGAAACATGAAGAAAGCTACACCAAAGCACATCATAATCAAATTTTTAAAAACTAGTTATAAACAGAAAATCTTACAAGCAGTCCCTCAAAAGAAATACATCATATATAGAAGAGCAAAGATAAGAATTAGAGCATATTTTTCTTGGTAACAAGCAAGCTAGAAGGCAATGGAGCAGCATTGTTAGAGTATTGAAAGAAGAAAAAAGGTCAGTCTCAACCTAGAATTCTATTTTGTTCAGATCATTCCATTTTGGCCACTGGGGACTCCTTCAGGTTTTCTCCTGTGTCCTCTAAAGAAAACACATTTTAAAAAACAAACAACAACAACAACAAAAAACTTTATTTTCTGACATTACAAGATGCTCCAGGGTCATCTTGTATTTTCTCTCTTAGCCCATCTTTAGAATCAGCAATTTCTGATTCCTTTTATTAGAGTGGTACTTAGAAATCAAGATTTGGGCAGTGGGTGTGCTTGTTGCTACAGACATGTCAATGTATCTAGGCCCTCTCATGTATCCACATATCTATATTTCTAAATCTGTTATTTGAAAGAATTCACTTTAGTTGCCCCCCCTTTTTTTTTCATGATAACTATCCTTACTTAATTTTTTCAATTTCTTGCATTACAGAGCAATTCCACTTAGCAAATTTGGTTAAAAGGTAGAAGTGATTTACCTTTTTTTAAGATTTTATTTATTTATTCATGAGATATATATATAGAGAGAGAGAGGCAGAGACACAGGCAGAGGGATAAGCAGGCTCCATGCAGGGAGCCCGACGTGGGACTCGATTCCAGGATCAGGCCCTGGGCTGAAGGCAGCGCTAAACCACTGAGCCACCAGGGCTACCTGTGATTTACCTTTTGGAAAAAAACTATGTTTGGCTGTAGTGTATACTAGGATGATTCAGAATTAGATTGAATAGGCAAATATTTCATAAGGAAGGATGGAATTCTGAGTGAGCTAGAGACAAAGTGTTTATCCTACAATGTGTATGAACTATGTAAAAGGTGAGCAACTTAAGGACTTTCTTCCTTGCCCTACTTCTCTGTTTCACATGTTGATTATGTGTTGCTATAACCTGATACAATCTCTATGACCAAAGCAGGAATTATGGCTGATATAGTTCGGCTCCTCCTTCTTGCCACCCCCTCATAATCAATTATCCAATATTACTTGTAGCTTTTCTCACCTCCTGCCTCTCTTTCCCTACCCACACATCCAAGCAACCATTGTGCCCTATATATTCTCTATCTCAAATCATTCTGCACCTGCTCACTTCCACTGCCACTGCTTAGTTGATACCCTTTTCATCTCTTAGTAACTTAGTGTCTCTTTGTGTTTATTTCCATCTATGTATGCACTCTTCAGACAAAATTGGTATTTCCAATACAAATATATCTTATGTTATTTCCTTGCTAAAAATTCTTCAAAATATCATGATTTTATGCAAGGTAAATCTCCAATTCATTAGCATGCCCTGGATCTCTAGGTCTGCCCATCTCTCAGCCTCATCATCTGGCATCATTCTATGCCCAGTCATTGTGCTCCTATACCTGAGGCTTCTTCTGTCTAGAATAACTTGCACCCCTCCCCCTCAACTCAGGTATTTCCTTCACCTAGTATTCTTCATATCTCCTCTTCTGTATCATACACCTTTCCTTATACCTTCTGTGCACTTCGTGCATATTTCTCTGTCAACGTGTAATTCTCTAAACGTTAAAAACATAGTTCTCACCCAAAGAGTTAGTGGGCACATGCCAATATTTTGTTTATTTTAATTCCAGTTAGATAACTTATAGTGTTATATTAGTTTCAGGTCTATGACATAGTGATTCCACACTTTCATATGTCACCCCGTGATCCTCACAAGTGCACTCCTTAATCCCCATCCACCATTTCACACACACACACACACACACACACCCGGTAACCATCAGTTTGTTCTCTATAATTAAGAGTCTGTTTCCTGGGTTGTCTTTCTCTCTCTCTCTCTCTCTCTCTCCCTCCTTTGCTCATTTGTTTTGTTTCTTTTTTTAAATTTTTTTTTATTATTTATGATAGTCACAGAGAGAGAGAGACACGGGCAGAGACACAGGCAGAGACACAGGCAGAGACACAGGCAGAGGGAGAAGCAGGCTCCATGCAGGGAGCCCGACATGGGATTCGATCCTGGGTCTCCAGGATCGCGCCCTGGGCCAAAGGTAGGCGCCAAACCGCTGCGCCACCCAGGGATCCCTGTTTTGTTTCTTACAAACGAATTCCACGTATTAGTGAAATCGTTTATTTTATTAATGCTAAATTAGATGCAGAAAAAATAGAAAAAAAATCAACTGATCAGTTTCTTATAGGCTAACTCCTAGCTTTACAGGGGTATACAATGTCTGGGCCTAATTAATAAGAAATAGTGAAAAATAAATAATCAGTTCTTTTCCTAGAGAGTTAGATGACCCTTAGGCGGGATTGTTGAGCAATTGTCTTCTAATATAACATTAATGGATATGGCATCTCTTTTTTTAATTTCCAAGTTTGAAGAAATTTTTCCTAGAATTATCTGTGACTACTTTGATAGTGTACTTTTTTTTTAAAAGATTTTATTTATTCATGAGAGACACACAGAGAGAAGCAGAGACATAGGCAGAGGGAGAAGCAGGCTCCCTGTGGGAAGCCCGATGCAGGACTTAATCCCAGGGTCCTGGGATTATAACCTGAGCCCAAGGCAGATGTTCAACCACTTAGCCACCCAGGTGCCCCCTGATAGTGTACTTTTTAATCCACTCAATCCTGGCACACACTATGAACCTAAGGGAACTCAGATCATTGGTGTTCTAACTGGGGCATGTATACCCCTTGGGATATGGGAAGACTTCCAGAGGTTCCATGGCCATGAATAGCTTTTAGATGGCCGATTTCCAGATTCTCACCTTACATGTGTACTCTTTTCTACAGATAACCTGTTATAAAAAGCATCTCTGTTCTGCAAATTCTTCTTTCTCAACTTCCCTTCCACAGCTATCTTGCTCTCACTTCACCAAAGCCTCTGATCCATTGGAAATCTGATTGTGGAGCATGGATTTAAATACTTCTGAGGGCTGATAAGAGGATAGTTTGAGAATGATCTAAGCAACAGGCTCCCGTCAAGTCTCTTGTCACAGACTTTTAGTACCGTGTTTATTTGAATTCAACAAATGGGACAACACATGGGACTCCTAGGTGGCTCAGCAATTTAGCGCCTGCCTTTGGCCCAGGGCATGATCCTGGAGTCCCAGGATCGAGTCCCACATCAGGCTTCCTGCATGGAGCCTGCTTCTCCATTCACCTGTGTCTTTACCTCTGTGTGTGTGTGTGTGTCTCATGAATAAATAAATAAAATCTTAAAAAATATTTTTTTTCCTGTCAGAATGGGAGTTGGATTTGGCTGATTGGTTTGACACCGAGGGACTGCTTTAGCAAGTAGGTCCAAGGGTGGTTATTTTCTATAAAGTGGAAGACTCAAATTGTCTCCAAAAATTTGACAATACTATGTTAAAAGCCTGTCTGCAATATCCTGGCAAATATATTCTTTGTATTTGTAAACTAACGTTAAGGCAATTTAAATAACCTAAAAATGTGGGTTGTGTTGAATAGGTTCTGTTTGTTGGCTTGTTATTTAATATTCTTTTAAGAAGCAACCATCAAAATCCTGAAGACCACTGCCTGGGAAGAAAACTCCAGACCTCCAAACTCCAGCTGAAGCCATAGCCAAGACTCTCACCTTTTTGCTGTTGACTCACTGAGCTGCTTTCCATGTTTAGTGCTGCTTCTCCCCTCAGCCTGGTCAGCTGATCTAGGTCCACTGATTTGACCTGAGCACTCTCTATGTTGGCTCAAAGCTCACCTTTCTGTGTCCATTTATCACTGACTCTACTCAAACGGTAGAATGCTCCTAGGACTTGAGCCCATTTGGCTTTCTGTGGATTGTGTTTGGGAAATGTAGGTCAACCAATGAATTCTGGCTCATATTACTGTGGAAATTAATAAAGGAAAGCCTCACTGAAGTAGACTTGGGAGGCTGGAAGGGGAAGTTCCAAGGGCCAGCACTACTATTCAACATCAATTACGGGAAGAAATGTCAAGTACAGGCCCCAATAATAATAGATGTTCACTGCATCTCCTGCAAGAAATCAACTATCCCTGCAACTCGGCCAGTGAAAAACTCATCACCCTGAACTCTTGCTTTTCTTCAATGGATATTCACTCAAAACAACCCCTCCCAACTTCCTCCATCTTCTCTGTGAAATCACTTATCTCCTTTGTTTGTTGGACTTGCCTTTGGTTTTGCTATAGCTTGCATGTTCTGAATTGCAATTCTCTGTTATTCCCAAATAAACCTATTTTGCTGGCAAAATAACTGACAATTTTATTTTTAAGGTTAACATTACAACAAAATTTAAAGTTCCTAATGTCTTTCTCTGTGGCTGCTACCTTTTATCTTGTGCACACTTCTCTTTTATTGTACTCATTACAACTATTTGTTTACCAAACAGCCTGTATTTCTTTGTAGACTCTCATCTTTTTGAGAAAAATGCTTTTTATTATTATCTGTTGACAAATAGTTGAATTGAAATAAACTCATCCAACCCAAATAAACTGAATTAGAAGCATGTTGAGGACAAATCCATGTCTTATTCACAATTGTATACCAATGTCAACATACAGAAAGAATAATAGCATACTTACTGAAAGTTAACTGAAGCCAAGCTTGTGCTAACTCATTAATACACAGTCAGTGCGTCAGGAGAAATCTGTGGGCATTATCTGCATTTAAAATGCAGAAAAAGAGGGGTGCCTGGGTGGCTCAGTGGTTGAGCATCTGCCTTTGGCTCAGGTCATGATCCTGTAGCCCTGGGATTGAATCCTGCATCAGACTCCCCTCAGGAAACCTTCTTCTCCCTCTGCCTATGTCTCGGCCTCTCTCTGTCTCTCGTTAATAAATAAGTAAAATCTTAAAATAAAATCCAGGAAAACAGAAATAAAGAGACTGATTATGGTACCCAGGGCCACACCACCAATGAGTGGTGGTGCCAGGATTCAAACTGAGCTAGAATGACCCCAGAGTTTCTCACCACAATTTGATATTATCTCACAAATTGGATTTGTCGAATTGGATAAATAATGAACGAAACAGCTCTGTGTTACTGATACAGCTTCTATAGGCTTTGCAGAGACTGTGGATCAGATGACCCAGGTAGACATGGATTAAGAGAGGAACATTCATCTCATCTAAGAACTGTGTGGAGCAACAGGAGGCTAAGCCTCCACCACTGACCTTGCATCCAGGGCTCAAAGGGCACCAGACATTACAGTGTAAAGTACCACCACCAGAGAGAGACCCAACAGTACAGTGGACTTACATTGAAAGCCAGTGTGAGCAGGTGCATGTGGTGATAGAGTCTAAGAGCTGTGAGATTGGTATTCATGTTCACATGGTAGCACTGTGTTACTAACAGCTGGGAAATCTTGGGATACTCTGTTGTCACTACCATTCTTCAAAAAATTATGAAAGTATTCCACAGTTCTCTGAGTACATCAACCTCATTTATGCTTATTTTAAATCTTTTGCAAAAAAAAAAAAAGTGCTGAATAAAGCTTTCTCTCATTTCCTGTTAGAACATTTTGTTGTGTTTATGAAGTCTTTCTTCATACTCATACATTGGCTTAACGACTTTAAAATGGATCACAACACCATGATAAAGCTTCAACAATGCTCTGATTATTTTCCAGTTCTCAAAAGTTCAGCCACTATAACCAGTGTCACCGTGACCAAGTTACTTCATAACCATGAAACAGTGTTCTCATATATTAAACAAGGATGATCTGTATTCTACTATTGTTTCATGATTTCAAAGACAATGACAGGGAGCATGACCACATAAATGCTTAAAGTGGATTACTTTAGTATTTTTCCCTTAAGACATTTCTTGTCAGGTTATGATTTATCTGCCGTTAGTGAGCCTTTGTTCAGAGTGCAATCCCAAGTTTAGCTTTGTTTCCATAAAAATGCAACTATATACACCTGAAACCAAGATAACACTGTACATTAATTATACTGGGTGTAAATAAATAAGCAACTTTCATGATCTGAATTAAGACCAATGGCCATATGTAACCTGTGTAGAAAGCTAGGGTTTCTTATAGTCCTACTTGAAAGCCATTGGGCTCTATTGAAACCCATAAAACAGAGACAATAAACTTAAAGGAAAATACAATCTAAATCACTGTAACAGACATATATGCAATCTATTGATTACTGAATACACTTTATCCAAATAGATGTGTTGAAAGATTATAGATAATAAAATATTGAATGGCCAGGAAAATTATCAGGGATTTTATCAATTTTTCAAAGAGTAATGTTGTTTCATTGACACTGTAATATAAGAGATATAACAATCAAAAGCTATTGCTTCCCACCTCCTCCATCCAAAAACTCTCAGTGTGGAATTTCAGAGTAAGTGATTTGAACTATTACATGAAGAATAAAATTCTTCATGCAAATATTTTCATAAGAATATATTATAAAGCTTTTCATCACCCAGTGATCCAGTAGAAGAGAGATTAATGAAAATTCACTGTAATATTTGGTGTCATTGTATAATAGAAATAAGATAACCATGTAGACTGTATGTAGTCTCATTTAATTACCAAATATGTGCACAACCTATTTACTTAATGTCTAGCTTTCTTGTAGAAATCAAATCAGCTTTATTAAATAGCATCTCATATCAGTGTAATAGGGAGGAGAGAGTGATGCTCAAACCTATCTTCTGCTTTAGAGCCTCTGATTAGATGATCATCTGGCCTCGTTTGCATGGGACTGAGGAATTCCCAAGATGTGGGACACTCAGTGTTAAAACCAGGGCAGCCCTGATTGTACTGAGATGGATGGTCTTTTATACACCTCTAGTTCTTTTAAAATGTGTGGAAGATTCAGGGGTGCCTCGATGGCTTAGTTGTCTGCTTTCAGCTAGAGTCATGATCCCAGGGTCCTGGGATGGAGCCCTGCATTGAGCTCCCTGCTCAGCAGAGAGGCTGCTTCTCCCTCTCCCTCTGCCTGCCGCTCCCCCTGCTCTTTCTCTCTCTGTCAAATAAATAAAGTCTTTAAAAAAAATGTATGCAAGATTCTTACATCTTTATCCTGGGACCTTTATGCTTACATGTAAGGTTCTCCCAGGCAGTCACAGAGCTGCTTGATGGAAAGGGCTAAGGAATCTGGGGCATCCACCTCCTCATTAGAACAATAGCTCCAGGTGAACTTGCTTCATGAGGGCTGGCAGAGGCTGCTGGGCAGCTGAGGCAGGGCTCTCCTGGGTGACTTTTGTCTTTGATATTCTTTGCCTTCTCTTTTGACAGGCTTGGCTCCTACCCCTAGCAGGGCCCCCACATGTGTTTCCTGTGACTCATGCCCACAGACACTCCCCTACAGGGACTACTTGTTCTCAGCATGCTATTAGCTCATTGACAATGATGCCAACTACTGAAGCTCAAGGCATGACCTCTTCCAGTGGTATTGAGGTTACATCTGATCATCCTAAGACTGCTTTCAGCAAGAATCCTATTCAGCAAGATCCTGTTTGGCCAGAATCCCCTCTCACCTTGGTGTTTCCTCTTAGTTTTCTATCCACTGACCTGCTGGGCTGTAAATTCCCTTTTTTCTTTGCTGTATTCTGAGTCAAACCCTCTCTCTCTCTCCCTCAACTACACAACCCCATTGTAGTAGACCACTTAACATCTTCCTTACTACCTTTAACAAAAGTAATAAGTGGGGCGTCTGGGTGGCTCAGTTCATTAGGCATCTGTCTTTGGCTCAGGTCATGATTCTGGGGTCCTGAGATTGAGACCCTTGTGGGGCTCCCTGCTCCTTGGGGAATCTGCTTCTCCCTCTCCCCTTACCTGCTGCTCCCTCTGCTTGTGCTCACCCCTTTCTCTCTGTCAAATAAATAAAATCTTTAAAAAAAGACCCAAGTCGTAAGTAATTTTTTATTAATAATATAAACAAAAAAGATTAAAAAACATAAACGCACGCTCATTTTTTGTATGTGCAAAAGAGTTATCACTATATATTCATTCTTATCATGGACATTTAAAAAATTTTAGTCTTATTTTTATTCTCATTTCTGAGGAGATCTGAAAGGTAAGTGTTCAAAACACCAGGAATAACTTGTATAAGGCTCAGAAAGGAAATGAGTTTGGGGCGGCTGAGAGACAATTGAGAGCAGCAGAGAGAAAAGTAAAGCCAAGAGGTGTGGCCTCCGTGAGGCAATTTCTCTCAAATGTGGTAGAGTCCATCAGAGGTTTCAAGAATGACAAAATACTTTGGGTGGTGCAATGCTTTCTTTAATTCTAGTGTGGTCAATAGGATATAGGGGCCAGAGTGGACACAAGGAGACTGGTCAGGAGGCTATTGCCATGGTCTAGGTGAGAGATGACAGTGAACATGGTGAGCTTCTGAATTCTAAAGTGCTTCAGAGGAAAGGTGTGATGATTGGGCTGTGAGGCCAAGTCAGATTAAGGCAGAGTATGTGGATCTTCTTTTTATGAGGATGCTGGGAACCTCTGATGTGACAAAGGCAAGCAGGACAGGAGGGACAGTATGGAGGTCAGAGCTCACTGGTCTCAGTAAAGAAGCAAGTGCCAAGTCATATGATGCCCTAGAGTATGAACCTTGGGCAGCCAACATGACTCTGACCCCCTTGTGAGCGTCCATGTATCTCAGTCTGCATAGATCACAACTCATCTTTCTCTTGTGGGTAGGCATCAAATTGTTTCTAATTTATTTTTTATATTTTGAGGGTTTTTTTGGGGGGATGGGAACATCATCAGTAAGCCTGCACATATATATATATTTATAGTACCTGAAATGGGTACCTGGGTATAAGCATGTGTTGTCAATTATAATTAATTAATAATGTCAAGTTGCCTTCCAAAACTGTAGTCATGGAAATCTAATGGACTTACTAATATTCTATGCACAATGTTTATAATAAAAATATAGACCTTTTGGCTGAGAAGGGAGCAGAGGATGTTTTAGAGCCTAAGACTACATAGGATTGTACATCCCTGGATGCTAGAAGCTGACAGCTGACAGTCTGTTGGATGAGTTTGGTCTTTGGGGCACCTGGGTGGCTCAGCCAGTTAAGCATCTGCTTTTGTCTCAGGTAATGATCTCAGGAGCCTGGGATTGGGCTCCAAGCTCAGTGGGAAGTCTGCTTCTCCCTCTCCCTCTGCCCCTGCCTTCTCTCTGAAATAAATAAATAAATCTTAAAAAAAAAAAAAAGAGTTTGATTTTTAATTTTGTGCTTCCTTCACTTCTTTTTAAAGGAGTTTAAGGAGCTTCTTGAGGGTCCCATTCATGTGCAAAATAGGGTCAACCATATGAGGTCTTGGGGAGCTCCTAGTATCTGGTGCCTCTGCAGTACATTCTATCATATTTCTTTGGCCTTCATGAGATATGGCCAGTAAGGTACTTAGAAGTCAATTTACACAGCTGGTATTTATTCAATATTAAAAGTGAAACTGTCAGGCATCCCAGGTGGCTCAGCGGTTTAGCACCGCCTTCAGTCCAGGGCCTGATCCTGGAGACCTGGGATTGATTCCCAAGTCAGGCTCCCTGCATGGAGTCAGCTTCTCCCTCTGTGTCTCTGCCTCTCTCTCTCTCTCTCTCTCTCTCTCTCTCTCATAAATAAATAAAATCTTTTTTTTTTTAAAGTGAAACTGTCATGGAGTATACAAGAAACTACCAGAAGGAGACACAAAAAACTCCTGAAGCCTTATTTTTCTGATCCCTTTTTAAGTTTTTTGTGAAATGAATTTTTATGGAGTGATAAGTGACAAACTAGTATCTGAAAATAGAAGGATGAAAACCAAACCAAAACAGGGGAAACTGGGTGGCTCAGTGGGTAAAATATCTGACTGTTGATCTCTGCTCAGGTCTTGATCTCAACTCATGAGTTTAAGCCCTGTGCTGGGCTCTATGCTGAGTATGGAGCCTACTCAAAACAAAACAAAAACCAACAAGTTGAATGGATTGTAATGAAGAAATTGCAATGCTGCTCCCCACTCTGGGTTTAGATAGGGTTGGGTTCTGACTCAGCAGCTTTCTTTTTAGTTGTTCTCAGTGATGTGCTAGTGAGAATTCAGTAAGTCCTCTTCTTCTGCAGCTGGGATCAAGCCCTCTCCTCTCTCTCTCACTCAGATACATATAATTATTTTTATCACCTCCTATGTGCCATTAGCCAACATTCTATCCACACATAGCCTGTGTCCCGTGGGTCTCCCCCAGCTGTGCTTTGGAGTCATCATTGACAATCCTGGATCCCCCAGAGATTCCACGTGCTTGGTGCCAGGGCAGGCTGCCGCCAACCAGAACTAATGACAGTTTCTACCAAGCCCCAGCCTTCCCAGGAAACTCCTCCTATTGTGGCACTTTTCATTCCATCTCCCTGCAACTTTTGGGGTCTCAGAGACAAGGGTTCTGAGCCAGATTTTGAGATGCTGGTCTGATCTTTGTGTGAATTCCTCCCTCTCGTGGTTACCTAGAGAATTGTCAATCTTGGGACTGGCAGGTGCTGTGCCTGGAAGGTGGACTATGTTCTGGGCCATGAGCCTTTTCAGAATTGCACTGCACAGGCAGGTTTGTGCTGTATGTGTGTGTGTTTCTCAGTATAACACAGATGTCCCCAAGTTCTCTAGATTTCCATATAATAAGAGTTTATGAGCCCACCTGAGCAAAGGCTGGAAGTCCAGCCTTTTCTCAGGCCTCTGAATGTGTGCTTGTCCCACCAGTTTTCCAGAAGGCTGTCTGCATCCTTGTTCTTAACTCTTGCTCTATTTTCTGCATACAACCTCTTCTCCAGACCAAAGCTGTTTGCAATACACAGTTCCTTTTCTTGGTTTTCCAAGCATCTCAGTTCTCAAGATAAGATATTGGTTCCAACAATGAAGAAAACATTAGTACAGACTTGGGGATAATACTGGGGGTACTTATCATAAGAAAAAACCCACGTGTCACTTAAGGATGACACTGGTCAATGCCTGCTCAGTAAGGAAGCTGGCTGGCTCAGCTCCTGGCCTGCATACCTACATGGTGCCAAAGATCTCTTTTTTTCTTTTCTTTTCTATTTCTTGATCTGCACACTGTCTCCAGGCCTTTGTTCACCATGAAGAAGCCTCTCCTTTTTTTTTTAAGTTGAAGCGAAATTTATGGAACATAAAATTAGCCATTTTAAAGTATGTCAAGTTGTGACATACTGATCCCGGGGTCGCGGGATCAAATCCCACATTGGGTTCTCTGCACTGAGCCTGCTTCTTCCTCTGCCTATGTCTCTACCTCTCTCTGTGTGGCTGTTCAGGGGCAGTTCAGGGGCACCTGAGTGGCTCAGTTCAGGGGCACCTGAGTAGCTTAGTCGGTTGAGTGCCCAACTCTTGATTTTGGCTCAGGTCATGATCTGAGGGTCCTGGGATCCAGCCCCTATCTGATTCTGAGCTCAATAGTGAGTCTGTTTGTGCCTCTCCCTCTGCCCCCGCCCCCGCTTATGTGCTCTCTCTCTCTAAAATAAAGAAATACATCTTTCAAAAAATAAAGTATAGGATTCAGTGGCATGTAGTACATTCACAACTTTGTGCAACCATCACCTCTACCTAGCTCCACATCGTTTTTACTACAGCAAAGGAGACTGGGTCCCCATCAAGCTATCACTCCCTAACAGTAACCACTCACTTCTCTGTCCTCCAGCACCTCACAACCAGCATTCTATTGTCTATCTCTACAAATCTGACTACTCTAGGGCAGCCTGGGTGGCTCAGCGATTTAGTGCCACCTTCAACCCAGGGCATGATCCTGGAGACCTGGGATTGAGTCCCGCATCAGGCTCCCTGCATGGAGTCTGCTTCTCCCTCTGCCAGTGTCTCTGCCTCTCTCTCTCTCTCTGTTTCTCGTGAATAAATAAATAAAATCTTTTTTAAAAATTTGACGACTCTAGGAATCTCATAAGGTAGAATTATGTAGTGGTGTATATATGTGTATGTGTGTATATGGCTTATTTCACTTAGCACAATGTTTTCAAGTTTAATCCATGCCATAACATATTGCAGAATTTTCTTTTTTTAAAAAAACTAGGGATCCCTGGGTGGCTCAGTTGTTTGGCGCCTGCCTTAGGCCCAGGGCGTGAACCTGGAGTCCCAGGATCGAGTCCCTCATAGGACTCCCTGCATGGAGCCTGCTTCTCCTTCTGCCTGTGTCTCTGCCTCTGTGTGTGTGTGTGTGTGCGCGCGCGTATGTGTCTCATGAATAAATAAATAAAATCTTAAAAAAAACTAAATAGCATTCTATTGTATTTATATACCACGTTTGTTTATTTGTGCATCGTGTGACAGGTGTTTGGGCTCTTTCTACCTTTTGAATGTCATTAATAGCTCTCATGAACATTTGTCCTAGTTTTTTTTTTTTTTTTTTATTCATGTCAAACACACAGAGAGAGGTAGAGTCATAGGCAGAGGGAGAAGCAGGCTCAGTGCAAAGAACCCAATGTGGGATTTGATTCCGCGACCCCAGGATCACAACCTGAGCCAAAGGCAGATGCTCAACCACTGAGCCACTCAGGTGCCCTACCATGAACAGTTGTATACAAGGTTTTTTTTTTAATTCCATTTTCAGTTCTTCTAGATATATACCTAGGAGTATAATTGCTGGTTCATAATTCTGTTTAACTTTCTTTTTTATTTTTTTTATTTTTAAAAAATATTTATTTATTTATGATAGTCACAGAGAGAGAGAGAGAGAGAGAGGCAGAGACACAGGCAGAGGGAGAAGCAGGCTCCATGCACCGGGAGCCCGATGTGGGATTCGATCCACGGTCTCCGGGATTGCGCCCTGGGCCAAAGGCAGGCGCCAAACCGCTGCGCCACCCAGGGATCCCTGACTTTCTTTTTTTTTTTAAGATTTTTTTATTTATTCATGAGAGCCATAGAGAGAGAGAGGCAGAGACACAGCCAGAGGGAGAAGCAGGCTCCATGCAGGGAGCCCGATGTGGGACTTGATCCTGTGGCTCCAGGATCACGCCCTGGGCTGAAGGCGGCACTAAACCACTGAGCCACTGGGGCTGTCCTCTGTTTAACTTTCTGAGATACCTCTGAACTGTTTTCCACACTGGCTACACCATTTTACATTTCCACCAGCAATGCAAGAGGGTTCCAATTTCTCCACGTTCTCTCCAATACTTTTATACTTTTTTTCTGTTTCTCTTATTTCTGTTGTAGTTGTGTGAAAACAGATAAAGAAAGCCTTGATTAAGAGCAGAGTTGGGGGATCCCTGGGTGGTGCAGCGGTTTGGCGCCTGCCTTTGGCTCGGGGCGCGATCCTGGAGACTCTGGATCAAATCCCACGTCGGGCTCCAGGTGCATGGAGCCTGCTTCTCCCTCTGCCTGTGTCTCTGCCTCTCTCTGTGTGTCTCTCATGAATAAATAAATTACTTATTTATTTATTAACACAAAATAATAAAAAGGTTAAGCACAAAATCCCAGAAGATAAAAAAGTGTTGGTGAGAATGTGGAGACACTGGAAACTACCTTTTTGGAGGTTATGAAAACTGGCACAGCCATTGTGGACTGATTCTATTTTTCATAAAAAATTAAAAATAGAATCACCACATGATCTAGCAATTCCACATCTGGGTATATAACCAAAATAATTAAAATCAGGGTATACAAGAGGTATTTGTGCACTCATTTAAAATGTATTTATTTATTTATTTTTAAGGTTTTATTTATTTATTCATGAGAGAGAGAGGCAGAGACACAGGCAGAGGGAAAAGCAGGCTCCATGCAGGGAGCCTGATGTGGACTCAATCCCAGTTCTCCAGGATCAGGCCCTGGGCTGAAGGTGGCACTAAACTGCTGAGCCACCTGGGCTGCCCCAAATTTTAATTTAAATCCAATTTAGGGGATCCCTGGGTGGCGCAGTGGTTTAGCGCCTGCCTTTGGCCCAGGGCACGATCCTGGAGACCCAGGATCGAATCCCACGTCAGGCTCCCGGTGCATGGAGCCTGCTTCTCTCTCTGTCTATGTCTCTGCCTATCTCTCTCTGTGTGTGTGTGTGTGTGTCTATCATAAATAAATAAAAATTTAAAAAAATAAATCCAATTTAGTTAACATGTAGTGTATTATTAGTTTCAGGGGTAGAATTCAGTGATTCATCAGCTGCATGTAACACCTAGTCCTCATCCCATTGTGTACCTTCCTTAATGTCCATCACCCAGTTACCCCATCCCCTACCCCCCTCTCCTCCAGCAACCCTCAGTTTGTTTCCTATGATTAAGAGTCTCTTACGGTTTCTCTCCCTCACTGTTTTTATCTTATTTTATTTTTCCTTCCCTTCCACTATGTTCATCTGTTTTGTTTCTTAAATTCCACATGAGTGAAATCCTATGGTATTTGTCTTTCTCTAACTAACTTATTTCACTTAGCATAGTACCCTCTAGTTCCATCCATGTCATTGCAAATGACAAGATTTCATTCTTTTTAGTGTCTGAGTAATAATATATATAAATATATATACCACTCTTTATCCATTCGTTGATGGACATCTGGGCTCTTTCCATAGTTTGGCTATTGTGGACATAGCTGCTAAAAACATTGGGGTGCAGATGCCCCTTTGAATCATTAGGTTTGTATCCTTTGGCTAAATACCCAGTAGTGCAATTGCTGAGTCATAGGGTAGCTCTATTTTTAACTTTTTGAGGAACCTCCACAGTGGCTGCACCAGCTTGCATTCCCATTCACAGTACAAAAATGTTCCCTTTTCTCCACACCCTCACCAACATCTGTTGTTTCCTCAGATATGCATTTTAGCCATACTGACTGGTATGAGGTGGTATCTCATTGTAATCACACAATTCTTTAAATGTGGCAAGAAGGAAATGAAATGAAATTTCTCATTTAATCTTAGTCAAAACATATCCTTTCTCTGGGAAGACTGCATTGTGTGGTGGTGCACACAGATTGAAGGGGGTGGGTGCTGATAATAGGGGGAGGAAGGGAATAAAGTGACCCAGATCAGCAGAGCTCACTCCTTAGACGAGACGGGAAAATGCAATTTTCCATCTAATCTTTCTCATACCCAGTGCTACTAAAGGCTCATAATTTTCCTGAATGTAATGAGAAAAAAAAAAAGGTGGTGGACTATGACATGAGTATTGTAGTTCCCTTCAACTGTGCTGTCCAACAAGGCACTGGAAGCAACCATAACATAGGGAGACAACTGCATTCTTTCTTCTCGTTTAGTGGACATCTCCTTTGCCTCATATTTTTCAACTTAAAAAGATTTTTATTTTTATATCTGTTAGATAGGTAGCCATTAAGCATTCATATATATATATGTATATTATATATATAATTACACACACATAATCCTATAAAGCAGTAAAACATTTGTACAAGTTCCTCTCACCAGGGTTTTATCTTTTCTCAACTGCCTTCTTAGTCCTTACCTGATAAGATAATGTTAAAATATATCATTATTTTATTCTAATGGTGCATTATGATATTGGTGTTTTCCTTGCATGAATTAGCATTTTATTTGTGCCCTCCTTCACTTTGGTCAGTGCTTCCTTTGTGAGGCACATTTAAAAATTTGTCAGCAAGTTATTTCAGACAAGTATATCTGTATCTGTGTGTGTGTGTGCATAAGACTGAACCATGGTTTGTTTTTATGTGCTCCTACAAGCAGGTGTGAGTCAGGGGATGTACTCTGTTCTTGCACATTTAGACCTTCTCAGATACCTTTATAATTAATTTTATGAAAAATTTTTTTGTGCATCGATGTGTGTGTGTGTGTGTGTGTGGACACCAGTGAATACATCCTTATAGGAAATCAAAGGAGGTATGAAATAGTGTGAAATACATCCTCTATTCACATTTTATGAACACTTATTTTATACCAATTTTTTACCTATTTCTTTTACACATCATACACTCTACACTCAAACCCAATATTCAGATTTTAAAAGTCTTAGAATTAAAAATGTATTATTGCTTAAACATTTGAATAATAGAACTGAAATGCTTGTTCTTTGATGTCTATATAACTATGCTTCTTCAGTACTAAGCAGTTGGATGAAAAGAGTCATCAGACTCACCTTAGAGCTGCCAATATATTGGTTCCAGTGTCACTGATCCTTCAAGAAAGCTTTCAGAAACACAATTAGCCTAATGTTGATGGATGTCTGAGATTTATATAATATCAAAATATACTTTTATTAAAACAAATCCAATCACAAGATAGCATTACCACGATCAGTTGTTTCCCATTTCCAGGTAGTACACAGCCGGTTTCAGGCAAAGATACCAAAGCTGCAGCAACAGACAAAGGAAATGAGGCCTGAGTGTTTCTGAGAGTGTTGGTTCCTCCCCCAAAGTGGGGGCTTCACTGATGGAACCAAAGGGCTTCCTCATTTCTGGGCACTTAGTCTCCTAGCTGGCTTTTTCTCATTGTATATGCAAGAGAACTTAGATATGTTTAAAGAACTGCACATGGCCATCTGAGACCCTGGTTATTATCCTGTAATGTTTCCCACACAGGTTGCATGGGCAAGTATCAGCTCTCATCTAGTTCACCTGGAGCCTGCCAGAGTTTCCTGTGGTATCTTAACATTAATATGGCTTTGATTTTGTTTTTTTCCATAAAGTGGCACAAGTCATCTGATGAAGAATGTTACAGAGTTTATTTCCTGTTTCTAATATGTGCAAGACTGTAGGACTTTCATCTTACGAGAACCAGGAAGGTTTTCTCTTTCATTTTCTCATCTTTATGTTTGGAAGGCTCTTTTTTTAGTGGTTGACATATTGATTGATTTTTTTAAAAAGACATTATTTTTCTGTAATCTCTACACCAACGTGGGGCTTGAACTTACTACCTCAAGATCAAGAGTCACATGATCTTACCAACCACATTGAGCCAGCCAGGCTCCCTTTGATTGATTGATACCTATTAATTGAACCAGACATGCAGCATGTGTCAGGACAGAAATTGAGCCCACACTTTGAGGTTCGGTGGAGTTATTTGGACCTTGATAAATGTTGAAGAAAGCATAGCTTCCCTGGGAGCCCAGGGAGTAAGAACCACACACATGAAAAGTTGACAATTTCCTTTACCAGTATTCATTTTACTGATGATTTATTTAAAGTGCTATTCAATGGCAAACGTCATTCTAGTATTGGGATATAGCAAGAACGTTCTAGGATATGGAGGTAGCTAACACACCCCTGTCATGGACTCAATGTTCCAGTTGGATGCAGAGATAGGCAAGCAAGCAAAGAGATATAAAGCATGGCACTGAGATGCGTGGCTGGCTCAGTCGGTGGATCTTGATCTCAGGATTGTGAGTTTGAACTCCATGTTGGGTATAGAGATGACATAAAAAATAAAATATTTAAAAAATAATAAATGGATGAACAAATAAAGCATGACATCGAAGGTAAGTGCTTGCTTCAGGGAAAAACTCAAACCAGATTGTGTCCAACCTGTGACATATTTTTGATTGCCCTCGCTTTCACTACTTTGCCCAGATGACATCCTCCGCAAGGGATGGTCCCACCCGAGTAGGAATGGGCTTCCTTCATTGTAAGACCTGTGTTTCCCCTTGTTCTGCAAGGAGAGGAGAGCTGTGAAGGCATCAGTTAGGTGGATCAGCATAAACCTAGGCAATAACCATTCCTGAACCCGGTAGCCAAAGCTCTGCCTCCTTTAGGACCCAATGTCATAAAAAAAAGCCTGTATGGTCATTGGCTTGGATGAAGGGTGGAGGCCGAAATATAATTATGAAGAACAAAGTAGGGGGAAAAACAGAAGACAAAAGAGAGAAGGATAGATTTCACCATCTGTAGACTTCGAAGGGATCTGATGTCCTTTCCTAAGAGAGCCCACCCTCTGTAAGATGTTTCCTATCTCTCCTCGCTTGTTGTCTGAACCCAGCAAGCACATGCCTCCAACACCTCTCAGCAGTTGTGATTTCTAGCATCTCAATCTGTTCTATCATGTGACTAGAGCATCGTGTATGTAACCATTCTGCTGCTGTTTGACAACATTGAGTGGGATTCTGACTTTTGTTCGTCTTGGGGTGTGTGTGTATCTATTGCCGTGCAGCTATCTGATCCTTGGGCTGTGTCATCCTAACACCGAAATGGCTTGAAACAACATCATTTCTGGTGCTGGTGTTTGGTGGCTAGTTGGGTTCTCCTGGTCGACCCTGGGCTCACTCGTGTAGTGACTTTCCACTGGAGGGTCAGCTGAGTTTGAAGGTCCAGCTTGGCCACATTCCCGTATCTGGCAGTGGGTCCCAGCTGAGCGCTGACTGCTTCTCTTCTCCTCCATGTCTTTCCAGGTGGGAGCCAGACCTCAGGGCCACCCTCTGGGGAAGCTCCTAGGGAAAAAGCTGCCAAATGGGGGAGCCCTGGGGCTGCCTGTTGTGGGAGTGGGGGTGGGTTGGGGGTTGGGGTCCCTTGGTCCCCTGAGCTGCCTGGCCCCCGGGCTGAGCCCCACCCTCACCCAGCCCCTACCTGCTAGAGCATGGAGGATGCCTTCCACATGCTGGTGGGAGAGATGCAGCAGCACAAGGTGCACAAGCTGAGCCCGCCCAGCGAGGGTGGCCCAGGCTGTGTGAGCTGCAATTCTTGCTGTCCTGACATCCCCTCCAGGGCTACGCTGATAGCCCCGCTGGCCCTCTGTGCCCCAGGAGCACAGGCACCCCTGAGGAAGGGAGGAAGCGCCCCCGGAGCCTGGCCAGCCCGGGCCCCCTGGGCAGAGGAGCACAGACCTCCCAGGGTGCTTTGCACAGACCATCGTGACCTGAGGCCACCAGCTCCCCAGCTGTCACTCTCTCTCAGCCACGTCCTGGCCCACGGGGCACAGGCTGAGTTGCAGTAAAGTCTGTACTGGTCCTGACCCACGGGCCCCCAGGAGGAGGAACGTGACCCCAAACTCTGGGCAGCTCAGAAGGGCTGTGCTGGCCCCCTTCTGCCCCCCGGCCTCAGGGATGGAGCCTCTGGGGAGCTTCTATTTGCCATGTGCTTCTTCAGCTTGGGAAGAGCTCTGTCTAGAACATGTTCGTGATGGGCCTCGAACCTCAGCAGTTTGGGGAACCCTAGAATGAAGGTCCCCTACGATCAGGCCCTCCTCCTGCACCAGGCAGGGGGTGGGGTATCCTGTCAGGGGCCTCCTCCCCCATGCCCTGACCTCCATGTGCCCACAGCCCTCTGAGCCCTGACTAGACCCACTCTTCCCAGAGAGCAAGACTGCATTCCAGGGCAGGGGTGGCAGGGCCCAGGAACCCTCATCCTCGCAGAGACCCCGCAGGGTAGGTGCCCTGGGCTAAGGACCAGGCCCATCTGACCCAGCACCCTCTTTCCTGCAGTGGCCACTGCAGGGGCAGGCAGATCCCCAGCACTCAGGGGCATTAGGTGCAGGCCACCGGGGAGAGTGATGAATGTGCACGGCCCTCTCTGGAGCTTGGGAGTCAGGCTGGAGGCCCGGGAGTGGGGGAGATACTGCCACCTGGGCTTTGTCTGGCTGTGGGTTGGCAAGGGGGTCTGGGGGGTGAAAAGGCAGCCAGCCGGGAGGCTGAGGGAGCAACGGGCATGCAAGACTGGTCTGCAATGGTGGGGCCAGTGGCTGTGGCTCCAGGACCCCAAGGGCCACCTGGGGAGCCAGTGCCCTTGCCAGTGGGGAGGCGGGCTGGGTGGGGGTCCCTGCCTGTCCCACGGCTACAACAACCCTGTAGGGAGGCTCTCCTGAGCTCCAATCCCGTCCAGCGGCCCATCCAGCCCCTACTGTGCATGGTGTGCCTCTCATCGGTCATCAGCTGGGCCAGCGCCCAGAAGGCATCCTCCTCACTCAGGAACATCAGCAGGATGGCCACAATCTGGCTTATACCCTGGCACCTGCCAACCTTAGCCCACCTCCTGCAAAAGCCAGAGCCCCAAGGAGGGTGTCCACACCTGAGGCCCCATCTGAGCCCTCCCCACGTGGGCGTCAGGCTCCCACAGCTCCCTCACAGCCCAGGCTCCCAGAGGGTGCTCCCAGAGGGTGAGGAGAGCAGGGTGCGGGGCCACCCAGACCAGCTCAGGTGCCAGCACCATGCAGCCCCACTATCAAACCCTGCAGCTACCATGCCAGGTCCCCCATCCTCAGACCAGGAGGTGTGCCAGGCTGCAGGAGACCCGCCAGGTCTGGAGACCCCACCATGAGGGCAGTCGGGGGCCTGACTGTGGCCCCTGGGGGGTCCCACGAGGGGAGCAGGGCCAAGACAAGACCCTGCCACGGAGTCGTTGAGCGTCTGAGCTGGTGTTCCTTGGGAGACCCTTCTGAAATGCGCCAGGAAGGAGAGCGGCCTCCTGGTCAGCCACGACCTCGTGCACTTCGGGGGAATGGGAGCCTTCCTCCCGCCCAGGGTTCTTGTGGAAGCCAAGAAAATTAAGGCCATTCCACCTCAAGTTTAGCATTAACACAAGTACAGCCATCTTAGGCCCCTGTGAATAAGAGCTGAACTTTACAGGAAAAACTGCAGAATGTCCTCGGCAGGGAATCCCATATCACATCTTAAGAAACTCCCCCACCCTGTCCCCCATATTGGAATGGAAAAAATTCCTCCACCCCTTCTGAAAATTTCCTAGACCAGCCCATAAAAAAACCCAGTTGTAACCCACTTCTGGGTCCAAGACCCTGCTCTGCTGTGTGGAGTATACTTGGATCCATGCTTGAGCTTGTAAATAAACCCTTGTGTACTTGCTCCTCGGTGTCGGCTCCTTGGTGGTTTCTCGGATTCACAATCTTGGGCACAACATTCTGATTAGTAGTCCCATCTCGTCAGGGTCCAGACCCAAGTTTAGGACAGCAGCGGTGCATGCGAGAGCCCTGGGCAGCCCCAGCACTTGGGTATTCAGGCGCCCTCCCTTCCACAGGGAGGTCTGCGCCCCAGCCCCCTACCTGGGTCGTGGAAGAGAGAGATCCTCCCTTGCATTTTGGGACAGTGGGAGCTGGGGTCCTAACTATGAGTCTTGTTGGTCACCAATACTCAGGACAAGGACACCCGCAGGGCAGGAGGTCCAGGGGCAGGGACACTCACGGTGTTGTACACGGAATAGGCCAACAGCATGTGGAACAGGGCTTGCTGCCTAGGAGGGGGGACAGCAGGGTACTCTGCTCAGTCCAGCCCCCCAGACAGCGAGGCCGGCAAGGTGCAGACACCAGTCATACAGGCCCTGCGGTCTTCAGGGCACCTCAGTGGGGGCTGATTCTCTGGGGAATGAGGGGGATGGGGTAGGGGGGAATGGCATGGGGGGCATGCAGACACAGGGCATCCCCATTCTCTAAGACGTATACGGAGACGTCTACAGATAAAGTCGACCCCAGGTTGGGGGTTTGCTGTGACACACTTGCCCTGGGGACACGTGTGGTCAGTACAGGACCCTGGCTGGACTGGGGGTGGCATCTGGGGGGTCATCATATTATGTATGTTTACAAACAGTGTAAATTGTCTAAAATGCACAAAATTCAGAAATACATAGATACACTGAGAGCGGGTCTCACCCTGACCTGTCCAACCCTCATTGGTCCATGTGTGTCCTGGTCCAGCCGCAGCCCTGGCCCCAGGTCCCCTTACTGCCCCCCCATGGCCCCCACCCTTGCCCCCTGCTCTTCATGGAGCTCCACAGCCCCTCGGGGTTCAGCTCACACAGTGACACCTGGAGGCCCCGTCCTGGTGGCTTTCCTATCCCTGAGACCCCAGGGGATGGGGGCACGTGGGTCATCCCGAGCACTTTACCATAGGGCAGTGTTTTGTTTGCTGCCGTCGTTCCCCCGGCCTCAGAGACTCCATGTTCCCTACCCAGAAGCCCCCAGTCCTCCCCTGGGGCCTCCGGAACCCTGCTTGCCCAGCAGCCTCACTCGACCCCATAGCGGTCCCAGAATGTGACGTGTTGCGGAAGGTTCTGTTGATGTCTAGATTTATCTGTTTGATGTCCCGGGAGGAGGCTTGGGCCTCCTCCTTCATTTCCTGTGGGGAGAACTGGGGGAGGAGGAGCGGCATCAGGGACACAGAACCCAGACTGTCACCAACTGCTGTCCTAAGCAGGGGGCACTGCAGGCCACCATGTGAGTGTGTCCTACAGAAACCTCTTTCCTTCCCCTGTGAAGCCAGGGGACGAGTGCCCGCTGTGCCCATGGGGCCTGCCTGAGGGCCTGTGCTCAGCTGTCGTGGGCAGGGAGGGAACTCAGGGTCAGCCCAGGTGGGGAGGGGACAGGGGGGTTCAGCCCTGGGTGGGAGGGGACATGGGGGGGCCAGCCCGGGTGGGGAGAGGACATGAGAGTCATCCCTGGGTGGGGAGGGTTTCCCAGGTGTCCACCCGAGGCTCCTCCCCAACCCCAGCACAGGGCCTGTCCAGGACTAAGCCCCAGGCTGTGCCCTGAGCTTGCCTCTGGGGAGGCTGCTCCCTGAAACCTGCTCTCAGGGCACCTGGGGAGACATCGGGGGGCCTCTGCTCCAGGTGCCCTCCTGAGTCCTAGATACTGCCCCCCCTGCCAGGTGAGGCACAGCACAGCTGGCTGTCTTCCCCTTCCCATCCCCACCCTAAGCGCTCATCCTGCTTTGTCCAGCAGGAATCTGGCCCCAGCCCACCTGCTTGGCCCCACTCAGGGCTCCAGGCCTGTCCAGAGGGCCAGCTCCCATCACCCCGATGCTGACCCTGCCCAGGAGGAGCTCAGAGCCCTGCAACCCTGTCCCTTTCTGGACCTGGGCCTACTCTGCTCCAGGGACAGTGGGACTGAGGTGCGGGCAGCAGAGAGGTGGGCGGGGCACTTGGGTCAGAGAGGCACCAGGAGATGCTGGGGCCACCCTGGGTCCCCAGGCAGCTGACCTCCCCCCTCCCCCCAGGTTCCCCTCTGCTCCTGTCCAGGCCTTCCCTGTGGGCCATGTGTCTGCCGGGAGTGGAAGGGCCCTACTTGGTATTTCCCTGGGTTCCTGGCTTTAACCTTCTCAATCTCCAGCAAATGCAACCACACCTGTCTCCACACCTGAGGTGGAACCCCCTTATAGACCCAGTGATGCAGCTGTAGGAGGGAAGGCAATGCTGGTGAGATGGGCCCAGGGTGGCCCCTTGGAGCTCAGGGAGCAAGAGGTATCTAGAAGATTCCGGCTTCAGCTCCACGGTGTCTCTGGAGAGGCTGGGTCTCCCTAGAACTGGGCCCCATCACCCACAAGGAGCAGGGGCGGTGGCCCTGACCTGACACTCCTTCCACTGCCATCCTTGGGCCTGGGGAGGCTTCGGCTCCAGCAGCAGACTCTCCCCAGGCGGGGGACTCTCCAGTGGACACAGTGCCCTCGGGGGCACCCAGCGCCCCACCTTCTCACTGTGGTGGTAGTGGCCTCATTTCCTGAGCATTGTTAACCACTTGTCAGGTCTCCTGGCGATGTTTCTGGAAAAGGACAAGTGGGGGCAGTAGATGAGCCTCCAGCTGTGGGAGGTGGGTGCTCGGTGCCGCGTCCAGTCGCCCTGCAGGGACTCAGAGGAGCCAGAAAGGCACAGGGCTGCTCCCGCTGACCATGGCTCTGGGTCTGGGCTGCATTCCCAGCAGCCCGTGCAGTGCTGGGATGGGGGATTTGGGTAGACACCCTTGGGGACATCCTGGGGGGCCGGGTCTGCAGACAGCTGGCCCCCAGCCCACCGCCCATGTCCTACCTGGTGCCCAGGAGGGGCTCTCACCTTGGCCTCATGGGGGCTGGGGCCAGGCAGCTCCTTCTCCCTGTAAGGCAAGAGACACAGAGCCCTGAGGCCCAGGCCCCAGCCCCACAGCCCATATGTCTGGGCCCAGGGGACTTGGATGGGGAGGGCTCCCGCCAGGGAGGGCAGGGGCTGCCAGCTGCCTGTGGTCAGGCAGAGGCAGATTTCTGGGGGGTCTGAGAAGGATTGTGACTGGTGATGGGCTGGGCAGGGGCCCCTCGGCACCCCCAGGAGGTGACCTGCCCCTGTCCTGAGATGGACCAGCCCGAGAGCTGTCAGCGCTGCCTGGGTGCCCCTGTGATCGTCCGGCTGAGACCCCCCACCTTCCCAGGGCCTGACTGCCCAGCATCCTCCCCCTGCTGTACCCTGACTCCACCCCTCTTGCTGTCACCTCTGCCACTCTGGCCCATTTTACCTCTTGTCCTGTCAGAGCCCCTGAGCACGACCCACTCCTGACCCATCCAAGCAGCCACTGGGCAGTGAGCAGGGCTAAGGGGATCATGAGCAGCCCTGTTGGCCCCACATGGAGTCTCCAGCATCCACGAGGTTCTCATCGGACCATCAAACCAGCAGCCTCCTCTCCTCCAACCAAGGCCACTGGCCTGTCCCAGTTCCTGCCCCAGGGCAGCCTCCTCCTCCTATTCCCTCCTCCTGCCCAAGCTGGTCGGCCCCTCCCTCTGCTGCCAACCCTCCCTCCCTGACCTTGCCTTGTCCCTGGCATCTACCTGAAGCCCCGCAGAAGCCTTTGGGACTGTGGAGGCCCTGGCCTGGGGGGGTGTGAGGGAGGAGCACCCCTGCAGACTCGCCCCAGGCCAGACCGTCCTCCTACAGAAAGCACGCCACCATCCCAGAGCCCCTCACCCTCAGGAGCCCCTGCTGAAGGGACTGGACACCCTCCCTCTCCCCTGGATGCAAGAGGCAGACACCTGGCCCTGCCTGAAGCAGGCGTGGAGGCCACTCTTCTGAGTGCCCAGGGGCCTGTCCCCAGGCCCAGCTCCCTTCCTGCCCACTTCCCGGGTTTGCCTCCTGGGTCTCTCAGCTCCAGCCCAGCACAGACATGGCCCTCAGAGGCTCCGGGGGATGAGGTCCTGACCTGGGGGGATGGGTCAGCCTCCAGAGAGGCGTTCTTGCAAATGCAAACCCCCCTTGAGATGGATGAAGCGGTGTCCAGGGGACTCACTGCAGAAAGGCCTGATAATCCATGACCTTCCACAGTGACAGGTCTCGTGGAGACCTGCTTGGCATGCCTGAAACAGAGGGGGGCCTGTGGTGGAGACTGATCAGAGCCAGGGACAAGGGGACAGAAGGGAGCAGAATGGCTCCTCTCTCCCCTGAATCCTGAGGGAGCCCAGGACCCTCTGAGATTGGCCGGGCATGAAAGGAAGGGCCTGTCTGCCCAGTGGAGGCAGCTTGACAGCCTCACCTGCTTCTACCAGCAATGATCCCCACCTGGGCCTGACCTGACCTGGTGACTATGGTCCCCACCTGGGTTCATCTGCTACAGATGACTATGATCCAGGATGGACCCTCACTTGCTACTGATGCCCGGGACCGTCCCCAGGGACTCACTTGTTCCTGGTGACTATGGTCCTTGTTTGGGCTGACCTGGCTCATCCTTGGCTCTGATTCCCACCTGGACCTCACCTGCTCTTGCAGGTATGGTCTCCACCTCTAGCAAGTGCTCTAGCATCTGTGGTACCTGTCTGGGACTCACCTGATGGTATTGAGCTATGATATCAGCCCTTTCCAAGGCCAGCAGGGTCTCCAGGTCCTCTTGCATGATGCTGCAAACCAAACACACCCAAGAATGACACCGCATGAAAACCTTCAGAGGACACATGCATCTGTGTGCTCCCTGTGGGCAGATCCCTATCTGAACAGAGCGTGGAGACAACCCCATAGCTCCAAGGAGGACATACTGGGCTGGAGGATCACACATAAGCACTCACTCACTGTCACTCGTCCACCTACAGTCCACCTTCCCAGCCACTGTCCCAGGACATGCCGTCATGCTGAGATGACTGAGCTCCCCCACCCCATTATCAGGAGCACACGGGGGTCCCCGGAGCCTCTGGGGAACTGCTGACCTGATGCTTAGGGTGACATCTCCCAGCCCGGGGCCAGCATCGAGATGGTGGTAAATGGGCCAGCCAGCAAGTATTCCTGCAGGCTTGGGGGGGGGATCGAAGGTTTCTCTTAGATTTCACAAGCACAACAACCAAAGGGAAACAGCAACGAACTGGACTTCATCAAAATTAAAAACTTATGCCAGCAAGAGTGTGACCAAACTACTCACCCTGAATGCAATTATGTGCACATAGCCTGACGGGGGAGTCCTGGGGGGAGCACGAGGAACTCCACATAGCAGTTCATGAAAAGCAAGCCTGCTCATGGGCCAAGAGGACCCAGAGAGCCCTGACTGCCCACCCCAGACCACAGGGCGGGGCGGGGGGGTGTTATCACATGTCCGGGTCCATGCGTCTAGGACATGCTGGAAAGGTCATGGCTTGGGTCTCCCCTACACAGCACAGAGCTTACAGGGGAGTGGGGGGTCCCAGGTGAGCTGCCCAAGCTCTGACTGCAGCCTCCTTCCCTGGACTGGGGCAGCAAGGCGGCCGCCCTTACCCCATGGAGCTGTGGAAGGGCTACAGGGGCTGCCTCATGGTCATCGCATGGGGGTCAGGGTGTTCTCGACCCCAGCCTGGGAGACCAGTGCCCCCACCCAGCTCCACAGGCCCCACAGTGGCCCGAGAACAGCCCCACTGTCGCTGTGCATAAACCTTCTCTTTATGCACCGGGGTACTGGGGAGAGTGGAATAGTTTGGTTACTGTGAGCCAGATCCGGAGCACCAGTGCCTCCAACTGCCTGCAGACGCAGAGTGAGTGCCAGGCAGCGGTGGAACCATGGGGCACCACAGTTCTGCCCACAAGGGTCCCACATCATCACTGTAGGCAGGCTGGGTCCAATCAGCACTTAGCCCTTCACCCTGATGGCCAAGCGTCCCGGGGGTGGGTCCTGTCACCACGGGGGGGGGGGGGGCGGTGTGGATGCAGGCATCCTCCCACATCCTTAGTTCCCATCCTTTTTTTTTTTTTTTTTTAATTATTTATTTATTTATTATAGTCACAGAGAGAGAGAGAGAGGCAGAGACACAGGCAGAGGGAGAAGCAGGCTCCATGCACTGGGAGCCCGACGTGTGATTCGATCCCGGGTCTCCAGGATCGCGCCCTGGGCCAAAGGCAGGCGCCAAACCGCTGCGCCACCCAGGGATCCCCTTAGTTCCCATCCTTAGGCCCTCCAGGCCTCCGGCCCTTCTACGCAGACTGAGGGTTGCAGATGTCCTCCAGCACTCCAGGGTTCACAGCATGGGTTTTGCACTTAAGAACATTTGAGGGGCTCGTGGGTGGTTCAGTTGGTTAAATGTTGACTCTTCATTCTGGCTCAGGTCAGGATCTCAAGGTTGTGGTATGGAGCCTCACGTGGGGCTTGGGCCCGGGGTAGGTGAGGAATCTGCTTCAGATTCTCCCTCTCCCTCTGCCCCTCCCCGCTGCATGCATTCTCAAATAAATATTTTAAAAACTAACATTGAAGACATTTGAGAAATCTTTATCATCTCTACAAAGGTGGCTTCATATCTGTAATGGCTGTGTAATTGCCTTTCAGGAACCCACCGTGATTTCTATCAGAAACCCCTATTCTGGGGCAGCCCGGTGGCTCAGCGGTTTAGTGCTGCCTTCGGCCCAGGGCCTGATCCTGGAGACCTGGGATCGAGTCCCACGTTGGGCTCCCTATAGGGAGCCTGCTTCTCCCTCTGCCTGTGTCTCTGCCTCTCTCTCTCTCTCTCTCTCTCTCTCTGTCTCTCATGAATAAATAAATAAAATCTTAAAAAAAAAAAGAAATCCCTATTCTTTAATATTTATTGAAGTATAGCCGACACACAATGTTACATTAATTTCATGGCTACAAATTAGTGTTCGACAATTCTGTACATTACTCAGCTCTCCCCATGAGAAGTGTCATCACCATCTGTCCCCATACAAAGTTGTTACAATAGTACTGACTCTATTTCCTAGGCTGTACTTTTTAAATTTCTGTGACTTATTTTTTTTAGAACCAGACGCTTACAGCTCTTACTATTCTTCATCTATTTTGCCCATCTTCCACCCACTTCCCCTCTGGCAATCAGTCAACATGATCCATCACATTAATGAGAAAAGGGACAAAAACCATACAATCATCTCAATAGTTGCAGAAAAAGCATTTGACAAAATACAACATAAAAATCATAGTGGGTCTTTTTTTATTTTTTTTAAGATTTATTTATTTATGATAGACATAGAGAAAGAGAGAGAGAGAGAGAGAGAGAGAGAGAGAGGCAGAGACACAGGAGGAGGGAGAAGCAGGCTCCATGCCAGGAGCCTGACTGGGACTCGATCCCGGGACTCCAGGATCGCGCCCTGGGCCAAAGGCAGATGCTAAACCGCTGAGCCACCCAGGGATCCCCCGGTCTTTTTTTTTTTTTTTTTTTTTTTTATTCAGAGAGAGAGAGAGACTGAGAGGCAGAGACACAGGCAGAGGGAGAAGCGGGCTCCATGCAGGGAGCCCGACGTGGGACTCGATCCTGGGTCTCCAGGATCAGACCCCGGGCTGCAGGCGGCGCTAAACCGCTGCGCCACCGGGGGTGCCCTCTTCTTTTTTTTTTTTTTTTTTTTTTTTTTTAACACAACATTTTATTTATTTATTCATGATAGAAACACAGGCAGAGGGAGAAGCAAGCTCCATGCAGGGACCCCAATGTGGGACTCAATCCCAGGTCTCCAGGATCACACCCTGGCCCAAAGGCAGGCACTGAACCGCTAAGCCACCCAGGCTGCCCGCATAATGGGTTTTGAGGAAACGTCCATCAACAGAATAAAGGCGGTGTGGGAAGACCCGTAGCTGACATCATCCTCAATGATAAAAAACCTGAAATCATCACCCCTAAGAGCAGGAACAAGAAAGGAAGTCCCTCTTAGCACTGGAAGTCCGACTGTAGTAAACAGACAGGAAAAAGAAAAGGCATCCACACCTGTAATGGGAAGTCGAACTGTCCCTTTTGCTGAAGACATGGTACTAGAAACAGGAAACTCTAGAGACTCCACCAAAAACTGTTAGAACTAATGAGTGAATTCAGTAAAGTTGTGGGACACAAAATGAACATACAAAGATCAGTAGCGGATCCCTGGGTGGCGCAGCGGTTTGGCGCCTGCCTTTGGCCCAGGGCGCGATCCTGGAGACCTGGGATCGAATCCCACGTGGGGCTCCCGGTGCATGGAGCCTGCTTTCTCCCTCTGCCTGTGTCTCTGCCTCTCTCTCTCTCTCTCTGTGTGACTATCATAAATAAAAAATAAAAATAAAAAACAAACAAACAAAGATCAGTAGCCTTTCTGTGTACCAACAATGAACAATCAGAAAGGAAATTAAGAAAATGACTCCATTCTCAGTAGCATCAAAAAGAACAAAATAATTAGCCCAAACCAAGAAAGTGAAAGACTTGTACACTGAAAACTACAAGACTGGGAAGACATCCTGGGTTCATGGGGTGGGGGCCTTCATATTGTTAAAATGTCGATAGTACCTGAAGTGACCTGACCCTCAGTTTCAATGTAATTCCTATCAAAATCATGATGGAATATTTTAAAAATAGAAATAACAACCTTAACATTTTTCTGCCCCCACAAATGACCCTGGACAGCAAATCAGTAGTGAAGAAACAGAACAGAGCTGGACTCAGGACTTCCCTATTTCAAACTATGTCACAGAACTACAAAATTAAAACAGTATGGTTCTAGGGCATCTGGCTGGCTCAGTCGGTTAAGTATCTGACACTTGATCTCACCTCAGGTCTTGATCTCGGGGTTATGAGTTCAAGCCCTGTGCTTGGCTACGGATAAGGCATGGAACCTACGTAAAAAAAACAAACCCACAACAGTGTGGTTCTGGCATAAGCTGATGAAGAGACTTTTTTTTTTGGGTTGGGGGGAGTTAAAAGGTTCAATTTATTAGGGGTAGGATCCCTGGGTGGTTTAGCAGTTTGCTGCCTGCCTTCAGCCCGGGGCATGATCCTGGAGTCCTGGGGTCAAGTCCTGCATCGGGCTCCTGCATGGAGTCTGCTTCTCCCTCTGCCTCTCTGTGTGTCTCTCATGAATAAATAAACAAAATCTTAAAAAAAAAATTTATTAGGGGTATCACTGCAGACAGCACTGCCTGTCCCCAAGCGGATTTCACACAGACCAGACTCCCAAGAGATGGGAGTCTCCTTCCCACCCCACCCAGATGTGCTCTTCTCCTGCCCTGAGCCTAGGATGTTACAGAGAAACAGGCTGTGCCCCACCTCTGCCCTCCCTTCTGTTCCCATGGACTCTGTCCTAAGGAACAGATTACTCTTCCAAAACCCCAGCAGCCCCTGGCCCTTTGACTCTTGCTGCACCCAGAACCCACCCCCTCCCCTGGGAAGGGACAGGTTGGAGGGAGAGAGCCTGGAAGGAAATGCCCTCTGATATGGTCAACTGATCTTTTTTTTAAATTTAATTTAATTTAAATCCAATTAGTTAACGTATAGTGTATTATTAGTTTCAGAGGTAGAATTCAGTGATTCACCAGTTGAATATAACACCCAGTGCTCATGACATCCTGTGCCCACCTTTATGCCCATCCCCCAGTTACCCCATTCCCCCACTCTCCTCCCCTCCAACGACCCTCAGTTTGTTTCCTATGATTAAGAGTTTCTTTTTCCTCTCTCTTTTTTCATCTTATTTATTTTTTCTTCTGTTTTCAGATGCTTTTCTGTCTTGCTTCTTTAATTCCACATATGAGTGAAACCATAGGTAATTTTCTTTCCTGATTGACTCATTTCACTTAACATAATACCCTCTAGTTCTACCCACCACATCATTGCATATGGCAAGATTTCATTATTTTTGATAGCTAATATTCCTATCTATCTCCCATCTTCTTTATCCATCATCTGTCCAAAGACATTGAGGCTCCTCCCACAGTGTGACTATTGGGGACACTGCTGCTGTGAACATTGGGGTGCAGGTGTCCTGGCATTTCACTGCATCTGTATCTTTGGAGTAAATTCCCAGCAGTGCAACTGCTGGGTCGTAGGGTAGCTCTATTTGTAACTTCGTGAGGAACCTCCACATTGTTTTCCAGAGTGGCTGCACCAGCTTACGTTCTCACCCACAGTGTAAGAGGGTTGAGTGAATTTTGGTGGAAGTTGTAAAAGTTTTTCCACATTTCGTTTCATTTCATATTCTATGGGTTCCGATTCATTGTCCGTAAGTATTTCTGGAGAAGCCGGGATGTTGTGTTCCATTTCAGTGAGACATTTCCAAAGCTTATAGGACTGCTGGAGCCTGGAAGAAGGCGGTATGGCCGTGGGAGTGAGGACGCTCCTCCGGCACGGCCTCCTGCAGTGCCTGAATATCCAGCGGGGGGCGCCCGAGCTCAGCAAGGACCCAGCAGGGCACGCGTGGGCAGTCGGCCTTGCCCACCTGCTGTAACAGGAGCCCGGCCCGCACTGGGGAGGGCTTGGGGAGGATGTGGGACCGCGTCCACGCTGGCAGGAGCCCCGGCATCCTCAGGACAGGCGGGGGTGAGTCTGGGGGCTGATGTAGGCCCCCACATGCCTACAGAAATTGCCCTTCAGGACCCGTAGTGAAGGGTGCAGGGCCATGTCCACAGGACAGAAGCGTGGCTTCCTCAGGGCCCGCTGGAGGCTCCTGGAGGCATTGGTCGGGTCCACACCGACATCAGCAGGGACTACTCAAAACCACAGGGTAAATGATGTGTTAGAGTTAATTTTAGAGTTAGGGGTTAGAGTTTAGGGTTGGAGTTAGTGGTTAGGGTTGGGAGTAGGGGTTAGGGTTTAGGGTTAGGGCTGGAGTTAGGATTAGGTTTTGTGGATTAGGGGCGGGGTTTAGTGTTTGGTTTTTGGCTGGTGATATGTCTAGTATTAGGCTTAGGTTAAGGTTAGGATTAAGTTTAGGGTTAGAGTTATTTTCTGTGTACAGTTAGGGTTAGGGTCTGGGCATATGCCTGGCATTTGGGACTCCAGTATCTTCAGTGGGTTAGTTGTTTTTTTGTTTTTTTTTTTCAGTGGGTTAGTTTTAAGCGTTATTTTTAGGTTTTGGGTTGGAGAATAGCCTGGCTTCACCAATTCAGAGGCCTCTCCAGAGAATCAAACTCCAGGCTTCTGCTGGGGTGAGAATAGACATGGCAGGCATCGCCTGAGCTGAGCTAAGGAGGGGATTTGTGCTCTAAACACTCTTTATATGGATATTCAGTTTCCTTTGTTTTTATCTCTTGTGCGCACCCATTTCATCAATACTAACAATTGTTATTTTAAAGTTTTACTTGAATTACTGTTAACACAGTATAATATAGTTTCAGGTGTACAACATAGTGATTCAAGCCTTGGATACAGTGCCTGGTACTCACAGGTGCCCTCCGTTATCCCCATCCCACGTTTCCTCATCCCCCCAAACACACACTTTCCTCTGGTATTTATTATTCTTTATATTTAAGAGTGTGTTTCTTGGTTTGCTTCTCCCATCCCCCCCTTTGCCCAGTTGTTTTGTTTCTTAAAATCCACATATGAATGCAATCGTATGGTATTTGTCTTTCTCTGACTGATTTATTTCAGTTAGCATAATTCCTTTTCGCTTCTCCCACATCGTTGTAAATGGCATCGTTTCATCTCTTCTGATGACCAAGTGATATTGCAGTGTGTATATTTACCACATCTTCTCTGCCCATTCATCTGTCGATGGACATCTGGGCTGTGTTCATAGTTTGGCTAGCTACTGTTGATAATGCTGCTATAAACATTGTGCTGTGTCCACATCGAGTCTGTACTTTTGTATCCTCTGGGTAAATACCTAGTTGTGCAATTTCTGAATCGTAGGGTAGTTCTATTTTTAACTTTTTGAGGAACTCCCATACTGTTTTCCACAGTGGCTGAACCTGTTTGCCTTCCCACCAGCAATGTAAGAGGGTTCCCCTTTCTACACATCCTCACCAACACCTGTTGTTTCTTGTGCTGTTAATTTTAGCCATTCTGACATGTGTCAGGTGACATCTTCCATGTGTCTGGTGGCCATCTGGATGTTTTGTTAGAGAAAATGTCCATTCATGTCTTCTGCCCATTTTCAGTTGGATAATTTGTGTTTAGGATGCTGAGATTTATATTTGCTTTATATATATTTTTAATTTTTTTGCTTTATATATTGTTGATACTAACTCTATTGGATATGTCGTTTACAAATATCTTCTCTCATTTTTATGTTGCCTTTTAGCTTTGGTTGTTTCCGTCACTGTGCAGAACCTTTTCAACTTGAAGTCCCAATAGTTTATTTTTGTTTTGTTTCCCTTGTCTCAGAGGCATATCTAGAAAGAAGATCCAATGGCCAATGTCAAAGACATTACTGCCTATCTTTTCTTCTTTTTATGGTTTCAGGTCTCACATTTAGGTCTTTAATCCATTTTTAATTTAGTTTTCATATATGGTGTAAGAAAGTGGTCCAATTTCATTCTTCTGCATGTGGCTGTCTAGTTTTCCCAACACCGTTTGTTGAAGAGACTGTCTCTTTGCAACTGGATATTCTTTCCCGCTTTGTTGAAGATTAATTGAGCATAGAGTTACAGGTCTGCATCTTGTTTTGATTTTCCATTCTGTTTTATTGGTCTATATGTCTTCTTCTTGTGCTGCACCATACTCTTTTGATCACTAGAGCTCTGTAATATAACTTGAAGTCTGAAATTGTGATGCCCCAGCTTTGGTTATTTTTTTCAACACTGCTTTGGCTATTTTCAATCTTTTGTGGTTCTATACAAATTTTAGGATCATTTGTTCCAGCTCTCTGAAAAATGCTGTTGCTATGTTGATAGGGATTGCATTAAATGTGTAGATTGCTTTGAGTAGTATAGCCTTATTAACAATATTTGTTCTTCCAATCCATGGGCATGAAATGCCTTTCTATTTTGTTTGTGTCATCTTCAATTGCTTTTGTCATTGTTTTATAGTACAGGGCATTGTTTTATAGTACAGGGCATTCACCTCTTTGATTAGGCTTAATCCTACCTATCTTATTGTTTTTGATGCTAGTATAAATGGGATTGCGTCCTCAATTTCTCTTTTTGCTGCCTCATTATTATTGCATGGAAATGCAACAGATTTCTGCAAGTTCACTTTGTATCATGCGATTTTACTGAATTTACCAGTTTTAGCAGTTTTTTGAAGGAGCTTTTTGGTTTTTGGTTTTTCTAAAAAGAAAATCATTCATCACCAAATAGTGAAAGCTTGACATCTTCCTAGCTGATCTGGATGCCTTTTATTTCTTTTTGTTTGCTGACTGCTGTGGCTAGGACTTCCAGACTACATTGAATGAGTGATGAGATTGGACATCCCTGTCTTGGTCCTGACTGTATCCCTATTGAGGATGATACTCTGGGTTTTTCATCTAAAGTTTTTATTATGTTGAGGTACATCCCCTCTAAACCTAATTTGTTGAGGGTTTTCATCATGAGTGGATACTGTGTTTTGTCAATGCTTTTTCTGCATCTGTTGAAATCACTTTTTTCTTTTTTTTTTAAGATTTTATTTATTTATTCATGAGAGACATGGAGAGAGAGACAGAAACATAGGCAGAGGGAGAAGCAGGCTCCATGCAGGAAGCCTGATGTGGGACTCGATTCCGGGATTCTGGGATCACGCTCTGAGCCAAAGGCAGACGCTCAACCGCTGAGCCACCCAGGCGTCCCAGATCATTTGGTTCTTATCCTTTCTTTTAATAATGTGGTGTATCGCATTGATTGATTTGTTAATATTGAACCATCTTGGCAACCCAGAAATAATCCCCACTTGATCATGGTGAATAATTTATTTTATGTATTGTTGGATCCACCTTGCTAGTTTTTTATTGAGAGTTTTTGATCTCTGTTAATCAGGGATATTGGCCTTTAGTTCTCTCTCTCTCTCTCTCTCTCTCTCTCTCTCACTCTCTTTGTGGGTCTTTATCTGGTTTTGGTATCAGGGTAATGGTAGCCTCATAGAATGAATTTGAAAATTTTCCTTCCTTTTCTTTTTTTGGGGGGATACTTTGAGAAGAATAGGTATTAACTCTTCTTTAGATGTGTGGTAGAATTGCCCTGGGAAGGCCATCTGGTCCTAGACTTTGTTTGTTGGGAGATTTTTGATTGCTGATCCAATTTCTTTGCTGGTTATCTGTCTGTTCAAGTTTCTAATTTCTTCCTTTTTCATTTTTGCTATGTTGTATATTTCTAGGAATTGATCTATTTCTTCCAGGTTTTCCAAGTTGTTGGTGTATAATTTTTCATAATATTCTCTTATAATCACTTGTATTTCTGTAGTGTTGGTTGTTATTTCTCTTCTCTAATTTGTGATTTTATTTGGGTCCTTTCTCATATTTTTACTTTTTTAAAGATTTTATATATATTTCTATTTATTTATTTATTTATTTATCACACAGAGAGAGAGAGAGAGAGAGGCAGAGACACAGGCAGAGGGAGAAGCAGGCTCCATGCACCGGGAGCCCGACGTGGGATCCAGGGTCTCCCGGATCGCTCCCTGGGCCAAAGGCAGGCGCCAAACCGCTGCGCCACCCAGGGATCCCAAGATTTTATATATTTATTCATGAGAGACACACAGAGAGAATGGCAGAGACACAGGCAGAGGGAGAAGCAGGCTCAATGCGGGGATCCTGATGTGGGACTTGATCCCAGGACCCTGGGATCATGACCTGAGCCAAAACAGATGCTCAACCACTGAGCCACCCAGGTGCCTTGGTGATTCAATTCCTTTGCTAGTTATGGATCTGTTCACATTTCCTATTTCTTCTTCAGTTTTGCTAGTTTGTACATTTCTAGGGAGTTGTCCATTTCTTCCAGGTCTCCCAGTTTGTTGGCATATAATTTTTCATAGTATTCTCTTATAATTGTCTTATTTTTCTGGTGTTGATTATGATCTCTCTTCTCTCATTTGTGATTTTATTTATTTAGGTCCTCTCTATTTTCTTGTTGATAAGTCTGGCTAGGGCTTAATCCATTTTATTAATTATTTTGAAGAACCAGCTCCTAGTTTCGTTATTCCATTCTAATGTTTTGTTGTTGTTTGTGTATTGCTTATTTCTGCTCTGATCTTTATTTCCCTTCTTCTGCAGGCTTTAGGCTTTATTTGCTGTTCCTTTTCTAGCCCCTTTAGGTGTAGGGTTAGTTTGTGTATTGGAAACTTTTCTTGTTTCTTGAGGTAGGTCTGTATTGCTATGCACTTCCCTCTTAGGACTTCCTTTGCTGCATCCCAGAGGTTTGGACAAACATGTTTTCATTTTCATTTGTTTCTATATATTTTTAAAATTTCTTCTTTAATTTCCTGGTTGTTCCATTCATTCTCTAGTAGTATGTTCATAATCTCCACGTATTTTTGGTCTTCCCCAATTTTTTTTTTTTTTTTTTGCAGTTGACTTCAAGTTTCATAGTGTCGTGGTCTGAAAATGTACATGGTATGATCGCAATCTTCTTGTACTTGTTGAGGGCTGATTTGTGTCCCATTATGTGATCTGTTCTGGAGAATGTCCCATGTGCACTTGAATGTGTATTCTGCTGCTTTAGGATGAAATGTTCTGAATATATCTGTTGAGTCCCTCTGGTCCAGTGTGTCAAAGCCATTGTTCCCCTGTTGATTTTCTGCCTAGATTATCTGTCCATTGCCATAAGTGGGTGTTAAAATCCCCTGTCATTGTATTATTTTCAGTGAGTTTCTATATGTTTATTGTTAATTGGTTTATATATTTAGGAACTCCCATGTTGGGGGTATAAATATTTGCAATTGTTTGATCTTCTTGATGGAGAATCTTCTTAATTATGAAATAATGCCCTTCTTCATCTCTTCTTACAGTATTTGTTCATTCTTTTTTTTTACTTAAAGATTTTATTTATTGATTCATGAGAGATACACAGAGAGAGGCAGAAACATAGGCAGAGGGAGAAGTAGGCTCCCCAAGGGAAGCCTGATGTGGGACTTGATTCCGGAACCCCGGGATCACACCCTGAGCTGAAGGCAGTGGCTCAACCACAGAGCCACCAGGTGTCCCTAGTGTTTGGTTTCAAATCTAGTTTGTCTGATATAACTATGGGCCCTCCAGCTTCCTTTTGATGTCCATTACCATGATAGATGATTTTCCATCCCCTGACTTTCAATCTGCTGGTGTGTATAGGTCTAAGGTGAGCATCTTGTAGGCAGCATATAGATGGATCTCCTGTTTTAATCCATTCTGATACCCTAGGTCTTTTGATTGGAGCATTTAGTCTATCTACATTCAAAGTGATTATTGAAAGTTATGAATGCCTTGGTGTTACCAGTAGGTGTTTCTGGTGATGTTCTCTGGTCCTTTCTAGTCTTTGTTGCTTCTGGTCTCTTTTTCTCCCCCACTAGAAGAGCCCCCCTTAAAATTCCTTGCCGGACTGGTTTAGTGGCCATGAATTCCTTTATTCTTTGTCTGTTTGGGAAACTCTTTATCTCACCTATCCCGAATGACAGCCTTGCTGAATAAAGAATTCTTGGCTGCATACTTTTTCCCATCAGTATATTGAATATTTCCTTATACTTCTTTCTGGCCTGCCAAGTTTGTGTGGACAGATCTGCTGCAAACTTGATTCATCTTGCCTTGTAGATTAAGGACTTACCCCCACCCCAACCGCTTTGAGGATTCTTTCCTTGTCTGAGTATTTTGTGAATTTAACTTTGATTTGCCTTGGCAATGGTCAGCTTTTGTTGAATTTAGTGGGAGTTCTCTGTGCTCTTGGTTACAGCCTCTGTGTCCTTCCTCAGATTAGAGAAGTTTACATAATTTGTTCAAATAAAACTTCTGCCCCTTTTTCTCTCTCTTCATCTTCTGAGTCTCCTATGATATGGATGTTATTGTGGCTGAGTTTCCTAAGTCTGCCTCTGTGGTCCATTACCTTTCTTGTTTTTATGGCTTCCACTTGGGACTGCATCTCAGTTATAGCATTTTTAATGTTGGCCTGACTGGATTTTAGTTCTTTTATTTCTACAGTAAGGGATTCTCTAGTTTTCTTCTGTGCTCTTTTTCCAGCCTAGCTACTATCTTTATAATCATTGTTTTAAATTCTAGTTCAGACATCTTACTTATAGCTGTATTGATTAACTCCTAGTACTACCTCGTGTTCTTTTTTGGAGGTGAATTTCTCCATCTCATTATTTTTCCCAGAAAAGAAGGAAGATAGAAAAAGAAAAAACAAGAAAAACAACAAGAAAAATAACAAGAAAACCCCCCAAAAAACTAGATCCTGTGTGTGTTTTGGCCTGCTAGTTTAAAGAATTTAGATCCCAAGATAAGAAAGAAAATTAAAGTACAATGAAAGTAAGTAAAAATAAGAAATATATAAAGTATATACATAAAATTTAAAATTAAGCAATTAGGGCAGCCCAGGTGGCTCAGCGGTTTAGTGCTGCCTTCAGCCCAGGGAGTGATCCTGGAGACCCGGGATCCAGTCCCACGTCTGGCTCTCTGCATGGAGCCTGCTTCTCCCTCTGCCAGTCTCTGCCTCTCTCTCTCTCTCTCCCTGTGTCTCTCATGAATAAATAAATAAAATCTTTTTTAAAATAAAAAATAAAATTAAGCAATTAATAAAAAAAGAATTGAAGAAAATAAATGAAAAAATATTAATAAAGTACAAAGGAAGCTAGGTCCTACTTTCCCCATAGAAGCTAGGTCCTACTTTCCCCGTAGAGCTTTTGCAGCCTGTGGTCAGTATTGTGGTCAGTACACTTGGTGGGAGCGAGTTGTCTGTGCGGGTCTTCTGGGGAAAGGGCCCGTGGCGCTGATTGTCAGGTGTACCTGCCTTAGTGGAGATGCACCTGCAGGGCTCAGAGGCGGGGCTCGGTGTAAGCACCTCTGGCCTCCACCAAGCAGCGCTGTGCTGCTCCCTGAAGACTCAACGCTGACCGGTGGGATGAGTGTGGGAGCGCCAGATTCTCTAGCCCTGGAGCTGAACATCGGGACCCAGTCTGCAGTGAGCCTTCACAGAAAAGCCGTCAAGCCCTTTTGTCTCCTCCGTTTCTGTCAGAACTCTGCGTTCACCCTGCCTGTGCCCGAGGTTTTTTGTTTGTTTTGTTTTATCTCAGACAAGTGACTGAATTTCAAAACTCCAAATTTTAGGGACTTCCCTGGTGGAGACCCGTGCTCTTCCTGATGGGGAGGGTCTCCTCCACTTCTGCCCTTTGCTGGCCCCTCCCATGAAAGCGGCCCCATGACTGCACAGGGGTTTGCAGTTTATGGCCACACACGTCAGAGAGCTGGCCCCTAGACCCAATGCTTTCAGCTGGTTTCTTTGCTTGCTCCTGTGCCTGGGAACAGTTGGCACCACCATCATTGTGACCCTGGGGATCCTGAGCACACCCTGTCACTCCAGGGGTGGCCCCCCACTTCGCTACCTGAGCACCATTAAGGCTGGTGTATCCCCCACTGTAGCAGACTTCTGAAAGTTCTGATTTTGTGCTCTGCTGCTTATAATACTGTGTGTAGACCTGTAAGCTGGCTCCCTGCCCCTGTGGGATCCGGGGCTGTGTCTCCCCCAGATCAACTGATTGATTGAATTTTTAAGATTTTATTTTTCTGTAATCTCTACACCTAACAAGGGGCTTGAACTCACTACCCTAAGATCAAGAGTCGCATGTTCTTATCAAGGGAGCGTGGCACACGGGAAAAGTGGACTATTTCCTTTACCTGCAGTGCCTGAACATCCCACAGGGGGTGCCTGAGCTCAGCAAGGACCCAGCAGGGCACGGGTGTGCAGTTGGCCTTGCCCACCTGCTGTAACAGGAGCCCAGCCCGCGCTGGGGAGGCTTGGGGAGGATGTGGGACCGCGTCCACGCTGGCAGGAGCCCCGGCATCCTCAGGACAGGCGGGGGTGAGTCTGGGGGCTGATGTAGGCCCCCACATGCCTACAGAAATTGCCCTTCAGGACCCATAGTGGAGGGTGCAGGGCCATGTCCACAGGACAGAGGCGTGGCTTCCTCAGGGCCAGCTGGAGGCTCCTGGAGGCGTTGGTCGGGTCCACACCGACATCAGCAGGGACTATTCAAAACCATGGTGTAAGTGATGTGTTAGAGTTAATGTTAGGGTTAGGGGTTAGAGTTTAGGGTTGGGGTTAGTGGTTAGGGTTGGGGGTAGGGTGTTTAGGGTTGGGGTTAGGGGTAAGCATTTAGGGGTTAATGGTTAGGGTTAGGCTTAGGGTTAGATTTAGGGTTTAGAGTTTAGGGTTAGAGGTTAGGGGTTAGTGCTAGGTTGGGGTAGGGTTAAGGTTAGGAGTTAGGGTTAGATTTAGGGTTTAGAGTTTAGAGCTATGGTTTAGTTGTTAGGGTTAGTGTTGGGGTTAGGGTTAGTGTAGGGTTAGGGTTTACTGATAGGGGTTGGGGTTAAGGGTTAGGGGTAGGCGTTAGGGGTTAGGGTTAGATTTAGGGTTTAGAGTTTAGGGTTAGGTGTTGGGGTTGGGTTAGGATTAGTGTTAGGGGTTAGTGGTTAGAGTTGGGGTTAGGGTTAGGTTTAGGGTTAGATTTAGGGTTTAGAGTTTACGGTTAGGGGTTAGTTGTTAGGGGTTAAGGGTTAGGGCTAGGGGTTAAGGGTTAGGGTTAGAGATTATGGTTAGGGTACACAGTTGTATCTGGTAAATGGAAGGATTAGAGGTCTTGGGGTTGTAATGATCTCAACCTATTCTCAAACTTTAAATGGATAAGAAGCTCAGCTTGCTGGCATAGATCTGGGCGTGGAATGGGAGTGCCTAGTGGGCCCCTTTGGGTAAGTAGAACTGGCGCTGTGGGATGAACCCAACACCAGGCTAAGGTGCCCGATGTTGACATTCATCAGACCCCAGAAAACGAGTTGGTTGATATAGACAGGAGGACAGTGGCCATGGAAGTCGGAATCCGCTAAGGAGTGTGTAACACTCACCTGCCGAATCAACTAGCCCTGAAAATGAATGGTGCTGGAGCCTCGGACGCATACCCAGCCATCACTGGCAATTGGTCACGCGCCAGACGGACAGGAGCGGGTGTGGGAGGAGGGTGCGCTGGTTTCCCTTCCTGGAGGGCCGCCGTTGTTCCCCCACCCCGTGGATACTAGGTATGCTGAGATGGGTAGGTGGGCTGCTGCAGTGAGCCTTGAAGCCACCCGGGCTGCCCGGATCTGTAACTTTAGGATAAGTATTCGCTCTAGGGGCTGGGTCGGTCGGGCTCGGGTCAGAAGCAGTGTTGGGCGCGCTCAGCCGCTGGACAAGGCGCCGCAGGCCCCTGCACGCCTGCCCCCGCCCAGGCCCACCACCTCCGCCCTCCTCATCCCTACCCAGCGCGGCTCCACCCACTCTCCTCTACCCCCTTCCCCTCCCGAGGTGGGGTGACAGGGGAGGGGGATGGGGGGGTGGGCGCGTTGGTGCGGGAGGTCCACCAAAGAAAGGGCCTGCGGCCCAAGGTCCCGGGCACCCAGGGGGCCGGCAAGGGCGGCGACTGTAGAGGTGAGCCAGGCCCTTACCGTGGATCGCCCCAGCTGCAGTGGGCATCATGGCTGCACCTGGGGAGCCCGGCGGGACCCAGCGCACCCCGCCGCGCGCTCAGGGAGGTGTCGAGCTGCAGGAGGCAAGGATTCTGTCGTCCCAGTCTTCCCCCGCCCTCGCTCTTGTCGTCGTTTAATTGAAACAAAGCATCGTGGGGCAGCCCTGGTGGCTTAGCGCCTGCCTTCAACCCAAGGCGTGATCCTGGAGACCCGGGATCGAGTCTCACGTCGGGATCCCGGCAAGGAGCCTGCTTCTCCCTCTGCCTGTGTCTTTGCCTCTCTCTCTCTCTCTCTTCATGGATAAATAAAATCTTTAAAAAAAAACAACAACAAAGCATCGTGAAGGCCTGCAGCAGGTGTTGACGCCATGCGATTTCTGCCTAGTACTCTGAATGTCAAAGTGAATAAATTCAATGAAGCATGGGGACACGGCCGGAGTAACTTATGACTATCTTAAGGTAGCGAAACGCTCATCATCTAATTAGTGACTCGCAGGAATGAATCCAGGAATGGATGAGCGAGATTCTCACTGTCCTACCTACTATCCAGTGAAACCACAGCCAAGGGAAAGGGCTTGGCATAATCAGCGGGGAAAGAAGACCCTTTTGATCTTGACTCTAGGCTGGCACGGTGAAGACTTAAGAGGTGTAGAATAAGTGGGAGGCCCTGGCGCCCTTGGGGCGAGGGGGCGGGGTGATGTCTGCCAGCTTTGTGGGACGCTGGTGAAATACCACTATTCTTATCATTTTTTCACTGATCCCGTGAGGTAGGAGGGCGAGCCCTTGCTTCTTGTGCCAAGTGCCTGGTGGCGCCAGCTGTGAAAGACCTGCTCTGGGGACAGTGCCAGGTGGGGAGTTTGGGGCGGTACACCTGTCAAATGCTAACTGCAGGTGTCCTAAGGTGAGCTCAGGGAGGACAGAAACCTCCAGTGGAGCAAAAGGGGAACAGCTCACTTGATCTTGATTTTCAGTATGAATAGAGACTGTGAAAGCGGGGTCTCAGGATCCTTTGAACCTTTTGGGTTTTAAGCAGGAGGTGTCAGAAAAGTTACCACAGGGATAACTGGCTTGTGGCAGCCAAGCGTTCATAGCGACATCGCCTTTTGATCCTTCGATGTCGGCTCTTCCTATCATTGTGAAGCAGGATTCACCAACCACTGCATTGTTCAGCTACTAATAGGGAACAATTAGACCTAATTGGGTTTAGACCATCGTGAGACAGGTTAGTTTAACCCTACTAATGATGTGTTGTTGCTATGGGAACCCTGCTCAGTACAAGAGGAACCGCAGGTCCAGGCTTTTCATGTATTTGCTTGGCTGAGGAGCCAAGGGGGTGAAGCTACCATCTGTGGGATTATGACTGAATGCCTCTAAGTCAGAATCCCGCCCAGTCAGAACCGTCAGGCAGCACCCCTGAGCCCAGGTTGGCCTTGGATAGCTGATCCCCCACTGTCCCCGCAAGCGGCCGGGCACCCCACATAGCAGGGTGTGGTGTGCCCCACTGCACATCGGGGCAGGGGTCCTGTGCAGAGAGACCCTCCTCCAGGGAAACAGGGCACAGCCAGAAAGGGGGCCATCCCCTCGCTCCTCACGCAATGCACGTTGGTGGGGAACCTGATGCTAATCCATTCGTAGATGACCTACTTCTTGGTTGGATTTTCATATGTAGCAGAGCAGCTCCCTCACTGCAATCTATTGAAAGTCAGCCCTAGAACACAAGTGTTTGTCTTCCTCGCCCACACGCCAACCCTGCCGCTGCGGGAGACTGGGGTGGGGTGGGGGCCTGAAGCCATCCCCTCCTCGCTCCATCCTTCCTCCTGCGGGTCCGCTTCCCGGGTGGTCCTCCGCGCCTTGGCTGTTCCGCGCGGCTGGTGGTCGCCAGGTCAAACCGTGCCGCCTTGGCCTGGCTGGCTGGCCATCGGGGGTGGGGAGAGGCGCCCAGCCCAGCCCTGAGGCCCGGGAGGAAACCGGGTCGCGGGGATCGGTGGGGAGCGGTGCGCACCACCGCTCAGCGGCCGCCGCGTTAGGGCAGCTGGCACGCCAACCGTCTCCCGCCCACCGGGGCGCTCAGCCCGGGGCTGGGACCGGGAAGGGGGAGAGTCGGTGGGTCTCCTGCCGACAGGCGCGTGGGCGTCGTTGGGATCGGCCGCGCGGACCCTTTCCTAGAGGGGACACGAGGCGGGATGGCACCTGCTTGCCGTTTCGCCCATTTTCCTCCCTCCCTCCCAGTCGAGCCAGCCGACCAGCGATCTCGTGGGTGTCGCGGTGGTGGCTTCGCCAGAGTCTGTCCAGCCGCCCCCCCTCAGCAACTCCGAGGTGCAGATGACAAGTGTCTCAGCTGGTTGGTTCGAGTTCGGGTCTCCCGGGGGCGGGGCGACCACACGGCGGGGTCTCCCGGCTCCTGGGTTGACCACCCTTAAGGGGCTCCCAACCCACCCCCACCTTCGTAACTTGTGCTTTCTGCGGTCGGAACCAGAATCTGATCGCTGGTAGCATGGATGAACCGACTCCACCCTCCACCTGACCCTGATCGTGTCTAATCCTCCCCGCCCCCCCGCCTTTTTTTAACGACAGATTTTATGTATTTGTTCGCGGCAGACAGAGAGAGGCAGAAGAAACAGAGAGAGGCACAGGGAGAAGAAACAGGCTCCTTGAATGGAGCCAATGCGGGACAGATCCCTGGACTGGGATGATGCTCTGAGCCACTCAGGCGTCCCTAGTCCACCCATCTTACTCCCCATTGCCACCAACGGTCTTTTTTTTTTTTTTTTTAAGATTTTATTTATTCATTCATGAGAGACACACACAGAGAGGCAGAGACACAGGCAGAGGGAGAAGCAGGCTCCATGCAGGGAGCCTGACATGGGACTCAATCCCGGGACTCCAGGATCATACCTTGGGCTGAAGGCAGGTGCTCAACTGCTAAGTCACCCAGCTGTACCTGGGCCATGGGCTTTTAAGGGTTTCATTTCTGAGCCTCTCTCTCAGCCTTCTTCTTACCTGTATGAATTGCTGATCCCACTTCACAACATCCATCCACCCAGGGATGAAAACTGTTCCCTGTACATCCTACATCCTGAGCACTATGAAAGCTACTGATGAGATGCGAACAAGAGAGAAATCCAAGTCAGGTGAATCAAAAGGCTGGAAAGATGTCTAGCAGGTGGAAAGCATTGACTGAACATCAAGACACTTGAAGGGTTTTCTTTCTAGGGAATCCTTCCTCATTTGGCTAAACTATGTGCATTACTGGTATTTCCTCCACTCAGAGGGCAGCTGAGCAGAAGACTGCTCAGCAGAAGAGAGGTCACAGGTGAAGACCTCACATTGCTTTTTCAAGGATACGTATTTCAGGGCACCTGGCTGTGACTCAGTTGGAGGAGCCTGCACCTCCACACAGGATCAACAAGCTTCTGAGAGCCAGAACTGTCTCTGATGGGTGTGCACATGACCTCGACAAGCTAGACAGGCAGAGGATTCAGAGACGCGATGGCCCTCCACATTCGCCTCCTCTGGGTTCTGCGGGACTGATCCCTAGGAGTGGGATCACTGGGTCCTCTGGTAAGAGCATGTCCCGCTCGCAAAGGAATCACCCCTATCCCTATCCAGGCCCTTTCTGGAGATGGTGGCTGAGAGCCTGCAGGGCAACCGGAAGGGAGCAAGCAAGGCCACGAAGGAGGTCCGAACCAAAGATGCAGGAAAGAACAGTGTCCCCAGGGGCACCATCTTGACCTCCACCTTCTCAGCGTCTGGGGCCCTGACCCGGAGGATGACCTTGAAGTCAGACTGATGAATGGGGAAAAGGAGCAGACCAGTTTGTCCCTGACAAGCTTCACATGGCAGAGCCATCCTAAGCAAACAAAGACCCCGAGGAGTGGCAAACCCAAATGCTTGTCTATTGGGTTGAACAAAGAGAAGAGATTGTGGAAGAGTAACTCAACTATGTGGGGAGGCTAAAAGAACACAAGGATTTTCTTTCTTTCTTTTCTTTCTTTCTTTCTTTCTTTCTTCTTTCTTTCTTTCTTTCTTCTTTCTTTTTTCTTCTTTTTAATAACAAGATCTGTTTGTCCAGCATTCTCATGCTCATGCTCAACTTCCTGTCCTTGAAGATAAGAGTATCATTCACTCCCTCCTGGCACTCCCCTCCAAGGCACCTTCCAGGGGCATGGGAGGGGTTGTGCTTCTCAGGAGGAAGCTGGAAGGGTGCTTGTGTTTCATTGCTGTTGCTGCTACTTTTTATTTTTTTAAAAGATTTTATTTATTTATTCATGAGAGACACAGAGAGAGAGAGAGGTAGAGACACAGGCAGAGGGAGAAGCAGGCTCCATGCAGGGAGCCCGATGTGTGACTGGATCCCGGGTCTCCAGGATCATGCCCTGGGCTGAAGGCGGCGCTAAACCGCTGAGCCACCTGGGCTGCCCTGCTGCTACTTTTTAAGTGTCTATAGTTCAGGATGCCAGGGAGGCTCAGCGGTTTAGCACCTGCCTTCGGCCCAGGGTGTAATCCTGGAGTCCTAGAATCGAGTTCCGCATCGGGCTCCCTGCATGGATGGAGTCTGCTTCTCCCTCTGCCTATGTCTCTGCTTCTGTGTGTGTGTCTCTCATGAATAAATAAAATATTTTAAAATAATAAATAAATAAATAAACAAATAAATAAATAACAGAGTCTAGAGTTCAAAACAGTATTCTGGTTTCCATTCCCCACGAATGAGGAATTCCCAGTAAGTGCTGGTCATAGGCCTGCGTTGATTCAGTCCCTGCCCTTTGTACACATGCCCGCCGCTACTATCCATTGGAAGGTTTAGTGAGGCCCTCGATTGGCCCTGGGGTTGGCCCATGGCCCTGGCAAGGTGCTGAGAAGACAGTCAAACTTGACCATCTAGAGGAAGTAAAAGTCGTAACAAGGTTTCCGTAGGTGAACTAGTGGAAGGACCATTAACAAGAAGGGAGCTGCTGTTGGACGGCCCAAGGGAAGGGGTCATCGCTGGATGACAGCTGTGGGGGAGGGAGGAAGTCTTCGCTCTTGAGATTTGTGCTCTTTCTGCCCTTGAGCCCGGAATCTGGTCACCAGTAGCAAGGGCCAATGACTCCACCTCCCAGCTAATCATGATCATGCCAATCCACCCCCCCCTTTTTTTTACGACAGATTTTATATTTATTCCTGAGAGACACAGAGAGAGGCAGAAACTGAGGCACAGGGAGAAACAGGCTTCTCGCAGGGAGCCCGATGTGGGGCTCGATCCAGGATCCTGGGATCACACCCCAACCCAAAGGCAGCTGCTCAACTGCAGAGCCACACAGGTGTCCCTAGTCCACCCATCTTACTCCCCATTGCCACCCACGGTCTTGCATGTTCTTCTGTTCCCCACATACGACCTCATGCTCTACTTCTATCTCTAGACACACCCTCTGATACCACTCTAGGGAATAAGCTAAGACAGGACCGATTCTCCTTTGACCATTCTTGAGTTGAGGACTGTCCTTTTTTGCTGTAGCAGTGTCGGTGAAATAAAGGGTCTCTCTCCACAAATGGTGCTAGGTCATGGGGAGATGACGCAGGAAATACGGATTTCAGTTTGCAGACATTTCTACATCCGATTGGGAATGGCTCCCACCCTCCAGTGTCCTGGGTCTTTTTGGGTGAGGGCAGCAGGACACCTAGGATGACATTTCCAAGTGTGCCCTTGCCTGGGGCTGAAACCGGAACTGGAACGGAAACCACAACTGGTGCAGCCTGGGTGATTTGGGAGGCACCAGCGGTGGGGGGGTGGGGGGAGGGGAGGAACATGCCCTCTAGTATTGCAGATGTCCCCGTCCCTGGGAGGAGGAGAAAAACACCCCCAAGGCTCCTCTTTGGCGCCTGTCCTGAGTCAGGGAAATGCTACTGACCCAGGTGGATCCAGACCAGGCTGTGTCCCAGCCCCCCTGAGATTCCATATTTGTCACCCCTGGACTCCTGCCTGCCTGCCTCCTTTCTCTACATTCAACTTGCAACTTTAAGTCCATGAGGTTGGAAGCTTTAGCTCTCTGGGTCTTGCTAGACATTTGCCATACAATACCAGTTTCAATCAAGCATCTGTGACATGAAGGGAATTCTCAGCCTTGAATGTTTCTGGGCCCTGCTCCCTTGGCTTTCACACTGACCCAGGTCCAAAGGGCTCGGAAAAATCTCAGCATGGGGTCTCTAATTCCATGTCTCTGAACACAAGTTGCCTGTCTGCTTCCCTTAAAAATAAAGAAACAGGGATGCCTGTGGCTGCGTGTTGAGCATCTGCCTTGAGATCAGGTGGTGATCCTGGGGTCCTGGGGCTCGACTCCCCGCATTGGACACCCCGCGGGGAGCCTGTTTCTCCCTCTTTAAAAAATGAATGAAGGAATGATTAATTTAAATGAATGAATATACACATAAGCAAGCAAGCAAACAAACAAACAAATAAACAATATCAATCAAGGGGTGCCTGGCTGCTGGCTGGCTCTGTCAGTGGAGTGTGGGACTCTTGATCTTGGGGTTGTGAGGTCGAGCCCGACCTTGGGTGTAGAGATTGCATAAACATAAAATCTTTAAAAAAATTTTTTTCAATCGATCGATCCCTAAAAAACAACATGCCAAACCCAAAGATGAGAGAATGAAAAAAAAACCTTCTTTCATATTTTGAAATTTGATCTGCCTTAATACTATAAAATCATTGAGAAGCTATAAAACATTAACCTTTTAAGTTAAAGACTGAGAGTGTAAGCCTCTCCTCAATGAAATATCACAATTAGATACATCAACTTGATTCATCACAATTCCCTCAATAGTTTTAACCCTATTCATTATATTTCAACTAAAAATTTCAAAACACTATTATCCAGAAAATCCAGGATTAAAATCAATAAAACCATCAAAATAGTCTACACCTTGGGAAAACAAATTGAACAAAAATTTATTCACCTCTTCCATTACTCCAACAATAATAGGACTCCCTATTGTAATCTTAATTGTTATATTTCCAAGTATCCTATTTCCCTCACCTGTCTAATCAACAATTGTCTCGTCTCCATTCAACAATGATTAATTCAACTAACATTAAGGCAAATATTAGCTATCCACAATCATAAAGGATGAACTTGAGCTCTTATACTAATTTCACTTATCCTATTCATTGGCTCAACTAACCTACTTAGATTATTACCACACTCATTTACCCCTACCACACAATTATCTATAAACCTGGGAAAAGCCGTGCCCCTATGAGCAGGGACAGTTAGTACTGGTTTTCGATACAAAACTAAAAGCATCCCTAGCGCATTTCCTGCCCCAAGAAACACCCCTCCCCCTCATCCCAATACATGTAATTACCGAAACTATCAGTCTATTTATTCAACCCATAGCCCTGGCAGTACAAGTAACAGCTAACATTACTGCAGATCACCTATTAATTCACCTTATTGGAGGAGCTACTCTTGCTTTAATAAATATTAGTACTACTACAGCTCTCATTACTTTTATTATTTTAATTCTATTAACCATTCTTGAATTCACTGTGGCCTTAATTCAAGGCTATGTTTTCACCCTACTAGTGAGCTTATATCTACATGATAACAACTAATGACCCACCAAACTCATGCTTATCACATAGTAAATCCAAGCCCATGACCACTGACAGGAGCTCTTTCAGCCCTTCTTATAACTTCGGGCCTAATCATATGATTTCACTTTAACTAATAGCCCTACTAGCATTAGGACTGACAACCAACACACTAACTATATCAATGATGATGAGATGTCATCTGAGAAAGTATATTCCAGGGACACCATACTCCCATTGTCCAAAAAGGACTGCACTACGGAATAATTTTATATATTGTATCAGAAGTATTCTTCTTTTCAGGATTCTTTTTTTTTTTAATTAATTTATTTATTCATGAGAGACAGAGAGAGAGAGGCAGAGGGAAAAGCAGAGTCCATGCAGGGAGCCTGACATGGGACTCAATCCCAGGTCTACAGGATCACACCCCGGGCTGCAGGCAGCGCCAAACCGCTGCGCCACCGGGGCTGCCCTCTTTTCAGGATTCTTCTGAGCTTTTTACCACTCTAGTTTAGCTCCAACCCTGGTTGCTGGCCACCTATAGGCATCATTCCCCTTAATCCCCTGAAGTTCCACTACTCAATACCTCAGTTCTCTTAGCCTCTGGAGTCTCCCTTATCTGAGTCCACCACAGCCTTATAGAAGGAAACCACAAACACATACTTCAAGCCCTATTCACCACTATCTCCCTAGGTGTTTCTTTTAGACTTCTTCAAGCTTCCGAATACATCTTTTACTATCTCAGATGGAGTCTATGGCTCTACCTTCTTCATAGCCATAGGATTCCATGCATTACATGTAATTATTGGCTCAACTTTCCTCATCGTTTGTTTCCTTCAACAATTATATTACCATTTTACATCCAATTACCATTTTGGATTCTAAGGGGCTGCATGATACTGACATTTTGTTGATGTAGTCTGATTATTCCTATACGTCTCTATTTACTAATGAGGATCCTACTTTTCTAGCATCAACTAGTACAATTGACTTCCAATCAATTAGTTTCAGATAAACCCTGAAAAGAAGTAATAAGTATAATATTAACCCTAATTATCAATGTATCCCTAGCGTCTTTACTTGTAATAATTGCATTCTGACTTCAACTAAATATTTATGCAGATAAGGCAAGTCCCTATGAATGAGGTTTTGACCCTATGGGATCTGCACGTCTACCCTTCTCCATAAAAATTTTCCTAGGAGCTAGCACATTCCTACTCTTCAACTTAGAAATTGCACTACTTTTCCCACTTTCTTGAGCATCACAGACCAATAAACTAACAACAATACTAATTATAGCACTATTACTAATTTCCCCATTGGCTGCAAGCCTAGCTTACGAATGAACCGAAAAAGGTCTAGAATGAACTGAATATGATAATTAGTTTAAATTAAAACAAATGATTTTGACTCATTAAACTATGATTAAATTCATAATTATCATGTCCATAGTATACATCAACATCTTCTTGGCATTTATTCTCTCCCTAATAGGCATACTCCTCTATTGATCCCATCTAATATCATCCTTACTGTGCTTAGAAGGTATGATATTATTCCTATTTGTAATAATATCAGTAACTATCCTAAACAATCACTTCACATTAGCTAGCATAATAACAATTGTCCTATTGGTATTCGCCACTCGTTAAGCAGCACTAGGATTGTCTCTAGTAGTCATGGTATCTAACACCTATGGTACCTACTATGTACAAAATCTAAACCTTCTACAATGCTAAAAATTATTATTCCCACCATAATACTTATTTCACTAGCATGAATGTCAAAATCCAACATAATCTGAATTAATACAACCTAGAGCCTACTAATTAGCTTAATTAGCCTATCATATCTAAATCAACCCAACGACAATAAACTCAACTTCTCACTGCTATTTTTCCTCTACTCCCTATCAGCACCCTGACTAGCACTCACATGACTTACCACTCATACTAATAGCAAGCCAATCCCACCTATCCAAAGAACCTTTAACTAGAAAAAAAACTATATATTTCTATACTCATCACACTTCAATTATTCTTAATCATAACATTTACTGCTACAGAACTAATTCTCTTTTCATTTTATTTGAAGCCACATTAATCCCAACTCTTATCATTACTTGATGAGGAAATCAAACTGAACGACTAAACACAGGACTTTACTTCCTATTTTATACGCTCTTTTTTTTAAGATTTTATTTATTTACTCATAAGAGACAGAGAGAGAGAGAGAGGCAGAGACACAGGCAGAAGGAGAAGCAGGCTCCATGCGGGGAGCCGGACATGGGACTCGATCCTGGGTCCCAGGATCACACCCTGGACTGAAGGCAGCGCTAAACCACTGAGCCACTCGGGCTGCCCAGTGTTACTCTTTATACAAAACACCATGGGCTCCCTAAATTTCCTCATAATTCAATATTGAATCCAACCTCTATCAAACTCTTGATCCAATGTCTTTCTATGACTAGCATGCATGATAGCATTCATAGTAAAAATACCTCTATATGGACTTCACCTATGACTACCAAAAGCATATGTAGAGGCTCCCATTGCTGGCTCCATAGTCCTTCAGCCATACTTCTAAAATTAGGAGGGTATGGTATAATACGAATCACAACCCTACTAAACCCCTTAACTAACTTCATAGCATATTCATTCATAATATTAACCCTATGAAGCATAATCATAGCAAGCTCAATTTGCTTACATCAAACAGACCTAAAATCCTTAATCACATACTCCTCAGTTAGCCATATAGCCCTTGTCATTGTGGCAGTTCTCATTCAAACACCATGAAGTTACATAGGAGCAACAGCCTTAATAATTGCGCATGGCCTAACATCATCTACGCTGTTCTGCCTAGCCAATTCAAACTAAAAATGAATCCACAGTCGAACTATAATTCTTGCACGAGGACTTCAAACCCTCCTTCCCTTAATGGCAGCATGGTGACTATTAGCAAGTCTCACTAACCTAGCATTACCCCCTACAATTAACTTAATCGGAGAACTATTTGTAGTGATAGCCTCATTTTCATGATCCAACTTCACCATTATTCTAATAGGAATAAACATTATCATTACCACCCTATACTCTCTCTATATATACTAATCACCACACAACGCGTTAAATACACTCACCATATTAAAAACATTAAACCATCCTTTACATGAGAAAACGCCCTAATAACCCTACATTTATTACTACTACTACTTTTTTTTTTAAGATTTTATTTATTTATTCATGAGAGACACAGAGAATGAGAGAGAGGCAGAGGGAGAGAGAGAATGAGAGACACAGGCAGAGGGAGAAGCAGGCTCCACGCAGGGACTCCATCCTGGGACACCAGGGTCACGCCCTAGGCGGAAGGCAGTGCAATACCGCTGAGCCACCCGGGCTACCCTACCACTACTACTCTTATCACTCAATCCTAAAGTAATTCTAGAGCCAATCTACTGCAGACATAGTTTAATAAAAACATTAGATTGTGAATCTAATAATAAAAGTTCAAATCTTTTTGTCTACCGAAAAGTATGCAAGAACTGCTAACTCATGCTCCCTGCATAAAAGCATGGCTTTTTCAACTTTTACAGGATATAAGTAATCCATTTGTTTTAGGAACCAAAAATTTGGTGCAACTCCAAATAAAATAAACTTATTTGCTTCCTCTATAACAGCTCTAGTTATGTTAACTCTACCAATTATACTAACTACTACTGAACTCTATAAAAACAAACTATATCCATATTATGTAAAAACCATTACCTCCTATAGCCTCATGGTCAGCATAATTCCTACAATAATATTTACTTGGGGCAAGAGATAATTATCTCAATCTGACACTGAATATTCAAACTATAAAATTAATCCTAAGCTTCAAATTAGACTATTTCCCAATAATCTTCGTACCAGTAGCACTCATCATTACATGATCAATTATAGAATTTTCCATATGGGGCAGCCCGGGTGGCTTAGCGGTTTAGCGCCACCTCGGCCCAGGGCCTGATCCTGGAGACCTGGGATCGAGTCCTGCGTCGGGCTCCCTGCATGGAGCCTGCTTCTCCCTCTGCCTGTGTCTCTGCCTCTCTCTCTCTCTCTCTCTCTCTCTCTCTGTGTCTCTCATGAATAAATAAATAAAATCTTTAAAAAAAAAAGAATTTTCCACATGATACATGCATTTCAGACCCTTACATCAATCAATTCTTCAAATACCTTCTTTTTTTAAAATTTTTTTTCAAATATCTTCTTATATTCCTCATTACCATAATAATTCTGGTAACCACAAACAATATACTTCAACTATTCACTGGCTGAGAAGGAGTGGGAATCATATCCTTCCTACACATTGGGTGATGATACGGCCGAACAGATACAAACACAGCTTCCCTACAAGCATTTCTCTATAATCGAATTGGAGATGTAGGATTCATGGCTATAGCATGATTTCTACTAAACCTACTAAATCTACTAAACTAAAAAAGAAAAGACATTGCAGAAGAGGTTTCTGAAGGAGACTTTTTTTTTTTAAAGATTTTATTTATTCATGAGAGACACAGAGAGAGAGAGAGAGAGAGAGAGGCAGAGACACAGGCAGAGGGAGAAGCAGGCCCCATGAAGGAGTCCGACATGGGACTCAATTCTGGGACCTCAGGATCACGCTCCAGGCCGAAGGCAGGTGCTAAATCGTCAAGCCACCCAGGGATCCCCTGAAGGAGACTCTTTGAGATTTTTTTTTAAAGACTTTATTTATGTATTCATGAGAGACACAGAGAGAGGCAGAGACGCAGGCAGAGGGAGAAGCAGGCTCCATGCAGGTAGCCCAATATGGGACTCCATCCTGGGACTCCAGGATCATGCTGTGGGCTGAAGGGAGGCGCTCAACTGCTGAGCCACACAGGAGGCCCTAGTTTGTTTGTTTGTATTTTTAAAGATGTATTTATTTATTCATGAGAGACAGAGAGAGCGGCAGAGACATAGGGAGAGGGAAAAGCAGGCTCCTTGCAGGGAGCCCGAAGAGGGGCATGATCCTGGATCCTGGGATCACGCCCAGAGTTGAAGGCAGATGCCCAACCGCTAAGCCACCAGGCGTCCCTAGTCCACTCCTCTTACTCACCTTTGCAACCCACGGTCTTGCACGTTCCTCTGGGTCCCACACACAACCTTGTGCTCTACTTCTATCTCTAGACACATCCTACAATACCCTTCTAGGGATAGGCTAAGATGGGACTGATTCTCATTTGACTGTTCTTGTGTTGAGGACTGCCTTTGTTTGCTGTAGAGGTGGCGGTGAAAAAAAAAGGTCTCTCTCCACAAATGGTGCCAGGTCGTGGGGAGATGACACAGGAAGGATGGGTTTCGGTTTGCAGACATTTCTACATCCCATCGGGAACATCTCCCACTGTCCAGAATCCCGGGTCTTTGGGGGTGAGGGCGGCAGGATGCCTCGGATGACATTTCCAAGTGCACCCTTGCCTGGGGCTTGAACCCAACCTGGACCTGGAACCAGAACCAGTGTGTTCTGGGTGGTTCAGAAGGCGCTGGCAGCTGGGGATGGGGGGCATGCTCCCTAGAGTTGCAGATGTCTCCGGAGGAGGAGAAAACATCCCCAAGGCTCCTCCTGAGTTGAGAAACGCTACTGGCCCAGGTGGATCCTGAGCAGGCTGGATCCCAGCCACCCTGCGATCCCATATTTGTCACAGCTGGACTCACCAGAGTGCCTGTTTCCGGCCCTGCCTGCCTGCCTGCCTCCTTTCTCTGCATCCAACTTGCAACTTTAAGTTCATGAGGTTGGGAGTTTAGCTCTCTGGGTCTTGCTAGAACCCAAATATAGAAAGAAATTTGCCATACAATAGCAGTTTCAATCAAGTATCTATGAAATGAATATGGAGGAAGGGAATTCTCAGCCTTGAATTCTCAGCCCTGTTCCCTTGGCTTTCCCACTGACCCAAGCCCAAAGGGCTCGGAAAAACCTCAGCACACGGGCACTATTTCTGTCCATATGTCTGAACACATGTTGCCTGTCTGCTTCCATTAAAAATAAAGAAATAGGGGGATCCCTGGGTGGCTCAGCGGTTTAGTGCCTGCCTTCAGCCAGGGCATGATCCTAGAGTCCCAGATCAAGTCCCACATCAGGCTCCCTGCAGGGAGACTGCTTCTCTCTCTGACTGTGTCTCTGCCTCTGTGTGTGTGTGTGTGTGTGTCTCTGATGAATAAATAAATAAAATCTTGAAAAAAAAAGAAAAAATAAAAAGAAAGAAAGAAAGAGAAAGAAGAAAGAAAGAAGAAAGAAAGAAAGAAAAAGAAAGAAAAGAAAGAAGAGAGAAAGAAAGAAAGAAAGAAAGAAAGAAAGAAAGAAAGAGAAGGAAAGAAAGAAGAAAGAAAGAAAGAAAGAAAGAAAGAAAGGAAGGAAGGAAGGAAGGAAGGAAGGAAGGAAGGAAGGAAGGAAGAAAGAGTGACCTGGGTGGCTCCGTGTTGAGCATCTGCATTGGGGTCAGGTCGTGACCTGGGGTCCTGGAGCCCGACTCCCACAGGGAGCCTGCTTCTCCCTCTGCCTCTGTCACCACCTGTCTCTGTATGTCTCTCATGAATAAATAAAGAAAATCTTTTAAAAATGCATGAAGGAATGATTAATTAAAATGGATGAATGACATATTCATTATGTATGCATATATTAATAATTAATATAATATTATGTATGTATATATACATACATACATAAGCAAGCAAGCAAATAAACAAAATCGGTCAAGAGGTCCTGGCTGCTGGCTGGCTCTGTCGGTAGAATATGGAACTCTCGATCTTGGGGTTGCGAGGTCAGCCCTCCTTGGGTGTAGAGATTACGTAAACATAAAATCTTAAAAAAAATTTTTTTTCAATCGATCGATCACTAAAAAGCAACCTGTCAAAACTGAAGATGAGAAAACAAAAGAAAGCCTTCCCCAGAAGGTTCAAATTCTAAGCCTTGCACGTACTAAAAACAGAAAATAAACTGTCCAGTTTTTACAATGTTCCTCCTCATGTGGACACCCATCTCTTTTTTTTTTTTTTTTCTTTTTTGACACCCATCTCTTTATGGAGAATGCACATGCACAGGCAGGTGCATGCAGAAAACCAGACCAAACAAAACCAGACCCCATAGAACCCTGCACCGAAGGTTGAGCACATGACACACACACACCCCACCTCCGCCCCACCCACCCCCCACCCCCACCCCCACCCACCCACCCCCACCCCCCCGCCAGCCAGCCATAGAAAGCTCGGGCTGGCTACCCTACCCATATGATGCTTAGGGGGCCTATACTTACTTGCAAGTGCTCACTTACCTAGGTCATGTGGAAGGTTAGCCTGAGGCTCAGATGGCCCAATGGGGTGAATGGGGTTCTTTGCACATGCCTGAATGCTGTCTACAATTACAGAAAGCTGGCGATGAGGCCAGCCAAGGGACCAGAACCTGGAAAGCCCTCTGGTTCCATCAGGAAAGTCCCGACTTTGGGGGAGGAACCAGCGCTCAGCTCGCTCGGGGAGATACTCCGGTCTTCCTTGGGTTGATTTGTTGCTGCAGCTTTTGGTATCTTTGCACGAAACCAGCCCTGTTCTGATTGGAAATGGAAAACAACAGATGGATGGGATCCAGATGTGGTCATGCGACCTGGCAACTGGAGTTGTTTTCATCAAATGGGGAGATTGGAACATCAGGTCTTTCATAACCTCTCCACAAATAGGAGTGAGACAAAGGCTAGAGTTTGTTGGCATCTTCTTTGTGTCTGCGTGTCCCTATGTGTTCTATATGGGAGAAGTTTCTTCTGCCTCCAGAAGCTAATGCTAACATCCATTTGAAAAGAACTCTAGCTCTTGAGTTGAAAGGCAGGCGTGGTTAAAAATAGGGCACCCTACAGTTGAGAAAGATAAAGACGAGCCCCAACGCTTTACAAGTTCCCATGATCTGGGATGAAATTCCCTACATTTGGGACACCTGGATGGATCAGCAGTTGAGAGTCTGCCTTTGGCTCAGGGCAGAATGCTGTGGTCCTGGGGTTGAGTCCCCCATCAGGCTCCTGACATGGAGCCTGCTTCTCCCTCTGCCTATGTCTCAGCCTCTCTCTCTCAAAAATAAGTAAAATCTTTAAAAAGAAAAGAAATAGAAATTCTTAACATTCGGACTTCTAGGTCACCCCATCAGAAAGATGCCTCATGGGACAGGACCCAAGAAGTGGTCCAGAGAGATAAAGATAGACCAAAATTTTACACACCTGACCTGACCTCCCAATTCTCAATAGTCAAAATCACGAAGAGGGGAAAGAAGTTCAGGCAGACGCCAGCAATCCAAAACCCACTTCTCCCAAAGCACAAGCACCAGAAGCGATGCCCAACCCACTGCCTGCTCCTCCACCTCTTTCAGAGTGCTAAAAGTCACCACAGACGAAGCCTGTATTGCAGGAGGAAAAGACAGGAGATTGAGATGAAGGAACAGGTGGAGGTGGAGGCAGAAGGGTGGAAGGTGACAGATAAGAAAAAGGAAAAGAGGGATGCCTGGGTGGCTCAGTGGTTGAACATCTCTGCCTTCGGTCTCAGGGCCTGATGCTGGGGTCCTGGGGTTCAGTCCCGCATCGGGCTCCCTAAGAGGAGCCTGCTTCGCCTCAGCTTGTATCTGTGCCTCTCTCAGTGTCTCTCATGAAAAAATAAAGAAATCTTTAAAAAGAAAAAACCAACACTTTAAATCTGCCTCAGGGCTTGCCTGCAGGTAACTACCCTGAAATCTCTGCTTCCATCCCCAGCTCCCCCAACTCCGTCTCCCCCTCACCGGTCTTCCCCTCCTCCTCCCCCTGTTTCAGCACTCCCGTGTCTGGAGTGATCAACTCCTCTACCATCCCATGTGCCTCCAGCGCCACCATCCCCCCACCTCCCCACCCCCAGCAAGGAGCAAAAATCACCCCAAGCCATTGGGCCACCTCCTTCTGAGGTTCACATTGGAGTACTTCCCAAATCAGCAAGCTGGAAGGGGCCCTGAGGGCTCTCCTGGACCTAAACTGCCTACTTCAGACTTTCCCACGGGAACCTGACAGTGGGAGTGGGAAACACATTGACTTTTTTTTTTTTTTTAATTTTTATTTATTTATGATAGTCACAGAGAGAGAAAGAGAGGCAGAGACACAGGCAGAGGGAGAAGCAGGCTCCATGCACCAGGAGCCCGATGTGGGATTCGATCCCGGGTCTCCAGGATCACGCCCTGAGCCAAAGGCAGGCGCCAAACCGCTGCGCCACCCAGGGATCCCCACATTGACTTTTTAGGGGACACAGGGGTGACATATGGCTTTCAAGCCAATTCAAGGTTGTTGGTTTATTTTGAAAAGACGTATCCTTGGAGCTATCAACATCACACACCATACAGATAACCAGCTTTATCTCTTCCCCACCCCACCCCAACCCCGCCGCCCCATCAAGTCGTAAAATTGCTTGATTTTCAGTTCTGTCTGCCTTACGAGCCCTTGGGGTGGGTGGTGGGATGTGCTGTGCTCCTGTCACAGTTTGTGAGCCTGGAATGGAGGTGAAAGAAATAGGCCCGTCACCTTTATACAAAGAAACCACGTTTGCTCTCTTGTTATACAAGAGGCACAAAAAAGAAAATGAGAACTACTTATGCCCTTGTTCCACCCAGACTGACCCAGATCCTGGAGGGTCCAGGCCCAAGGGATGGTCCTACTCAACTTTGCTGTTACTTCAATGGATTAGTTAAGTTGTACCTGTTATGATTTGCCCACAGAAACGACTTAAAATGGTCGATTTTGACTGTCTCGTATACTTTTCGTTGTTAAGAGCAAATAGGTAAAAAAAAATAAGAAAAAGAAGAAAGGAAGAAAGAAAGAAGAAGAAAGAGAGAAAGAAAGAAAGAAAGAAAGAAAGAAAGAAAGAAAGAAAGAAAGAAAGAAAGAAAGAAAGAAAGGTTTTTATATGTAAACCTTTACAACAGCTTCCAAAATCTTTGATGACCTGAAACTTTGAAGTTGTGCTAGGTTAATTGACAAATTGGGTTGAAGTCATCTGATGCCTACATCTTTTCAACAGAAGGTAAAATACCAAGGCATGAGTCACTAAGACACCCAAGGTGGTTTTTTGTTTTGTTTCCTTGTATTTTCCTTCCTCCCCCCACCTTTTCTTCCCTCCCCTCTTTATTCTTTTTGTCTTATTCTGGAAAACTGCAGATACCTAGGTGTGTTAGTAAACATGTTTCATGCTTTCTTTAAAATTGTATCATAAACACACACACGCACGCAAACACACACACACACTGTGTTTCTAAAACTATGACATGTATTCATACATTTGCCATTCTAAAGAATTTTGGTATGGGATCCCTGGGTGGCGCAGCGGTTTGGCGCCTGACTTTGGCCCAGGGCGTGATCCTGGAGACCCGGGATCGAATCCCACATCAGGCTCCCGGTGCATGGAGCCTGCTTCTCCCTCTGCCTATGTCTCTGCCTCTCTCTCTCTCTCTGTGACTATCATAAATAAATAAAAAATTAAAAAATAAATAAATAAAGAATTTTGGTACAATAGAGAGTGTGCCATTGGTTCCTACTGACTTTTCACCAGAGACTGAAGTTTCTAGGAGTTAACAGTCTGCCATATGGGGGAGGCCTGAGCGGCTCAGCGGTTAAGCATCTGCCTTCTGCTCAGGGCCGGATCAAGGAGGGGCAGGGGGCCTCTGAGATCCATTCGGGCTTCTGGCTCCTTGCGGGAAGCGTGCTTCTGCCTATGTCTCTGCGTCTTTTTCTCTCCCTTTCCTCTCCTCCCTCTCTCTCCCCCTTCTCCGCTTCACACAGTGCTCTCTCTCTAAAAAAAAAAAAGTAAATAAGTACAATTTTTTTAAAAGTCTGCCACATGGAATCAAGACTACTGGAAAATATAAGGAAAACATCTCCGTGTGTGTGAAGGTAGGAACGTGTAGAAGAGGTATAAGGCATGAGAAGACATTTTTTATTGAGGGAAAAGAAAATAATTCTGTCCTAAAATAAGCCTGGCTATTTTTTTGTATTTTAAGATTTTATTTACTTATTCATTGTTGGGCTGGCGAGACTGGGGACCTCAAAACAGCCAACCCGAGGCCCCCAACCTCCCAACAACACTGCCTTACCGCCCTACCCTAACTTAGCTTACAAACCTCGCCCCCCCCCCCCCGCCCCCCAACACTTGCCCTAACCGGAATGCCACCCCGCCCCCATCTTCCCCGCCGAAAACTATAAACGCCCCTGCGGTTTGCCTGGGTGCGACTTCCCTGACTCAGAACCTCGCCTGGGAGCACTCCCCATTAAAGCACTCTCGAACCTACCGCCTGGCTCTGCTAATTTTCTCCGCCCATCATTAAAAGAAAACCTAACATTCATGAGAGACACAGAGAGAGGCAGAAAGAGAAGCAGAGAGGGGAGAAGCAGGCTCCATGCAAGGAGCCTGATATGGGACTGGATCCCAGGAATGCAGGATCACGCCCTGAGCCAGAGACAGATGCTCAACCCCTGAGCCATCCAGGTGTCCCAGAGCCTTGCTATTTAGAGAAAGAAAACTTAAGACTAACTCTGGACGACAAAGGACATTGTGGAAGGGGTTTCTGAAGGAGATTTTTGAGATTTTTTTTTTTTAAGATTTTATTTCTGTATTCATGAGAGACACAGAGAGAGAGGCAGAGACATAGGCAGAGGGAGAAGCAGGCGGGCAGCCCCGGTGGCTCAGCGGTTTAGCGCCGCCTTCAGCCCAGGGCGTGATCCTGGAGACCCGGGATCCAGTCCCCCGTCAGGCTCCCTGCATGGAGCCGGCTTCTCCCCCTACCTGTGTCTCTGCGTGTCTCTCTCTCTCTCTTTCTTTCTCTCTCTCTCTCTCTCATTAATAAATAAAATCCTAAAAAGAAAAACAAAAAGGAGAAGCAGGCTCCATGCAGGGAGCCCAATGCGGGACTCGATCCCAGGACCCCGGGATCACGCTCTGAGCCAAAGGCACCCGCTCAACCGCCGCTGATCCTCCCAGGCGTCCCTGAAGGAGACTTTTTGAAAAGGAATTGTATGCATGGTTGGGACGGACTGAGATTGGGAGAAGTGAATTTTACAAGTACACTGGTATAATATTTAAATTTGGCTCTTCTCTGTTAAAATGACAAGGTTTTCTTGCATTGGTAGTCTGCTCTTGAGAAGAGATTGTGAACAGAGAAGAAAAGACGATGTTTTTTTTTTTCTTTACATGCCCAGAACAGCAAGGTTTTTATATTCATTTTTATCCAGTCCTTACCTACATAAGAGAGTGAAAACTTCTCAATATTAAAGGAGCTACATTTTGGTGACCACTCTATAACCTGTAGAATCTCCTAGGGCCACCTTGGCGAAACAGATACTGAAGTTTTCAGTTTTGTAATGACCTGTGATCCTTTGCAGGCACATGCCTTGAAACCTTATGAGATATTGGTTGGTTGGTTGGTTGGTTGGTTGGTTGATTGGTTTGGCTGGCTGGCTGGCTGGCTGCCTGTTTGCTTGTTAATTCATTTGTTCATCGATTTTCAACAGATTCCCAGAAAGTCAAACCCTAAATAGAGTCTCTTGACTAATATATGTAGTTTATCTGCTATGTGAAGTCACATGAGAAGCGTTGTCAAACAAATAATAATAAGCCCTCTTAGATTCTATTGGGTGCATGAATGTTGTTGGTGTTCCAAAAAACGAAATGAAATTCCTAAAGTTGTAACATGTCCTGGTACAGTGCCATCCCTCAAACTGTTCACTTGAGTGTCATCACTTGAATTGTTCACTCAACATTCGTATTGTTAAAATGCTGTGTGTTACAAAAAATAATCAAATTTTCTTCTCGACTGCATTCTAATGTACTCTTATCAGGTCTTTGTTGTTCTGATGCTGTTGCAAAAATATGGTCCAGCTTCCAGAAGATTCACGAAAAGGACTTTTGACAAATACCGGTTTCTGGTCACCCTGAGATCATAAAACTCCAGTAGGAATTGCCAGAACTAATGAAAAAGCTGCATCTAAACAGAACAAAAAGGAACATGGAGCTGAATGAGTGAAGGACAATGATGACCATTTTTTTAATGACTCTTGTTCAAAACATTGTTGATCCCCTCATGTTTGCTCTTCCAGATTGAAGGAAACTTTGTCTCTAGCGATATCTGTAACTTATAGAAATCTTATGAAAATATTGTTTGTCAACAAATTAAAATATTTATCTTTTCTCCCTACCTGTGACCCTCCAGAGTTCAGTGAGTATTCTCAGTGAGTATTCTCTCAGTGAGTATTCTCTCAGTGAGTATTCTTGAGTGAGTATTCTCTCAGTGAGTATTCTTTCTTTTATGGCAATTTTTTTGTGTGTATTTTTTATTGGAGTTCGATTTGCCAACATACAGTATAACACCCAGTGCTTATCCCGTCAAGTGCCCCCCCCTCAGTGCCCATCACCCAGTCACCCCATCCCCCCGCCCACCTCCCCTTCCACCACCCCTTGTTCGTTTCCCAGAGTTAGGAGTCTCTAATGTTCTGTCACCCTCTCTGATATTTCCTACTCATTTAATCTCTCCCCTTTAAACCTTTTCGCTATTTTTTATATTCCCCGTATGAATGAAACCATATAATGTTTGTCCTTCGATTGACTTACTTCACTCAGCATAGTACCCTCCAGGTCTATCCATGTTGAAACAAATGGTAGCTATTCGTAGTTTTGAGGCCAGGTACTTTTGACTGACATGGTAACCAGACACCGTTGGAAGGATTGGTTGTATTACCTAGGCCTTGAGTAGAAAGAAAGGCTTCTGTTTTTCTTTTTCTTCCTCCCCCGCCCCTCCCCCCTGCTCAGGTTTTAATTTTCAAATTAACTCTAATCCCAACATAGGGCTCAAACTCACAACCTTGACGTCAAGATTGTGTTCTCTACTGACTGAGCAGGTCAGGTGCCCCTGGAATCTCATCCTTAAGACACATGCATAGACTCAGATAGGATCAGACAGCTTGGAGAAAGTCAGATCGACTTTTTGGAGCCAATCAAACCCCTTAGAAACTGTTGGCCTGATACCTTCCCTACAGCGGTCCCCACAGCCTGACCAGGTGAGTCAAGAGCGCCACCTCCTGACAGATGAAACCAAGAGTCAGATGCTTAACCCGACCAAGCCTCCCAGGTGCCCCTATAAGGTGCTTTGAAATGCTTCCTTCTTGCTTCACCAGTACAGGGATGATGTCAGTGACCACATCTGTCTACCTGGAGAGGAATATTCCATATTGCTGAACCCTGGTTTTCCACACTGCGGATGACAGGACCCCCTCCAACCTGACCCAGGAATTCCCTTACTCTGAGCCAAGGACAGTGGGTCTTGTTTTGTTTTTAAGTTGTGGTTAAAAATAGACATCACCTATAATGGAGCATTTTAGCTGTTTCTAAGCCTAGAGTTCAGCAGTATTAGGTACGTTTACATCCTCCTCACCACGTTATCTTTCCTTTCCATTTTTTAATTTTAATTTGAAATTTTTTAAAGTTTTATCTATTTATTCATGAGAAACACACACACACACACACACACAGAGGCAGAAACACAGGCAGAGGGAGAAGCAGGCTTCTTCCAAGATGAAGGCAGATGCTCAACAGCTGAGCCACCCAGGCACCCCATACATAATTTTTTACAAATTCGTTCATTCATTTTTCATTATCTCTAGACACAAGGTAGGACTTGAACTCATGACCCTGACTAAGATCAAGAGTTGAGTGCTCTTCTGACTAAGCCGGCCATGTGCTCCTTCCATTTCATTTTTTCAAGAACCCTAGGATCATGGCTCAGAGTTACCATTTGTCTGGTGAGCCCCCTCCGCCCCCCCATGAGGAAGTGCCATCTGTCAGGCTGGTTCATGTTTGTCCATCTTCCTTCCTTCTTTTAGTAGACAGAAGGTGGCTTGTGAAACAGCCAGTGAATATGTCGAATGAGACTGAGGATTTCCCTTGGGAAGTGGGTGCAAGAGGGAGGACAGGTCGATGGAGAACCAGTAAACTTTTGGTGTTGCTTTAGAGGAAAGAGTGTGCTTGCTGGGCCCTCACCCAGGGTGGATGAGTCAGAGCTGTCCCCTGCCAGGCCTCCCTTAATCCTTTGCCCTTATCACTCTCTGCCTGTGTTTGTCCTCTGAACCCTAAGACACCACCATCAAGTGTTTAAGTGTCCCTCAGACTCAGCAGGCCACACCATGCCACGACCTCCTTGATACACCCCCACCCTGGAAGGCATTAAAGTGAGATGTCATCCTCCACATCCATGATTCCCAAAGGGTTTATTGGGGTTTCCTGGGTTAGGAAACCAGGAAGGGATTCTTTTGGCCCCCAGACAAGGTGAGTTCTTCAGACATCCTCTTTCCCCTTCCCCTTCCCTTTCCCTTTCCCTCCCTCCCCTCCCCTCCCTTCCCTTCTCTTCCCCAAGCAGTCTGAGGGCTGGGGGAGTTGAGGAAAGCCATTCAATGGAGAGAAGTCCAAGGCTCTGACTTTAACAAGATAGCCTTGTGCATTTGAATGAAATGATTGAATGAGACCCATTGGAATGGACCACCCTGAACCTCCCTTCAGTCACTTGGCCATACCCTCCTCAACTGTGAGTCCTACAGTGGATTTGGGAATGGAAGACCAGATGTGTGTGTGTGTGTGTGTGTGTGTGTGTGTGTGTGTTTATATGTATTCACATGCTGAGGGTGGTGGGGCATGCTCAGGCTGGCTCCTGCAATTCAATTCATTCTGGGAATATTCTGTTGTTTCTGCTGAATTGCCAGTTGCTGCGATGAGCAAAGCTAAACTCCCATTGCCTAGTTCTTAAAAAGCCTGATTCTCTGGTTTTCTTGGTGAATGGAGTCACCCACACCCTCCCATCCCGCCAGAACCCTTGTGCAAATACTTCCACTTGAAGAGTTCTTTCACCTTGTCCAGAAAACAAACAAACAACAGCAACCCACACCCACCCCATTGCCACAGATATACAACCAACTGGCCTCCTTCTGCCTCAACCTACTATAGAGTGTCACTCTCTTAGACATGCCTTAGGCTCAATGACTTGATGCTATCTCCCATTCTCTGCCACAATATAATCCCCCATTAGGTCCATATTATAATTTCATGACCACACTGCTCATGTGAGCTGGAGACCATATGCTAAAGTGACCGGATGGTAGCACCGTCAATCTGAAAGGACCTACATGCCAAGGCGTCCATAAACATGGTCCCTGGAAATCTTTGACATTCACATGCCTCTGATGAAATCATTGCTCTGGAAACTCCAACATCTATAGCCGATCTTGTCCATGTTCTTCTAACCTTTACTCACCCTCTGTTCACCTGATATTTTGTCTGATTATTCATGGAGAAATTAGATCCCGTCCCGCAAGAGGTGAATCTGAATCCTCTGCTCACCACCCCCCCCCATACAGAAAAGAATATGCACAGGTCTGCACCCATCTTATCGTTCTCCACCACGGCAGAAGAAAATGTGGCCTGCCCTCTCTCCTCCTGTCAAAAGGCAAATCTGAGATAAGACTTGTATATAAAGGAAACCAGAATACTTTTTTGAATAGACACTTTTAAAAAGTTGCTGAAGCAGCAAAGAAACACACACAAAACACCCCCCAGCAGGTGGAAGGAGGGTGTGCTGAATCCCCTCCTTTTCCTGGAAGGTGCCTTGGAGAGGAGTGCCAGGAGGAAAGTGAATGACATTCAAGGACAGGAAGTTGAGCTTGAGAATGAGAATTCTGGACAAACAGATGGTTATTAAAAAAAAAAAAGAAAACCCTTATGTTCTTTTAGCCTCCCCACATAGTTGAGCTATTCTTCCACAATGTCTTCTCCTTGTTCAACCCAATAGACACACATTTAGGGTTTGCCATTCCTCAGGGTCTTTGTTTGCTCAGGAGGGCTCTGCCACGTGAAGCTTGTCAGGGACAAACTCTTTCGACTGCTTCACCCCCCCCCCCCTTTGTTGTTTGTTGGACTGACATCAAGGTCATCCTCCGGGTCAGGCCCCAGAGGCTGAGAGGGTGGAGGTCAAGGTGGTGCCTCGGGGATGCTGTCCTTTACAGCATCTTTGGATTTGACCTCCTTCGTGGCCTTCCTTGCTCCCTTCAGGGTGCTGCCCCACCAGCTCTTAGTTGCCATCCCAAGAAATGCTCTGGATAGGGGCGATGCCTTTGCCAGCTCCACACTCTCTTACTGGAGGATCCAGTGATCCCACTTCTGGGGATCAGTCCCAGGTAACCCAGAAAAGGCGAAAGCAGAGGGCCATACGATCTCTAAATCCTCTGCCTGTCTAGCTTGTAGAAATCATCTCTACACCTAACACGGTGTTGGCACTTGGGATATGTGCAGATCAAGCATGGAGGTGCATGCTCCCCCCAATGGAGCCACAGCCAGGTGCCCTGAAATACTTGTCCTTGAAAAACAAACGTGAGGTCTTCACCCGTACCTTTCTCCTGCTGAGCAGCCTTCTGCACAGTTACCCTCTGAGTGGAGGAAATACCAGTAATGCACGTAGTTTAGCCAACTGAGGAAAGATTCCCTTGAAAGAAAACCCTTCTTTTCACGTTTCTGATTTTCCATCAATGCTTTCAACCTGCTAGACTTCCAGCCTTCTGAGTCACATGACTTGCTTGATTTCTCTCTTGGTGGTGTCTCATCAGTAGCTTTCATGGTGCTCAGGATGTAGGATTTACAGGGAACAGTTTTCATTCCGGGGTGGGTGGATGTTGTGAAGTGGGATCAGGGATTCCAAGAGAAGGCCAAGAGAGAGGCTCAGAAATGAAACCTTAAATGCCCATGGTCAATTGGTGATATTAATGTATTAAGAGTTACCTTTAATCAGAGGAATTCCTGCTGGAGGGGCATGTGTCCTCTCCTGTCTGGATCCAAAGGTGAAATTTTTAAAGTCCCTACTGGTCCCAGAAAGCATTGAAGTGCCCTAACACCTAGACAGGATGCTGCTTTGTCACCTCCACTGTCCTATCCTCTGCCACCACTGTTTATGTTTTCCTATAACTGCTTAATGCTTGCAGGTGTATATCTTTGATAGTTATTGCTTCTCCTTGTCCTCTGTGGTCCCTTCTGTTTGTTCTTTTTTTTTTTTCCTTTTGTTTGTTTTTCAAAGCTTTTTATTGTGATTGAATTTAAGTTTTTTAAAAACTCCCTTATTCATGAGAAACACACGGCAGGGGGTGGGGGTGGGGGTGGGCAGGCAGAGACATAGGCAGAGGGAGAAGCAGGCTCCCTGCAGGGAATCCCATGTGGGACTTCATACCCACCCTCCAGAATTACGTCTCCAACCAAAGGGAGAGCCTCAACCGCCAAGCCACCCAGGCGTCCAAAAGCTTTTCAGTTTCAAGAGATCACTACACCCATCCAACAGACATAGTGCTGGCGGGAACTCATGACTCTCATCGATCAAGACTGACATGGAGGGGGATCCCTGGGTGGCGCAGCGGTTTGGCGCCTGCCTTTGGCCCAGGGCGTGGTCCTGGAGACTCGGGATCGAATCCCACATCGGGTTCCTGGTGCATGGAGCCTGCTTCTCCCTCTGCCTGTGTCTCTGCCCCTCTCTCTCTGTGACTATCATAAATAAATTAAAAAAAAAAAAAGACTGACATGGAGGGATCCCTGGGTGGCGCAGCAGTTTGGCGCCTGCCTTTGGCCCAGGGCGCGATCCTGGAGACCCGGGATCGAATCCCACGTCAGGCTCCCGGTGCATGGAGCCTGCTTCTCCCTCTGCCTGTGTCTCTGCCTCTCTCTCTCACTGTGTGCCTATCATAAATAAATAAAAAACTTAAAAAAAAAAAAAAAAAAAAAGACTGACATGGAGCCAGCCAGGTACCCTTGAATACCTGGACTAGAAAAAAAAGAAAGGAAAAAAAAAAGAAAAAAAGTTTTGTACATACATGCCAGAGAAAGTTCTGTGCATTGTTTTCCTTTCCCCTTAATATCCTGGACAAATTCAAGATAAATAACTACCTATTTTCCAGTGCCCCATCCCTCGGGGGAGGGGGGGGGGGGACAGTGCGGATGTCCTGGAACTACATTTATGTACTGAATGGCTATTTTAATCCTCTCCTCACACCAGCTCTCCCAAACTAAGCTCACCACTAGGCTTCTCTCAGAGGCCTATAAGATCCTGATGACATAGCAGCTGTGAAGGCACAATGGAAATCAGCTGGCCTGAGTTCTTAGGCTTAGGCCTTCCCAAAGGTTAACTTCTCAATGAAGGGAGTTCAACCAGTATCACCAGAAGTTTTGGAGGGGCAGTCGAAAAGCATGGATGGTTTTGTGACACCACAGTTCCTTGAATACAGCTCTCCGCTGGCCTCTTCAGTGAGGAAAGTTGAGTCCTAAACCCCAGCAGACAATCTGGGCAGTCGCAAGCCTGTGGGCTTCAGGCTGAACCAAGCCCTCCCTTAGGGAACTTTTAAATGAGCCCTCACAGCTGAGGGAGTTTAGCAGCTACCTCCAGTCTTGGTGTTGGAGAGACACTGGAGAATCCAGGTAGTCTTCACTGAGAAAGCAGCTTTCTGGGCCTTCAGCTTCCAAGGGTCACCAGGGTAAGTTAGCACACCCTCGCCACAGTTGTGGAGATGAAAAGACCATACGACCTACTAAATGCTGAGGATTAGCATTCATTGAATCAAACTTTCAGCCAGCCCCTCCCAGCTCTGAGGAAACTCTCAGTTCCATATTTTGTTCGGAAACCAATGACACTCAGTGTCCTGAACCCTGGACCCTAAGGGTCATGAGGGAATTTTCCACTGGCCTCTCCAGGAAGGGCTGGAGGAGCCAGTTCCTCAGGATGTTTGGAGGGGCCCGGGAAGGCTCTGTCCAACTCTAGGGGCCATAGACCTTACTGGAGGTCAATTTGCGACACGTTTCTCACCTCAGGGAGTTGGAACATGTGTCTCAGCAGTCGTGTTGGCACCAAGGGAAAGCAGGCTACTTTACTCTGAGAACAAAGCTCTCCCTGACTAAGCTCACCACTAGCCCTCTCCCAGAGACCTGTGACACCCTGCCCCCTCAAAAGCAGTGAGGTCACAATGGAAATGAGCTGGCCTGAATTCTGAGGCTCAGGCCTTACTGAAGGCAATCTTCTCAATGAAGGGAGTTCAACCAGTCTCCCCAGAAGTTTTGGAGGGGTGGCCCAACACTGCTGGAAAGCCTCTGGGACACCACAGTTCCTTGAGTGCAGCTCTCCACTGGCCTATTCCGTGAGGAAAATCAAATCTCTCAGCCCAACAGACACACCTGGGCAGTGACAAGGCTGTTGGCTTAAGTCTGAGAACCAAGTTCTCCCTGATTTAATCTTTCAGTGAGCCCTCAGAGGTGAGGGAGGTTAGAAGCTAGCTCCATCCTTTGTGGTTGAGTGCCATTGGAGAGGCCAGGTACTTTTCACTGAGAAAGCACCTTTCCTGGCCTTTAACTTAACACAAGTCTGTCCCTGGGTTGAGTTAGCACACCCTCTCCACAGTTGTGGAAGTGAAAAGACCATGGCACCTACTCAACGCCAAGGAACTAGCGTTCCTTCAATGAAACTTTCAGCTAGCCCTTCCCAGGTGGGAAGAATTTCCTAGCTCGTTTTAGGCTGGAGAACCAATGACACTCACTGTCCTGAACCCTGGGCCCAAGGATCCAGTGAGGCAGCTTTCCACTGGTCTCTCCAGGAAGGGCTTGAGATTCCACCTCCTCAGGAAGTTTGGAGGTGCCCTAGGAGGCACTGTCTAGCTCTAGGAGACATAGGACTTCCTGGAGTGCATCTTGTGTCTAGTTTCTCATCTCAGGAAGTTGGGTCATGTGTCTCAGCAGTGGTGGTGGCGCCAAGGGAATGCAGGTCACAGTCTTTTGACGAAAAAGTTCTCCCTGACTAAGCTCACCACTATCCTCTCCCAGAGGCCTATGAGACTCTGCCTCCCCAGCAGCTGTGGGGATACAATGGAAATAAGCTGGCCTGAGTTCTGAGGCTCAGACCCTGCCAGAAAGCTAGGTTCTCAGTAAAGGGAGTTCAAATGTGTCTCTCCAGAAGGTTTGGAGGGGCGGTCCAAAAGTGCTGTAGGGCCTCTGGGACACCACAGTTGCTTGAGTGCAGCTCTCCATTGGCCTATTCTATGAAGAAAGTCAAATCTCTTAGCTCAGCAGTCAACAGTGGCAAGGCTGTGGTGCTTCAGTCTGAGGATGAAGCCCTCTCTGAGGGAACCTTTTAACAAGCACTCACAGGGAGTTTAGCAGCTACCACAGCCTTGGAGATGGAGAGCCAGCGGAGAGGTCAGGTACTTTTCACTGAGAAAGCAGGTTTCCTGGCCTTGTCCGTAAAAGGAGTCTGTCACCGGGGTGTTTTAGCACAACTTCTCCTCAGTTGTTGTGGAGGTGAATGACCATGCAACATAACGCTGAGAAACTAGCATTCCTTGAATGAATCTTTCAGCTATCCCCTTCGAAGTGGGATGTATGCCCTGGCTTTATCTTAGGCTGGAGACCCATGGCACTTGCTCCTGAACCCTGGGCCCTTCCTCTCCCTCTGCTCACGTGCCATCCCTCTCTTTCTCTAAAAATAAATAAATAAATAAATAAATAAATCTTTGTTTTTGTTTTTTGTTTTTTTTTAAAGATTTATCCACTCATGAGAGACACAGAGAGGCAGAGACACAAGCAGAGGGAGAAGCAGGCTCCATGCAGGGAGCCCGATGTGGGACTCGATCCCTGGACTCCAGGATCACAACCTGGCCCGAAGGCAGTCACTCAACCACTGAGCCACCCAGGGATCCCCATGTTTTGGGTTTTTTTAAAAAGCCATTTATAAAAATGAAAATAGCTCAACTTCTGGGGAAGATGGTGGAATAGGAGGATCCTAAGCTCACCTCATCCTCTGATACAACTAAGTAATACTTACATCAGTGTAAATAACTCAGAAAACTACCCAAATATTGGCAGAACATAATCTCCACAGCTAAATGTAGAGAAGAGGCTACATCGAAGAGGGCAGGAAGGGTGGAGATGCGGTTGGGAGACCACCTGACCCATGGGACTGTCTGTAGGAGGAAGGGACACTATGGGCAGGTGTGGAGAAGGGAGAGAAACAGACTCTCACAATAGGCACCTCAGGCTTAGGGAATCCATACAGGGAAGATGAATTCCCATAACATTTGGCTTTGAAAACCAGAGGGGCCTAATTTCGTGAGTTCTTACAATTAGTGGGGCTGAACATCTGGAACTTTAAAAATCAGCGGGCTTGACTCTGAGAGAGCTGGAAAGCAAGAGGAAACAGAGTCAGCTTCACTGAGATACAGCATAGAAGCAGCAGTTTGAAAAATGCTTGGGGTATATGGGAAGGAGATGTTTACTAATCTAATTTGTTTACTAATCCAGCACACTTGAAGGGCAGAAATCTTTGGAATACTTCAACAACAAAAGAGCTGGCAAGCACCATTTCCTTCACCTACATGGACATTTGTGGGAACAGCCTAGCATGAACACTCCCCATTTAGCTTGCTAACAGTGTGCCCTGCCACCCATGCTCTTCTGTGGATCCACCCCCTCCATCTCAGCCGAGGCAAGCATTTTCCTCAGGTGGATGCAGGTCCCTCCTGCAGCATACCTGTGTGGACCTTGCTGGCACTGTGCGCCCCACCTCCACACTCTTCTGCATGCCTGCCCACCCCACCCACCAAGCCTGATGACAGGAATTTTCTAAAGTATCTCCAGCAGAAAGGCAAAAACCTTGCTAAAACCATGCACCTCCCTGCTCCTCCCGTGTTCTCCTATGAACCTGCCATCAGCAGGTGTCCATCCAAAGCAGTGCCACAAGCATGGCAGTGTGCAAGTGGCCCCAACAGTGGCCAGCACCACTTCAAAGCATCTCCTATCCCTTTGGGGAAAGGGAAAGATAACCACAGAGGCCAGACTGCAGCCCCAGCAGTGGGCTGGGGGCAAACATCTGATCTGACTGTAGGCACTATTCTACATTTGTGGAAAACCACAAATTACCAAAACTGGAACAGGAAGAAATAGAAAACCTGAACAAGTAAATAACCAGGAAGGAAATTGAAGCAGTCATCACAAACCTCCCAAGACACAAAAGTCCAGGGCCATATGGCTTCCCAGGGGAATTCTATCAAACTTTTAAAGAAGAAACAATACCTATTCTACTAAAGCTGTTTCAAAGGATAGAAAGGGATGGAATACTTCCAAACTTGTTTTATGAGGTCAGCATCACCTTAATTCCAAAACCAGACAAAGACCCCGCCAAAAAGGATATTATAGACCAATATCCCTGATGAACACGGATGCAAAAATTCTGACCAAGATATTAGCCAATAGGATCCAACAGTACATGAAGAGTATTATTCACCATGACCAAGTGGGATTTATCCCCGACATGCAAGGTTGGTTCAACACTCGTAAAACAATCAACGTGATAGATCATATCAACAAGAGAAAAAACAAGAACCATATTATCCTCCCAATAGATGCAGAGAAAACATTTGACAAAATACAGCATCCATTCCTGATCAAAACTCTTCGGAGTGTAGAGATAGAGGGAACATTCCTCAGCATCTTAAAAGCCATCTACAAAAAGCCCATAGCAAATATTCTCAATGTGGAAAAACTGAGAGCCTTTCCCCTAAGATCAGGAACATGACAGGGATGTCCACTCTCACCACTGCTATTCAACATAGTATTAGAAGTCCTAGCCTCAGCAATCAGGCAACAAAAAGAAATAAAAGGTATTCAAGTTGGCAGAGAAGAAGTCAAACTCTCCCTCCTCACAAATGACATGATACTGTACGTAGAAAACCCAAAGACTCCACCTCAAGATTGCTAGAACTCATACAGGAATTTGACAGTGTGTCAGGATACAAAATCAATGCCCAGAATTCAGTGGCATTTCTATACACTAACAATGAGGCTGAAGAAAGAGAAATTAAGACATCAATCCCATTCACAATTGCACCCAAAAGCATAAGATACCTAGGAATAAACCTAACCAAAGAGGTAAAGGATCTATACCCAAAAACCTACAGAACACTTCTGAAAGAAATTGAGGAAGACATAACCAGATGAAAAACATTCCATGCTCATGATTGGAAGAATTATTTTTTAAAGATTTTATTTATTTATTCATGAGAGACAGAAAGAGAGAGAGAGAAAGAGAGGGGGAGAGAGAGAGGGAGAGAGAGGCAGAGACACAGGCAGAGGGAGAAGCAGTTCCCTCCATGCAGGGAACTCGACATGGGACTCGATCCCAGGTCTCCAGGATCATACCCTGGGCTGAAGGCGGTGCTAAATCACTGAGCCACCCTGGCTGCCCAGATTGGAAGAATTAATATTGCGAAAATGTCTATGCTATCTATGCAATTTACATGTTCAGTGTGATCCCTTTCAAAATACCATGGACTTTCTTCACAGAGTTGGAACAAATAATCTTAAGATTTGTATGAAATCAGAAAAAAACTGAAATAGGCGGGGGAATATTGAAAAAGAAAACCTATGCTGGGGGGCATTATAAGGCCAGACTTCAAGCTATATTACAAAGCTGTGATCATCAGGACAGTGTGGTACTGGCACAAAAACAGACACATAGATCAATGGAACAGAATAGAGAACCCAGAAATGGGCCCTCAACTCTATGGTCAATTAATATTTGACAAAGCAGGAAAGACTATCCACTGGAAAAAGGACAGTATCTTCAATAAAAGGTGCTAGGAATATTGGACAGCCACGTGCAGAAGAATGAAACTAGACCATTCCCTTACACCATACACAAAGATAAACTCAAATTGGATGAAAGATCTAAATGTGAGACAAGAATCCATCAAAATCCTAGAGAACACAGGCAACACCCTTTTTGAACTTGGCCACAGCAACTTCTTGCAAGATACACCTATGAAGGCAAGGGATACCAAAGCAAAAATGAACTCTTGGGACTTAAGATGAAAAGCTTTTGCACAGGGATCCCTGGGTGGCGCAGCGGTTTGGCGCCTGCCTTCAGCCCAGGGCGCGATCCTGGAGACCCGGGATCGAGTCCCACGTCGGGCTCCCGGGGCATGGAGCCTGCTTCTCCCTCTGCCTGTGTCTCTGCCTCTCTCTCTCTCTCTCTGTGTGACTATCATAAATAAATTTAAAAAAAAAAAAAAAGAAAAGCTTTTGCACAGCAAAAGAAACAATAAACAAAACTAAAAGACAACCTACAGAATGGGAGAAGATATTTGCAAATGACATATCAGATAAAGGGCTAGTATCCAAGATCTATAAAGAAATTATAATTCAACACCCAAGAAACAAACAGTCCAATCATGGAATTGGGCAAAAGACATGAACAGAAATTTCACCAAAGAAGACATACACATGGTCAACAAGCACGAGGGAGAAAATGTTCCGCATCACTTGCCATCAGGGAAATACAAATCAAACCACAATGAGATACCACCTCACACCAGTGAGAATGTTGAAAATTAACAAGACAGGAAACAACAAATGTTGGAGAGGATGTGGAGAAAGGGGAACCCTCTTGCACTGTTGGTGGGAAAGTGAACTGGTATAGCTACTCTGGAAAACTGTGTGGAGGTTCTTCAAAGAGTTAAAAATAGAGCTACCCTATGACCCAGCAATTGCACTGCTCGGGATTTATCCCAAAGATAGAGATGCAGTGAAAAACCAAGATACCTGCATCCCAATGTTTATAACAGCAACGTCCACAATAGCCAAACTGTGGAAGAAGGCTCAGTGTCCATCGAAAGATGAATGGATAAAGAAGATGTGGTCTATATATACAATGGAATATTACTCAGCCATTAGAAATGACGAATACCCACCATTTGCTTCGATGTGGATGGAACTGGAGGGTATTATGCTGAGTGAAATAAGTCAACCAGAAAATGACAATCATCATATGGTTTCACTCATATATGGTTATAAGAAATAGCGAAAGGGAAGTAAGGGAAAGGTGGAAATAAGGGAAAGGAGGGGAACTGAGTGGGGAAAATTAGAGAGGGAGACAAACCGTGGGAGACTCCTAACTCTGGGAAACGAACAAAGGGTGGTTGAAGGGGAGGTGGGTAGGAGGATGGGGTACTGGGTGATGGGCAAGGAGGAGGGCACTTAATGGGATGAGCACTGGGTGTTATACTATATGTTGGCAAACTGAACTTCAATTTAAAAAAATATAAAAAAATACATGAGATGGGCAGCCCAGGTGGCTCAGCGGTTAAGCGCTGCCTTCAGCCCAGGTTGTAGTCCTGGAGACCTGGGATTGAATCCCACTTCGGGCTCCCTGTATGGAGCCTGCTTCTCCCTCTGCCTGTGTCTCTGCCTCTCTGCCTCTCTCTCTCTCTCTCTCTGTATCTCTCATGAATAAATACATAAAATCTTTAAATAAAAAAATAAAAAAAAAACCACATGAGAGACTCCTAACTCTGGGAAATGAACAAGGTGTAGTGGAAGGGGAAGTTGGTGGGGGTTGTGGTGACTGGGTGACCGGCACTGAGGGGGGCACTTGACAGGATGAGCACTGGGTGTTATATAAGTTTGATATGTTGGCAAATCAAACTCTAATAAAAGAATATACAAAAAATTAATAATAATATTTAAAAAAATTTTTTAATGTAAAAAGAAAAACCAATAAAAGAAATTGGAAGCCAAGTAACTTGTGCGGAAGGAATACACAGAAAACTTTGGGTGGTTTGGTTAGAGTATGACTAACGCATACTATAACTATGTATAGGCTAGATTTTTCTGGTTTTCAAAAATTGAATTGTAATTTTTTGATATGCTATTTCAATTTTGGGTAGCAAATGTGTGTGTAAAGGATCTTATTGAAATTGAGACTTATTTGAAAAAAAAAAGTCTCTTATGGTTTGTCTCCCTCTCTGATTTTGTCTTAATTTTTTTCTCTCTTCCCCTACAAACCTCTGTTTTGTTTCTTAAATTTCACATGAGTGAGATCATATGATAATTGTCTTTCTCTGATTGACTAATTTCACTTAGCATAACACACATTGCAAATGGCAAGATTTCTTCCTTTATGGCTCAGCAGTGTTCCATTTTATTTATATATTTTTATTTATTTATATTTTATTTTCTTATTTATATTTATCTACATTATATATATATATATTTCTTTATCCATTCATCTGTTGTTGGACATCTGTGCTCTTTCCATAGTTTGGCTACCGTGGACATTGGTGCTTTAAACATTGGGGTGCAGGTGCCTCTTTGGACCACTAAATTTGTATTGTTGAGGTAAATACCCAGTAGTGCAATTTCTGGGTTGTAGGGCAGCTCTATTTTTAACCTTTTGAGGAACCTCCTTACTCCTCTCCAGAGTGGCAGCACCAATTGCATTTCCACCAACAATGTAAGAGGGTTCCCCTTTCTCTGCAACCTTGTGAACATCTATTGTTTCCTGACTTGTTTTTTTTTTTTTTCTGACTTGTTAATTTTAGCCATTCTGACCAGTGTGAGGTGATATCTCATTGTGGTTTTGATTTGTATTTCACTGATGCCGAGTGATGTTGAGCATATTTTCATGTGTCTGTTGGCCATTTGTATGTCTCCTTTAGAGAAATGCCTGTTCATGTCTTCTGCCCGTTTCTTGATTGGATTGTATGTTCTTTGGGTGTTGAGTTTGATAAGTTCTTTATGGATCTTGGATACTAGCCCTTTATCTGACAAGACTTTGCAAATATCTTCTCCCATTCTGTTGATTGTCTTTTGGTTTTGTTGACTGTTTCCCTTTGCTGTCCAAAAACTTTTTATCTTGATGAAGTCCCAGTAGTTCATTTTTGCCTTTGTTTCCCTTGCCTTTGGAGATGTCTAGCAAGAAGTTACTGCAGCCTAGGTCACATAGATTGCTACTTGTGTTCTCCTCTAGGATTTTGTTGGATTCCTGTCTCATATTTAGGTCATTCATCCTTGTTGAGTCTATTTTTGTGTATGGTATAAGGAAATGGTCATGTCTCATTCTTCTGCATGTGGCTTGTCCTTTTTCAAGATTGCTTTAGCTATTTGGGATCTTTTGTGGTTTCATATAACTTTCAGGATTATTTGTTCTAGTTCTGTGAAAAATGTTGGTATTTTTTATAGAGATTGCATTAAATCTTTCATTTAGGTAGTATGGACATTCTAACGGTATTTCTTCTCCCAATCCATAAGCATGGAGTATCTTTTTTTTAAGATTTTATTTATTTATTCATGAGAGACACAGAGAGAGAGAGAGAGAGAGAGAGAGAGAGAGAGAGAGGCAGAGACACAGGCAGAGGGAGAAGCAGACTCGATGCAGGGAGCCTGACGTGGGACTTGATCCTGGGTCTCCAGGACCACACCCTGGGCCGAAGGCAGGCTAAACCTCTGAGCCACCCAGGCTGCCCCAGCATGGAGTATCTTAACACTTGTTTGTGTCATCTTCAACTTCTTTCATCAATGCGTTATAGTTTTCAGACTACAGGCCTTTCACCTCTTTAAGTTTATTCCTGGGTATATTATTATTTTTAATGCAATTGTAAATGGAACTGTTTTCCTAATTTCTCTTTCTGCTATTTCATTATTAGTGCATTGAAATGCAACAAATTTCTGTATATTGATTTAGTATCCTGCAACCTTTCTGAAATTCATTTATCAGTTCTAGTAGTTTTTTTGGTGGAGTCTTTAGGATTTTCTAAATCACATATCATGTCATTTGCAAACAGTGAAAGCTTTACTTCTTCCTTACTAATTGGATAATTTTTATTTCTTTTTCTTGTCTGATTGCTAGGACTTCCAGTATTATATTGACTAAAAGTGGTGAGAGTGGACATCCTTGACTTATTCCTGATCTTAGGGGAAAGGCTCTCAGTTTTTCACCATTGAGTAGATTAGCTGTGGGTTTTTCATATATGGCTTTTATTATGGTATATTCCTTCTAAATCTACTTTGTTGAGAGTTTTTTTTAATCACAAATGGATGTTCTACTTTGTCTACTTTTTCTGCATCTATTGAAGTGATCAAATGGTTTTTATCCTTTCTCTTGATATGATGTATCATGTTAATTGATTTGCAAATATTGAACCACTCTTGCATCCTAGGAATAAATCCCTCTTGATCATGGTGAATGATTTAATATATTGTCAGATTCTATTTCTTAATATTTTGTTGAGGATTTTTGCATCCGTATTCATTAGATATGTTGACCTGGTATTCTCTCTCTCTCTTTCTCTTTCTTTCTCTCTCTCAGGATATTTATTTGGCTTTGGTACCAGAGTAATTCTGGATTTGTAGGATGAATTTAGAAGCTTTCCTCCCTCTTCTATTTTTTGAAGTACTTTGAGAAGAATAGATATTAACTCTTCTTTAATGTTTGGTACAATTCACCTGTGAAGCCATTTGTCCTGGAATTTTGTTTGTTGGAATTTTTTTAAATTACAGATTCAATTCCTTGCTGGTAATCAGTCTGTTTGAATTTTCTACTTCTTCTTGATTCAGTTTTGGGAGGTTATATGTTTCTAGGAATTTATCCATTTCCTCGAGGCAGTCCAATTTGTTGGCATATAATTTTTCATAACATTTTCTTATAATCCTTTGTATATCTGTGGTGTTATTTATCCTCTTTTTGATTTTATTTGAGTCCCACCCCCCATCTCTTTGGATGAGTGTGGCTAAAGGTTTATCAATTTGTTTGGTCTTTTCAAAGAAACAGCTCCTGGTTCAACTGTTCTATTCTATTGGTTTTTAGTTTCTAATTCACTTATTTCTGCTCTGATCTTTATTTCCTTCTTTCTACTCGTTTGGGTTTTGTTTGTTATTCTTTTTCTTGCTCTTTTAGGTATAAGGTTAAGTTGTTTATTTGAGATTTTTCTTGCTTTTTGAGGTACGCCTGTACTGCTGTAAAATTCCCTCTTAGAAAAGGTTTCCCTGCATCCCAAAGATTTTGGACTATTGTATTTTCATTTTTCATTTGTCCTTATGTATTTTTTAATTTCCTCTTTGATTTCTTGGCTGACCCATTCATTGTTTAGTAACGTTATGTTATTTAACTTCCATTTATTTGTGCTCTTCCCAGATTTTTCTTGTGGTTGATTTCTAGTTTCATAGTGTTGTGATCAGAAAAGATGCATGGTATGACTTCAGTCTTTTTTAATTTATTGAGACTTGTTTTGAGGCCTCACATGTGTTCCATGTGCACTTGAAAAGAATGTGTATTCATTCCACTGTTTCAGGATGCAATGTTCTGAATGTATCTTTTAGATCCATCTGTACCAATGTGTTAAAGCCACTGTTTCCTTATTGATTTTCTGTTTGGGGTTTGGGTGATCTATCCATTGATGGAAGTGGGGTGTTAAAGTCACATACTATTATTTATTACTATTGATTACTCTCTTTGTGTTTGTTGTTAGCTGCTTTATGTATTTGGGTGCTTCCATGTTGGGTGCAGAATTATTTGCAATTGTTATGTATTCTTGTTGGACTGTTACCTTTATGATTGTACGGTGATCTTCTTTGTCTTATGTTAGTCTTTTTTTATTAAGATTTTATTTATTTCTTCATGAGAGACAGAGAGAGGGAGAGAGGCAGAGACATAGGCAGAGAGAGAAGCAGGTTCCATGCAGGGAGCCTGATGTGGGACTCGATCCCGGGACTCCAGGATCATGTCCTGGGCAGAAGGCACATGCTTCACTGCTGAGCCACCCAGGCATCCCTGTTACAGTCTTTTTTTAAAGTCTATTTTGTCTAGGGTCACTGGGGTAATTCAGTAGATTGTCTGACTCTTGATTTCAGATCAGGTCTCGATCTCAGGATCATGATTTCAAGCTCCATGATGGGCTCCACACAGGGTGGGGAGTCTACCTTACAAACAAACAAACAAATAAATAAATAAATGTCTTTTTTGTCTGATATAAGTATTGCTACCCAGCTTTCTATTTACTTCCATTTGCATATTAAATGCTTTCCCATCCCTGCACTTTCTTTTTAAGATTTTATCTATCCATTTGAGAGAGAGTACAAGTTGGAGAAGGGGCAGAGGGGGAGAGAGAAGCGGACTCCCCATTGAGCAGGGAGCCTGACATGGGGCTGGATCTCAGGACCCTGAGATCATAACCTGAGCCAAAAGCAAACACTTAACCACCTGAGCTACCCAGGTACCCCTCTTATCCTTTCACTTTCAAAAAACAGTTTTTTTAAAATTTTTTTTTATTTATTTATGATAGTCACGCAGAGAGAGAGAGGCAGAGACATAGGCAGAGGGAGAAGCAGGCTCCACGCACCGGGAGCCTGACGTGGGATTCAATCCCAGGTCTCCAGGATCGCGCCCTGGGCCAAAGGCAGGCGCTAAACCGCTGCGCCACCCAGGGATCCCTCCTTTCACTTTCAATCTGCATATGGCTTTAGATCTGAAGTGAGTCTCTTGTAGGTAACATATAGATGAGCCTTGCTTTTTTATTCATTCCATCATCCTGTCTTTTGACTGGAGCACTTAGTCCATTTACATTCAAAGTAATTAAATATGTACCTACTTGCCATTTTTAAAAAAGATTTTACCTATTTATTCATGAGAGACACAGAGAGAGACACAGAGAGTGATGTATTACACAGCAATAGATAGCTAATATACCATGGCTTAGTATTCATTGCTATTCATTACCCATCACCTACATTTTTATATGGCCTTGTGACTCACCAACACATCTGCCTCACAGACTAGAAGGCTTCTAATGCTCAAACAGCAAGTTGCATCTATCATTCTGAGCCTTCTTTCAAGGCAATTCTCTGCTCACCATGTCCTCTCCTTTCTTTTTTTTTCAAAAGATTTTATTTATTTACCGATGAGAGACAGAGAGAGAGAGAGACAGAGACAGAGACATAGGCAGAGACACAGGCAGAGGGAGAAGCAGACTCCATGCAGGGAGCCCGACATGGGACTCAATCCTGGGTCTCCAGGATTCTACCCCGGGCTGAAGGTGGTGCTAAACTGCTGAGCCACGGGGGCTGCACACCATGTCTTCTCCTGTACCCATTTTCAACCCACACTGCCTCACTCACTCTTTTGCAGGAGGCCTTCTATGGTAGATACCTCTCCATGCCCCCAGGGTACCTGCACACCCTCAAAGATTGATGGTTTCCAGGAGCTCCTCTAGGCAAGGATGCTTGCTGATTCATGGCATGGTCCAAGTACCCAACATGGGCAGCTGAAAGCTGGGCTGGGCAGGTACCTAGTCACTTGCCTCCATATCTGGCTCAAGATGGACATCCTCACTTTGATGGACTTTATGGGATGGACTTCCCCTCTATCCTCAGGCCTTCACTTTGGGCCCATACTACCTTTCTATAGACTCAGAAGTTACACAGAGTTCTCTCTTCTGGCTGGATATCTGAAGGACAGGAAAGGATCCTGGGGGATTGAGTGGGAGCTCATAGCAAAGGCCAAATCCAGGGATCCCTGGAGCCAAGATCTGCTCACACTTTCCATGAGCCACCAGCCCTATTCATTGCACCTCTAGCTGTGTGAGTCTCCTCCTGAGAGGCATGGTCCATCTCTAGCTGGATGCCACATCCCAGGGACAGTCTCCTCAGTGAAGCTGGGAGTTGGGCTCTTCCTCCCTGTCCCAACACCATATTCATCACTTACCTGATCTCACTGCCATTCTCCTCTCCTGTCCCTCCTAACGCCAACCCAAGGGTGTGTCCTGATGAAACAAGCCCTAGACAGAACCTAATACACACCAATAAAAGCAGTTCTTTACTGAATTGACTCCTGATCACAGATAAAGTCCATGTAGAGGTCAGCACAGCAATGCAAGGAAAGCAAGGCAGAGGCCCAGGTTCCAGGCTCCTCATGTCAACAGTTTCTGACATGAGAGGAGGGCTATACAGAACTTCATCAGCAGCTGGTCATTAATTACAGCAGAACCCAAATGATTGGAGGAACATAGGAACCTGATAGACACTGGCAGGGACATTTGTTGGTCCTGCACTTGGCTTTACACACACACAGCCTGTGTCCCTCCCTGCCAGTTACAGACAGGACTCTCGAGACTTCACTCAGGGACCATTCTCAGGTATGACCTCTCTGATGAAAACTGAAGCCTCTCTCTCTGCCTATGTCTCTGCCTCTCTGTGTGTCTTTCATGAATAAATAAATAAAATCTTAAAAAAAAAGAAGAAGAAGAAGGGATGCCTGGGTGGCTCAGCGGTTGAACACCTGCCTTAGGCCCAGGGTGTGATCCTGGAGTCCTGGGATTAAGTCCCTCATCAGGCTCCCTGCATGGAGCCTGCTTCTCTCTCTGCCTATGTCTCTGCCTCTCTCTGTGTGTGTCTTTCATGAATAAATAAATAAAATCTTTAAAAAGAAAACTGAAGCCTCTAAATACATTGTGAATAGACTCCTCATGAAAAACTGCTCAATTGTTCTCAATCTGTTGCCTAATAAATATAACTGCCCATCTTTGATGGAAAGGATCACACATAGGATGTTTCTGACTTCAGCCTTCCTTGTCTAAATCCAGAATGGAAATTCTGATAGTGTGACCAATGCCAGGAGCAGAAAGTGCTTTGATAGAGTCCAACTACACATTCTTTTTTTTTTTAAGATTTATTTATTTATTCATGAGAGAGACAGAGACATAGGCAGAGGGAGAAGCAGGCTCCATGCAAGGAGCCCGACGTGGGACTCAATCCCAGGACTCCAGGATCATGCCCTGGGCCGAAGGCAGGCACCAAACCACTGAGCCACCCAGGGATCCTCCCAACTACACATTCTTAAATGGGAGTGGAAGCATACTGAGGGAAGCAAGAAGTCTCTCCTCCATGCCCAAGTCACCATTCTCATAGCCTGAGAGTCTCTGCCACAGGACGAGTCCACATATGTCATGCAGGATTCACATACATGGGCTTCCCCACAGCCCATAGGGCATACACCACAAAGCACCACTCCAGTTCTTGGCACCTCCAGCAACAAGACAGTGAGGCCATTGCACTCATTCTCAGACCTGTCCATCCTCACACTCTGCAGCAGCTCTTACAGATCCTCTTCTGCCTCCAGCTGGCTGACTGCCCCATTGGGAACCGAGGATGTCAACAGGCCCACTTTGATGTCATGACCGAACATCCCCTCATAAGATGAGCTGCAGATGCTCTCATTAAATATTCTATTCTTGGGCTGCAGCTCAAGATTGTTGAGCTTTGATCTCAGGGTTGTGACTTCAGACCCCACATTAAGTGTAGAGATTACTTAAAAATAAAATCTTTAAAAAAAATAAAACAACAACAAAATTCTGTTCTTCATCACTTGAACAAAGTGCAGCTCCCAGGTCCACACACTGGTCCCCTCTACCAAGTCACAATATTGTAGATGTCTTGGTGGCCCCACTCCATGCTGCCTGGGCTCTGGCTCAGATGGTGCTTCCTGGTCATGATCATTAATCCACTCCACATACCTCATTTGCAAAGTATCTTCCATTTCCAGACTAAAGAATAGAAAGGGCCCCAGAGATGCAGAAGATGTGGGGTGCATAGATGGCTTAGTCAGTTAAGTGACTGACCTGGACATGGGGGCTCAGGTCAGGTCATGATCTCAGAGTTGTGAGATTGAGCCCTGCATAGGGCTCAGTGAGGAGTATGCCTCTTTCGCTTTCCCCCTCTGCCCCTTCTTGGTTCATGCTGTCTAAAATAAATAAAATCTTTTTAAAAAGATATGAATATATCTAGCAGACATCTGTCCACATCCCCAGCACTTTTGCTGGTCAGAAGCCTCCACTGGACAAATTTGGTGGTGGGACTCTGGTAGACCATGATAAATTTAAATTGCATTTCAATACGGTCCACCCGGCACCAGCTCCTTGTCTCTACAAATATTAGTCTTCAACATACATTTCTTCACAGGATGCAACTTGTGCTACCAGGGTCTGTATATCTTCAAGTACAGGAGTATAGCTTCCTATGTCACATTCTTGTAGCTCTTCAGCTCTGCCAGCATCCTATGCTTCCCTCCATGCCCAATGCTAACATGGGCCTCATGCAGCATATCCTACATGTTCTCGTTCTTTGACATAGCAAAAGCCCACATTGCCTTCTGACAGGGGGAAAATCAGCATTTCCTCATTCCCAATGCAGATGACAAATCACTTCAGTTGGTGGAGCGGGAGAGTAGATCCCTCTTTTTATTTGGTATGTTTCACTTATTCGAGTATCTCACTGTACTTGTCACTTGTGAAACACATGGAATTGTATTTCTCCTCTTTTTTTAGACAGTAAAAAGTTAAAACAGTGATAAAACTGTTGTTTGGCATCACACCCAAGATCCTGTGAGAATGGTGGGGAGCTGTGCTGCCTGGAAACTAACACAGGTACAGTCTACTGGAAATTCTCAGCCAGGTCTCCCTGCCAGGGCAGGTGGACACTCACTGACCAGCAGGCTTGGATTCCTAAATGAAGATGGGCCACATGCCCCATGGCCAACTAATGGCAAGTGACCCTTCCTTTATCTGACTAATGTACCCAAGGGTCATGTTTAAAGTCAGTCTCTCATTTGACTCTGATTCTACATTAAGTGGTATAGACACTCAAATGGGAGAAGCTGACCAGCAACTTGGGATCCCAAGATAAACCCACGGGGGCCACTCCGAGGAGAACCCAGAGCTGGTCCAAGTATTGGGGCAGAAGAGTTTCCTGCTCAGGTGCAACAGGTTCAGCCAGCAGGTGGTACTCATTTCCTGCATGTAATCTGAGGTCAAGTCTGGGCATGCCTCAGCCAGGTGTACATAGGTGTGTATAGAAGGCAGATGTGAAAAGTGTGGAAGGAGCCTCGGTGCCCATTGAAAGATGAATGGATAAAGAAGCTGTGGTATATATATACAATGGAATATTACTCAGCCATTAGAAAAGACAAATACCCACCATTTGTTTCGATGTGGATGGAACTGGAGAGTATTATGCTGAGTAAAATAAGTCAATCAGAGAAGGACAAACATTATATGGTCTCATTCATTTGGGGAATATAAAAAATAGTGAAAGGGAATAAAGGGGAAAGGAGAGAAAATGAGTGGGAAATATCAGAGAGGGTGACAGAACATGAGAAACATCTAACTCTGGGAAATGAACAAGGGGTAGTGGAAAGGGAGGTAGGCAGGGGGTTGAGGTGACTGGGTGACGGGCACTGAGGGGGGCATTTGACAGGAGGAGCACTGGGTGATATGCTATGTGTTGGCAAATTAAACTCCCCCCACCCCCAAAAAGATGAAGAAGGCAGATGTGAGATGTGTGGGCATCTGGGATCCACAGCAAAACATTCAGGCCAAATTTAAACAATAAACAATCTCCTAAGCTAGCCCTCCCTCTCCCCACTCCTATGGAAAGTGGATAGGCTCAGGTAAAGGTTTTCTGCAGCAGGAACCCATGGCTGGAAACAGACCACTCATCTGAGGGCTTGTGTGTCTGGCAATAAGGCCAATCCACTCCCCAAAATCCACATCCTTACCCAAACCAGTCACATTCCTGAAGGCTGCCTTCTGCAGGGCACTGGGTGGCCCCCAGTCTTCTTTTGTGGGATCCAGATTTGGCCTTTTCTCCAAATGCCACCACCGTCTGGAATACACCATGTCCACAGGGAGAAGAAAGTCAAAGTGGCATAGCAGGAGTAAAATGGAAACCAGTAGAAAAGGAGTGCAAGGCAGGAAGAGCAAGGGAGACAAGAAGAAAGGAAGAATTAGCAATCAGTCCTGGCCACAGCCATGTCCTGTGGGCCTATCAAATGCTGTTTTAAATTGTAAACTGGTGCCAACAATAACAACCTGGATTTGGGCTTTCCTGACAGCGATATTTAGCCATACCCAAAAGAAGCTGAGACCAGGCAACCCCATCTGTGCCCCAGTCTCACTCTTGTGCCTTTGGATTTGGGCACTGGGATCCCAGGACCTCAGGACAAGCATTCACTCTACTACTCAGAAGTATAAGCCTGGGTATACTCCACCCTCACAACCAGGAGCTGAAAGAGGCTGCAGGGCAGGCTCCTGGGCCAAGCCTAAGGGTGAGGGGAAGTAGGGGAGGCTGGGCACAGCTGCTGAAGTGACCCTTCAAGGAAAGCTTATGAGGCATTGGGGAGGATCGGGGCAGCGGGGGGTTGGGGGGAGGGGCGGCGAGTGGTCAGCAAGATGTGGCATCTGACTTTGGAGGACTCATAGCTCACCTGAGCTACATCCATGAAGGGTTTGGACAGCTCTGCCAGCTCTCCAGGCCCCTGGTCCTCAGGACAGGCCTGGCCAGTGCTGAGGGGAGAGGAAAGAGTTGGTGTCCTCAGCCTCACCCTAAGGACACAGTGGTCAGGCACCCAGGCCAATCAATCAATCAATCAATCAGTCAGTTTACATGTAACCACTTGCTGGTCTGGGATTCTGAGCTGGATGAGACAAGGGCCTGCCCTCCAAACCACACAGAACACCCTGCACTGACCAGCATGCAGCTCCCATTTTTATACATACAGACCTCAAGAATACAACCAAGGCCCCTGAAACCCAAGTCACTGAAACACCAAGGAAACGATGATGAGAACCTTCCTTTGGCTGCAGCCAGATATGTTCAGTAACGGGTTGACTCAGCGGGCCTGGTTTGTCCAAACCCTGCACGTTCCAAAAGTTTGGCCTTTGACCAGCTCCTAAGAGGTAACCTCTCAGCCCTTGGAATATTCTGCCTGTTAAAGGCATCTTTGTGGGATGCCTGGGTGGCTCAGCGGTTGAGCGTCTGCCTTTGGCCCGGGGCATGATCTCGGAATTCCAGGGTCGAGTCCCACATCGGGCTGCCTGTGAGGAGCCTGCTTCTCCCTCTGTCTATGTCTCTGCCTTCTCTCTGTGTCTCAGGAATAAATAAAATCTTAAAAAAAAAAAAAAAAAAAAAAGGCATCTTTGTTTACCTAAGTACTTGGGCCAAACCAGATAGTTCATGCTAACAATGTGACTTATAGTAGTGACCCTGGGCTACACTGTACTAATTTGATCTCTGGAAGGAGTTAAGATTGAGTAACTAAAGTCAGTATGCTCCATGCTTATGAGACTGACCCTCAACAAAAACCCCGGACACCAGAGCTCAGGTAAACATTCCTGGTTGCTGCATTGTCATGTCATTGCTGTGAGAATTAAGCACGGTCCACATGGTACCCTGGGAAAGGACATGTAGAATTTCATGCCCACTACATCCCAGACTATGCACCTTTCTCCACTGCTGATTTTAATATGTATCTTTTCACTGTAATCAACTATAATCATGAGTAGAAAAGCCTTGTTGAATTCTGTGACTCCTTACAGCAAATCATTAAGCCAAAAGTGGTCTTGAGGACCCCTCCTCCCCTCACATCTTGACATTGATAGCCAAGGGAAAAAGTCTGAGACATCAGGCTTCTGAACTTCCTGAGAGCATTACAGCAATAATCTCCAAGGCCACTCAGAGAAAGCAAGGGCCGGATCCTCTACCCTCTCTCACATGGGGCCATTGGAGGGGCCAGCAACAGGCCAGGATCAGGTAAGCACATGAAGCAAAGGCAGGAGTGTTCATGTAAGTGTGAACTGTGGAAAACTTGAAACCATCTGATTTCAAGGATGAATGGACATAACCATGCACACCCCACAAGATCCACAGAGTACCAGGCCTGAGTCCATTCAGTGACCAGTAAGCTGCTGTTCCAACATCCACAATGTTATGATGCAAAATCGCTCTCTTTTTTAAACTTTATTCTTTCTTTAGTAATCTCTACACCCAGCACGGGGCTCAAACTCACGACCCCAAGATCAAAGTCCCATGCTCTTCTGACTGAGCCAGCCAGGTGCCCTGCAAAATCTTACAGTGTGCATCACCTAAGCATCCATTCAGTGGGAAGCTGGGAACTAGAACTGGGAGACAAACCTCAAAGGAGGAAGCAAACATTGGATGTTGGTCAGGAGACAGTCCACCTCCAAACATTGGTAACAGGCTTAGAAAAGGGCACAACTGAACACCCCACAGGGACTACATGCCTCCAAAATGCTTCACCTGCACCTCACGTTCATGCCTAGGCAAAAGTCATGCATTATCAAGGTTTTCCTTTAAGAGTAACTTTTTCCCCCCTTAACAGTAACTTAATCCAGTTTGCAGCTTTTCCAACACATGCAGAACCAGCTTCATCATGTCCCCCTCAGAGACCCCAGCACCATCCAGCAGTGGCCTCTGCTCAGGGGTCTGGGTCTCAGGACCTCCCTTCAGTTTCTAATTGTCTTAATTCCAATCTCTTCCCTTTGCTCCCACAGCTCTAGGAGTAGATACTATTCCCTGCAGTCCTTACTGCCATGATACCTTGAAGTTCTTTACTTTTCTCCTCCTTCAATAACTGGTTAAATTATTTACATTAAAATCCCCTCTATTAAAACAAGTGGTGCATTACCATTCCTCAAAAAGTCAAACAACCTAACCATATGACCATGCAATTCTACTTCTAGGTAAATAACCAAGAGAAATGAAAATCTTTGTGTCTCTATGGATTTGCTTATTCTGGACAGTTCATTACAGGGAATCATGCAGTATGTAGCTTTTTATGACTTGCTTCTTTCATGAGTGTAATGTTTTCAATGTTCATCTATGTTGTGGTACATAATTATCTCTTTTTTTAAGATTTTATTTATTTATTCATGATAGTCACAGAGACAGAGAGAGAGAGACAGAGAGAGAGAGAGAGAGAGAGAGGCAGAGACACAGGCAGAGGGAGAAGCGGGCTCCATGCAGGGAGCCCGATGTGGGATTCGATCCCGGGTCTCCAGGATCGCGCCCTGGGCCAAAGGCAGGCGCCAAACTGCTGCGCCACCCAGGGATCCCCAATTATCTCTTTTTTTATGGTTGCCAGGGCATTAGGAAAAGAATGGAGAGTGACTCCAGAGTTTCTTTGGAGATGCTTAAATTATGGAATTAGGCAATGGTGATGGTTGTACAATATTATAAATATACTAAATCCAGGGACTGTACTTTTTTTGGTATGTAAATTATAACTTAGTAAAACTGTTTTTGTTTTTAATTGCTATGGTTTCTACCTCTTGATACAGAAAACCAAGAAAGTAAAAGTCACTGCATAGGTTATGCGTAGCAAATGTGTGAACAAATGCCAGGATGAATGATGGCATCCTAACCAACCATCTCTCCTGCCTGTTTCATCGTTATCCCCTCCTCACAGGCATACAGGCATACCTGTAGCTAAGGTGAAAATGCCACATGGCAGGAAATGCAAAGCCATCCCTGGCCAGGCTGACCTCTGTGCTCACCTCCTTGTGCCTCCACCCCATCCAGAGAAAGGACACCCTAATTGTGACTGGTGGTCTCACTATCCAACTCTCCAAATAGACTAAGTTTCAATAGGGCAGAAATCTTGTTTCCTTCCCTGCTTGATTTATATGGCCTGAAACATGGCATGCATTCAGTGGGGCTGCCATGGTGAGACGTTGGGAAGCTGTCCTCCCCTGCACTCACTCAGGCCACACACCATCATCCTGGGACAAATGCCTACCCAATCAGGGCCCCTCAAGTCTTGCCAGCTGGCAACCTGGTAGGGGATACCTCCAGCCTCCCCATCTGTGCCCTTAAAAGAACACCTGGCACTGGGAATCTGGTTAAGAGGAGAGCAAACTCACCCCTGCAGAAGTTTACAATAGCTGATGCCAGACTGGGTAAAGATAGAAGAGTTGTTCCTGAGGATAGGGGGCATGGATTTGTCATGTTCCGATGAACTAAGAGAACCTCACCAGCAGTCAAGCAGAAGTGCAGGTGAGAACTAGCAAAGGGTCAGTGCCGAGGGAGGGTCTGAGCAAGTGAAGGATGCAATCTGCCACGCACTGGGAAGAGTGATGTGGGGGACAGACTGGAAGGGCAAGATGAAGCTACGGACAGATGCAGTGCAGCTAGCATGGGCCAGGCACAGGGATGGCAATAGCTGACTCCTACACTGGAAGGCCTTCCTCCCCCCATGGCAGACTCCTACAGAACCTCAAAGGCTCAGCTCAAACCAGTAAGATCAAAAAATGACAAGGAGAGATTTCCACTCTACAATGTTAAACAAGAAAGTAACCTGTGGACCTCCCCACCGGTGATTCCACTAATGTTAACACTTTAAAACCATAAACCTCTCCGGTATATATGTGTGTGAGCGTACGCAGGAGCTGTTATAAATGTTCAGAAATGGCGCCTGAAGAACCAACCCCCAATGGGCAAACCTGGGTAAAGTAACTGGAGGCCAACATCGTTTTTTTCTTTTATAAATCTCTACATACCGTCAGATATCTGGGAAGCTGGGGAACGGCCATTTGTTACCACTGCAACTTTTCAAAGGGACTATTTTCATTGCCAGCACGTGTTTTTAAAAAGGTTGGTCAGGGTTCCCCAGACCCGGCAGCTCCATTCCCGCGCCCGCCGCCCTCCCCCCCCCCACACACCCACCCACCCGGCTGTCAGGTGTCCTGAGGAAGCTACAGGAGAGAACATTCTGGGGAGTGGGATCAGATCAGGCCAGAGCCCTGTCGCCAGGGCAATCCTGCAGAGCCTTCGGCCGTGTAAGGGTCTGCACTTTAATCCTGGAGTGTGGAGTGCCCTCCCGGAGCACTCTCACATACAGACGGCAGGACGCGTAGTGGGAGCAAAGAGGGAATTCAGGCCTGGGCTACGGAAATTGACCTCCGCAGAGGAAGTAAGAACAGTTTTGAAAGAGCTTGGTTGGGTATCCATCTAAAAGGGAACTGCTGTAGAGAAGCCCGAGAAATTCGGCTCAGGGAGGTTAACAGCGCCCATTGGAGGGCAGAACCGGAGGAGCGGCCAAAGACGAACTCAGCCCGGAATCATTTCCGGGTCAGGATGCGATCATGGAACACTCCGCATCCCAAGCGCCCCGGATCCCCTTCCTCGAGGACTAACAGGGCTTTCTGGGAAACCGGCGGTGCTTCTGTTCACCACTTCCGCTGCCGCCCTCCGCCGGGCGGCACACACCCTGACCCAGGCCTTTTCGAATACTTGTGGCTGCACTTCGCGACTCACGCACACACTCCCCACCCCCGGGAGCCACACGTGACCGCTCCACTGTGCAGGGACAGCAACCAACCCCAGCCTGGCAACGAGAACCAGAAGCTGCCAGCCCCTCCACTGACGCTTCCGGCGCCTGTGCCCTTCCCCTCGCGTGCGACCCCCGCCCCCCACTCGACCATTCCGCGCAAAAACGCCAAGAGGTGAGGGAAACTGGCGTCAGGTGCTTCTAGTCTCTATGGAAACGGCCCACGCCCGGAAGTGAAAGGCGCGGAAGACAGTCTGTTGGCCAGGCTCTCTGGTAAATGTAGTTCCCAAGAGTGTCGGAGAACCAGCCTGTAGAATTGCAGGCACTGCATTTCCCAGAAGACACCGGGTTTCCCTGATCCACCACCAGGGCCACTCTGAAATGTTCAGGGGCCTGGGAAGGCTGCTGGTCGAAGAATCCAGGGTCTCCCGCATCGCGTTTGTTGAGGGTCAGGCGCTGTCCCTGGCTCTGAAAAAACAAGCCCTGTTGCCTGGACCGGCCCATGCGTGCCTCATCTCCGCTACACAACGCCTGGATGACCACGATTGGCTGGTCATGTAACTATTCCTTCCACACATTCAGATTTGGCCTTAACGATTCCCACCTGGTCACCTGTCTCCTTCAGCTGCTGTACCGCATTCAGCCTCCACAGAGGATACCCCTTTCTCCTGGTCTTTAGGCTTCACCAATCATCACCCCACTACACTGGGCTGCCTCTGTCAAGCCCCTCTGTAACACGCAGCATTTTGAAATGACTAGTTTCTTGTCAGCAAGGTCCCTGAAAGCTAAGATACCATTTCCCCAGAAAGCCTATCTATTATGTCCTACCCTCTATCCCGGGCTAGGTGGGGGTCTCTCCTGAGTCACCTGTCATAGCCTTGTTGAGTTAGGGACAAACAGGGCTAGGTAGGGCGCCACGGAAGCACACACAAAATCCTAAAACTGCTGAGTTGTAAGGAAACCAGAGATTAAGGAACAAGCCAGACCACCCTGCCCTAAGGTGTGGGTGGGGAGGGTGTCTTGTAATAACAGCTACTTGTGACCAACAAAGAATAACCAGACCCCAAAGAAGTATGCCATTAAAGATGTTATCAATAGTCCTTACTCAATGTGATGTCAATAGATAATGTTAAAAGGGTTTAGGGAAAAAAAAAAAGGGGTTTAGGTTCCCAGATTAGGCTTCCAATAAAAGACCAACCCTACAAGCCCTCAGGGGCAACCCTGTTGGGACCCCTCTCACTCCTGAGAGCTTTCTCTGTTTCTTTACTTATAAACTTTTATCACTTTACTCACTCTCCTGTGTCCACGAGATTCATTCTTCGACTCCGTGAGACAAGAACCAAGCTCTCCCGTATCATTGTCACATAGAATGCAATAACTTCTGGACTGGCAGCTCCTGAAGTCAGTCTCACTCTGGTCTCCTCAACACCTGGCATATTACAAGTACTCACAAATTGTGCAATCAATTAATCCAGTCTGTCACCAGAATCCTAAGAAAAGCTTCCCTTCTCTTTGTCATCCCTCTTACCACTTTCCCCAGGAAAGCAAGCATGGGGCCTCATATGACCTTTCTCCCAATAAGGCTGGCCGTTCAAGTCTCTCCCTGGCCCCCAGCCCCTGTGATATGACAGCAAGCCCATCAATGCAGTGTTAGCTGACAGAAGTAGCAGGAATCCTTTCTCTCATCTTTATTACTTGGTGTGAGTGTGTGTATGTGCACTTGTATTTGAAAGGAGTTCCAAAGCCCAGACACCCCTGTCCCACCACCTATGGCTCATGCAGCTCATGTGTTTTGGTGACCCAGGTGGTATTTCTGCAGTCAGATGGACACCCCACAATGCCCGTTGTTACAGTTTGAGGGACAGAAAAACAAACTGGAATTAGGGGAGATAATAAAACTGTGTGTGTGTGGGTGTCCATCAGAATCAGAGCTTTGGATCTAACTCAGGGAGAGGCTGGGCTGTAACTAATGTACTAGGAGTTAACCCTGAGTTGATCACTGAGTTCTTAGGAGTGGATGGTATTTTTCAAAGAGCACCCGAATAGGGAGACCATCACAGTCACAAAAGCCTCAACCTCAGAGGATGGAAGGAAGCCAAGACAACTATACCACAGAAACTCAGGAAGAAAACATCTCCAAAGGAAGTGATCCCTGGTATCAAAATCCACAGTATCAAAGTGCTCAGGCACAGAGAAGGTACCAGAGACCCGGGTCAACAGAGGCCATGGAAGCCAGAAGACGTGAGGATGGCATGGAAAGTGAGAACGGACATGCCCAGAACAGGAAACCCTCATCTAAAGTTGGCAAGGAAGGGTCACAACGGTGCAGGGAGAGGTCAAGTTTGGAAAATGGAAGAGGCTGATCTTACTTCTGGCCTCTCACCACAAGGAAAGCTGCCCTGGCAGGCTATGCTGGGCAACTACCATACTACAGGATGTGTCCCTGTCATGGGAGGGCACTCCTGGGCCCTACAATTCATCTGCCAATCAGAGACCACCACCCTTCTGTTCCCCAAGCCTGGAGCTGTATGTCACTATACAGAGACCACAGATCATGAGATATGAGAACCATGTGGGAGAAGTAGCAGTATCTGACCTCCAGAAACAAAACATCACTAGACAGAGATCACATGAGGTCAAGTCCAAGCCCCAAATCATACAGGACAGCCAGAGGTCTGCCCTTCTGGACGTGTGCCCTTAACCACTTCTCTACCCTCTACGGGCCCTACTTGGGGCAAAGGCAGGTTTCCTGCCAACTCCCTTGCTGCCACTGCAGTGAGGCCTCCTGAGGATGCAGCTGCCCGAGCCTGTCGCCTCCCTTCCCAGTGCAGCTCCCAGAGGTGGGCAAGGGCACAGTGGACACCCCGAGAGACCCGCAGGCTGCGCTCCCGGTTTGGATCATTCTCCATGAGGACTCGTAAACCAGCAGCAAAGTGAGACAGGGCCTGGGCCAGGTGCTCGGGGCTCAGAGCACCCACACCAGCTTCCTCAGTCCTTGCACCCACCACAGCCTCTGTGAAATCTGGCTCTGGTTTTCTGGAAACTGAGCCTTTCCCTGCCTCCCAAGGCAACCCAGAGCCACTGATGTCCCCATCTTCTGTATCCTGGGGGATGCCGTGGCGGGGGGGCTCCCCATGGGCCTGCAGTAGGTTGGCAACATCAGCCTCAGCTGCATCTCCAAGGCCCACATGGCTAGCTAGTGCAACAATGCTGCGGCGGAGCTGAGGCACAGTGTCAGGCTCGGGTGTGCCAGCAGGGACACACTCGGGCCAGAGCTTTCTCCAGGCACTGTTCATGGTGACAGGCTGCAGCTCTGCCCAGGCTTCGGCTATATTGTCCACAGCGGTCACAACAGTATAGCTTCGCCAGAACTCCTGCACAGAGGGTCGGTCTTCACCAGCTGTCTCCTGGACTAGCTGGCTGAGCATGCGGCGCAGGTAATAGGCCTTGAATGTGGCAATGACACCCTGGTTCATGGGCTGGATCAGGGCCGATGTGTTCTTGGGCAGGAATTCAACTCTCACATGGGCTGAGAGGCCATCCAGGTGAGCAGGGTGGCAGGGCGCGCCATCCAGGAGCAACAGGGCACGGTGTGGGAGGCCGTGGCTGGCACAGTAGTTCTCTACAGCAGGGCAGAAGCAGCCAGTAAACCACTCCTGGAAGATGCTGGGTGTCAGCCAGTCATTGCGATTTGAGCGCCAGACCACAGGAAGGCTGGCCTTGGAGCAGCCCTTGAGAGCACGTGGGTTCTCTGAGGGGTACACCAGCAGAGGCTTCAGTTTGAAATCACCAGCTGCATTGCCACCAAGCAGCAGGGTCAGGTGGTCCTTAGAGGCCTTGAGGCCAGGCCCAGCTGCCCCTTCCAGTGCCAGCAGCATGCGCTCTGGGAGCCGCTTCCAGAACAGGCCCGTCTCGTCCACGTTGAAGACTTGGTGTGGTGAGTAGCAGCCTTCCTCCAGAATGGTGCGCAGCACTAGGGGGTAGTGGGCAGCAGCCTGGGTGTCAGCCACGGATGGCTCATCTGTCAAAAGCACATTGTGGCGAGCCTTGAATCGGGCAAACCAGCCATTACTGGCCCCAAAGGTCTCAGCCTGAGTGCCATTGCCCTGCTCATGCTGCAGCTGCACAAAGAGCCGTCGTGCCTTATCCTGAATGAGCAGTGTGCTGATGGGCAGGTTCTGCCGCTTTTGCTCCTCAATCCATAGGCTGAGCAAGCGTTCCATATGGCCCATCACCACACCCCGGCAGCGGGTCAGCTGTGTGGCACTGACAGGTGTGGCTGCCTGAGAATTGGCCCGGATCTTGTCCTTGTTGACACGGATCGAAGCGACGGTAGAGGTGGCCAGCCCCAGGGCTCGGGCAATCTGAGTTAGCTTCTCACCTTCCTCAAACCTCCGAAGCACCTCTAACTTTACATGCAGTGTGATGGACTTTCGGTCCCGCTTGGCACTGTGGCGGAGACCAATCCCACCAAGGGGTGCCTTCCCTGACACTTGCAGCCGGGGAGTTGTCTTCATTCCGCCTCCCTGAGCCACGTGCCTTGATGAGGTCTCTCCCCAGTGCCTGTCCAGTGTGTGCCCACAATGGCAGCCTCTTGGCCTCTCCTGCCACACCTGCCTCTACCTGTAGGACAAGGACACATGGGCATTAATGCGTGAGTACTTGGAAGTCCCAACTACTAGCTGGCCTTCCCATGCTCTGACAACAGAGTACTCCCCACTGCTGACCATTGCCTCAGAGGCATGCCCAGTCCCTTCTTTCCCGACTGCTAAAAACACTGCACACTCACTTCCAAGCATTCTTTATATCTAGAGGAGCATGTCACTTAGTTTTAACTTATGAGATCAAGAGAATCTGCTAGGAGATTCTGCTCTCTTCCCCTAGCAGACCTCTTGCAACCATGAGATAGTCTAGACACTGCGATGCAGGCCAACTGCTTCTGCTGGGCCAGTGGGGCTGCGGGTCTTCCTCATCTCCTGCCTTACAGTGCCTTTTTCCGGAGGTGGCACTAGGCATCCTAATCCCTATGAATAAGTTACCTTACATGGCAAAAAGGATATTGTGGGTGTGATTAAATTAATAATCTTGAGATGGGGAGATTATCTTGGTTTATTCAAATGGGTCCTAAATGTAATCAGAGGGGTTCTTGCAAGAGGAGGCAAAAGATTTCACTCAGAAGAAGGCAAGTGACCACTGAAGCCTAGAACCTCCAGAAAGAACTAGCCCTGCTGATACCTTGATTTTACCCATGGAGATCCATCTCAGATTTCTGACCTCCAAATCTCTAAGATAATACATATTTGTTGTTTTAAACCCCTCATTTTTTCAGTAATATGTTACACCAGTCATAAACTAAAGCAGAAGGAAGCCAACCTAATTCATGCCATCAATCATAGAGCACCTGGGAATAGAGGACAAAGGTGGTTCTCCACACAGTAGCCACAAAGATTCAGTAAGCACTATGATCCTACCCCTGCTCTGCTCAGAGACCTCCCAGCTGTAAGTAAAAGCCACAATCCTCACCAAGCACTTGGTGAAGCACCTCAAAGCCTCCTCCTTTACTTTGTTCACTCCTGCCCACATCCTTGGGGCCAACTAAGTGTGCTCCTGTTTCCTTCCGCCCAGGGCCCAGTTCTTCCCTGTTATCTGCATGGCCTGTTCCCTCTCCTACAGATCTCTGCTCAAAAGTAACCTAATCAAAGAGGCCTTCCCCATCGACATTTTTTTGGTGCATCTGTCACATGCTGCCTGAAGATAGTAGCTGTGTCTGCTGATCTTTCCCTTGTGTCCAGGCCCAGGAATAGTGTGTGCAGTAGTGGTTTGCTGAAGAAATTATTAAATAAAGTGCAGCGGTGGGAGGCAGGTTTTTCACCTTGTCCCTTTTGCATTTTGAACCATGAGAAAGTAGCACCTGATCAAAAAAAAATTTTTTTTGAAGGACTGCCTGTGAAAGCATGGACAAATGAGTGACAAGTCTGTTTTTGCGCCGACTATGGCACCTATAGGTATAGCATCAATACCTTCAATGATCCATGGGCTGCACATGCTTGAAACAAGGTAGTACAGGCCACAGGACCCTCGAGCCTGGGACGCAGAGATAGGTGGGTGGGCATGGGAAAGGCTCCTCTAGCTTGGAAGGAGTCTCGGGATTCTGAACCACTCACGCCCCATTGTTCTTTCTCCAACATCCATCCCTTCCTCTGCTCACCCAAAAATTTTAATTAATTCACCGATATGTTCATTCATTCATTCCCTCTTTCACTCTTGAGAGAAAGTCTCCAAGCCCCAAGCGGAGAGGCTCACTGCCCAAGGTCTGGATGGGAGACAGGGCTCGTCCCGGTGAGACTACAATTCCCCGACAGCCGCGGGGCCGCGGGAAGCTCCGATTGGCCCATCCGCGCCCATCCGGCTGAGCGCGCAGCGGCCTCTCTCCATTCCCATCCCGCCTTTCGGAACCAAGGGAAACGGCGTCCCAGCCCCCGCCACCGGAGACCGGACCCCCGCGCGGCCGACCGTCCTCACCTCCAGACCGCGACGCGGGCCAGCTGCTTCTGCTGGGCCGGTGGGGCTGTGGCTCTTCCCCATCTCCTGCCTTACAGTGCCTTTTTCTGGAGGCGGCTGAGCTCAGCCTCCATGTTATCCGCGGAGACGGCCGACTGACCGGGACTGGCGAGATTGGAGGAGTCCCGCCCCTGACGGCTCTGAGCCCTGCGCCCGGCGCTCCCAGGCCGGCCGGAAAATGTAGTTCGGCGACGGGGGCGCTGCGCGTAGAGTCCAGCCGGGGGCGCCGGAGGCTTTCTCTGCCCGAAGCTGCTTCATTTCTCTCGAATTTTTCCCGCCGCCTACTTTGTGTGACTTTCCATCATCCTCCCTATGTCCTTTCCTTCCCGGCTATGTCCGTTTTCTTTTTCTCTCGGTTTGTCTCCCATCCTGAAGAATTCATTCCGCTCATACTGTCAAATATTTTTTAAAAGTTAAAAATAAGCTCTATGATTGCGTGTCAAAAAGTTATTTACCTCATGGAGGGAACTAGCAGGATGACATAGGTGGTTCCAGAAAGATGAGAAAGAACAGAAAAGGTGAGAAAAAGGAGCACTGAAATAAAAGCCCAAAGTCGAATTAGTAGTGCCCCACAGGTGGGGGCCCGGGTGTCTCAGTTTCTGCTCGGTGTCCTAGAGGTGATATACAACTCTAACCACAAGCGTTTGCAGCCTGGATTCTGATCAAAAGGTACTTAAGAGGGAGGGCAGCCCCGGTGGCGCAGCGGTTTAGCGCCACCTGCAGCTCAGGGCGTGATCCTGAAGACCTGGGATCGAGTCCCACGTCAGGCTCTCTGCGTGGAGCCTGCTTCTCCCCCTGCCTCTCTCTCTCCCTGCATCTCTATGAATAAATAAATAAAAAAAATTTTTTTAAGGTACTTAAGAGAGAAAGTGTTACTTCGTTTTCGGGAATCAGAAGCTGGCTTGATAGACAATGCCAGGAAACGCAGAGAGGGCTCCCAATCATCTTTTTGTCCTATTGTCAAAATTTTTAAAAGACTTTATTATTTATTTATTCATGAGAGACACAGACTAAAAGAGAGAGGCAGAGACACGGGCAGAGGGAGAAGCAGCCTCCTCGCAGGGAGCTCGATGCGAGACTCAATCCCGCATTCCGGGATCAGACCTGAGCAGAAGACAGGCGCCCAACCGCTGAGCCACCCAGGCGTCCCCCGTCAAATTTTGGATAAGTTTTCCTAACAAGTCTACCTCCAACTGTCTCACTTCTTGCTGTCCCCCTTCTCTAGGTCTTTGAAAACTCTCCATCTTTGCTGTATTTCAAAGTTTTGTCCCTTTCTCTCCTCTTGTCTCTCTGTATGCCAGTATTCCTTGTCTATCTCTTGAATCTCGATATTTGCACTGTCTTTGTGAATCTATTCTCTCTCACCCTCTTTGTCTCTTTCATATCCATCCCTTCCTGATCTCCCTCCCTCTTTCTAACTTTTCTGACACTCCTGTCTAACCGGCCCTGACTCTCTGATCCTCTGGCTTCTTTTCACATTCTCTAGGTCTCTGAGAGTAGATATTCCTCTCTGTTGACTTTCTTTCTTACCAGTGTCTCAGTCTCTGTATCTGTTCAATTACTTTGTTTTTTTTTTTTTAAATCTTTTTTTTTTTTTTTTTTTTTATGATAGTTACACACAGAGAGAGAGAGACAGAGACACAGGCAGAGAGAGAAGCAGGCTCCATGCACCAGGAGCCCGATGTGGGATTCGATCCCGGGTCTCCAGGATCACACCCTGGGCCAAAGGCAGGCGCCAAACCGCTGCGCCACCCAGGGATCCCTGTTCAATTACTTTGAACACTGCCTCTCCTCAGCTCTCTCTCTGCCCCCAGTGGGCCCTTGGCCTCTCCTTGCCCTGTCTTTGTGTCTGTCTCTCCTCACTGTCTTGCTCGGCTTCTCTGCCCCTGTCGGCTACCCAAGCCCTTACCCCACGACCCCCATCGCCTCTCAAACGCCCACCAGGTCCCGCAAGGTCGTGCTGAAGACCTACGGGTTGGCCCAACCGGTTACCATGGAGTCTCCCAGGCCCGCCTACCCGCTCACCAACACAAAGGAACGGCGTCGCGCGACGCAAGCGCGCACGGACGGCGCATCCGACTACACTTCCCAGAAAGCCCTGGGCCGAGCCTCTTTTCAATTTGAAGTCCGAGCGGGCGGTGGAGGCGGTGCCCCACCTTTTCTGCAGGTGGTTTCCATGGAGATGTGATCTGACGGCGTCGTAGCGAGAGCGGTAATTGGTGCAGAACCCTGCTAATCTCTGGAAGGCCCGTAAAGAATTGAGGAAAACGTGGTGGGGGGCATGCGCGGTTGGGAAGACGGTGCTGCTGTCCGCTGTCCCCAAAGAAGGTTGCGCACGTCGACGGGGCATGGACGCCTGGATCTGAGGCGGGGAGCGCGGGAAGAGGCGGACGGTCGTCTGATCTGATCTTTGCAACAACGCTACCCCGGGGAACAGGGGAGAGGGTGGAAAAGGAGGCGAGGGTAGGGGAAGGGCAAGGTGGCACTCGGGCTGATGCGTGGAGCATTCTGGGAGACATAGTCCGGCCGGGGAGGGGGAAGTCGGCGAGTGCGCATGCTTAGGAGCGCGGAGCGGCCGGCTGAGCGTGGAGGTGAGGGCGGAGGCCTCCCGACGGGGAAGGCTTGGGCAGGGACCCGGTTGGTGGCTGCGGATTGTTGGCTGCGGACTCTTGGATTCCAGCTATCCAGCGGGATCTGGAGCGCGGAGTAGGGGCCTAGGCACTCATTCTCAGCGAGCCGGGCGCTGTCGCGCGACGCTCTTCACTCACTGCATTACCACAGCTACAAGGACTGGGAGCCCCGCCCCCTGGTTGCCATGGCGGCACTTGACCTGCCTGGGGAGGTAGGGATGGGATGCTCTCTAAAGTGGAAGTTGCCCTCCAAGATTTCTGGTAACTGTAGTTCAGAAAGCTTCGCAGTGGCTAGCTGGCTTAAAAACGGTCCAACTTTCTCCCAAGGTTGCAGGTCGGAAGTTTGACTCACGGGATCCAGAGGCCCTGGAAATCGAATCTACTCACTTAATAAACTCAGATTCCTTCACAAAACCCGCACATTACTCCCAGCTGCGAAAGGTGCAGCAATGGCGGGGAAGGGGAGGGGCATCCCCACTTATCGGGGATGGTAAAGATGGGGAAACTGAGGTTCACAGAAATCTGCCAAGGTTACATAGCTAATAGGCAAGATCAGATTTTCCCACCTTGCTTGCAGGCACCTGGTCCAGTTGTTTTGGGACCTTTTTGGGTCCGTAAGCTCCCATCACCACCTAAACCCGCCTAAATCGGGAAGCTAAAGAGATGGTGGGGCATTACCTTGTGTGATAAGTTGGGCCGGTTCAGAGGTTGAGGCTGAATGGGGGTGAGGGGAAGCTGCCTTGCCCAGTTGATCTTGCCCATCTCTGGGGGTGGGGAACAGATAGAGGCTGCCCTATGGGACTGAGCGCAGAAGGGAATGGTCTGAGAGACTAGATGGGAGAGTGGGTGGTGCAATGATGGGCTGGTATTGGGTGGGCATGGGAAGTCCTGGGGGGTGGGTGGTAGTGGCACTTACATTGCAGATGTCATTTACTTGGCAGGGGGAGAGCCACAAGGCAGGGATGAGGTGGTGTGTGTTGAAGGGCAGGATTTAGGGAAGAAGGAGTGCTTACTGTGCCTAAGAAGCACCCTATATATGGAGAAAAGGAATGCCAGAGACTGTGTAAGTCTCAGCTAGAGACCAGAGACACAGATGTCTAGCATGTGACCACCTCTCTGTGCCTCAGTTTTCTCATCTGCCTTCCACTCGGTGCAGGTCTGAAGATGGAACAACGAAGCATACAGTAGATGCTTAATAAGCATTTGCTGCCACAGTTTCTCCCTGCAGTAGCCTCATCATATTCCTCTCCTAGGGGAAGATATCCTCGGAACCCCAGCCCAGTCTTTCCAATGAGACCCGCAGCACTAGGCTCCCCAGGTCACACATCACTGGAAGATGAGGGACCTGTCATGGTGAAGCTGGAGGACTCTGAGGAGGAGGGTGAGGCCACCCGGTGGGATCCTGGCCCAGAGGCTGCGCGCCAGCGTTTTCGACACTTCCACTATGAGGAGGCAGTGGGTCCCCAAGAGGCCCTGGCCCAGCTCCGGGAGCTATGCTGCCAGTGGCTGCGACCAGAGGTGCACTCCAAGGAGCAGATGCTGGAGCTCCTGGTACTGGAACAGTTCCTGTGTGCACTGCCCCCTGAGATCCAAGCTTGCGTGGAGGGACAGCAGCCAGGCAGCCCTGAGGAGGCCGCTGCCCTGGTTGAGGGGCTGCGCCGGGAGCCAGGAGGCCCCCGGAGATGGGTGAGTCAGTGGTCCTGAGCCAGGGCCCAGGCTGGAACCGCATCCAGCTCTGCCTCATCCTGGGGAGTGCCATGCTCAGCCAGACACCTGTTCCTTGTGGTTTGGAAGTGGCTCCCTTGGAGTAGACCTTGTGTGAGAGTAGACAAGGTTCCACAGCCAGCCTCTCAGGCCCATCCCTATATCAGCTGGAGTCATGGACATGGAAGGGATGCAGGGTGGGGAGCAAGGGAGACCAATAGGCATTCATGGGTGTAAGCAGCAGGAGAGCAAACTGCACGTGGTCCCTTCACTCCTCAGTGCTGAGGGGATGTGGGTCCTTGAGAATCTAGTGGGTCAGGTCCTGTGATGGGGTAGATGCCCATGAACCTCCTGCTTGTGCCCAGCCCGACTCTCTGCATGGGCCCCTGATGGTGGGGGACACCTCCCCAGGTCACAGTCCAAGTGCAGGGTCAGGAGGTGCTATCAGAGAAGATGGAGCCCTCCAACTTCCAGCCCCTCCTTCAAACCAAGCCTCAGACTCCAGAATGTGGCCCTAGGACACCATCTGAAGTCAGACAAGAGTCACCACTTGGCCTTCGGGTGAAAGAGGAGCCCACGGTTACAGAGAACCGAGGTAAGGGTGGGAAAGGCATGCATGATCCAAAGCCTGATTGAGTAGACCAGAGTTGCCTGGTGTCAATAGCCTAAAGGTCACCTGGGTAGAACTGTTCTTATGCAGTGGTGTCCCCTACATCCTGCCTAGCCAGTGGCCATCTGCTCATCACATGCCAAGTGTGACTGTCACAGCTATGGTTCTGTGTTCTCCCCTGACATGTTGGGGTTTTGGCTTGGGAGGGCATGTGGGGTTTACTCTCCAAGGAGCTCCATCGGGAGATAATAGCTGGTCTCTGGGGAGCAGGCAGCAGGCTTGAATATGGGTGGGTATGGCTGAAGGAGGACCTCAGGGTGTTGGGAGGTATGCCCCTCCCTATTTTACTCCTTCCAGGCAGATGCTAGAGCTGGCCACCCACACTCTCCATCATTCCTTTGTGGACCCTAGTGCAGTGCTTCTCTCCACTCTCACTGGCCATCCTGCTCAGGGCTCATTCAGGGGTGCAGGGCACAGACCTGAGCCTGTCTCATCCTGTACAGCTTTTCCTATGGCCTTCCAGGGGGTTCTGCCTTACTCCAACCTCAAGGTGGATTCCAGCATCTGGCATACCACTGAGGAGGGCACTGGGGTGGGGACACCCTTGGGCCACCTGACCCCAACCTTCCTCTACAGAGCTTCTGGATTCTGGGCCTCTAGCCACTCCCCAGGAAGCCACTTCTACTCTCCTGCCTAAAGAGGCCCAGGTGAGTCCCATACAGGCCATGCTCCTCTCTCTGGGGAGCCTCAGTGGGTGGGGGTCAGGTAGGTCCCTCCCTAAGCCTGGCTGGGCAGACGAGCAGTGACCACTGTGGTTTCAGGGCTGTGAGATAGTGCTGGACCAGGCCTCTCCCCACAGCGAGACTGGGCTTGAGGGGCCTTCATGGAGGGTGCATCCTGGGGCCCTGTGGCAGGAGGAAGCTGGGGGCATCTTCCCTCCAGGTGAGTGAGACCGGGCATGGTGGGCCTGGGCCCTCTGCATGGGCAGCACCACATCTACCTATCCCACTCCTGGCCCTGCTCATGTGGCCCTCTTACTCCAGTATCTCTAGGCTCCTCCATTCTATGGACTGTTCCTTCTCTGCTCTCCACTGGCATGGAGTAGGCTGCTGGGGTTTCCATTAAGCCCTCTGCTGACTTCAGGTTCCTTCCAGCTGCTGCTCCTCACCACAGTAAAACCTCTAGAGAGCAGAGCCTGTTTTTACCATATCCCCAACTTCTCCCAGCCCTGGCATCCTGGATGGCCCATAGATTCTAGGTTTGCATTCCTACTGATTGAGTAGCAGGGGAGGGAGGGTCTGGATCTGGCAAAGACAGCAGGTTAGTGGACAGTGGGTGGGCATGGATCAAGCAGGACAGCAGGCCCCTCAGCTGTACTGCTCTCAGTCTGCCATCAGCCAGTTTCCCTGCCTCTTCTTCCTTGTTTCTTAGACCCCTCCTCTTTCTTGGTTTACTCTCTTATTCTGGCGGACCTTCCTGCAAACTCTGGTATGGGAGATAAAAAGTTTTGAGATGCTACATCTCTAAAACACACTTACTTAACATTCTATATTAGGTTAGTTGGGCTGCATGAAGAATTTTTATTAATTAAATTTCAAAGCTTTTTCATCATCATTGTTGATAAGCCCTTTCAGTTTGAAAATTCCTTTCTCTCAATTATGGGAAACGCTTGAATTGTTTCTCTGATTTCCTTTCCCTCTATTGTTCCTTGTTTCTGGAATGTGTATCACTTCACTGTTGGCTATATTGCTTCCTTGGTATGGTGTCTCACCCTCCACCCAGCCTTTTGCCAGGATGGAAGAAGAGATCCAGGCATCAGAGCTATAGCAGTGCCCACTATTTGCTTAGAATTCTGTGCTGACAGAGCCCAGGGCTGTTCCATGCAATAGTCCTGCCCACCTTCTGCTTCTGAACAGTCTCCTCAACATGCTTGGTGCCCCTGTCCCATCACCTCCATGGCCAGAGCTACCTGGTACTTCTAACTCCCAAAATTTTCAAGTCGTCTTTAAGGTCAAACTGATTTTTTTCCCTCCTTTTCCTCACTGCTGGCTTGGTATTCACCTTCTACAATCTGCTACAAGGTTACTATTTACCCTTCAGCTTTCCAGAATAGAAGATGTCAGGAGTTTGTTTCCTTTCCTCTTCTTTAATCTTTGTGGATATTATGCCTTAAGAAACAGAAAGCTTTGTTGTGGTTTTTACTGTTGTCTCAGGATGGAACAAACATAGATACCCAGAATTCCTTATTCACTATGTTTTGTCAATAAGGATTCTCATCATTCGTTTTTCATCATGTCCTTGTTTTGTGGATGCTGATCCATCCTTCGAGGATTTGGACATATTTCAGTGCCCTTTCCAGGCTGGTTAGCTAGTTTGGTTTCTTCAGGTGTGAATTCTCTTTTTTATTTTTATTTTTTTTTTAATTTTTATTTATTTATGATAGTCACCCAGAGAGAGAGAGAGAAAGGCAGAGACATAGGCAGAGGGAGAAGCAGGCTCCATGCAGCGAGCCTGACGTGGGATTCGACCTGACGTGGGATTCGTCTCCAGGATCGTGCCCTGGGCCAAAGGCAGGCGCCAAACCGCTGCGCCACCCAGGGATCCCAGGTGTGAATTCTCCAACCATTGACAGTCTGCCCTTCATAGCTATAGAAGCTTCTTATTTGTCTCTACCCTAAGTATCATGGTAGGTGAGTCTGCCACAGGATCCATCATAACCCTGAAATGGAAAGATCATCTGGGCCCCAGGACGTTGAGTGAAGATACTTCTGGAACCCAGCCAAAGCAAGCAGCTTATTCTTGGCCAGCTGTGTGGATCAACTGTACTAACCTAGCCCATATCCTCAAACTCCAGCTTCATGATAGAGCCTGGCTTTAATCCCTAGGTCTAATGACCCAGGAGCTTTACAGCTCACTGCACAGGCTCAGGATTCCTTTATTTATTTATTTATTTTTTAATGACACAGAGTCAGAGACACAGGCAGAGGAAGAAGCAGGCTCCATGCAGGGAGCCTGATGTGGGACTCGATCCTGGTACTCCAGGATCACACCCTGAGCCAAAGGCAGATGCTCAACCGCTGAGCCACCGAGGCATCCCCAGGCTGAGGATTCCTAAACCTCACCAACTGTCCTTTCTTCCTTTGAAGTAGCCCAAAATATTTTAAAATTTTTTCTCAGGTTCTGTTGTCATTTCTGGACATTGGAGTTGAAAGAATAGGATCTAGCATATCCCCCATCTGCTGTTTTAGTCTTCAGCTGGCTGGCCAGGCTTAGCCTTGTGCTTTGTGGCTGACCACTGCCTCCAGATTGGACCTGCTTCTCTCAATTCACAACCCCACAGTCTTTCAGTTTTCTCCATCCACACCAGTGGCACCACCTCAGACTCCATGGTGGGTTCCTTCTCAGTCTCTCCATTGACAACTGCAGCTCCCAGCTTCAAACACTGATTCCCTTCAGTTACCTTGGTCTCTCCATCAGGACCCCTGCCTGCTCTCCTTGCCCCTCAACTGACCATCTCTGCAGCCATTGTTTTCATCATGTTATTTTGCATAGCTAATGATATGATAGAAAATTCAAAAGGCACAAGGGAGTACACAGTAGAATGCCCCTCCCTGTCCTGCCTGTGTTACACAGTCTTGTTTCTCAGTAGCCAACATTATCATCTTGGGTGTTCTTCCAAAAAGATTTTGTTCATAAAAGAGCAGACACAAATTCAAGTTCATATTTCTTCCCTTTAAAACACATGTGAAGGCCTAATCACCAGGTTTCACACCTGACATTTTTTGTGCATCTTCCCACTTCACACAGCAGCAAGTACACTTGTCTCTGAACAGCTGCATGGATCCCAACTGTGGCTCACTGTGGAGATACCTGTTTGTCCTTCAGGCTCCTACTGATATTCCTTTGGAGGAATTTTTCAGTGACGAACTGAAAAACCTCATGTATAGGTCATTTTGGACAGTGGGGAACACAACTGTTGAGGTGCATAAAAGTGAAATTGCTGATCAAAGTATGAGAAGTTTGCCATTTTAATGTAGTTTTGCCCTACTGGCTTCCCATTTAATCTTCACCAGCAAGGCATGCAAACACTTGGGTCCCTCCAAGGAGGGTGTGAAAATGATAGCTGAGTACAGCTCTAACTGGCAGTTTCTTACTAGGAATGAACTCAGCATATTTTATGGAATATAGCATTAGTTACATTTCCTTTCCTATTCACATCATTTGCCTGTTTTTCAGGTCACTGGTCTTCTAAGTTCTTTACTTAGAAGCTTAATTAACCCTTTGCTTCTGGAAAATCTGTCATTCGTTTTTTGGTTCTGAGGTTGTCTTTGCTGTGCACAAATGATTTCCTTTGATGCAGTATAATTTAGGACTTTTCTTTGACATATTACAGACTTTTCTGTCACCGACTGAAGCCCTTGCTATTCTCTTAAGTCTCCTTAACTTCCTTCAGCCTTCCTCTTTCTCTAGCCCCTGCTTCTCAGTTGCATTTGCTCACACCTCCTTCCTCACACAGGATCTAATGCTGGAGTGTTCCAGTGTGGCTAGGACCTGCTCCCTTCCATAGACACCCACTCTTACTTGATCACACACAGGGCCAGGGCTCTGTGTGCCATGCATATACCACAGCACCCATGTTCACATTTCTCTGAAGACTGAGCTTCAGCTCCTGCACCCTATAGCCTGTATGCAGTTTCTGTCCCTCAAATGCCCCATGGACATCTCAAGCAAGGCACATCAGACCAAAGTCCTGCCGCCTACCCTCCTCCCATCCCACCACTCTCAGACCTACTCACACTTCTGTGTATTTGGAAACCATCATCACTAGTGCAGGGCCTCTTGCCCCATATTTGCCCTACAGCACTTCCAGAAAGGCGATTTTTGCAAACTTAAGCCAGGCCTAGAAAGCTTGTCCCAATCTTCTGAATCTTCCCCTTCATGCTAGGTTCTGTCCCATTGTTTCCACCTTAGGGAGGCCTGCACAGATAGAACCCTTGCGCCTGTCACCTCTGGCTCATTGGCTAGTTTCAGGTCCTTCTAGTTCAATCTTTCCCATGGGCCAGAGTGGGTCCAGGCACAGTTCCCTTGGTATGGATCCCTTTGTGCAATGCAGGGTTTGCGCTCCACATGGACAGTGTCTCTGCTGGCCCAGGCACTGTGAGCCCCCACCTCCACATTCCCTGGGACCTCAGCATGGCTGGCCTCACTGACCAACTGCAGTCACCTTCCTGTGAAAGTGGCTTCTCACATGCAGTGGTGCTCCCCAATGGCCCTGGAGGTGAGCAGAAGCCCATGAACGAGGATCCGGGCCAGCTCCTGGGCCCCATACTGGCCAATGCCCGCTGGCGTGTGCCCAGAGGCCGGGGTCGAGGCCAAGACCTAGGCCGCCCCAGCACAGGCCCCGGGGCAGGACGAGGTGGCCGCTGCGACGTTTGCGGGAAGGTGTTCAGCCAACGCAGCAACCTACTGAGGCACCAGAAAATACACACAGGAGAGCGGCCATTCGTGTGTAGCGAGTGCGGTCGAAGCTTCAGCCGAAGCTCACACCTTCTGCGCCATCAACTCACACACACTGAGGAGCGGCCATTTGTGTGCAGCGACTGTGGCCAGGGCTTTGTGCGCAGCGCGCGCCTGGAGGAGCACCGGCGAGTGCACACAGGTGAACAGCCCTTCCACTGTGCTGAGTGCGGCCAGAGCTTTCGGCAGCGCTCCAACCTGTTGCAGCACCAGCGCATCCATGGGGACCCCCCGGGACCGGGCTCTGTGACCACCACGCCCCCTACACCTCCCGGGGCACCGGAGCCCCCAGGCCCCTTCCCCTGCAGTGAGTGCCAGGAGAGTTTCACGCGGCGTGCCGTGCTCCTAGAACACCAGGCAGTGCACACGGGTGACAAATCCTTTGGCTGCGTGGAGTGTGGTGAGCGCTTCGGCCGCCGCTCTGTGCTGCTGCAGCACCGTCGAGTACACAGTGGTGAGCGACCTTTTGCCTGTGCCGAATGCGGCCAGAGCTTCCGGCAGCGCTCCAACCTCACACAGCACCGGCGTATCCACACAGGTGAGCGGCCCTTCGCCTGCACAGAGTGCGGCAAGGCCTTCCGCCAGCGGCCCACACTCACGCAGCACCTGCGCGTGCACACAGGCGAGAAGCCCTTTGCCTGCCCCGAGTGTGGCCAGCGCTTTAGCCAGCGTCTGAAGCTCACGCGCCACCAGCGGACGCACACCGGGGAGAAACCATACCACTGCAGTGAGTGTGGCCTGGGCTTCACACAAGTCTCAAGGCTCACTGAACACCAGCGTATCCACACAGGTGAGCGGCCCTTTGCTTGCCCTGATTGTGGCCAGAGCTTCCGGCAGCATGCTAATCTCACACAACACCGGCGCATCCACACTGGCGAACGGCCCTATGCGTGCCCGGAGTGCGGCAAGGCATTTCGCCAGCGGCCCACACTCACGCAGCACCTGCGCACCCACCGGCGTGAGAAGCCTTTTGCTTGCCAGGACTGTGGCCGCCGCTTCCACCAGAGTACTAAGCTCATCCAGCACCAGCGCATCCATAGTGCAGAGTAAGCAGCATTCACTGTATTTGGCTTTTGGCCTTTTGTTGGGGGAGGGCAGTGTATGCACACAGAAAACTTACCTCACAGGGTTGTTGTGAGGCCTGTGATCAAATTTAGGTACAGGCAGGCCCACCCAGGACCTAGCCTCTAGTAGGTGCTCAATAAATAGTAGACGGAACTTGGGTCTGGGGATCACCCATTCAGTGCCTCCCTACCTGCGTGGGTCAGTCTGCCCACCCCACCCATCCAGCACTTCCCCAACCAGGCAGTCTCTGTGAGAGCCATGGACTCCTAACAGCACCTCCCGACATCTGTGGGTGCCACCTTGTATCATGGCTCCTGTGCTATTTGTCCATGATGCCTTCAGCCCACACAACCATGGGGCCAAGAACTGGCCCAGTTTTCCCCAGCCAGCCAAGATCATCAAGTGCAGTATAAAAAGCAAACTGGCCAGAGCTGGGGATATGTTTTTTAAAACTTTAAACTTAGGAAGCCATTTCTTAGGCATAAAACTAGGTTTTATATGGAGATCGAGATTCTTTCATGCATGTTAACTACCAGCAAGTGCTAAGGTTAGGTCCCCCTTAGGATAGAACCCTGACCAGTCCAGAAATCAATGACCACTGGAGGCCCCAGGCCAGTTCCCTAGCCCTCTAGTGATCATTCACATTCCATGGAGCAGTTGCTGACAAGCCTGGCCAGCTGCACAATCCCCAAGGGTTCCCCCATACTGGGTGGTCTCTATGAGGAATGCATTCACTGGCAAGTCACAGGAAACACAGCTGGCAGCAGCTTCCATGAAAGTATACCTGCCAGTGTAGATTCAATGTCCAGACTGGGATGGCATCTCTGGAACCCTCTAGACTTTTCCTGTGCCATTGACTCTTGGCCCTAGTTATCTTCCCCTTCCATCCCATTGTCCAGGACCTTGGCCTAGTGCCCCCTACACCTCCAACTAGTGGGTACACTGGCTGCCGAAAGCGGGATGAAAAGCAGTGCCAAAGAAAAGACCTTCATGCATCACGATTTGGCTTGGGACCTAAACGCCACTCTGGACAGGTGTTAGCCTGCCCTTGGCCTAAGGGGTTCTAAGAACAATCCTTTGAGCCTCATGTGTCCAAGCTTTTTCCAGGGATATGGCTGGACTTTGCTACAAGACTGAGATCCTGAAATCAGAGAAAGAAGACAAGCCAGCCTTGGCCAGAGATGGCCATCAGCCAATGGCCATCCCAGAGATGTGTTCCCTGCTTCCTTCCCTCCCCTACTCCACCCATCTTTCCACCTCCCCCCTGGCCTAACCCAGCCAGGACCAGGGACACTCTGGCATCTACCACATCTGGCAAAGAACAGCTCCCCATGTGACACAGTCGGAGTTGGGGGGTTGTCCCCTGGGCCCTATGCCAACACTTCCTGTCCTCTCCAACCACAAAGGGAACTCTGAGGACTCTGATCTGGGATATACTAATTAGAGGGGAGGAACACAGTCACTGGGTCCCTAGGTGGAGGCTAGGAGTCAGATTAAGAAGGGCACACAAACAGTGAAGTAGCTAGTATTACGAGGTTAAGGAGTATTCCCAGAACTTTATAAATCCTGTAACATGGATTCTTTTCAATACCTGTGTGAATTTTATACTCAGAAACCAAACAAGAAAGTTCACTTTCATGTTTTTGATCATCATGATGTTTGAAAAACATGGAGAGAAATCTGCACACATATGACTAAGAACTTGAAATTATACACAGGAAAAATTAGAACACACATGAAAGGCTTAGAGACATGAGGCCAAGGCCCCATGTCCAAAGTCCTAAGAAGTCCACAGACCCACCTGCTAAACCAGTCTTCTAAGAAAGAAACATGAAGAGTGATGTGAGAGCCTCCTACAAAAGGCCATTTCTACAATTGGCTAGGGACATACCTGCAAGCCAAGCTTGGGGGTTATGAACTCAAGTACTACCATAGTATCAGCAGGGCTGAGGGCTTGGAGAGAATAACCATTTGGCCTCACTCAGAGCCACTGGGGGAAGCCAGGAGAGGAACCCCTAAGGTACTGGTCATCTGGGAAAGCTACAACAGTGCCCAGCTAACCTGTCCCTGGATCATGAGCCCATACTGTTTGCTCCAAGCACAGCCTCCCTGTGCCACATCCACCCAGTTATTCTAACCCCAAGCTTCCCAAATCTGTCCAATTCCCTTCATCCCCCAGCACTGCTTTGATCCCAGCCACCCATCTCCAGCCTGGAGGCCCATAGCACTCAGCGTCCCTTCCCACTCCTGGTCCCTCCTTTCCAAGAGAGTCCCTAGCTTCCCAGTCACAGGTCCCAAGTGCACTTACACCCTCACTCTTCACCTGTGATATGCTGCCCAATCCCTCCAGGTGCCAGCCCCAGCTTCCTTTAGGACCTCTGATAAGCTGAGCCCTATGCTGCCTACCAAGAGGATGCAGGCCCAAGGGGTACAGGCACCATTGCCACCCAAACTACCTGTGCCCCTCTGCCATGAGAGTAACAAAACACAGGTGTGCCACTTCCAGCCCACCCCTCTGCCTCAACTCAGCCATTCCCTCCTCCCTGGACCATGGGAAAGCCTTGAGTTCCTAGACCACACGAGTCTAGCTCTGGCTAGTGCACCATCAACTCTTCAGGGAACCAAAACCCCATCATCTGATGGGCCTCAGAAATTGGCCCGAGGTAAATGACACATAGTTTAGACTGACCAACAGGCAACACCCCCAAGACTTTGGCCGGAAACAGAATATGGTCATCAACCCTAATTTGGCAGTGGCCCAATAGATATAACATAGATAGGAAAAGCAGAGTGGCTGAGAAGAACAGAGAGGAAGGGATAAAGGAAGAGGAAGACTGAATCTGGAAGGACCATCTGAGTCCCATGACCAGCCATGTCTGAACCGAAAGAACACTGAGATGGCTGCAATGTCAACCCCAAACTTGAGCTGTTTGATGCTTCTGAGTCCCAGTTCTCATCCTGGGACCTCTCTAGCACTTAACTCTCAAAGGAGTCAAGAAAGGATGCTGGAAATGCAAGGCTAGAATAACAGGACAACCAGAAGAATGAAAGGAGTGTGGGAGATGGTGGCATTGTGAATGGAAGGGCCTAAAGAGGTAGCAGTTGCAGAGACACGGCTGCGATCAGTCCGTGGAGCCCAGGGACCTCAGTGGTACCCGAAGACCCACAGGGTAGGGCCTCTAAGGAGGCTAGGGCCAGCCCAAGATACGAAAAGGTGGAGGTGACTTCCTGAAGCGAGGATACGTGTCGAGATGGACGCCAGGTCGGGTCTGAGGAGGCGCAGGGCATGGAACGGCCACTCCCCCGAGGGGAGGACTGCGAGCCTGGGCAGAGGTCGACGGCTGAGAGGACCCCGTGAGCACCCCTGCCCAGCCCCAGCGCTGGCTCAACCGGACCGCCAAAACTACTTGTTCCACAACGCTCCAGGTGATGACGGCAGGTGGCCTCAGAGACAGACGGGGACGTACAGCGGGAGCCGCACTGGGTCGCAGAGGTGCTGAGAGACTGAGCACCGGCCGCACCCACCCACTGAGCGCGGTGCCGCGCTGCACACCCGCCCGACCGTTTCCATGGCGACAGCCGGACGTCATAGAACCGCCCCACGCCGCGTCCTCCCGCCCTCCGAGGCACGCTGAGCTGTGTGCGATCGTTGTGGAGGCTGGCCACACAGCGGAAGATCGCAAAGCGTGTCCGCTGGGTCTCGGGACCTGCTCCGAGAGGGTCCCCGCCCCACGTCCCATCTAGTGTCCACCCATGTAATCTCCCAAAGTGCTTACCACTAGCACAATACGCGTTTTATTTACTAGTTTACCTCATCCAGAATCTCCGCGAGCCAGTTGCTTTTGCGATGGGACATCGAGGTTGCTCGACCCCGCACTCTCTGAGTAAAGGCTATGGCCTCTCCGGGCTCTGGCCCGCCGTGATCACCTTGCCTCTGTGACCTCCAGGGGCAAGGACCTCATGTGACCCACCCCCACCACAATCTGCAAGGGTGGGCTGCCTACGAAGTGACCATCAACTGCCCTACTTAAAGATGGCGGTGGCACCGCCATTGACTGGACCCGCGAGCGTCCCCGGAAATGACCGCGGGACAGGCGGCACAAACGGAAATACCCGAGTCCAGCCGAAAAAGTCCGAATATTAAGACCTATTGCTGAGCAACGCGGGGCGGGGGTGGCGGCGGCCGTGGCGGCGGCGGCGGCAGCGGCGGCGGCCGCGGCGGCCGCGGCGGCTGCTGCTTCTGCGCAGGCGCATAGCGCAGGCCGGGCGAGAAGAGCCGAAGAGTGCAAGCGGCGGAAATATCCGAAGCGGTGGGGCGCCCGAGGCCGTTGCGGACCTCTGCGCCGAAGCCGCTGCTGCCGCGGAAGCCGAGCCTTTCTAGTACACGGCAGCCGCCACCGCGGCCGCCGCCTCCTCCTTCCCCTCGAGCCGCAGCCCCTCGCGGTGGGAGCAAGTGAACAGACAAGCGGCGCGGCCGCAGCTGGGCCTGAGGGGACCTAAGCTGGCGAGGGGGAGGAGGAAGCGGCTGGCTGGGGGCGGGGCCGAGCGGGCCCGAGAATAGCCGAGTCGGCCCGAGCGCCGCCGAGCGAGCCCGAGGCGCCGGGCCAGGCCAGAGCCGGACTACGGGAGCCGACGCGGGCCGCGCGGTGGGCGCGGAGCGGCGCGGCAGGCCGGGCGGGCGGCAGTAGCAGCGGAGGAGGCCGCGAAGGCGGGTTCGAGTGGCGGAGGCGGCGCAGGCGGCGGCAGGGGGCCGGGTGGCCGGGGTCCCGGGCCCCGCAGCGGCGGCAGCGGCGGCGGCGGCAGGATGATCAAGCTGTTCTCGCTGAAGCAGCAGAAGAAGGAGGAGGAGTCGGCGGGCGGCACCAAGGGCAGCAGCAAGAAGGCGTCGGCTGCGCAGCTGCGGATCCAGAAGGGTAGGGGGTCGGGGGATGGGGGTGGGGGTCGGAAGTCAGCGGCTGGGATGGGGTGATGTAGGAGTCTGGAGTGAGTTAATGCAGTCACCGGGGGGTCAGAGATGTCAGAGATGTGGCCGCAAATGTGGAGGTAGGAGGTTAGGGCCTGGGTTTCGGTGTGATGGGGGATCAGGGGTGAGTAATGCAGTCACCGAGGGGTCAGAGATGGGGGGCCGAATGTGGGGCACTTACAAGACTCGGAAAGCCAGGCATCTTGCATTGGGGACCAAGAATCAGAGAGTCAGGCAATGGAAGGCGAGTAGGAAGCTGGGGACTCCACAGAGTATGAGAACATGGGTGATAGGCAGAGGAGATTGGATAGTGGGGGCCAAGGATTGGAGATAGGAGTAGGAGAGGATTTAGTGAAGTATATTGGGGTCATTGGGAATCAGAGTGAGATGGAGTGAAGTAAGTTTTGGGCACTGCGATTTGTGGGTCTGGGGGGGTCACATGGCAATTTGGGGTTTGGGGTGACACGTGGAGGAGGGAAGAACAGTGTGTGCTGGGGACTGGAGATGGGGGTAGGGTTAATTTAGACTAACATGCTGGGTGCTGGGAATCTTAGAGGCAATGTTTAGAGGGGGTACAGGAATGGGAATTCACATGTCTGAGGGTTGGATGGGTACCTGAATTTAGGATGACAAGCAGAGGAGAGGAGGGATGGTGGGGACGGCATTGGTTAGGGGCAGGGTCCTTGGATTTGGGTGGTCAGGTGGGGACCAGCAGTGTCTACTAGAAAATGGAGGTCATGGCCGGGGATCCTGGTGTTTGGGGTAGTTGTAGGCTCTTGGGGGGCCACACAGGGGTGGGAGTATTTGGGGGCTGGGGGGTTGGGTACGCAGCTGCTGGACGCTGAGACTTTAGGCTGTGGATTCGGAAGAGTTGGAACTTATCCCGGGCCGGGAGCTAGAGCATAACCACAGTTTACAATTCATGTTTGAGTTGTGCTGTGGATCTAGAAGAGCCTGCCTGGAGACTAGAAAGCAGAAAGAGTAGGGAGAGGGTTGGGGGTGTGGGGCACAGCCCAGGACAGAGCCCTGAGGGTCCTGGAGGAGGCCATGGGTGCTCTCCTGGCACCTGCACCTCCGAATGCCCTTGTCTTTCCATCTCCCTTTCCCTCTCATCGTTCCCCTTCTTTGCTATGCAAACCCAGACATAAACGAGCTAAACCTGCCCAAGACGTGTGACATCAGCTTCTCAGATCCAGACGATCTCCTCAACTTCAAGCTGGTTATCTGTCCTGATGAGGTAAGGGTACACTTAGTTGGACTCTGAGGCATGGGCCAAGGGGTCTGGGAGAGCACTTTGAGTTGGGAGACTTAGTTTACCTGCCAGGCGCTGCAGGATGATGTCCTAACACTTTCTTCTTTCTCTTTGCAGGGCTTCTACAAGAGTGGGAAGTTTGTATTCAGTTTTAAGGTGAGTCCCAGGTGGGCAGGGATACCTCCGTGGCTGAGGAGGCAACAGCTGAGGCCCCAGCCAGGCACTGCTGGGGCACTTTTCTATCTTCTCTCCCTTCTTGGAGCCAGGTGGGCCAGGGTTACCCACATGACCCCCCCAAGGTGAAGTGTGAGACGATGGTCTATCACCCCAACATTGACCTCGAGGGCAATGTCTGCCTCAACATCCTCAGGTGAGGGCTGTGACTTTGGATTGCACAAGTCTCTGTCCCTTCCTTCCCTATTGTGGTCTGTGGTCCTCTGTCTTCATCTCCATGTTTTCTTCCTCAAGTCTTGACCTTAGCTTTCTCCCTGGCCTGTCCTGCTGTGCGCCCTCCTCCTAGCCTCTCACATCTGCACTGTCCCGTGCCCTGGAGCTGACTTGTTCAGTCCCAGCAGGCTCTGTGTTGGCCATCCACTCACCAGCCCCTGACCTTGATTCTCCCTCCACAGAGAGGACTGGAAGCCAGTCCTTACGATAAACTCCATAATTTATGGCCTGCAGTATCTCTTCTTGGTGAGTAGGGGTAGGTGGGGAAGGCTGGGGAAGGTTGGCCCTTTCTGCTTTAAGGGCCTGTTGACCCCCACCTATACCGGCCACAGGAGCCCAACCCCGAAGACCCACTGAACAAGGAGGCCGCCGAGGTCCTGCAGAACAACCGGCGGCTGTTTGAGCAGAATGTGCAGCGCTCCATGCGGGGTGGCTATATCGGCTCCACCTACTTCGAGCGCTGCCTGAAATAGGGTTTGCGCACACCCACCCCTGCCAGGGCCACCAGCCCCGGCGTCCCCTGCAAATATTTATTGGGGGCCACAGGTGGGGGGCATGGGTGGCCGGTGGGGGAATCCCATGCCCTGACCTTGCCTCCCCTCCCTGCCACCCGCTCCTAGTTATTATTTTTTTTTTAAACCACCATGTGATTAAGGTCGGCGCTGCCTCCGACCCACTCAGCAATGGGAAATGAATTGGCTTGTCTAGCCCCCAGCTGGGTGCTGTCCAGCCCCCCACTCTGGGCTCTGGGGTGGGTGGCCAAGGGGACTGGGTGGCTGGGGCTCGGGCACCCTACCCCTCCACCACTGGAGGTCCCACCAGGCTATTAAAGGGGAATGTTACTGCATGGCTTCTGCCTCTTACTTCTGTGGGATTGGGAGGGGCAGGTCATATACACTAGCAAGAGTGGTGGGAGATATGTGGTCACAGGTGGCACTAGGACACCCCTCAGCAGGCTACCCAGTTCCTGGAGCAGCCTTGGGGAGTAAAAGGGGGCAGGAATACCTCAGCCTCAGGCTGGGTGGGATGAATCCCAGTCTGGGACCAATGAGGGGCAGGATCCAGTAACCACTTGCTTCCTGCTTGGTAAACCAGTATAAAGGAAAGCCCATGCCACCTCCAGTTCTGCCCCCTTCTGCCATGGTTGGGCCCACCAAGGAACCCTCCCTGGTGTCACCAGGTGCCTGAGATCCAGAAACGGAAATGCCATGGTCCGTCGGATGGGCTGGGCCCTCTGGTGGGTGCGGTGGTGGGATGGCGTGGCTGGGTGGAAGGTGCCCAAAGATGCACCAACCCAACGACGTCTAGGATCCCAGGCCTGGCTCGTCCTGGAACCTATGGAACACCGTCAAGCAGGCTCTGGAGAGACGGAAGCTGGCGCGCATGCGCCTGGATGCATGCCGGCTCCAGGAGGCGTGCGCACGCGCGCTCTTGTCCCCGCCCATCGCTCCGGGTGCCGGTGGAGCGTGTGACGTCAGACCACTTCTTCCGGAAACGGCGGCGGCAGAAAGAACGGAGGGGCTATCGTTGGTGGGCGCGCCCGAGGATCCAAGTAAAGAGGAGCGTAACCCGGAAGCGGAAGCGGGTTCCCGTCCCAGCTACGGTGAGTGGCCCCTGCCGGGCCGCGGGTCCCGGGTGGGTGCGTGGGCGACGGCAGATGAGGGCTTCTTCGCCGGGATGTCGACTGCCTCGCCCATCCCCGAGACCCTGGCCTCATCTAGCCACTTTGCTCTCTGGGTGCGGGCCTCCCAACACCCTCCAGGTTTTGTCCTGGGTGAACCAGGCACCCCAACACCCACCATCCCGTTCCTGGACCCCAGACTCTTCCAGATCTACAGAACTCCCTAACGTCTATCATGTCCTTAGTGTACTGGGTGCCCAGACGCCCTGCAGCCATATTATTCGTACCCAGGTTCCCTCCCCACTCAGGGACCCCCAAATCCGAATGGCATTCATACGTTCTGAAGCTTCAGAACCCCTATATCCACTTTGTTCTTGGTACTCAGGTTGTCCACCTGCCTTGCCATCCCATAGGGCCCCCACAATTCCCGTCCTTGGCGCTCAGGGTCCCAAATGCCCCAGTGCACCCTCACACATCCACCTCCATTCTGAGCCTGTCAGACTCCAAGGCCTCTGGGCTGGAGAGGCAGGCTGAAGCCTTGAACTTCCTTGGGGGCTCTATGATGAAGGGATGGGGTGGGTATGTTGTGGAGGACTTTCAAATCTTGCTGCCCCCACTTCTGTGGAATAATTTCAGTGTTCCTGGCTGCGTTTTAGCCTTCTATTAAGGTTTCCTCTTCCTGCTTAGCCCCTTCGCATTTTGCACCACCCTGCCAATATACATTGTGACCCTGGCTCTGCTTCTGCTTTTTCTGGGCCCCATACCACTTCACAGCTAGGCTTCACACCACTTGTCACAGGCCCATTAGTGGGCTACTGCTATCATGGACCTGTTGTTTGGGCGCCGGAAGACACCGGAGGAGCTGCTGAGGCAGAACCAGCGGGCCCTGAACCGTGCCATGCGAGAGTTGGACCGTGAACGACAGAAGCTAGAGACCCAGGAGAAGAAAATCATCGCAGACATCAAGAAGATGGCCAAGCAGGGCCAGATGGTGAGCTCAGCTGGGCACAGGTTGGGACACAGGATCAGGGGCTATAGTTGGGTCAGGTACTGCTATAACTATAGAGCATGACAGGATACCAACAGGTGCCTTGAGAGAAATTAAGGGCAAGTATGGGGCTTCCCTATTTTTGGGGATCCAGAAAGGCTCTTCCCAGGAGGGGATGCCAGAGCCACAAACCTTAAGTAATGAGGAGTGAGCCTGTGAAGATCCAAACTACCAGTGTGTCAGATGAGGAACCACATGTTCCATGAGGGAGTTATAGTTGAATTCAGAGTAGATGGTAGGCCACACAAGTTGAAATCCTGGGCCACAGTGGGAAGTGAGTCAAAGGGTTTAGTTTTAATGCAAGAGAGATGTAGCCCAGAATACACTGTGACCTGAGTGTCAGTAAAAGAATGGGGATAGCCTGAACCAGTAGGGAGCAAAACCTATGACAGTTTGAACCTGAGCAGCTAGGTTGAAGTGGTTCCATTTCCCGGAATAGGCAAGGCAAGGCAAGCATTTGGGAAGTCAAAAGCTGAGCTATGGATCGATTCATTTGGGGTAGAGCTTGAGGTGTGAGCCTTTGTGAGATGGAGAGAGAGGCACTCTTCAGCCGGGATAGTAGTTCAGAAATAGGCATTTTAAGAGAGTGACTCTAGATATGGAGGGAAAAGGGTCCCTATGTGGAGTGAGCACAGCCTTCCTTCCAGCACCTATGGGTTAGAGAGGTCAGAGTACAGAGGAGCCTGTGGAGTCATGACCCAAGAGGCATGAGGATGAGGTTGGGAGGAGGGAGGGGCCAGTGAACACTGGATTAAGCCACACGTAAATATCTGAAAGCATCTTGGCCCATCCCTGCCACCTTTGTGCACTCTTCAGGACGCTGTGCGTATCATGGCAAAAGACCTGGTGCGCACTCGGCGTTATGTGCGTAAATTTGTGTTGATGCGGGCCAACATCCAGGCGGTGTCCCTGAAGATCCAGACGCTGAAGTCCAACAACTCAATGGCACAAGCTATGAAGGGGGTCACCAAAGCCATGGGCACCATGAACAGACAGGTACGCCTCTCCCAAGCATCCCCCCCTACCCCCCCCCACCAACTAGTCCCCAACTAACCCTCCCCCCACATCACTTCCAGCTAAAGTTGCCTCAGATCCAGAAGATCATGATGGAATTTGAGCGGCAGGCCGAGATCATGGACATGAAGGAGGAAATGATGAATGATGCCATTGATGATGCCATGGGTGATGAGGAAGATGAAGAGGAGAGGTTAGGGGACACCAGGTGTGGGAAGGGTGGGGATGGATGCCGGGTCCTCAAACATAACCAGGCCCTCATAAACTTCTTCTCTCTTCCCAAGTGACGCTGTTGTATCCCAGGTCCTGGATGAGCTGGGATTGAGCCTGACAGATGAGCTGTCAAGTGAGTGCGCCCAATTTTGGGCCCTGCCCCACCCAACAGTCCAGACAAAACCCCTGACCCCCTCCCCCACAGCATTATTCCTTTCTACAGGAACTCTCCTAACCCCCACTCTCTGTAGACCTCCCCTCCACCGGAGGCTCACTCAGTGTGGCTGCCAGTGGGAAGAAAGCAGAGGCTGCTGCCTCAGCCCTAGTAGATGCCGACGCAGACCTGGAGGAGCGGCTCAAGAATCTGCGGAGGGACTAATCACCCTATACTACCATGAGTGGGAGGTGGGCAATCGATGCCCAGTTTTGCTGTACTACTTCTGTAATAAAAGATTGGACACTAGTTCCTAGGCCTGTGTGACTGACCGGACTTGGGCCAGGATGGGGTCCCTTGGCAGAGGTCACATACAGGGTTTGGTAAAGGGGCAGTTGACACGTGGCCAAAGGCCAAGTACCAGAGTTGTTGGGATATAAGAAAAGGTAGGCTGGATTGCCTCCCAATTTGTGGCAGGAATTGACAGGTCGTCTCCACATGTTCAGGGTTTGGGAGCTGAAGGTCATCTGTGAGCTCTGCTTCCATACCCCTCCCAAAGCCTCCAGTGCCTTGGCCTATCAGTGCCTATCACCTCCAAAACAGTCGGGTTCCCAGATACCCTTAAGTCTGGGCTCATCTGCCAGGAATCCTCAGCCCACCCACACTGTGGTGCCATCTGATGAGAAATGGTTACACCCAAGTCCAGGAAGTACTCAGAAAGAATGACCACCATGCAGCTGTGTATTTGGGGCTACACCCTGCCTGCCCATTACCACCTACAGGGGCACCCAAAAGCCTACAGGATGTGTACCATGCAACCCTCCCACCTACCCAAGACACTGGAAAAGCCCAAGGGGGATGCTCTTCCCTACTCCCTGGACACCAAAATGGCTCAATGGTTCAGGAGTGCCCCACACCTACTCCATCTACCAGGGCATGGTGAGGGAATTGCAGAGACCAAGCCCTAGGACCACTCCCCCCACCACCAAATGCCTGAGGAACTGGTGAAGTTTTTATTAAATCCACATAAGTAAAAACCATATTGTGAGGGGTTGGGGGATGGGGCCACCAAGAAGTAGGAGCCAGGCCACCAGAGGGGGAGGTAGGGGGAGGGGAATTTGACAGGACAGAGAACATTGCCAGGCCGGGTTGGCCTGAGAGGCCACAGACTCAGGGGCCATCACCAGGACCACTGGATAGCTCCTGGGCACTCAGGCCAGCACCAGGCAGGCTCAGGGGGGGGGGCTCCACCAGCACAGCTGAGAACTTGGTGTCACCAAAGGCCTCGTTCATGCGAGTCTCGAAGAAGCGCTGCAGGCCGATGATGGACTGCACGTCTGCCTTGTCCTGAGCCGGGCAGATTGCAGTGGATGGATCCTAGCTCTCCCTCCTCCCATCACCCCTAACCCTACCCCCCTCCCAACCCTATTCTCCCCAAGCTCACCTCTGTCAGCTTGTTGAACTGCTTAAACATGCGGCCCACATCCTGGGCAAACTCCTGGGGGGAACTATATGGGGGTGACAACTTCTCCTGGAGACGGGCACGGATCAGGGTCAGGTCCAGGGTGCCACCAGGCTGATCCTGTAGACAGACCCCACAGGCTGAAAGTGAGGCCTGGCAGTCCCTCCCCCAACCCTCTCTAAGTCCTAAGACTCACCAGGGAGAAAGTAGAGTCAGTAGCCAGCTGGTGCAAAGGTCGGCAGGGCTCATGACAGAATAGGGCCAGCAAGACACGCTCACACTTCTATGGACAAGACAGAGAACAGAGTCAGGAGGGTAGGACTATTGAGCTACTCCTAAGGGAATAGGACCCCACCCTCACCTGCTGGTTAGCTGGCGAGAGCTTGGCCACCACACCGGTGCTATCACCACTGTCCAGGCTCAGGCTGCCATCTTCCTCTTTCAGATCGGGTAGTACATGGCAGAGAGAGCAACTCCACTCCTCCCTGGATGGAAGGAGAATGAGGAGCTGCAAAGAACCTGGCCCAGCCCTCCACCCTGCACAGACCCCACACAAGCCTCGCACCCTGGGACATCCTGCAGGGCAGGCAGGTGGCAGTCCAGGTGGAAGCAGAACTCGCACTGGTTGCACATGACTAGATCCCCTGGCTTCTGGCAGACACGGCAGATGGTGGCACTGTCATCCAGGGCACCTGGACCACCGGCTGGGGCTGAAGTGCCCTCTGGAGCCACTACTTCTAGACCTGAACTGGTGCTGCCACTGGGTGAGGCCAGGCGGGGGCCCTCGGTACCAGGGCCCTCCGCCAGAGCCATCAGCACAGGCTTGGTCTCAGGACCCTCCGTGGCAACAGGCGGAGCTCCAATGGCAGCTTCTGTCTCTTCCTCCTACAAGGATGTAATAGGTGTTAAGCAGGGTGCAGACCTGGATGCTCATTTCCTACTCATAGTCACTTGAGACAGGCTCACCTTGACTATGGCCATGCCAGGTAGTGGTGGGGCCCCAGGGGCCCCAGGTGGAGCAGATCCAGGCTGTCCAGCAGCAGCAGCTGCAGCACCACGCTCAATAACAATGAGATTGTAATCCTCAGTGGTGCTGCCTGGGAAGACCTTGAAAACTGGTGGCTGGCTATCAGCCGTGAGATCCAGGTCTAGGCGCTCGAGGCTCACCCGTGGCACCTTGCGCATGAGGCCACTCACCTCCCCCTCACCTGAGCGGGACCTGTGGGTACAGGGGCAGCATGATGTTAGGACACCCATCCCTTTGCCCATCTGGCTCCACAAAAGGATAGCCAAACTCACCGCTTTACACCTGACACATGGGGCTCTGCACTCGAATAAGGATCATCTGCTCAGAAAATACAGAAAGAGATAGTAGGTTAGGGACAGACCTAGAGCACTGAAGCTCTCCCACCTACAAGGTACTTACCTGAGCCAAAGCCATAGCCTTCCTGTACCTCCATGGGCTGTGGGTAAAGCAGGTGGACCTCAGTGGGCAGGTGTCCCATAGGACCCCATGCCCCCACCCTCCCCAGCCCACGATTCCCCCCCCTCCCCTGCTCACCTGGCTACTGCCAGAGCCCTGTTTGCTCAAGGGCCCTGGAGCCCGAGGAGGGGCCATGGACGTAGGGCCTGTTGAGTTGGTGCCAGGACGCTCTGCCACAATCTTGCCTGCAAAAATGAGATAAAGTCAGCTTAAGACCCAGTGTCAATCAAAAAAAAAAAAAAAAAAGACCCAGTGTCTGGAGCAATAGCAATATTCAGCAGGATAAAGAAAAGGACAAACCAAAAGCCTCTGCACTCTTGGTCCAGGCATTAAGGTCCCATTGAAATTTCATCTCGCCATGTGGCTCTACAGGGTCCACAATCATCTTGAGGGCCCGATGCAGTTGGAAGTAGATCTGGAGATAGAGCAGTGCATGAACACACAGCAAACAAGGCTGCAGGGTACTGAGTGGCACCTGCCTGGAACCCACCACTGAGTGCCCACCAGCACACACCAGCTTCTTGGAGAGCAGCAGGGCCGTATTGTTGTCACTCTCCAGAGCCCAAGAGGCAAAGCGCAGGATGTGTTCCTGGTGCTTCTGGATCTTGGTCATGGTCCAGTGTTGTCGTTCCAGGCGCTCCTGCTGCCCCTCAGTCACCTTCTACAGGTAGACAGAACAAAGAAATCAAGGAAGAAGACACCAAAGATGGCATCAACAGCCAGCAGAGAACGCCAGTCCCCAAGATCCGACTACCACAGATGGGGTCAGCAGCCAGCAGATGGGACCCAGAATCCCTCCCCCCTCAAACAGGGTATACCTGAGCATCATTGACCAGCACACGGCCCCGCTTGTTCAGCTCCTTCATGATCTGCAAAATGGCCATCTTGACATCTACCTGCACACGCTTCTGTACGTCAGACACCTGGCGGATCCTGGGAGGCAGAGTGAACCAAGTCGAGAAGGTGATCCCCCAGAACTGCGCCCAACTACGGCCCTGGCATCCACACTTACGAGCTGCGAACCTCCTTGGTGTTCTTCTGCAGTGTTGCATGCTTATCCCCAAGGCGCTTCACCAGCGAGGCCAAGAGTTTGCGCTGGTTCCTCACTGCATCCTCCAGAAACTGGTATCTGAGGACAGACAGAAGTGGGCCTGGGTGCTGAACCATGCTAACAGACAAACCCACCAGCATCCTCAGTACTCACTGGTGGTCCTTGTGGGCATTGAGCTGGCAGTCCCGGCAGGTGAGGGTGTCACAGCTCTCACAGAACAGCACAAGGGGTTCGTGCTTGTGCACATTGCAGTACACCGTGCGCTCACCGTCCCTTGATTTGGCTGGCCCTGGAGAAGAGAAACCATGAGGCTGAAGCTCATCCTCAGCCATCTCCAACTCAAGTAGAAGACAGAACTTGAGGCCTTGCTTCCTGCCTGTCCTGCAACCCTGGGCTGTCTGCTGGGAAAACTCAAAGCCCTGCAACAGTGGCCAGGGTAAAGCACAGGCCTGTAAACCTAAATCTTTCCTCTCAAAATCTTCAGCCCAAACCTGACCCAGAAAAATCACTCCTCCTTCTAGCTACTGATATTGACAACAAAATCTGAAGACTTTGGCAGAGACCTTCCTCTTACTATTCCCTCTACTAGAACCTTCCCAAATGGATACTCAGGAGAGCTCTTCCACCTTGAAAAGCACCACTGGCTCCACTCCTCCACTCGCAGTAGGTTCTGTCCAGCAGAGGAAGGCACTCTGGCTACTGTGCCATCCAAGCATATAAAATGTTTGCTTGCTGGTGTAGACAAAAACAAATCAGAAACTAGAGACACTATTCAAGCACAGCTTCCTTAGAAGCCATACTTTGGTGATCTACCCTCTCGAGTAAAAAAAAAAAAATGCACAAACCACTTATATAACCCATAGACCTACAAAGGATCCAGGCCTTACAAAGCCTTCTCAGAAGAGGTGAAATGTCAGACCACAACCCTCACAAAGATGTCAGAACCCCTCTTCTGAGGGGAGAGTCCTGGTACTTTGAGTAATACCACCTAAAGACCAATATACTACCTCACCCCCAACCTGTCACCATCATTAAAAAGCTGCTTGAGACAATCTATCCCTCTTTCCTACCCAATCCCATTTACAACCTGGCTGTATCATCCCAGCCCAAAACACACGACTTTGAGATACAAATCAGCCAGACCATGGATCCTCTAATACTGCCGCCTCCTGTACTCTGCCCTTTGCCTTAAGCCAGGACCTCCTACAAATCCCTGCTCTTCGCTCCTGGCTCCTGATTCCTCGTGCCCCCACAACCACCATCTCCATTATTATTTTCCTGCCAATGCTCTGCTCTAGGACTGAGAAGCCACAATGTAACTACCAAAAGGTGACCCAGAGTGTTCTGGAACAAAAAAACAGGATAAACTCAGAAAGATCCCAAGCCCTTTTCTTTGCCACTACCAGCGTCTACAGGAGTCTCTTAATACCTACCTGAGTGAAACACTCTCTAAATACCTACCTGAGCTGAACATGTATAACCCAAAGTTCTAAGACTCTCCATAATGCTATTCAGGGCCTGTGCAACTTAAACACAGTGGCTCAGAGGTCTCATTTCCCCCTACAGAACCATAACAAGTTGCCAGGGAACCCCAGTCCAGCCCCTCCACTACTGGGGCTTATCCCCTGTGTGCTGCGGGGGGGAGGGGCCTGATGAGCTTGCCTGAATCCTCAGTGCACCCCCTCACACTTCTGTGGTCATTTCCCTCCCACTGGACCCACACACCTGAGCCCCATTTTTTAATTCTGCCCTCAGACCCTTCCAGAGGTACCCTGATAAAGCTCCCTGGGACCCATCCATCATCAGTAACCAGCACCATAAACAGTTGAGAACATATGCAAGATAACCAAGGCTTTCTGCTCTGCCTTGCATACCAGTGGAGCGTACGGTGTGGTCCTTGGTGTACTTCACCCGCTGGTGTGCTTCCACACACGTCTCACACAGTGGCTCAGAGCACTCCACACAGTAGCTGGTGGCAGGGGCATTATCCTCACAGCTAGTGCAGCACTAATGGGCAAAAGCAGAGTGAGAAGAGGCAAAAACGCCAAATAGATCCACGTCTACACCCCAGATAACACAACCTAAGCAAAGTGTTGCCTTCACCTAACCTATACAGTCTGCCGAAACACTGGTAGTATGAGAAGAATAAAGTCTGGAACTGATTACATGTATTGAGGCCTCCTAGGGGTTGCTAGGGCAGGACATACCTGATTTGCATCCTGGGAGTCTGTGGCAGCCTTGCTGCCACTGTCACGCATAAAGTAATTCTCCACAATGTCTTTGGAGAAGCATTGCTGTTTGCATACAGGACAGTCGACCACTGCCAAAAACAAACAAAATAATGAGATTATGAGCTCACAGCCAAGTCGTAACCCATCCCCCCAATGAGCCCAACCTTCATCCCAAAGAAGGCCAAATCCTCTCATTAGGGAGCAGAAACCAAACCCTTCTTTCATCGAACTTGCAGCATATGAGCTCACGCCCAGGACAGAACCCACTGCCCATACTCAACCTGACCAACTACTATCCGCGTCCCTATCCTCTCGCTCAGGCGATCCCCCGCCATCGTCACGCTGGGAACAGACCCCCCAATCCCGACGCCGAGTGGGTATCAAAGCCTGTGGGGTGGGGGGATGGGCTGCCCCGGCCCGACCGTACTCACCGGCGCCGTCACCCGCTGCACCGCCATCCCCCGAGCTGTTGGCGGCGGCGGGCGCCGGGGGCCCGAGGCAGGCACTGCAAGCCGAATGCAGGCAGGGCAGCAAGCGCGGCTCCCTCTCGGGGCGCAGGCGCTCCCGGCACACACCGCAGTGCTCCAGCAGCTCCAGCGCCTCGCCGCCGCCCCCCGCGGGCGACGACGCCGAGGCCGAAGCCGAGGCCGAGGCCGCGGCCGACGAGGCGGCGGCGCGCTTTTCGCCGCCAGCCGAGCCCTCGCCCGGGCCCGGGCTGCCCGAGGCGGCTGCCGCCGCCGCCGCGGAGGCCGCCGCCGCCGAGGCCGCCATTCACACGCCGCCGGGGGCGCCCAGGGGGGAGGAGGGGCGCGGGGCCCGCCGCGCAGGCGCAGACGCACTCGCCGCCAACGGCTGGGCCGCTGCCGCCGCGAGGCCGAGCGCCGCCACGCGCCTCCTGGGCTACTGCCCGCTGCGCGCGGGGCGCTGTCGAAGCCCGGCCGGCAGCCGCCCGCTAGCCTCCCGCCGACGACGACCGCGATCCCTCTTTAGAGGCCGCCCAGACACCGCGCCACACGCCACGCGAACAACCGCTCACCCGCGCGCCCGCTCGCAGAAAGAGCCGCGGCCGGGGGGCGGGACAGAAATAACTGGCGCCGACGCCGCCGCGCAAGCGCGCTGGGCGTCTTGCGCCCGGGGGCGGGGCCCGGGCTGGCCGCCCCGAGCAGGGATGCGAATACGCAAGCGCCGGAGCCGGGTCTTCCCACCTCCGCCTCCACCACCTCGGCGCCGCCTGTGCGGCAGGGGCGGAACTATTGATATCACCGCCGCAACATTGTGCCCGGGCGGGGCGCGCGCACCTTTGCATGCGCTTGCTCCCCCTCTAGTCCCAGCCCCTGACCGCGGTTCTGCGCAGGCGATTTGGCAGTCCAGGCCGCCACCTCAATCCCCGCCCCTTAGGCCAAGGCCAAAGAAGTCTCCAGTCTTGGCGTCTGCCAGTGCTGGGGAGAAAGGCTGCGTTCAGAGAGAGAGGCCGAGAGTCCCCTTCCCACTTCTAAGCCAAGTGGTTGACTTTTGGGTTTTAATCGCTTTATTGTTTAGCTTGCAAGCACTAAAACCTGCCTAAAGCAAACAGATTCCAAGGGGCTACAGAGCAGCGAGTCCTGTGAAATCCCGCCTGGCCCCCCAAGCGCCCCCTTCCCATCTTCTAGGCAACCGCTGCGCTGACTTGGATGCTTTTCCAGGTGGGCGAACCGAATGAACAGCAACAGTGGAGGAATTCTAAGGAAGGAAGCAGGGTCTGTGTAGGGAAAACCCTATCAGAGGGAGGAAGCAAGATCCTAAGAGAATGAGGCAGCATCTATGCGGGGGCCTGGGGGTGGAGGGGCAGAGGAGTTTCTGTCTGGGGGAGGAAGCAGAATGTCTGGGGATAATTCTGTCAGATGGGGAGAATGAGGCCTGTGAGGGGTGGAAGGAAACCTGTTTGAGAGAACCATGGCCTTTTTGTGGGAATCCTGTCTGAGGAGGAAGCAGTCTGTGGCAAGAATCCTGGGTGCTAGGCAGGGTCGGGGGGGTGTTGGGGGGTGCGGGAAGGAGAGAAGCTGGGTCTGAGCTGGGAAGCAGGGCCTACGGTGGAGGCCGAAAGATCCTGTTTGATCCTGTTTGAGATGGAGCAGTCTGGGAGGGGATCGTGTTTGAGGCAAGAAGAAAGCTGAAGGGATGGATGCCTCGGAGCTGGTCCTTGGAGTGGCCCTTGAGCCCTTTTGCAGGGTTCCTGGTGCTGAGATCTCTATGCTCAGAACAAGGCTAAAGGGGGCGGGGAGGGGGCGGCGGTCAGCTTTTGAGAGGATGTAGAGAGCATGCTGGCTGGCAAGTCTGGCCCCAGGACCCTACTCCGCGACTCTGGGTTCAAACATAAAACCGTGGGCAGAGCAAGGCGCCCACGCGTGGTGGCAGTGGAGGCGCGTCTGGCCCTACTGGGCGGGGTGTGGCCTTTGTTCCCGGAGGGAGTTGGGGGGCTGTGGGGCTTTGTCTCTGTGCCTGCCTTTGTTCCAGCCTGGCCGCAGCCCCCAAATCCGGCCCCCGCCCCGCCCCTTAGCTGAGCTATTACGAGCCTCTGCCCCCTACCCACCCACCGGGTCCGCGGGGCCACGCCCCCATTGAGTGGCCCGCCCCCTCCATGCTGCTACCCCAAGGCTCTGGCCTCAGATCTTTGCTGCCTTTCTCTCAGAATTGGGAAGGAAAGTTGGCTGGCGCACGGGGTGAGGTGTGGCATCCATTAGTGATACTGGCTGAGCATTTCCCACGCCCCCATCCCTCCCTGTGACCCAAAATCACCGGTAAGGGGGCATAGGAGCTACCCATACCTACCCAGACCTCTGGAGCAGACACCAGAGTGTCAGGGCCAAACAGTCCAAATATGAAGGTGATGGTAAAGACTGTGGGAGTGGACTCCCCTAGGCGACTACCTCCAAACACCTGTGGAAGGACCGTTCTGGGTAGAAACAACTGCAGAAGTCCTGACCAGGCACTGAGAGAGCAGTGAAGTAGGGAGGAGTAGGAGATAGCTGAAGGGGGCCTGCAGGTTGCTGAACAGCTTGCTCTGGATAGGTTAGGATGTGTCCTCTGCCAGTGTTCACAGCAGCAATGTCCACAATGGCCAAGCTGTGAAATGAGCTTCAGTGTCCTTCGACAGATGATGGATAAAGATGATGTTGTCTATATATACAATGGAATATAACTCGGCCATTAGAAATGACGAATACCCACCATTCGCTTCGACATGGATGAAACTGGAGAGTGTTATGCTGAGTGAAGTAAGTCAATCAGAGAAGGACAATAAAAAAAAAAAAAAAAGAGAAGGACAATCATATGGTTTCACTCATATGGGGAATGTAAAAAATAATGAAAGGGATTATAGGGGAAAGGAGGGAAACTGAGTGGGAAAAATTAGAGAGGGTGACAAAACATGAGAGACTCCTAACTCTGGGAAATGAACAAGGAGTAGTGGAAGGGGAGGTGGGCGGGGGGATGAGGTGACTGGGTGACGGGCACTGAGGGGAGAACTTGACAAGATGAGTGCTGGGTGTTCTATATGTTGGCAAATGAAACTCCAATAAAAATAAAAAACTAGGGATCCCTGGGTGGCGCAGCGGTCTGGCGCCTGCCTTTGGCCCAGGGCGCGATCCTGGAGACCCGGGATCGAATCCCACGTCAGGCTCCCGGTGCATGAAGCCTGCTTCTCCCTCTGCCTATGTCTCTGCCTCTCTCTCTCTCTCTGTGTATGACTATCATAAATAAATAAAAATAAATAAATAGATAGATAGATAGATAGATAGATAGATAGATAAAAAATAAAAAACTATTAAAAGAAAAAAGGTTGTGTCCTCTGGTTTGCCCCTCGTTATGGACTCTTCTATAGACTATGGCAACTGACCCTGTGGTTTCAGTGGTTCATGTTTTTTTCTCTAAACAGTACCTCCTTCCTCCTGGGGCCCAGTAGTTTCTCTTCCAGTCCATGGCAGCCACAGAATCAGGGTATAATCAGGTACCAGCAGTAGGCCTTGAAGATTCCCTCTACCACCTTACCAGGTACGGGGCCACTGCCAGCTCCATTGTCCAAACGCCCAAACCAAGTCTTCTGGAAGTGCCAGGACTACATTGAGAGAGAGGGAATCAACTGGGAACCAGGTTCAGTCAGACTGAGAAGCACAAGGGGGCACCCGGGGACAAGTGGAATATGCATACAGGAGGGCAAGGCCAAGGCAGACATCTTGCTCAGAAGTCCAGATGTGTATGACAGGATATGGGTACCTCTTCGCACCAGGCCAGACCAAGTAGTCAGTGGCACCTTATACTCTCATCCTCTGTGCTCCTTACTCACCCTTTACAGCATCTCACCCTTCCCAGTCCTGGACCACTGGAAACTCTATACTCTGACCTTGCAGACAGAACTCAAGGGATAAAACAATGCGTAAGAGTCACTTAGACTGCACCCAGGCCAGCCACTACTTCTTTTGAGCACCTACCTTACTTGCAGGAAGCCATTTTCTCTTTTCCCCCAAACTCCACACCTGCACCTGGCTCTCCTGGCAAGCTTCAGGTGTCACTGACAAAGCCGTTTCCTGGGGAAGTCTTGTGGCTGCATCACTTCAATCTCTTTCTCCACCTTCACAGATTTCATTTGGGAACTAGGTAGTTGTAATAGTTGTACAACATCAGGAATCTACTTAATGCCACTGAATTGTATACTTTATGTTTTGTTTTTGTTTTTGTTTTAGAGAAAGAAAAAGAATGCAAGCAAGGAGGGGCAGAGGGAGGAGGAGAGAAAATCCTCACAACCTTCAGACCATGACCCGAGCCAAAATTAAGAGTCGGATGCTTAACCAACTAAACCACCCAGACACCTCATGTATACTTTAAGATACAGTTGAGGGGATCCCTGGGTGGCGCAGCGGTTTGGTGCCTGCCTTTGGCCCAGGGCGCGATCCTGGAGACCCGGGATCGAATCCCACATCGGGCTCCCGGTGCGTGGAGCCTGCTTCTCCCTCTGCCTGTGTCTCTGCCTCTCTGTCTCTCTGTGACTATCATAAATAAATTTTTTAAAAAATTAATAAAATAAAATAAAATAAAATACAGTTGATTCTTGGGACACCTGTCTGGCTCAGTCAGTAAAGCATGCTATTCACTACTATTGATCTCAGAGTTGTGAGTTTGGGCCCCAATGACATAGATGTGCACTCAGGAAAAGAAGCCAGACACTGACATGCAAACCCTGTGTGGTTCTACATATGGACCAGCAAAGCTTGTCTGTGGTGGAACTCAAGATGGCAATAGCTATGAGAGGCACAAAGGACTTCTGGGAGCCCAAGACATTCCACTTTTTGCTATAAGACTTGATTACCCAGGGTGCTTACTGTAGGAATAATGTGTATGTTTTTCTCTCTATATTACAAGCCTTCATCAAAAGGTTAAAAAGTTCATAGAACAGAAAGTGGGTTGGCGGTTGCCAGGGGCTGGTGAGAGAGGAAATAGGGAATAAGGAATATGTTTACACATTCTCTTCTTGACTGCACTTGGATCTCCCTCCTGCTGGTGCTATTAGAAATATGGATGTTGGCCCCATACAGGTCTTTCAGCTAGGATTTTCTGTAACTGTAATGAGGAGCTAATAAAAGGTTTTATCGGAAGATGACATAATGCAACTCCCATGTGCAGGGTCGCAGGTGGGGAATGGATGGGTGGGAAATGGAAAACAGAAGATAAGCATCCATGCAGGCCAGGCACTAGATCCTCTAAACTGCCCTTTTAAATCACTATATTTTCTCCATTAGTTTCCTGTTGCTACTGTAACATACGACCATAAAATTGGTAGATAGCTTAAAACAAAAATTTAGGGGCGCCTAGCTGGCACAGTCTGTAGTGCGTGCAACTCTTGATCTCAGAGTTGTGAGTTCAAGCCCCACAATGGGTATGAGCCTACTTAAAAAAAAATTTTTTTTAAATGAGCTTACTGTGGTGACAAAGAAGAGGTTATGTGAGCACACAATGATATAGCAGCCTCCTACCAGCCAAGAGAAGAGGCCTAAGAATGACACCTACTTTGCTAGCACCTTTATCTTGGACTTCCCGGGCCTCCAGAACTGTGAGAAGTAAATTTTGGTTGTTTAAGCCATTCAGCTATAGTACTTCGTAATGGCAGCTTGAGCAAACGAATTGACAAATTTCCCTCTGCCTCACTTTTATAAGGATGCATGTGAATTTACATCTGAGCATACCCAAATAATGCAGGATAATTTCCTCATTGCAGGATCTTTAATTACAACTGGAAAGATTCTTTTTAATAAGATAACATTTCAAGGGGCCAGGGATTAGGATGTATACATCTTTGGGGACCATTTTTCTGCCTGCTGAAGTCTACATTTCACAGATGGGAAAACTAATCCCCAGAAAATAGGAGTTGTCCATAGCCCCACAATCTGTAGGAGTCCAACCTAATCCTGGGCTCGGGGGATGCCCTCACCCCTTCCATCTGCTTCCTTCCCAAGGGAATCTGCAGCTCCCAGGAAGGGCAGAGAGGGAAAGGACAGGAGACATCCATAACCCAGAATTTCATCCCTTTTCCTGCAAAGAGGAACCAGGGCTCTTGAAGGAAATTACTAATTCCAAGACTAAACAGGAAGAGTCCTAGGTGAGCCTGGAACATCTTGTTTTTGTCACAAAATAAGTGCCCAAAGAATGACAAGAATGACAGGAACATGTTAAAAGGACACAGAAACCAAACCTGATGATACAATTCAAGCATCAAAAAAAAAAAAAAAATAGTGACTGTCATTGGCTGACATACAATGAATCCTTAAAGGTTCTCAAAGAGCCAGGAAAGTAAGCCCATCTGTCACATATGATGTCACTTAAGCCAGCCCCTCACTGGAAATTCAGCACTGATTCTGCCTTTCCAAGGGGAACTGTATTTCAGTTCCAATTCTTGCTTAGATACTTAAATTCTAGAATTCAGAAAATATTATTCCCCAACCCATAATAAGATTCCTGAGCAAGTCAGGATTATCGATTGTGTACACTATGAGGTGACTAGAGAGAGGGTGTGGTATGAATACGATCATCTGAAGGGGGGCACATGAGTGGGCAGTAGATAGGCTGTCACTCCCACATTAAGGTCAGCAATACTAAGATTGTTCATGAGATACAAGGGGACCCATCCAACACTCTCTGAGAGGTTCTAGCCAGTGTTTGCCTGAAACCTAAGTCTTTAGAGCTAGTTTCTCATTCATGGGAGCTAATGAAAGGCTACAGGAAAGGAAACAAGTAGCCAGTGGGCCCATCCAGGAGTAGAGGTTGTCCTGACAGAAACTAAGGTCTACTATTCTTTAATTGTCTTCCCAGAGGGGCCTATAAATCTGTAGCCAGACACTGGGAGTCACTCTAAGCAGAAACGGATGCAGACTGTACAAAGGAAATTTTAAGGTAAAGAATAATGTTCTAAAACTGGATCGTGGTAAGTTGCCTGGCTGGCTTAATTGGTAAAGCATGCAACTCTTGATCTTGGGGTTGTGAGTTCAAGCCCTACATTGGGCATACAGATTAATCAAAAATAATAATAACCTTTAATAAAAATTAACTGGATTGTGGTGATAGCTGTACAATGATGAATATTAATTTGCTAAGACTCTTTGAAGAATATCTATAATGGGTGTATTCTATGGCATATAAACTATACCTTAATACAACTTTTACTTATTTATTTATTTTTATTGAGAGAGTTAGGTTTTGTTTTTTTTTTAAGATTTTATTTATTGATTGGAGAGAGAGAGAGAGCTAGAGAGCAAGAACCGGGAGAGAGACAGAAGGAGGAGAAGCACACTTCCTGCTGAGCAGGGAGCCGAGCTCCAGGCACAATCCCAGGATCCCGGGGTCATGACCTGAGCTGACAGCAGATACCTAACTGATTGAGACACCCAGGTGCCCCTTAATACAGCTTTTATACAAATGCCCTGGATAATAAGAACATGAAGAGATATTCTACACCATTAGTTATGAGAGAAATGCAAATCGAACCATTATGAAGTACCAATTCACATCTACCTTAGGGGTGCCTGTATGGTTCAGTCAGTTGAGTGTGCAACTCTTTTCTTTTTTTTTAAATATTTTATTTATTTATTCATGAAAGACACAGAGAGAGAGAGAGAGGGAGGCAGAGACAAAAGCAGAGGGAGAAGCAGGCTACATGCAGGAAGCCCAGTGTGGGACTCGATCCCGGGACTCCAGGATCACACTCTGGGCTGAAGGCAGGCGCTAAACCGCTGAGCCACCCAGGCGTCCCCAGTGTGCAACTCTTTTTTTTTTTTTAAAGATTTTATTTATTCATTCATAGACACAGAGAGAGAGAGGCAGAGACACAGGCAGAGGGAGAAGCAGGCTCCATGCAGGGAGCCCGATGTGGGACTCCATCCCGGGACTCTAGTATTGCGCCCTGGGCTGAAGGCAGACACTCAACCGCTAAGCTACCCAGACATCCCTAACTTTCTTTCTTTTTTTTTTTTTAATGACTTTTATTCATTTATTTATTTAGAGAGAGAGACTGTGTGAGCACAAGCAGGAGAGAGGAGTAGAGGGAGAAGCAGACTCCCCATGAGCTGGGAGCCTGATGTGGGGTTCTATTCCAGGACCCTGGGATCATAACCTAAGCCAAAGGCAGATGCTTAACTGACTGAGCCACCCAGGTACCCCTAAACATTAACTTTTAAAAAGTTATCACATGTGAAAAAAACTAAACAAAACCAAAAACATTAATCTGGCTTCAGTAGATCTGTTAAACTGAGGATGAAACAAAAGGCCTTTAAGGGACAGAAGTGCCCAGGTGTGCCACCTTGAGGGGCTTTCTCCTTTGCCTACAAGCCTTACTTTAAAAAAAAAAAAAAAGAAAGAAAGAAAGAAAAAAAATTTTTTGCCTTTTGTGTGTGTGTGTACTAAAAGTAGGGAGAAAAAAAAAAAAGGACAGGGGCTCCTGGTTGGCTTAGCCAGTTAAGTGTCTGACTCTAGTCATGATCTCAGGGTAATGAGATTGAGCTCTGTGTCCAGATCCATGCTCAGAGGGGAGTCCACTGGACATTCTCTCCCGCTACTGCTACCCAGGCTCGTGCTCTTTCTCTCTCAAATAAATAAATAGATCTCTAAAGAAAACAGGCAAAACAAGAACATTTGTTAATTTGGGGGTGTGAGTGTTCCAGTGTGTGCTGTATTGTACTTCGTGTTTCTTATTGTTGTTGTTTTTTTCACTTTTCAAAATTAAATCAAGAACCAGTACAGGACCCTGTGCAGGGACCCGAGAGGAGTGACAATGGTAGTTGTGTTATGATGATTATTACTTTCAATTTAGGTCTCCTATTTTCCCTGTGATTTCCTCAGGTCTCTGTCCAAGGACTAGCAGGATGCTCTGGTCTTTTACATATGAAAGCAAATTAAATATTTTCTCTCTTATCGCAAATATCCCTTGTCCATTTCCCCCTCCACCCCTTCCTCAACAGTCCTTGATCCCTGTCTGGATATTTCTTTTTTGATAAGTCCTGTAGGCATCTTGCATTATCTGACCTACTGCTCCTCCTATCATCTTTCATACACTTCACCAGGGCCTGGGGCTGGGTTATCCCTAGCCCTCTCCCAAGCTTCCAAGACCTTATCAGTGTAGAAATGGGATCCTGTCGTTACTCTTCCCCTACCCCAGAGGGTTCCCCATTTCCTCTCAGTCTTATCAAGAGGGCTAGACCCTCCACAGCTGGTACCTACCTGCCTTGCCCGGGACCTTCCTGTCTCTATCCTATCTGCCTTGTACTGGGAAGCATTTTTCCAGAGATGGGCTTTGTGTCGGACCCCTGGCCAAGGGGAAGCTCCTGGCAGATTGAGGTATGTACTTGAATCTTGGGACCTGCATCCCATACCTGGCACCATCCAGCCCCGTTAGGGTAGGGCTGGGCTTGTAGACAGTGGGACCTGAGCAGTGTTTACCTGTGGGCAGTGGCTGCCACTGAAGGAGATCCTGTGTGAGAAGCTAGTAATGGAGGGTGGAGGGAGATTGGGAACCCTGAGCTGGGAGCAGGGACTGAGCCTTCTGACTTCTGGCCTAAGCTGTGTGTGTGGTTGTGAAGGGGGTGAGGGATCAGGGCTTCCTGCCTCTTGGCAGCTGAGGAGGCCCAGTCAATTAGTAGCCTTAATTTCCTCTCCTTTCATGTGTCTGTGACTGTTGAAATCTCACAGGTTCTTCCCTTGATGGTCTGTCAGCTAGTGCCACCTGCCCCTCCTCACCTACTGCCACTAAGACCCTAGGACCTGGCCTAAAATTTCCAATATTTTCAGGCCACATTGATCCTAACTTGGCTTATTAAACCTGTGTCCTTAGATATATTATTTATTTCTCAAAATGCCCCCACAACCACTGTGATAAGGCCTTTGGAGAGGAAAGCAAAACAGATGTCTCCTCAAGGCTTGTGATACTGGAGGCTGTAGCTCCCACTTCTCTTGCTGCCTGAGACTGGTCAGGATTTGTGTTTCTCTCTCCTGCCTCCTACTGGACCAAGTCCTCCATCTCAGCCTCATCCACTAAGACCTTCTCTGAAGCCACCCATGTCCTCTCCTTCCTACCCTGAATCCTATCCCCTATCCTGTCCCCTTCTGGCCTTCCCTGCTGAGGTCTGAGCAGCCATTGTTGCCCTTTCGGCCTCCTGTGTTTGCTGCTCCACTGGATCCATTGCTCTCCCCATAGTTCCTCAAACATGCAGGTGGGACTGGGGTCCTCCCGCTCTCCTCTCCCAACTCCACAATCCCCATAGCAGCCCAGTCCACAATTCTCTTGCTTTCTTCAACTTAGGAAAGCCACTATTCCTTCTCAGAACCCCATAAATGCCTTTCTACCTGCCTGAGGTTGTTCTAGCCATGTATCTGAATGGTTCATTCCCTTTCTCACCCCTGCATCCCTCTGCTTGTAGAATGGGGTAATAAGACCACCAAGGTGGCTGATAGATGCTGATAAGGCAGAAATGAAGCATTCAGCAAGGGAGAGGCAAGGGGAAGGTATTCATCAGATGGAAAAACAGTGGCATTTATTTTTTTATCTCTTTTTTTATATTTTTTATTTATTTATGATAGTCACACAGAGAGAGGGGGAGAGGCAGAGACACAGGCAGAGGGAGAAGCAGGCTCCATGCACCAGGAGCCCGACGTGGGATTCGATCCCGGGTCTCCAGGATCGTGCCCTGGGCCAAAAGCAGGCGCTAAACCGCTGCACCACCCAGGGATCCCAACGGTGGCATTTATCAGAAACTTACTGTGTGCAGACCCTGAGTCTCTGGCAGCTTAATCCATTTTCTATTGCTACTTAACAAATTACCACAAACTCAGTAGCTTAAAACAACACACATCTATTAGCTTACTTTTCTGCTGGTCAGAAATCCAGGCAGTGACCTCTGCTCTAGGTCTCACAGAGGCTGCAATCAAGTTTTGGGCAGGACTGGGCTCTTATCTGAAAACTCTGGGGGAAAATTGGCTTCCCAGCTCATTCAGGCAGTTGGCAGATTCCAGTTCTGTGCAGTTGTAGACTGAGGTCCCATTTTCCTTGCTGGCTGTCATGTGAGCCTCTTTTCAGATTCTGGACACCCGCCCCCCCCCCCCATATTTCTTGTCACATGGGGTTTCAAAGCCCCTGGAATCCTTCTACTTCAATTCTCTCTTTTTCCCTCCTCTGCCTTGAAAGGCCTATGATTACCTTTGGCTTATCCAAGCAATCAAGGATCATCTCATTTTAAGGTCAGCTGGTTAGTAACCTTAATTATATCTGCCATGTACTGTTACTATGTATAAGTCCTGGATATGGGGGACACCTAGGTGGCTCAGCAGTTGAATGTTTGCTTTCAGCTCAGGGCATGATACCGGGTCCCGGGATCGAGTCCCGAATCGGGCTCCCTGCATGGAGTCTGCTTCTCCCTCTGTGTCTCTGCCTCTCTCTCTCTCTCTCTCTCTGTGTGTGTGTCTCATGAATAAATAAAATCTAAAAAAAAAAAAAAAAAAAAAAGTGCATGGGCAGCCCCAGTGGCACAGTGGTTTAGCGCCGCCTGCAGTCCCACGTCGAGTCCCTGGAGACCCTGGATGGAGTCCCTGCATGGAGCCTGCTTCTCCCTCTGCCTGTGTCTCTGCCTCTCTCTCTCTCTCTCTCTGTGTGTGTGTGTGACTATGAATAAATAAAATCTTTAAAAAAAAAGTGCATGGAATCTTGGAAGGGGTATTTTAGAATTCTGCTCCCCTGTGACTGACAATGTCCCAGAATCCTGTGGAATCAGGCCCACGACAGGGTGAAGCTGCTGTTAGCACCTCCTTTCCTGATTCACTAGTAGTAGCAGCAGCTGCCTGTCAAGGTGAGGGACACAGATGACTCCTACCCTTACAGGCCCTGTGATAGAAGACAGGGAGGCCTTCATTCAGGAGAGTCCCTGGAGGAGGTAGTGGCAGCTGAGCTATGTGAGAGAGTGCTACAAAAAGAGGGAATGGCACGAGCCAGCCTTGAGGTAGGTAGAACCAAGGAAGAATGAGCAGTGATAGGATTGGAGAGGGGCTACTGAGGCTGGGCAGGCCATCCAGAGGGGCCCAGATTCTGAAGAAAGACACTAAGGCCATTAGATTTGAGTTTTAATAAGGTTCCTCAGGGCATGGGCCACAGGATAGGCTGTCAGTACGGACAGTGGTTCCTCTCTTGACCTTTAACACATCTACAATACAGCTGCCCAAGGTGGGAGGCAGGTACTCTAATCTTGTCCTCATAGGTGAAGCTAAATCAGCACCCCTTCTCCCCCCATGCTGTATTCCACACATACTGAACAAGGCATGGGGTCCTCTGAGGTCTCAGGAATCTTCTGACTTTTTTGTCGTCCTGCCTGCCCTCTGGCCCTCATGAACAAAGCTTAAAACTAGGCCAGCCCACCATTCCAGCCTCACCATCAAGCCTGGTTCACGGTGTCCTGGATAGCCAACCCCATCAAGGTCCTTGAAGACCACGGCTGTTTCCTCTGCCCGGACAGCTCTTCCTACATATTCTGTCCCCTAAAGTGACTTCTGGTCTTTGGAGTCTGGCTGGTCATCACCATCCTGGCAGACGCACCACCCATCTCACCCCTGCCCTTCTTTTATTCTGAGGTGTCTCTCAGAGGGCTGCATGCAGAAGGCACTTAGTTCAATATCCACTCATTTATTTGTTCACCTCCTGCCCTGGGGCAGGTGGGCCTGCTGTGTGTGTGAGGAGGTAGGCGGCATAGAGACAGGCCACCTCCACCTTCTACCTGGACTCAGGCTTAGAGACAGAAGGGGCGGAAGGTGGTAGCCAGAGCCTGGGGTGGTGTCTGCTCCCTCATTACACTCGTAGCCGCCGGCGGGAGTGGAGGTAGGCTGCAGAAATGTCTCTGCTCTCCACGCAGGGCTGGAGTCCGGTGGACCAGAGAGGGCGAGCCCTACTGCTGCTTCCATTCATGTTAAGGGCTGAAGGCTGCCACCTGGGGTCGCAGTGCAGTCTGAGCCAGCCGAGACCAATCTGGGGCTTCAGACCGCATTTCCAGCCTGGGTCGCAGCGCTCCAGCTCCAGCACAGCGGGGAGCGCACGGGGGCGTGGCCCGCGGATGGACAGCGCTGGTCCCTTCTCTACCCCGTCCCTAAGGCGACACTGAAAGCGTCCTCTGGCACAGACATTCCTCGCTGCCCCCGCGCCAGAGCCTCTGAGACTTTAGTTCCGAGTCTGCTAGAACCGGAAGTGCAGCCTGGCAGCGGCGGCTGATCGCCATAGAAACACCGGAAACGTGCTCTGACCTAGCGCTCCCCAACTCCACAGCGCCTGCGGACTTGGGTTCCGCCAGCGTCGCAGCCCGAAAGTGCGGCCTTGTCGGTGGCGAGCGGGAGAAGACCACGTCCCGGCCTGGTGCCTGAGGAGGAGCCGGAGGTGGGGTCTTGCGGGCATCCCCCTGCTGCGGGGCCCACCGGCGGCGGGGCGTGCCAGGGGAGGGGTACCGGTGCTGGGCCTGGAGCGCACGCTGTGGACGTGAGGGGGCGCTGCAGGATGGGGGCATGGCTCTGGCAAGCGCGCGGAGGCGGGAAATACAGGCTGTCCCGGTCTGCAGCGGGTGCAGGCGGAGCGCATCAGAGAAGGGGCTCGCGGTTCAGGGGAGGGCGCGAGCAAGTGAGCAGAGTGTGAGAAGGGTGCTTGGATCAAAGTGTATGGGGTGGGCAAAGGCGTGGCAGCGCGAAGCGGCGCCATACCCGGAGGGTGGGCCTTTGTTCTGAAGCGCCAAGAAGGCCGTGCAGCTTCTGGACTGAATCAGAGACCGGGAGCAGGGCGGAGGTGGGTCGGAAAAGGCAGGCTTTAAAGCCGTCCGGGTTGATGCGCGGGTTTCCGCCCCAGTCGCCCAGGCACGGATTTGAAGTTCTTTAGATGGTGGGTGAATGAAGACGGGGAAAGGGCTGTGGTATAGATAACGGCACGTGCAAAGACTTGGCTTGTTTGAGGGATTGCCAAGAATTAATTCATCGCCATGGAGGGCTCTGAGCGCTGGAGGGTCCCTATCTGTCAGGTCTCAACAGGCTCCCTCTGGCTGTCGCAGGGAATAGACTGGGAGGCGGGGGAACACAAGGAGATGACTCCGTCAGCCTCGGCCAGCGCTCCCAGCGGTACCGGGGCAGTGGAGGTGTGCCAAGTGATCTGAGGGTGAGATGTGGAGCATGCGAGAAAGGGAGGTGCTTCCCGCATGAGAAAACGGGGGGGGGGGAGAGTAATGAGACACCATTAGACCCCAAAGGTTAAGAGAGGCTACACTCAAAAAAAAAAAAAAAAAAAAAAGAGAGAGAGAGAGAGAGAGGCTACACTTTAGGGCTGTGTGACCCTGCCTGGTTGGTGGGGGAGTGGGTAAGTGTCAGGGTGTGTCCTGTGTCCTGACTGCCCTCCCCTAGATTGGAGGTGTGTGGGGCTCGGTGCTGGATGAGCCAGGTATCCCAACTTTGATAGAGGGAAGACTGAGTCCTCATGAGCATGGTGCCTGCTTGAGGGAGGAAGTAGCAGATCTTCTTAGATTCCTGGGGTGCGGGGGGGGGGATCCCCTCCCCTTTCCGCTGAGGGTGATCAATGCTGGAATTAGGAGGCCAAAGTTTTCACAAGAATCATCCTGATCTGGAGACTGCTGCTGCTCCATCATTGCCCTCCCAATCATACACCGTGAACAGTCCACACAAGCCCCCTCTCTATGCCACACCCATACCTTGTGTCCTACAGGCCATATCAAGATTCCAAAAACACCAGGCTGCTGGAGGTTCTTCCCTATCTGCTATGCTGGGGTTGGCCAGAAACCATGTATTTTTCTCTTATAGGACACTTGCGAGGCTAATCCCCAACCTATTCTCAACCCTTCGTGACTATGCACACCCTGAATTGCTTAGTCCAGGAGTCATTTCATGCCACCTCAGCCCCTCGAAGACCTCTGTATACACTAGTTAACATAACCCAATTCTGAGCCAACAGACCTGGGTCTCCACTGGGCCTCGGATGCTGCAAGTTTGGGGGATGTGACAAAAGGAAATCAAAAAGAAGCCAGATGAGGAGGAGTCACAGCTAGCTGGGGTGGGGAGTGGGTAAAGTGTGCAGCCCATGGGGTATGGGGGCCCCTGCAGTCTTCACAGAGTTGCCCCTGGGAGGGGGACTTGGGGGAGGTTTATGGATTTGGAGTTAGGGGAAAGGGGGGCAATATAGGGGAAGCTGAGCCCTGGACCCTGCCCTGAGGAGTAAGCAAGACTTGAGAGGGAGGCAGATCTTTGATATTCCCAACCTTGTAACAGGTGTGCTGGGGGCTTCGGAGGTGGAGCTGCAGAGGTCCTGGAGATTGGGAGTGGGGGTTGAGGGGAGTCCTGGGTATGGGAACAGAACTGCAAGGGGCCTTTTGGGGATGGCTGAGGTTCCCAAAGCCTGGGGTTGTGATGTGCCCATGGGCCTTATCCTGTGATAAGGGCTCAAGGGACAATGGGGCAGGGTCCCCGGCTGACCTCCCCACATCCTCCTCATCCAGTGCAGATGGCGGCAGCAGAGGCGGTGCACCACATACACCTGCAGAATTTCTCCCGCTCGCTGCTCGAGACCCTCAACGGGCAGCGGTTGGGCGGTCACTTCTGCGACGTGACTGTGAGGATCCGCGAGGCTTCACTGCGTGCACACCGCTGTGTGTTGGCTGCTGGCTCGCCTTTCTTCCAGGACAAGCTGCTTCTCGGCCACTCCGAGATCCGCGTGCCACCGGTGGTGCCGGCGCAGACAGTGCGCCAGCTTGTCGAGTTCCTCTACAGCGGCTCACTTGTGGTGGCACAGGGCGAAGCACTGCAGGTGCTCACGGCCGCGTCGGTGCTGCGCATCCAGACAGTCATAGACGAGTGCACACAGATCATTGCCCGTGCCCGTGCCCCGGTCCCGGGGGCGCCTGCACCCCTGCCCACGCCCGTGCCCCCACCTCTTGCACCTGCGCAGCTACGACATCGCCTGCGCCACCTGCTTGCCGCGCGCCCTCCGGGCCACACCGGTGCTGCTCATAGCCGCAAGCAGCGCCAGCCGGCACGCCTGCAGCTGCCGGCGCCCACTGCGCCCACCAAGACAGAGGGGTCAGATGTCGACCCCTCCCTACCGGCAGCCCCAGATGATGGCGGTGATGGCGACGAGGAGACCGATGATGAAACCGACGGCGAGGACGGCGAAGGCGGCGGCCCAGGAGAGGGCCAGGCACCCCCTACCTTCCCCGACTGCGCCGCCGCCGGCTTCCTCACCGCCGCCCCTGCCAGCGCGTGCGAGGAGCCGCCTGCACCTGCTGGCCTCTCTGACTACGGCGGCGGCCCTGGGAGGGATTTCCTTAGGGGGGCTTCGGCGGCGGAAGATGTATTCCAGGAGAGCTACGTCCCTGCTTGGCAAGATGAGGATGGCACTGCCGCGGAAGCCTGTGCCACCGAGAACCCGGCTCCGCCTGACTGTGTCCTGTCTGGATCCCATGCCCCGGGCGTGAAGACCCCGGGGCCCCCAGTCTCGCTTTTCCCATTTCATCTGGGCGCTCCTGGGCCGCCTGCGCAACCTCCTCCCGCGCCCTCGGGGCCTGCTCCCGCCCTCCCCTCCGCCTTCTACCCGGCACTCCAGCCTGATGCGGCCCCCAGCGCACCTCCCGGGGAGGCTCCAGCCCCGCCCGCTGCTCCCGCTGCGGCCCCCTCGGCCACCCCTGCCCGACCCCCAGGTACGGCCGAGCCGCCTGCCTATGAGTGCAGTCACTGCCGCAAGACGTTCAGCTCGCGGAAAAACTACACCAAGCACATGTTCATCCACTCTGGTGAGCTGGGATGAGTCTCTGAGCCCCTTGGTCTTTGGAGATTCAAGCCTGAGGGAGAACTGGGCACTGGGCAAGTGGGGTGGACACACTCATGAGGTTCTGATGCTTTTCCCTGACCCTAGGGGAGCTTGGAAATTGAGCTCCAGATGTGGGCGGAGGGGAGTCCCTTTCACATAGAGAAGCAGGCACTCTTACCCATCCCCTACCTCCATTTATTGATGCTGGGGGAATTCTAAGGCAGGGTTAAGGAGCAGGAACTTGCCCAGAACTTTTGGAAAGCTGGCAGTGGAGGCTTTAGTCACCAGGATGGAGCTTGGGATGGTCAGGAGGGATGGAGTCTTGGCAGGGGTACATAGCCAGGTTGGGGAACAGTGCTTCAGGGAGCTTCCTGGTCTCCTGGCTATCAGTGGGTCCAGTGACTGGGACTAGATGTGAGGGAGGGTGAGTTCACTAGCCTAGGGAGAGTGTGCAGAGTCAGCAGAGAGGTAGCCTGATCAGGGGGTAGAGAAGGGAGATGGGGCTGCATTGTGGGAACCCTGAAGCTGCAGAAGGAGGAAGGTCCGTGAAGACCACAGAAAGGTGGCCTAAAACCTCAATGTGTCTGAGAGGCAGCTCTGCAGTGGCTGAGGGAGAGGTACAGAGTATGCTAGGGTGGTCCAGTGGAGATTGTGAAGCTAGGTGCTGAGATGGTGGCTGGCAGGTCCTGGGGGAGTTGCAGGATGTGTAGGATGCTCCCTAGGGGCTCAAGTGGAGGACAGGGGTATGGGATGTCAAAGACTGCTTTCAGGGCTGAACTGGATGCTGTTAGGAAAAGCAAAGATTTGGCTGGAAGTTCTGTGGGAGTGGAGTGGGGAGTTCTGCAGGGCCGGAAATTTGAGATTGCACTGTGAATGGTGGGATAGGCATCAATGTTCTGAGGTGGAGAGTGATGTGATTTACAGTTTAAAATCCCCACCTGGCTGTCTTGAGGATGAAGGAGAGAGGATACAGGCATAGGTGTTCAGCCTGTGGAGAGCTGCCAGGGGCCCCAAGGTAGTACCAGCCAAGATTTGCCAACTTTGTGTAGCCTTAGCCTGGTGCCAGGCCTTGCCCAGGCACTGCCCTGCAGTCCTCTGCCACTGAGATAGGTTTTTTGTTAATACCTGGTGACTCCAGGGGTCAATGCAGCCTGTGCTGTCACTCCAGGTGCATTATAGCTGCCAGCAGACAAAGGTTCTGGGCAACAGGGGCTTCCAGTGGGAAGAGGGCAAGTATGTCTCTGTCTCTTCCCATAAAAGAGTGCTGGGCTTTGCCAGACTGTCCCCAGAATGGTGGCCAGTGATCAGAGAATTCAGAACGTTCCATGGGCATAGCAGGAGTGGGGGGAAGGAAAGTCCGAGGAGGTGGGGGGAGAACTCTGGTCAGTCCTAATGGGCAATGATGTCCCAGGCCAGCAGGATTTCCATTTGGGAGAGTACCTGTTAGAGTTTGAGGCCCCTAACCATAGTATCCTGGTATGACAGTAAGGATCTGGGAAAAGGGCTCCCCGCTGAGCAAGGTGACATACTGGGTTATGTTAGAGGCGGACCCTGTTGGGCAGGAAGGTCCCGGAGTAAGGGGTGGTTCGGGAGGGGAGGGAGTGTCCCTAACAGACCGGGGGATTCTGGGTTGATGGGCAGTCAAGAAGGAGAGGGGAGTCATTGCCCAGCAAAGGCTCCTCAGGCCCCTTACCAGCTGACGAACGTGCGCGGCATGCCCTGTCGCCCACAGGGGAGAAGCCCCACCAATGCGCCGTGTGTTGGCGATCTTTCTCGCTGCGCGACTACCTGTTGAAGCATATGGTCACGCACACAGGCGTGCGTGCCTTCCAGTGCGCTGTCTGCGCCAAGCGCTTCACGCAGAAGAGCTCTCTCAACGTGCACATGCGCACGCACCGGCCTGAGCGTGCGCCCTGTCCCGCCTGCGGCAAAGTCTTCTCACACCGCGCGCTGCTCGAGCGCCACCTGGCCGCGCACCCTGCACCTTGATCCAGGTCTGGGCCTGGCTACACCCACCGCAGAATTGACCACGCCCCCGCGCTGTAGGCCACCCTCTTCTGTGTTAGGGGACCTCCCATGGAACTAGCCCACAACCACTGCGGGACCGGTAACATCCCTGCCGAGCCGGCTCATACCTGCCTAGACGCCTTGACCACATTCCCATCACCAAGCCATGCTTTCCTCGAAGTGCAGGCCTTCCCTCTGCTTCCACTCTTTTCTCCAGACCTGACCAGGGGTCCATCCCTTCATACTCCTCTCCTTCCTCATGGTTAGACCCTCCTGATGGTGGCAGCCTGGGGCTAGGGTTGGTCAGGGACCCGACCACCCCTGAGAACTGGATCATCACCAACCTAAACTCAGACTGGCTGCTCAGACCCTTGGGCCAGGCCCAAGATTTGTGGCTCTGACTCCTTGTGTGAGTGGGTGGATTCTGTAGCTGCTCCTCTGCCCCATGCCAAGCCGGGCATGATCCCTGGCTCCCCACCCTGAACTACCCCTCCCTCAATCTGGCATCTAGGGGGCTCAGGTGGGCCCATCATGGACTGGGACAGGGCCTTGGGACTCCCACTCTCTAATAAAGTACTGTGGGCCATGGGTTCCAAACCCAGAAGCTGTGAGCTCCCAGACCCACGCGTTTTTCACCATCACAGACTGGCTGTGCGTGTAGGGGCTCAATGTTTCCGTCCCTAGGCAGCTAACCTAATCTCCCAGGCTCCCCAGGCAGAGACAGGATGGCCTGCTTGGCCATCTCATACCTCTATTCTCTGGGAGGGAGTGGGATGCACATATGACTGGCACTTGACTCTTCTAGAGCCCTAGGTTCTGTGGGGAGAAGTACAGGCCAGCTTTGAGATGTGTCTGGAAGAGGGAAGCCATTTGTGGGAAAGATGCTGATTTTGAAGCTCCTTTCCCCGGATCTTCCTGACAGAATCTCAAGGCCCTTTGGGCTTTAGGCTTCCACTCCCCTATTCTGATGGGCATGGTGATTGAGTATCTTACTTTTGGGGAGAGTCCAAGGGAGTTTTGAGGCCAGGTTGCCATGTGGGGATCTGAGCCCCAGGATAACTACCCTGGCCAGAAGTTCTGAAGTGCAAGGGAGAGGGGGCAAAGAAGGAGCAGCAGCCAGGACTCTTGGGCTGCTAAGCAGGCAGCTGAAGATACTGATTCCTGGTAGCGAACCAGCGTCACAAGACCCCGCATCAGTTCAGCTGCCAGCCCAGAAAGCAGCCACTGTTCTGCTTCCAGAGCATTGGTGTTGTCTAACCTTGGGTGCCCTATCTTAAGGATTTGGAGCAGGTGGAGCAGAGTTTGAGCTGAAGACCTGTGGGCTCCTAGGTCAATGGCAGCACCTCTCTGATCTCCCCATCTGTGACTGTCTCCCAGAGGTGAGGGGGTAAGGCTTTCAGGTCAACCATGCATAGACTGCTCTGCCCAAGTTGGGGGTTGGGGAGGTTAGCCTCCTGAACCCAAGGGTAGTCTCCATGGATGCCAGGGGGAGAGGCAGACTCAAAACCCAGCACGTGGGTGGGGGTGGGGATATTAGAACTGAGCTTGAATTTAGGCACTGCATTTGTTCCCTAAAGTATTTACTGAGTGCCAGCCATGTACTTGGCTAGAGGTAGGCACAGTGAAGCAAACAGGTTGGGTTAAAAAGTGCTGGGGGTGGAGTCCTGAGGGCAGAAGCATTGCTGTCAACAGCTCCAAGGCTACCATGTTTGAAGGGTGGGGGGCGGGACTAAGGGGTCAAATATCTAGGCCAGGCAGTCCCTGGCAGAAGTTATTAGCACTCTGTAGACACTTCTCTGAGGAGGGTGCTGGTGCAATGGGCATCTGGCTGCGACTAGCCTTTGTACTGTTGCTGCTGCATGGCCTGCAGCAGCCTGCATGGCCTGCTGCTGTGGCCCTGGCACTGCGCTGGCTCCTGGGAGATTCTATCTTCTGTGTGCTGCTCGGCCTGGCCATACTGGTGCGGCCCTGGCTCTGTCCCTGGATGCCCCACTGGCTGAGTCTGGCAGCCGCGGCCCTCACGCTGACTTTGCTGCCTGCACGGTCACCTCCAGGGCTGCGCTGGCTGCCTGCAGATGTGGCCTATATCATCAGGATCCTCCACCTTGGCCTGCACATCAGAGCACGCATGAGCCACCAACCGCCCGACACTTTTGTGGATTCCTTTGAACGGCGAGCACGAGCACAGCCGGGCCATGCACCCTTGGTGTGGAAGGGGCCAGGGAGCCGCTCCTTCACTTTCAGGGAGCTGGACGACAGGGCATGCCAGGCTGTGTGGGCCCTGAAGGCTGAGCTGGGAGGCCTCACGGACTTGCTTGGCGGGGAGTCAGCTGCCCTCTTGGTGCTGGATTCCCAGACCATTCCAGCCTTGGGTTTGTGGCTGGGGCTGGCCAAGCTGGGCTGCCCGGTGGCCTGGATTAATCCGCATGCTCGGGGGGAACCTCTGGTGCACTCTGTGCTGAGCTCTGGGGCTCGGCTGCTGGTGGTGGATCCAGGTGAGGACCCCAGAGGCTAGTAGAAGACAGAGGAGTGAGGGAGCAAGGGACAGACGTGGAGGACTGCAGTTCACAGTGTCCTAGTAGGGGCTAGGCAAGGAGCTCCTTGCTTCCCACCTACTCTTACAGGCAATTAGAATCAAAATTTAATTGCTGGAAAGTAATTTTGAGGGCACCAGAGATTTTTCTTTACCTTGTTTGTTTCAATCCCCCTCCTTTTAAGATTTGTTTTAGACAGTGAGTGGGGTGGGGGGAGCAGAAGCAGAGGGAAAGAGAATCTTTGAGCAGTCTCCCCAATGAGCATGGAGTCCCATCCAGTGCTCACTGGGCTCAGTCTCAGCACTCTGAGACCATGACCTGAACTGAATCCAAGAATTGGCTGCTTAACCAACTAAGCCACCCAGGCACCCCTGTTTCTTTTCTTTTTTTTTTTTTTTTAAAGATTTTATTCGTTTATTCATGAGAGGCAGGGACACAGGCAGAGGGAGAAGCAGGCTCCATGCAAGGAGCCCGACGTGGGACTCGATCCTGGGACTCCAGGATCATGCCCTGGGTTGAAGGCAGGTGCCAAACTGCCGAGCCACCCGGGGATCCCCGGCACCCCTCTTTCAATCCTTTTTGCCAACAAAACACAGGAATGTGTAAATTTTTCTCTGCTAGCTACTTCCTGTGTTGCTTGCAATAGGCTCTTCTCCCCTATCTTTGGGTCTCGGGGCTCCCCTCCTGACCTCAAATGTGGGCCTTTTCCCAATTTCTCTTCTGACCTATCCCTGCAGACCTCCAGGAGAACCTGGAAGAGGTCCTTCCCAAGCTGCAGGCAGAGAACATCCGATGCTTCTACCTCAGCCAGTCCTCCCCAACACCAGGAGTGGGGGCTCTGGGAGCAGCTCTTGATGTTGCACCCACTGACCCTGTGCCCACTGACCTACGTGCCGGGATCACACCACAAAGCCCTGCCCTGTTTATCTACACCTCAGGGACCACTGGTGAGGGTGCCCGCAGCCCTAGCCCTGACCTCTGAACTCTAATGCTGCCCTGACCCCAAGCTTGACATGTGCCTCAAACTTGACCTCTGAAACCCATCCTGCCCTATGATTGCAACACCTTGCCTGAACTCTGACCCCTAATGTGTTTTTACTGGTCAGTGCCAAATTCCTGCCTCTGCCCAGTAAACAGCCATTGAAACTCCCAACTGAGCTTTGGAATTTACCCTCTGCACTCCAAATCCAATTGTTCTTCCCTGAGCCCACCCACTAATGCCCGGACTTGATCACCTATTAAGAGCCCCAAGCCCTTCACTGCAGACCTGACCACGGAGACCCACTCCTATGTGCTGGCCCCCTCTTGTGCTGTCCTTTCACCACCCACCCTTCCCACTCCATTTCCCAGGGCTCCCAAAGCCGGCCATTGTCACACATGAGCGACTGCTGCAGATGTGCAAGATGCTGTCCCTGTGTGGGGGCACAGCTGATGACGTGGTCTACACAGTCTTGCCTCTGTACCATGTGACGGGGCTTATCCTTGGGGTCCTCAGCTGCCTGGAGCTCGGTAAGCCCTTTTTTGAAGACCCCTCCAATTCATGGGACCTCCAGACTCAACATCAGGGTGGGGCTTTCAGGGTGACAAGGCCCCACAAGTAATCCAATGCCAAGGTTGTTACCTTTGACAAGGGACACACAGAAGCAGGCCCCAGGGCTACTTGGGCAGAGACTTGGTTACTTAGAGTCCCTAAGGGCTTTGCTGTTGTCAGAAGGTGACAAGCTGATATGAGTGCTGGGATAGTCATTGAGGGTTAGGTGTTCACCAAGCATCCCACTGGGCTATTTTCCTGGACACCTGACTAGCAATTCAGACTGGGAAGGCTCCAGTATTTTCTTTTTGAGTTTTTGTGACAATTTTGAAATATATACACATTTCTAAATATTTCTACATGAATTTTCAGGTACCCACCACTTAGCTTCAGCCACCATCAGCATTTTGCTTTCAAACATACACAGTAGAGCAAAAGTAGAGAAAATGATTTGATGATGTCTCACATATCCTCATTCACCCTTGACAGTTGTTAACACATTGCCAATCTTATTTGATACGTATTCCCTTCTTTATTTCTGAATCATTTTAGAACAAATCCTAGATACTGTATCTTTTTGTAAGTATTTAGTATGTATCTCTAATGCATAAGGACTTAAGAACTGTCACAGTAGTGATACCACACCTGACAAAATTAATAGTAGCTCTAATACCATCTGATGCTACAGGTCATGCTTAAATTCCTCCGATTGTCAAATTGTTTTATTAAGGTTAAAGTCCTCTCACTGTACTTGCTTGTTTGGTCTCTGCTTCTCTTTCTCCTGCATTTCTTGTTACACTGTAATTTCCTCTAGAGATGTTGGATTCACTTCAATGTACTGTTGGCAAGAACCTTGGTGGGGTGTATTATACTTCCTTTAAAAAATTTTTTTTTATTTTTAAATATTCTTTTTTTTTATTTTTTTAATTTTTATTTATTTATGATAGTCACACACACAGAGAGAGAGAGGCAGAGACACAGGCAGAGGGAGAAGCAGGCTCCATGCACCGGGAGCCCGACGTGGGATTCGATCCTGGGTCTCCAGGATCACGCCCTGGGCCAAAGGCAGGCGCTAAACCGCGGCGCCACCCAGGGATCCCTAAATATTCTTTTTATAAAGATTTTATTTATTTGATGGGAGATCCCTGGGTGGCTCAGCTATTTAGCGCCTGTCTTCAACCCAGCGTGTGATCCTGGAGACCCGGGATTGAGTCCCGTTTTGGGCTCCCTGCATGGAGCCTGCTTCTCCCTCTGCCTGTGTCTCTGCCTCTCTCTCTCTCTCTCATGAATAAATAAATAAAATCTAAAAAAAAATAATAAACATTTTATTTGAGAAAGAGAGAGAGAGCACAAGCAGGGGGAAGGAGAGGGAGAAGCATACTTCCTGCTGAGCAGGGAGCCCAACTCAGACCTCAATCCCAGGATCTTGTGATCATGACCAGAGCCAAAGGCAGATGCTTAACCGACTGAGCCACCCAGGCATCCCTGCATTTTGATTTTCTAATACATCACACTGAAGGCAGCTCATAACTGTTCTTGTACTTTACAGAGGCTAAGATGAATTAGGGAGCTCTATGTATGTATGTACGTATGTATGTTTGTATAGTTGACATGTTATATTAGTTTCTGGTGTACAATGTAGTGTTTAGACAAATATATATTTGGGAGGTTTAATCGGAAAACTCCCTATCAATTCCCCCCCAGTTTTATTTATTTCTTTATTAAAGATTGTATTTATTTATTCATGAGAGACACAGAGAGAGAGAGAGGCAGAGAAACAGGCAAAGGGAGAAGCAGGCTCCATAGAGGAAGCCTGATGCGGGACTTGATCCCGGGGCCCCAGGATCACACCCTGAGCAGAAGGCAGGTGCTCAATCGCTGAGCCACCCAGGCATTACCCAGCCCCACCCCACCCCCGCACTGGTTTTACCAGCTCTTGAAGACCTTTCCTGAATCAGGCATTTCATTAGGGGTGGCAAACAAAATTGTCATTTCAAGGGCCAGCATCTATTTTCACAGAGAAGGCATTGTATTTTACCTCCTGACAAAAATATAGCCTCAAAGAAGACACAGACTTTCTACCTCACCAGGCACATGAGCAATTGTCCCTTTGAGTGAGGGGATGATAATATTTAGCTTGCAGGGCTTTGTCGAGGATTAGGGTTGAGGTAGGGAGAGTGCCTTTCATAAAGTCAGCTGCAGAGGAGGTGATCAGCTAAGAAAGGATCACTTTCCAGAGTGATAAGTAGTGGCCCGTAAAATTTCTTAATCCATGTGTCCATCCTTCAAAACAATTCTTCCACCAACTCACACATCCATCTACTAACCTACCTCCTCACCCACCCATCCATCTATGCCACCACCTATTCATCTGCCCAGCTAGACATTCATAAAACATTTATAATCATTAATGATTATTTAGCAGTACTCACTTTGTACAAAGCAGTGAGCTTGTTACATATTCTGAAGATAGGATTCAACCCCATACCCACCTATACCTTTCTCATGTGGGCACTCCTGGCTTAGTCAGTGACACACAGATGAACTCCAAACCCTGTGAGTCAGAGGGCCACAGCTGATCAAAACAACTTATCATAGTGACATGGAAGTATGACTTGAAACCCTTTCCTCTCCCCCTTCAGGAGCAACCTGTGTCCTGGCCCCCAAGTTCTCTGCTTCTCGCTTCTGGGATAACTGTCGGCAGCATGGTGTGACTGTGATCCTGTATGTGGGCGAGGTTCTACGGTACCTGTGTAACACTCCACAGGTGAGGTGCTAAGATTAGGGCTTCATGGTGATCACCTCAGGTATGAAATCCCAGATGTCATTTCAGGTGAAGGTTTCAGGTAGATTCAGGTACAGGACCTGACCAGGGTCCCTTAGGTAAAACACCCTAGGCAACATCCACAGATAATTTATCCCACACAGTTTCCAAACATGGCTACCTATGTATGATGATCATCAGTGCTACCTTGGGCAAATGACTTCACCTCTATCAGTCTCAATGTCCCCATTTGGAAAATTAGGATAATAAAGAGAGTATTTGTGAGTATAAAACATATGTAAAATGCCTAGAACAGAGGATGCCTCAGGGTAAACTCACTAGATGTGAACTTATACAGCAATGAGGTATGGATTCCAGGTAAAATGCTTCAGGTAACTACCTCCAGGTAAGACCCCCAGGTCTCTCCTCAAGTTGAAACTTTAAGTCACTCCCCAGTTTACCTCCAGGTAAATGCCCCCAAGTAACCCCTCCAGGTAACAGTTCCAGGTACTACCCCTATATAAGATCCCAGATATTTCCCCTAGGTAAGCCCCAGATAAGGCCTCAGTTGCCCCTAGGTATCCCTCCAGTTAAGGCTTCTAGGTAACTTCCCCTCAGGTAACTTCCATAAACAGACTCCAGATAACTACTCTCAAGTAAGAACCTTTGGTGGATTACTTAGGTATGGATGCCCCCCTCCCTATCACCTCCCAGGTAATTCCTCAGGTAAGGACTAAAAGCCCTCATAGGTAAGGGTTCTAGGGCATGCTCCTCTTCACCGTTCTTGGGATGTCTCTGCAGCGACCAGAGGACCGGACACATACAGTCCGCTTGGCAATGGGCAATGGACTTCGGGCAGATGTGTGGCAGTCCTTCCAGCAGCGCTTTGGCCCCATTCAGATCTTGGAAATCTACGGCTCCACGGAAGGCAATATTGGCTTCATCAACTATCCAGGGCGCTGTGGGGCCCTGGGCAAGATGAGCTGCTTCCTTCGAGTGAGTGGGTTGAGTGGGGCAGTGGCCCTGATTAAGACTGAGCTCACAGGGCCTCTACTGACACTTTCCCACCCTCCACTCAGATGCTGTCCCCCTTTGAGCTTGTACAGTTTGACACGGACGCGGAGGAGCCTGTCAGGGACAATCGGGGATTCTGCGTCCCTGTGGGGCCAGGTACAAGGGTCGGGGAAACCTTCCCTGGGTGTGGGAAGGGCAGGGGACCATCTGCTCCTTCGCTGGAACAGGCTGCCCAAAGCCTTGAGGTCAGTGCCCTGTGGTGGTGTCTGCTGCCCTCACCTGGACCCTGTTCTCAGCTTGTCTGACCACTGCCTGGGACCCTCTGTCTCTCATCTTCTCAGCTCTGCTTGGATCCCCTGCCTCAATCTCTTGTTCTGCTAGGTCTCTGGGTCTCTATTTGTGGTAGTTATATCCTCCCAGGCATCAATCTCTTGTCCAGTACCTTCTCCTAGGGTCTTTTCTCCTGGCGTTTTTCGTGGTCTTGGCCATATCACTTTCTTCCCACCACCATCTGTCTCTGTCCTTTGTGCATCCCTTGTTATCCTTTTTCTATTTCTAGTGGGCTCCCCAATGTCTCCTGTCCCCCAGTCTCTGTATCTCACTCTTCCCATCTTTATCTCTAGGTCTCTCTCTGTCTCTTCTTTGGCAGTTTTGGTTTGAAGAGTTGGTCCACCACGGTTGGAAACCTCTGGCAGGGGGCTGATGGGTTGTGCAGTTCTTGGCCATGGTTAATGCCCTAATTCCAACTCCTACCCCTAGGGGAGGCAGGGCTCCTGTTGACCCAGGTTTTGCGCCACCAGCCTTTCCTGGGCTACCGCGGGGCACGAGAACTGTCGGAACGAAAGTTGGTGCGGGATGTGCGGCGCAAGGGCGACGTTTACTTCAACACCGGCGACGTGTTGGCCATGGATGAAGAAGGCTTCCTTTACTTTCGCGACCGCCTTGGGGACACCTTCCGGTCAGGTCCTGGGCGGGTGGCCGGGGCTTCCTGGACCTTTGAGGGAGGAGGGCTGAAGAAGTGGGACTTCCAGGCCCAAGGGGCGTCGCTTCTCGATCCCGAAGGGGCCGAAATTGGGCAGAACCAGTGATCAGATCTCATAGGAAGAGGGGCTTGGTGGTTGGTGGGCAAGAGGGGCCTCCCCTTAGCCAAGGTTGTGCTCGCTAGCAGTGGATTCAACCCCACAGATGGAAAGGTGAGAACGTGTCCACGCGGGAGGTAGAGAGCGTTTTGTCACTGGTGGACTTCCTGCAGGAGGTGAACGTCTATGGTGTGTCAGTACCAGGTGTGGAGGATTTGCTTCATTTTAAACAGCCTTGTGGGCAGAGTAGTGTTATCCAGATATTACAGGTGGGGGGAGCTGCTGGGGCACAGCCAGTGAGCAGTGATGGGCCAAGTGAGAGGGTCGGCCATGGGCACTGTGAGGTGAATGAGCTGAGTGACTGTTGTGCTTCCCAGGTTGTGAGGGCAAGGTGGGCATGGCTGCGGTGCAGCTGGCCCCCGGCCAGACTTTTGATGGTCAGAGGATGTACCAGCATGTCCGCACTTGGCTCCCTGCCTATGCTGCACCCCATTTCATCCGCATCCAGGTGAGCTCAGGGTGACAGAAGTAGGTGGATGGGAGGTCTTGGACAGGGGCCCACAGTCGAGATTATGCTTATTACCCCTGCAGGACACTCTAGCGATCACAAGCACATTCAAACTGGTGAAGTCCCGCTTGGTGCGTGAGGGCTTCAATGTAGGCGTAATTACTGACCCCTTGTTCGTGTTGGACAACCAAGCCAAGGCCTTCCGGCCCCTGACAGTGGACATGTACCAGGCTGTGTGCAATGGAACCTGGAGACTCTGACCATCTGGCCAGTCCACAAGACATCTGAAGTGGTAGTGCCCAATGCTGACTACCACTCCCATTGTGCAGGGTCACCTTCCCCTCAAACCTGGTAAAGGTCATCATGAATCCCAGCCTGGCCATAACCCCAGCTCCAGAGTGAGATGATGCTAGGCCCAGTAGTGGAGTGAGAATAAACTTGGATGTGTACACAGATATCTATGTGTACAGGGGCCAAGGGCAGACAGCCCCAAGATTGGTCACTTTGGCATAAAGATCATTTTGTGTTAAAAGCATTAAAACCTGAGCAAATTCAGAAGCTTTCTCTCCCAAAAATAACTATGTTGATAGGAATCTAGCAAGGGCTCTTTGATCACATTCTTGTCTTGTTTCTGAATGGCCCAAAGACCATTTGTTTACCGAGTATTTACTCTTTCATCTTCTTTAAATTGCATTCTTTCCTATAAAATTCCTAGACCTCTCTCAGTTCAGTATATGTATGCCTTATTTTGCCTGTCTTTAGAATTTTATGGTTGTATGCATTCCTCATCTGAACCAAATTAAATTTGATATTCTCCTGTTAACATGTCTCATGTCAATTTCATTCTTATTGAAGCTAGAAAGACCTTGAAGGGCAGAAGAAATTCTTCCCCAACAGCAGAGAGAGGTACAAGCAAGGAATTCAGGACCTAGCTTACTTCACCCTCCACACACACACACACACACACACACACACACAGCTTCCCCACCAAGGATCTTGACAAGCCTCAGGGAATGGCCTGTCTGAGCAAGACCACCAGTGTTGGAGGTTATAGCAGCCTTGAAGCCATTCCAAGATTCAGAGATGAGGTTCAATCTATCTATAGGTCTTTTTGTGTCCTCTGATGGGCTGGCCCCAAGTCAGCAGATGTGGATATGGTCTGGAGTATGTAAGGGGAAGTGCTATCATGGTGAGACAAGGACATGGGGCTAAGGAACTAGAGAAAAGATGTCCTTGTCAGAATGAACCTGCAAAAGCCCTGATGCAAGTCCTGAAGCAAGGGGGTGTGGAGATCAGAGCCCTCTGGAAGATGAAATCCAGTCTTAGGGGCCAGAAGAGCCCTCCAGGCATTGTGAGAACTGTAGGAAGGAGCATGCTTTTGCTGGTTTCAGAAAAGTGTAGTACATGTTCTGTCAGAAGCTTTAAATGTTACTTGATTGTTATGGAACTCTAGACTGTGGGCCAAGGAAACAAAGAGGTGGAGTCATGAGTAGCAAAACGTTATGGAAGCATAATCCTGTCTCAGGGACCGGAACTACTTCTTTGGGAATTAGGATAAATGCAGATAAGAATTTGAGGGCAATGAACCTCTAGGGAGTGAAATCCACCCCATGTCAGGGGCTTTAGGTGCTGCCCAGGCATCTTAAGAGCTGTACACCAAGGAAAGGGGAATACCACATTAATCCTCAGCGAAGGGCACCTGGGCGGCTCAGTGGTCTGTCTTTATCTCAGGTCGTGATCACTGGGTCCTGGGATCAAGTCCCACATCAGGCTCCCTGCAGGGAGCCTGCTTCTCCTTCTGCCTAGGTCTCTGCCCCTCTCATGAATAAACAAAATCTCAAAAAAAAAAAAATCCTCAGTGAAGAGGTCTGTGCTCTATGGCAGAAATCACTGCTTGCTTGCCCGCCTGCCTGCTACAGATGTTGTAGGCCGCGGCACCTGTGATATGAAGATTGGGATTGTAGGCCTGGAGAGCTCGGATACTGGTAATGACACCTGGGTCACTGTGGGAGCTGTTAGGTAGAGGGTAGGGGTCGCAAAGAACTCTGTGGTGTGTAACTCAAAGAGACTCAGGGTAGAGGCTGCTGGTTTTCAAGCCCTCTGGAGCTCTGAAGCATAAGCCTGCAGGGACCACCCTCCACTTCCCCCAGTGGCAACTTTGTATGTGGCTCTCACTAAATCAGTGAAGGTTCACCCATTCCCATCCAATCCTAGCTTCAGAATGCCATTGCCTGACACCTCTTACTCCATCCTTAATACTTGTAGGTTTATATTCTAAACACACTCCTCCATAAAGTTTCATTAGGTTTCTGAACCAAGTGAGGTGTGTGTTAAGTCCATCTTGATCCAGGAACCCAGGGAAACTTACATGCATAGCCTGCTCAGGGTTAACACCAGAACAATCAGCCCAGCATGATAGGACCCAGCATGACCACAGAAGACTGGAGGAGGGCAACGTAAAGGCCAAAACATGGATGAAGGCAGGTGACTATAATAGTTGCTGATCAAGGTGAGAGCCACTGAAGTCCTGGGTATTGGGAGCAGTGGTTTCAGATGGAGGAAGTGAGAGATAGCAGGATGCCTCACACATAGGGAGATGGGAGGGTCGAAGGGTCAGGAGGGCTCAGGTTGGCAACTGGACTCCAGGAGCTTCAGTTGAAGATGAAGAAAAGGTTGAATATAATTTGCTGAGTACCCACTTGGTGTTTGACAGATGCCTTTTATCCCAAATCCCATGGATTCCCCAGAGGTCTCCGAACAGAGTGTGGAGTGAGGCTGTGGCCTAATCAAGTCACCCTCCTGAAAGTGAATCTGGGGGAAATGGAGTAGGAACAAGGTCAGAGCAGAGGAGTCCAGGAGGGGTGGACAGTGGTTCAAGGTCCTGCACCATACCAGAAGTTCTGGTTCAGTGGAACTATACTCCAACGATCTTGGTGACCCAGTTCCCTGCAAGACATCTCTCACTGCTGCCACATCTCCCCTCATTATAGGACTTACGAGGTTCCAGAGATGGAAGATAAGTCTGAACGTGCTGGCAGGTGGATGCGAGGGGGAGAGGGGGGAGACACATCATTTCTGTGTTCATTTTGTGTGACAGGAGGCTGCGAACCTTGGAGGTGATGGGACTAGGGTACCCCCTTATCTCAGGCTGCCGAGCCTGGATCTACAAAGACTCATCTTATAGTAGAACGGAGACTTGGAAAAAAATTATTAAAAAAAAAAAAAAAAAAAAAACAGAGACTTGGGCAACTTCATGATGTCTAACATAGCCCAAGTCTCTTCGCAGACTCCCATGAACTTTTGGCTGTCATTACATAAACGTCCCAGACCCTTATTTGGGGAACAGGCAAGCTGTGTAGCTAACCTTTAGACCCTCAAAAGGACCTGGTTGAAGCAAAACTTCACAGCTCTGTGAAGACTGTGTTGTTAAACACTCCCGAACCATAATCTGGACGTTGGGAGGGGAGGCCAGGCTGTGCATTTCCATAGTGTTGTGCAAAGATTTGCACAATATACGTCCATTCCAACTTCTACTTTTGGGTCTTTTCTTTTTTGTTCCCAAGAGTCCACTAACATCCCTGGGAGTAAAGCCTCAGGTCACAATGGATGCTGGTCCGCTGAGAGCCACAGGGAGAAACCTGTGCCCCACCCCACCCATCAGACTCAGTGTCCCAGCCATGTGGAGGTGTCCCACGATGGGAGGGTGCACACACATGGCCTTAGGGAACGGCAAATCCCCTTTCCACTTGAGGCAAGAGAACAGGTGGACACCTGTCCACCAGACTCTGCAGAAACAAGTAGTCCCATCTGGTCTCCCCCAAACCTGTTATGATCACCTCTTCTCAGGGCAGTGGGGATATAAAGGCTCCTGTAAGGGAGCCTTTGGTAACAAGAGGATGTGGCTAATCCTGAGGCTTGGATGAGAAACTGAATGGAAGAGCATGGCTGAAGAGCCATCATTCTTGATGCTGGTCTCCCTCTCTCCAACCCAGGGCCCTCTACCTCTACTTGCTCCACCGTCTGTGGGAGTTCTAGGTGCAGGTAGCCAGGCCTGGCATCACCCAGCTCTCACACTGGCAGACTAGAGCATGGGTGCCAGAGCATGGGGGCAGAGTGCTGAGCTCGGGATGCTGAGCCTATGGCCAGGAGCCATGTCCTGGCTCTGCTGTGTGCAACTCACATCCCCTCTCTCTGCCTCAGTTTCCTCATCTGAGAAATGGGGTACCAACCACAGCAGCCACCTCACAGGGGTGGCAAGGGGCACATGTTGGCCCTTATCAAGATCCTGCCTATCAGGGTCCTGCAGATACCCTCGGTAGGCCTGAATCTCTCTCTCCCTCCCTCCTTCCCATTCTTTTCCAGAGGTGGAAGCTGAGACTTAGAGCCCAAGGCCAACACCAGACAGCACATGACCTCCTACCCCCTGGGTCTGCTCACAGGAGGCCTTGGATGAAATGAGGTCTTGAAGGAACATCCTGAGGGTCAGCCTGGCAGTCATTGCTGTAGACGTGGGAACCTTCTAGGACCACCTCCCCAGCACTCCAACCCTCCTCCTCCTCACCTGACTACCCAGGTCATAATAGGCATGAAACAGCACTCTGCCAGGTCTCTGCCCTACCAAAGTCCCAGCATCCACACAGCCCCGATATTTCTGCAGCCTGACCGTTGGGATGACCTGTGGCTGAAATGGCAAACATCATCACCATGTGCAGATGGAGCCACAGTACAAGGCCATGTCTTCCCCAAAATGTGGATGTGTGGGCGACACAGGTGTTTAGACAACCAGCTGTGAACTCAGGCTTCAGCAGGCTTTGAAACTGTGGCTGGACCTGAAGTGGGAATGGGCCCAGCTTCCCTCCCCAGTGAACCCTCTGATGATGCTCCCAAAGAAGGCCTGGCCTGGGGGCACAGGCCTGTCCCACGCCGCGGTTTCCGCACAGGTTTCTCTCCTGTGTGGATCCTCTGGTGGTGGAAGAGGGCTGGGCGCTCTCGGAAGGCACGGCCGCAATGTGTGCATACAAAGGGCTTCTCACCCGTGTGGATGCGTCGGTGGCTGAGCAACACTGCGCCCTTGGCAAAAGCCTTCCCGCAGTCCCCACAGCGGAAGGGCCGCTCACCCGTGTGCAGTAGCTGATGCTGCGTGAGGTTAGAGCTGTGACTGAAGGCACGGCCACATTCTGCACAGGCAAAGGGCTTTTCGCCTGTGTGCACACGCTGGTGATTAGACAGCGAGGAACCCTGGCTGAAGGCAGCACCGCAAAGAGCACAGGTATAAGGCTTCTCACCCGTGTGCATGCGCTCATGCTGGATCAGGTGTGAGTTGCGGCAGAAGCGGCGGCCACACTGGGCACACGCATAGGGCCGCCCACCTGCGTGGATTTTGCGGTGCTGGCTGAGGTTGGACCCATGGCTGAAGGTCTTGCCACACTCGCTGCAGCGGAAAGACTTCTCAGCTGTGTGTATGCGCTGGTGTCTCACCAGGGAGGAGCTATGCCTGAAGGCCTTGCCACAGGCTGGGCATGCATAGGGTGTCTCACCACTGTGGATGCGCTGGTGCTGCGTCAGGTGTGATGTCTGGCTAAAGGCCTTGCCACACTGAGCACATTCATATGGCCGCTCCCCAGTGTGGGTGCGCAGGTGCTTGAGCAGGTCGGAGCTCTTCACGAACACTTTGTTGCATGCCCTGCATTCGAAGGGCTTCTCCCCTGAAAGGAGGCCAGTGCCTGTGTGGAGGGCCTTGCCCAGCTGATGCCAGGTCGGGGGCTCCTGGCCAGCAGGGAGTCCATGAGGCTTGTGGCTAGCTGTACCCTTACCACCTTGCCCAGAGGTGAGACCAGCCTCAAATTCTGGAATTTTGGGGTAGGCTCTCCCAGGGGCCTCCCGCCCATATGGCTTCTGACCCCCACATGCCCTCAGCTGCTTGCCTGGCACGGGGCGGTTCATAAGGGCCTTCTCCCTGGGTGAGCTGTCCTCAGCCATCCTCAGTGGAGAGGTCAGCCTGAGGCTGACACTGGCCTCCCCACTGCCAGGACCTAGCAGGAGCCGTTCCCAATAGATTACAGACACCCCTGTGGGTTTTTTCTCCTGAGAAGGGGAGATGCCCTGCCAGTCCTCCAGGCTTTTCCCACGATCACACATGCCAGTGAAGGGAAGGACCCTTGTAGGCGCTGGACGGGAGCCATCATGGAGGGCCCCTGGCAGCGCTGCTTCTCCAGGAACCACCCTGTCGTATGCCAGATGACGGGAACCTGAAGGCACAGAAATGGTGGATCCTGGGTCATCCTGGCCAGAGGGGATGGTTGGGGCATGCCTAGTGGTCAGGCAAAGGAATGCTAAGGACTGGGTGTGCAAGCTGGGGAGAAACGCAGTGGCCAGATACCAGTGTATGTACTTCACTTCTGTCCCAGGGGACTCAAGCCTGCTTTTGTTCCTTATACAGATAGCTACCTGATGCTACAGGCCCTACTCTCAAACCCTGTCCCTGCCTGTGCCGCCGCCGCGCACCCCCCCTCCACCACCACCACTGCCTCTCCCATAGTGTGGCCAGTGCCATGAGTGTGGGTCACAGACTGTCCTGGTAAAGGCTGTGGCCCACTGCCTGGCATGGGGTACCCTGGGATCTCCCCCTTGATGGGCAAGCCAAGGCCAGAGCCTCCAGGAGTGGCTGATGGTATAAGGAGGACGGGAGGGAGTCAGGCAGGAGGTGGGAGATGAGAGCCTCCAGGAAGGCAGGGAAAGGGGACAGAAGCGTGGCGGCAGATAGGCCCAAGCTCACTCCCTCTGAGTCCCCACTCACCAGGGCTGGCCTTCCTCTGAGCATTCCTGGCTGGCATCACATCTGTCTCACTGAGAACCCAGGGCTCCTCGCCACGCTCAAGCTGCATGACTACCCGGGGTCGTGACGCAGAGAGCCCTGTAAGAAAAGACAAGCAAGTGAGGGGCTAGGCCCAGCTCAGGACAACCTACCGCCCAACAGATGGCAGAAGTCAGGGCTTTACGGGGTATAGATGGTGTCATCTGTGCAACCAAGAAAACCACACCACATGGCAAGACTCACAGGAAGAGTTCAATGGTCCCTGTGAGGAGAACCGTGTTGGCAGCACCAGATGAAAGGGGCCGAGCCTGGACACAGAGGCGCCACAGCGGCACAGGGACACTCAGCCAGCTGGTATGAGGCTGCTCATAGGCCAACAGGAGATAAGGGGTTAGTGCTGGCAACAACAGAGCTTCCCATGGAAAACCCAGGGCCTTACCCAGTGAAGCCACAAGTGCGAAGTTCTCTAGCATCACGTGGCAGTACAAGGCCCTCTGGGCTGCATCCAGGAGCTCCCATTCCTCCTGGGAGAAGTACACGGCCACATCCTCAAAGGCCATCAGGCTCTACAACAGTGGGCAGGGGAGGATGGACACGATCTAAGCTATGGCTGATGACGACCCAGGACCCACCTCCCTGTCCCAAGGGCTATCTTTCCCAATATCCCTCAGAGGCTTACCTTGCTCCCCCTCACCCTCCTCTCCCCAGGCTCTGCAACTCTGCAGATGCAACTTCCCTCCTCTTTCCTAAACCCTACCTGTCTAGGGCACAGATGCCTTCTCGGCCTCCTGACTGGCCACTTACACAAGGTAAGCAGAGCTAGCTCTCGGCCTTCAGATGGCTACCACCCCAAAGGCAGGCCCAAGTGCACACTCATGCTCCAGCCTTTGCACAGACTGACCTCCCCAGACATACCCTTAACTGTTCCTGGAATTAGCAATTGTACAAGTTCCAGCTATGGACCCTGCAGGACATGCCCATGCTCGTAGGGATGCCCCCTTCTGCTGAACTTGCCTGACATCCCAAGACTGCTCCTTCAGCATGAACGACTGGCCGGCAGATCCCCTCCAGTCACTACAGGAGGGGCCCCAAGGATCTGGTGGGCACACAGGAAGCCGGTTCCACCCTCCCTCCAAACTATGGTCCCTCCCCCATTTCCTTGGCCAAAACCCTGCCTCCAGCCACTAGCCAAGCTCCACCCCTCTATCCCCCACCAAGAGCCCCAGGGGCTACCAGCCTTTCTTCATCTCCCTGGAGTGCTACCCATCCCTGGCCGCATCCACGAGATTCCTTCCTAAGTTTGATTCCCAGGCCTTGCCTTGGCTCAGAATGTCAGGCCCCTATCCTTAGACATCTGCAATTCCCGGTCCACACCATACCTCCACCCTGGGACATCACAGACTCCCTGATCTTACTCCGCAGCCTGCTTTCCCTTCAAATTCCTGTTCCTGTCTAAAGCACCTCCGTTCCTCTGGGTGCTCAGGCCAAAAAACTTGGGACTGTGCTCTACTAGGGCCACTGGCTCACACGCCACACCTGAGACCTCAGACCCACGGGAATCCAACCCCTTTTCCGTCTCCGCTGGCCCAGCGTGCCTGCAGCAGGTGCCGTCTTCGGCTACCCGGACTGTGGCAGTGCCTGCTCCGTGCACACGGCCACCCCCGCTCTGCGTCATTTCTCCGCCAAGGAAACGGTGGGATACTTTAAAAATCCTAACTTAAAGCATGTCCTGGCTCTGTTCGATTCCTCCCCGGGCCCCGACGTAACTCCTCAGCCTGCTATTTCTCTTCCTTGCTCACGTCTGGAAGCTCAGTTCCCGAAGCACCTAGGCTCAGTCTCCCCTCCCAGCTTTTGCACGCGTGGGACCCTCTGCTGGGAACTTCCGTCTACACCTCACTCCTTTGGCTGCCAGAAGTGGGGATCTCGCACGTGCACGCTCCACTGGCCTGAGCCCCCGGGCCTAGGACGGACCGGGAGGGGAGACAAAACGTCCAAGTAAAGTCCCTCCCTGAGTCGAGGCTCGGGTGCCTCGAGGAGGAAGCGGGCGGTTGGTGGTCTCACGCTTCCTCTACTCACCTGTGCGGGCTCTGTCAGCGCCGCGGTCGCCATCAGAACCCTTGCTTGAGGACGCGCAGAAAGCGACGCACAACGCGACGTCCCGGCTCCAGGCCTCAGTCTTCCCGTCGTTCGAGGGCACAGACGCCCAGGACGCCGCCGCCCCTGCCGCCCGGGGGTCGGAGAACACGTGACTCTGGGCACCGCCCCACAGCCTTGCGGGGCGTCCCAGGCTACACCCGGAGAAACCCAGGCTCGGGGGACGCGACCGTCGCCCACGATCACGGCGTGCGCGTTGCGGCCCTCCGCTCGCGCCTTCCTCGCAGCCCTCGCCCTGGGTCTCCAAGCCTCTGGAAAACCGGCCCGGGCCGGTCGCGCCTCAGTCCCCGACACCGGTGTGGCCCCACGCCCGGCAGCAAAGTGACAGCCCCCGGACGCCGGAAGTCCAGCCTCCGCAAGCCGTCATTGGCCCCATGAGCGCTGCGGACGCACGCGCGGCGCCTTCTGGGAAGCGTAGTTTCCGCCGGCTCGGCGGCCAGTCGGGCGGTATCCTTGCCCACGCCTCTGGAGACCGTCAGGCATCTCCGCGCAGCGCTCTGGGAGATGGGTTCCCGCAGGCACGACCCTGCTTCCGTGGGCCCACGCGCGTGAGGTGGGGAGTCGCCCGGCTGGGGGGCCTGCGCTCGGGGTCCTGGGATCCCGGCGTGCACCCAAGCGGCCGCCGACACTAAATGCTGGACGCGCAGAAGCGGAAACTGCTGAGGTCCCGGGAGGCGACCCCAGCCTGGGGCTTTAAGGACAAAGCCCAGTGTCGTTGCGGGCGGGGTGTGTGCGTGTGCGAGCGTTGGCGCTTTGGCAGCGAGCCTGGCAGTGCCCACCCCGGCGCTGCCTCTGGAGGCCTGGGCTCGGGTTTGGCCTCTCTGTGTCCTGTGAAGGGTTAATATCACTTTTGCAGCCTCTACCCCAAGGGCTGCAAGCCCCCAGCCTAAATTTTTCTTGAGTTTGAATTGTTCTCTGAGACGTCCCTAACCCATCTGCTTACCTTACTAAACTGGACCGCGCAGAATGTATTTTCCCGGACTTGCTTGTCTTTGGGTCGTCTGGGTGTTGTTGGCACATCACGATATTGATTCCTCGGTGTCTTTTCCTCGGGACCAACCTGAGTGTCTGTCACACCTAAAAACAAAAGGAAAGGCAGTCTCTGCACACGGGTGGACTGCTGGCAGAGAAGAAGAGGTTTTCCAAATGTTGCTCCACTGGGACGATTTGGTTTTTTTCAGGGTCGGTAATCTGCATGCATAAGGTGGTACAGTCATGTTACCCACCGCATATTACCCACTGTTTTAAGGAAATACGGAATTAACGTGTGTCAAGTTCGTTCATTATTCCTGCCTCCTTCTTTTTTTTCTTTTTTTTTTCCTGCCTCCTTCTATATGCATCTATCTCCGCTATAGATGCTCGCTTTGAAAGAGTTTAAGAAAATCTAACATATTAAACTCGTGACTTATTCAGAAGCTTAGAGGCATTAACATTTCAAGCACTGTTTGAATGTTTGGAGACATTTAATTTCTTTAAAACTAAGTATTTTAAAATTATCCCTATAACGTGTAATTAGTTAGACTAGAAGGATCTTGATTGCCTACTATTTAGAGAAATGCTAATTGTTTGGTAAACTCACAATTTAATGAAATTGGAAATGAAATAAAAATGGCAACACTCGTCCTCTGTACACAGAGTAGCTCCATATCCCTGATTCAGATCTCACCCTGAACAAGATTGCACTGCCAGGTGGCTGGCGGTGGGGGGTTGTGGGGGTCATGGGGAGGGTGTTGCCTGGGGCCGGTGGTGGGACCCTAGCTAACCTGGTTGGACTTCTGTGAACCCCTGTGTCCTCATCTGTGAAACAGATAGTAATAAGCATTTGCATTGTGCTGAATTGTGCTGAACATTCATTCTTTCCTTGGCTGGGTTGAGCCTGCTGATGAGCCAGTTGAAGGCACTCTTCATTACTACTAGTGTTTTCTATCTCTAGCCTTAACTTTTGATCTTACCTTAGAGTTTCCATCTCTCTGCTTACATTATCCATCTATTCCTGCATTTTGTCTACTTTTTTTCCACTAGGACCCTTAACATCTTAATCATAGTTATTTTACATCCTGTGTGATACTCCCAACCTCTGTGTCCTATCTGGTTGTCATTCTGATGATTGCTTTGTGTGTGCTCAGCCTGTTTCTTCTTGCCTTTTGATATGCCTTGTCATTTGTTGTTGAAAGCGAGAAATATGTTTGGTAACAGGAACAAAAGTAAACAGGAGGTTTGGTAATATGGGTCGAAGTAGGACTTTACTTAATGTTTGTTGTAACTATGGGTGCTAGAGGCTTCAAATTCCTCTAGTGGTCTAGTTTTTGTCTGTTCTGTAGACTTTGTGCTCTGGTAAGTGTTCCTCTCCAGAGAGAGTCCGTGTCTTGCATCTCTTTTAGTTGTAATCCTGTTACACTGGAATTCCACTGATGTGTAAAAGGTGAGAGGGGAGAGGATCATACTAAATCTTCCAATGAAATCCCAATCTTTAGTAGCACTGTGTCTGAGGAGCATATCTCCACCACTGTAGTTTCTTTCTTTCATTTTTTTTTCCTTGACCCCAACTGCCTTCCCTGGCTACAGCATTCTCAAAGTATTTGCTAAAAACCCTGGCCCCTGCTGACTATGATCTCTCTCACTTAGGTGAGAGAAGAAGGCTAGAGGGACCTGTAGTGGGAGCAATGTCCTTCACCCAGCTGCAGATGGCTCTAGCAGCTTTATTCCTGGTAGTATATATCTTTGTAGGGAAAAGGCTCTGGGTATATTTCATGATGGTTATCTTTCTGGTCATATAACACCTGCTCTTCCCCTGCTCCATGCTAACAGCTGAAAAAACAGAGACATGCCAGTTAACTGAGTGCATATTGGACACAGCCAGGATGGAGTCCATGGGGTCACTGCCCAGGGGACAGGAATTAGGTTTGAAAGCCCAGACTGGGAGACTCTGCGCAGGTGCAAGTACAAAGTGACATGATAGGTCCCTTGCTCACTTACCTGTCTGGGCAGTTTGGTACAGCCTTAGCCTCTGGTGGCAGAGGAGCACCATGTTGGGCAGCAGGTCTTGGTCTTTGGAAAGAACAAATGAATGTCATCAAATAGCATGTTAACAAGGCATTTCAAAGACATGTGACCAAGTGAGGACACAATAAGGGGACACTGGTGTTGGGGGACCTGAGAGAAAGAGATGAGGGATGAGGGGAAAGGGTGAGATATGAGGTCACAGCAAGGGGCTGGGAATCAGGAGAGACCAGCAGAGTGGGAGGATGTTCTGCAATGTCTAGTGTTTAAAAAGACACAACAAACCCAAAGGGAGTAATTTACTTCCATCAAGACAGCAAACCAAGACACAGTTGAACCAAAGTACCTAAGTAATACAATGTGTGTAGGTTCCTTAGTGTATATGCAAGCTCCCTGTCTCCACACCCTAATACACTGAATAAAAAGCCTGCTGGGCACCTGGGTGGTGGCTAAGCTTCCGACTCTTGATCTTGGCTCAGGTCATGATCTCAGGGTCTTGGGATCAAGTTCTGTGTCGGGCTCCATGCTCAGCAGGAGTCTGCTTGTCCTTCTCTCTGCTCCTCTCCCAGCTTGTGTTCTCTCTCTCTCTCTCTCTCAAAAAAAAAAAAAAAAAAGCTTCCTGTACTAACCCTACAGGTACACAGTGCCCTGGTTCCTTACTTATTTAGTAACAAGTAATTAAAAAGTTCTTTAACACTTCCTTGGGTTGTGTTCAATTTAATGCACGCTAAGCAGTGAATCCCTTAAGTTCGGTTACACTTTGACAAGGTAGCATACTTGTGTACAAACAGTCCAAGTGGGATCTTTTTTGAAATACAGGCAAGCCTCTTAGCATGGGATGCATTCTTACAGGCCTCACCATCCACAATTAGGGACATGCAAGAATTATTCCCTCCTAACTTTGGGAAGAGAAAGGTCTACACTGTTTCGGAGTGGCAGAATCAAATGAGATGTTCTGTATCTGATGTTTCCAAGCCCAAATGCTTCAAACTTGCATAAAATATATGCACATGTCCAGTTGGATGCAGAATGCAACATGGAGGGGGGCTACCGGGTGGCTCATTCAGTTAAGCATCGGACTTCCACCCAGGTCATGGATGGAAGTATGGAGCCCCAAGTTGGGCTCTCCTCCCCATTCAATGGGGAGTCTGCTCTTCCCTTTCCCTCTTCCTCTGTCCCTCCCATATATATATATATTTTTTTTAAAGCAACATGGAGGAGGAGAGTCAGCTTAGGCCCAGGGTAGGTCAGTCTCACCTAAGTTTGCAGGTGAGTTCCTCTGACCATAACCTGTGTGATAATGGGCCCTGATGTCCCCTGTCTGTGATTTAAGTTTCTTCACATCTAAAATACTGGACTAAGAATGTGCAACTCGAGGTTGTTGGGAGTATTGACATTCAGCTCCTGTCCCGGGCAGCCTTGCATTAATGTTGGGCACCTCTGTGACTTGTGGAAATCACCACACCTGTCTTGGGCCACATACCTAACAGTGTTACAGCCTTCTGTGTCTGGGAGTCAGAAAGTGCCTCTAGCCACCAGCATCCTCTCACACTCCATCCTAGTTCAGAGGGTTCTATTCTTGACTGCTGCAGGAATCATAACCTCATTTGCTCCTACCTTTCATCTCTCAGGGCTGCTGGCTGCTGGAGTGGGCAGTGATTTGGAAACTGGCACTGCTGGCCTTATATCAGCTGTCCTGCCTGCCCATGCTCGGCTTGGAGTTGCCATGTGTTCCTAGGTGTGTGCTCGTATTAGAAGGTTACCTCATTCTCTAGATGTTCCAGGGCTTCCTGAAAGTCTTACTGCCTTTGATCATATATGGATGGCCTTAAACTGTGGTGGGCATAAGACATTTGTTAAGAACCCTAGAATTCTTATTAAATAGGGAAATCTGTCATACTTCATGATCTGGTTTGAAATACTTAAAAATAATATATAATTAGTATTCATTTTTCTTAACTCTAAAAATTCAGAAATTAATTTTTTGAAGAAAATTGTTTGAAAAATAAGTGTTAGAATTAATTAAAGATTTAATCCTGGGGCACCAGGGTGGCACAGTGGTTGAGCATCTGCCTTTGGCTCCAGTCATGATCCTGGGGTCCTGGGATCGAGTCCCACATTGGGTTTCCTGCATGGAGCCACCTTCTCCCTCTGCCTACGTCTCTGCCTCTGTTTCTGTGTCTCTCATGAATAAATAAATAAAATCTTGTTTAAAAAAGATTTAATCCTGACAATTGTTTAGCTTCACATTTTGCTCTGTAGAGTCTTCTAATTGTTGGCTCAGTCTTTGCTTCCTCCTGTGTATACTCTCTCTATTAAATATTTTATTACAAATGTATATTTAGGTATTTCCTGGTGGCTCTGCATAGGTATTATTCTAATAACAGAGTTTTTTTTTTTAATAACAGAGTTTTTCTTTTTTTCTGTCTCAATACTGATTCTCGAATTCTCTGTCACCACCTGGCCATAGGACAGTTCAATTTAGTTGTGACACAACTGCCCACAGTCTGCATATCCCAGAGGGTTAGGGTTCAGTCCAACAAGAATGGCCACACTTCATATGAGGTGCCCAATCTACTCACATTTCTGCCTGGCACACTACTGGTTCACGGTTTTCATACTTGCCCGCCCCTCAGGTTGGTAATTCATTAGAACAAATTATAGAACTCAGGAAAGTGTTTTATGTACTATTACGTGCTTATTGTAAAGAATGCAACTTAGAAATACCACAAGGGAAGGAGTGCCTACAGCAAGGTATGAGGGTGGGAAGATGGGCAGGGCTTCCCTTTCTCAGTGCACACCACAATCCCAGGACCTTGATGTGTTTACCAACCAGGAACTGTGAGAGATTTTATGGAGTTTCAATTATTGACTAAATCATTGAGCATTTGTGATTAACCCCAATCCAGGCCCTCTCCCTTCCCCCAAGCTTGTAAGTAAAACAGTAAAGGCAACCGTGGGGTCACAAGCTTTGTTCCTTTGGCATCCAGCCCCATCTTGAAGGTGTCTAGGCCCCTTTCTGACTCAAGTCACCTTATTAACATAAATCCTGGGTTTGGTTGAAAGGGGCTTTTTTAAAAACTAGTTCAGAGGTTGGTATCTTTTTTGGTTTTGGGTTTTGTTTTTTTTTGGTTGTTGTTTTGTTTTGTTTTGTTTTTTTGGAAGAGGCTTTTGTTTTTATTATTTATTTATTTAGTTGTTAAGTAGGCTCCATTCCCATCACAAAGCCCAATGTGGGGCTTGAACTCACAACCCTGAGATCAAGACTTGAGCTGAGATCAAGAGCTGGCTGCTTAAGCAACTGAGCCATCAGGAGCGGGGCTTTCATTTTATTTTATTTATTTTATTTTTAAAAGATTTTATTTATTTATTCATGAGAGACATAGAGAGAGAGGCAAAGACACAGGCAGTAGGAGAGGCAGGCTCCCTGCAGGGAGCCCAATATGGGACTTGATCCAAGACCTGGATCAGGCCCTGAGCCAAAGGCAGATGCTCAACTGCTAAGCCAACCAGGCGTCCCTGAAAGGGGCTTTTAATCAGTAACAGAAGATATTCCTATGACTCAGGAAATCCCAAGAGTTTTAGGAGCACTGTGCTGGAAATCAGAGACAAAGACTGAATATATATTTGTTATTATACCATATCTGTAATAGTATGTCTACCTTCAATGTTTTTTTCTCTTGATCTCTATGAAAAAGAGACTGAATGTAGGGAATTTAGGCTGGAATAAGAGGAATAACAAGCAGGTGGTAGTGGTTGGTGGTGGTGGGTGGTGATGGTGGTGGGGAGCCAGCTGGCTGTGCATGGGAAGAAAGAAGGATTAGCCCAAGTGATCAGACTAAATCTCCTCCTACCAGGGAACAGCTAGGACAATCAGATGACCATGTGAACAGTGTTACTTACATGGGGCTGTCAAATGACAAACTAAAAAAATTTAGTAATGAGTTTGATATCCCTTATTCAAGGGAAAACAATCCACAGATTGGGCAGTCCAGTGCCTCACAAGCAGGGAATTGCTCTTCCCAAGGGATTTGGGGGCTCCAATAAATGAATTATTATGGCCTACCGTGTTATAGGTACTGTTATCAGCTTTTCACATATGTTCACTAATTTATACCTCATGACCCCTGTGAGGATGGTGCTGTTGTTGCTGCTGTCTTTGTACCTTTCTCAAGACACTTCAGGAAGGAATAGTGTGGCTGAGATACCAGCTTGCTTTGGAGTGTTTTGGCCCAGGTTCCAGAAGAGCCGACTGGGCACTGTGGGGGCTGTGACAGGTGGTTCTAGGGACTGAACCCTAGAGCAAAGCCAGAGGAGGCCAAGGATCCGGGAGAGAGAAGTTTGTGTGGGACATGGTCCATAAGTGCCGCCAGTGTTGTGGGGCTGATGTGAGCAGCAGCAGGTGATGCCCCTGAGGCTGTGAGCCATGGTTTCTCTGGGCATTGTAGGGCCAATTCCAGTTTGGGAATCTTATCCCACAGCAGGCCACACATGTGATTTTTTTCTTCCAAGAACTGGTCGTTCCTGTTGTCACTGTTTCTTTGCCCTGTAGTGCCTAAGGAACCCCATGTGTGCCCTGAGGAACTGCAGCCCCTTTGTGGCACCAGTGCGCACTTGGATCTGTGCCTACAGTGGTCCAGTCAGCGCCCCTGAACACAGTAGGTTGTTAGTTTCTTTCACTTGCTTATACCTCACTTGTCCCTTTTGGGAGAGACTTGGCCAGCAAAGGGGCTGGACATGTGTGAACATAGCAATGGAGGCCCAGGCTGGCCACCCCTGCTTTGGCCCAGGACTACCTTCCCCTGGTGCACACAGTAGATTCCATATCATCTGACAACTGGTACAGGCAGCAGAGTCTGGACTGGTCCTCCTTGAGGCCCATTTTCCTGCCCTACACATGGTAGGTCCTTTTAAATCTTTTTTTTTTAAGATGTTATTTATTTATTTAAGAGAGACACACAGAGGCACAGACACAGGCAGAGGGAGAAGCAGCCTCTATACAGGGAGCCTGATGTGGGGCTCGATCCCAGGTCTCCAGTATCAGGCCTCAGCTGAAGGCTGCAGCGGTAAACTGCTGAGCCACCCAGGTTGCTCCAGGTCCTTTTTAATCTTAAGGCTATTGTACCCTCTGATACCAAAGACCAACGTAGATAGAAGTTTGGAGTGGATGGATGAAGTAGCAGAGGATGACACGGGCCACCTCCACTGTGACCAAGTGTTCCTGCCATGTGTTGTCATCATCCCTTAAGACCTTCTGGACCTTGCTCTCCAGCCCTCCCTGGGCTTCTGTGCCAAGCTGCTCATTGCCTGGTGCCAGCATAAACCTATATATCTGCTTCTCTTGCATGTATCATGCTATGAGTGGGTATTAAGTTGTTGTCATTCCCCCGATGAAGAGTATTGCATTCCTATGTACCCAGCTCAAGGGTCGCTGATGTGTGAGGCTGTGTGACTGCATTTCCTAATAGATAAAGCTAGCATCTGGAATATGGGACTAAAGAACTCCCATTTAATCAACAGAATACCTTGTGCTGAAGATGCATGGAGGTGGGGTATAGGGATATATGGTAGGCTAGAACCTAGGTTTTTGGATCCCAGAACTTGCACTGTGAAGTGAGAGGTGGCCGCAGGCTTTGTGACCTGGGGCAAGTCCCTAGAACCACCTGTCTCCTGTGCATTGGTTTCCTTCATTGTAAAGTGGCATTGATGATTGTGCCCACCTTGAAAGATGTCTGTGGAGATTAAACCAGAAAAGTGCAGGAAAGGACTCCACAAGGGTTACCTGTTGTCTCAGAAATTGGCATCTTGGCTCTACCTGTCATTAAGAGCTTATTTCTTCATCTACAGAGTAAGCATGTCCATCCCACCTCAGAGTCTCATTGAATGGGATCATCATCAAGAATAAAATTGTGCCTGAGAACCCTCATGGGCTCCCTTGGGGCCAGACCAAGGCTGGCATTTGTCACTTGACAGTCTATCTCCTCATCACATCTCACAAGGAGGGTTGTAGTCTTGTTCTCACTTCATGGTGAAAGAAATCCTGTCCGAGAGAGGTGTTTAGCCATGAATTATTTAGCCAACACCATCATTGCAAGTATCAGGTAAGTGGGCATAGATAAAAAGATCTCACTGTGGATCTGCATATTTACAGGTTCACCAGGAGCTTATATAAATCCCTGCTTCCTCAAGCCCAACCAGCTTGGGGCATTCACACTTTTTGCTATTACATTTACAAGGACTAAAACATAATATTCTACTTTTTGTATTCCCCTCCTAGGTAGAAATTAAATGAAATATTTATTTGGTACATAACACACATTATTTTTCTTTTTCTTTTTTTTTTAACACACATTATTTTTCTTTTCTTTTTTTCTTTTTAAATAAACTTTACACCGAACATGGGGCTCAAACTCATGACTCTGAGATCAAGAGTGGCATGGTCCACTGATTGAACCAGCCAGGCGCCCCAAATCACAGACATTTTTTCTCTTCCCCCCTAATTACACACATACTTTATTCTTATTTCATTCAGTTGATCTTTCTGGGTTTTTTTGTTGTTGGTGTTCCACACCAGCCTAATTAGCATATCTTAGTAATAAATTTTAATATCTGATAAGGAGTTTTCTCCTTACTTTACTTTGCAACATGCTTAGCTTGTTGTCAGTCTGTTTGAGCTGTTACAGCAGAATGCCACTGAGTCAATGGCTTATAAACAACAAAAATTTATTTCTAGCATTTCTGGAAGCTATGAAACCCAAGATCAGTGCACTGGCAGATTCTATGTCTGGTGAGAGCCTGCTTCCTGGTTCATAGATGGCCATCTTTTCACTGGGTTCTTATGTGGTACTAGGGGTAAAGGAACTTTCTCAGGTCTCTTTTATAAAAGCACTAATTTCATTCATGAGAGTTCTGCCTTCATAACCTAATAACCTCCCAAAGGCCTATCACCAAATACCACCACATTGGGGATTAGCTTTCAACATGAATTTGGTGGGGATACAAACATTCAGACATGTCATGTGTCAGACTCTTCCCCAGTTCTACCTTCCCTCCCTGACAAAAAGACCACACTGCTTAGGAAGAGAAGTGAAAGGTGGTAGAGGGCACCGTACTTTAGTCATGATCTTATAGGGTGACTGCTGTTGCAGGAATCCCTGTAGTGGGTGGTGGCTACTCTTGTAGGTAGACCATGAATCCCATGAATAACAGCTCTTGGCCTCGGGAATAAATCATGCCAGGCACATAAGCATGTGAGTGTTCCAAATACAATCAGATGCTATAGTGATGTCTCAGATGATGAAGTTTCTTTTTTTTTTAAGATTTTATTTATTTACTCGTGAGAGACACAGCGAGAGAGAGAGGCAGAGACACAGGCAGAGGGAGAAGCAGGCTCCATGCAGGGAGCCCGATGCGGGACCAGATCCTGGGACTCCAGGATCACACCTTGGGCTGAAGGCAGGCACCAAACCGCCGAGCTACCCAGGGATCCCTGGATGATGAAGTTTCTTAAAAACCACCAAGTCCACAGAGTTTCTTCTTGTCCCATCTTTCCTTGACTGCTCATGTTAAGTGCCCCGCCACCATCCCTTGCCTGTTTGGGCCTATGCTTTCAGGTTTAATGGTTCAGGATGAGTTTTTCTCCTTCAGTAAATGAGTCATGATTATAAACAGTGTTGGTAATAAGAGGCAGCATCTCATGGTCATCTCCCTTCTCCCGCTTTGGCTCTTTTCTCTAGACTGTGCTTGTCCCTGGTAAAGGTGCTCTGAGGAGGCATGGACATGGTTGCTGGTGCCCTGTAGTGGGAACCCTGCTAAGTTGGGGTCTCTTGTGTTTCCTGACGTGCCACCCATCCAAGGAAGGCCAAGCAGAGCCTCATAGGTTGGAGCCATGGTCCAGGCCTCTGCTGTGGGAAGTTGGATGACAGAAGGACCATAGGGAGGAACTTCTGGGAAGGGTGTGGTAGAGGGGAAATCTTTTGGGAAGGCTGCAGTGGGGATATCTTCTGGGAACAGGGAGGTTGGGTGGGGGGACACTTCTAGAAAGGGTGGGCTAGGCAGAACCTTTTGGGATGGGAATGGGGTTGGGGGATGACCTGGGAAGAATGGGGAGCTGATCATGGCTTAAGAGGGCAGATTTAAAGGGATAGCAGATATGGTAGGAAAGATCTCCAGGGTGTGTTTCGTGCTATGGAATGGGATAGGCAGTCCTGGTCCAGGCAGCCCAGTGCAAGGTCAGGACAGGATGGTGGGGCTTTCACAGAGTGGGAAGCAGGATGGACTACACACATATGGCCAGATACTTGTTCAGATAGTGTTGGTATTGGGATACCTGGGTGGCTTGGTGCTTGAGTATCACACCCTCTGGCTCAGGGTGTGATCCTGGTCCCGGATCGAGTCTCACATAGGGCTCCCAGTGGGGAGCTTGCTTCTCCCTCTGTCTGTGTCTCTGCCTTTCTCTGTGTGTCTCTCATGAATAAATAAATAATTTTTAAAAAGATAGTGTTGGTATCGCTGAGACCACAGAAAACACAAGTCTGCTGTGAAAGTGAACTGCCTCCTTGAGCACCCATGGTCATTAGGAGAGGGGTCTACCTGTAGGCATCTACCATTGGAGGAGGAGGCTGTGGCCTATACAGATCCCAGTAAAACCCTAAATTCTCCAAAAGAAGGTGCCCACTTGAGGGAATTGGAGTTGGTGATGGGCATGGGTGGGTGGGACTTCCCAGATGTAGTTCCAGGTAGTAAACAGGATTATGTGGATGAATATCTGTTTATTTAGAAGTTATCTGTTTTAACGTAACCTGAAACAATGTTTGTTTATTGTATGATGTGAAGTTTGCTTTAAAATTAATGTACAGGAGCGCCTGGGTGGTGCAGTAGGTTGGGCATCCCACTCTTGGTTTTGGGTCAGGTCATAATCTCAGGATCATGAGATCAAGCCCCACATAGGGCTGTGTGCTCAGCCAGAGTCTACCTCAGACTCTCTCTCCCTCGCCTTCTTCCCCTCCCCCACTCCCATGTGTGTCCTCTCTCGCTCTCTCAAAAAAACTTAAAAAAAAAAAAAAAAAAAGCTGATGCCCCAAGAAGTGGTTGGGTCCACTGGTCTAGGACACAGTTTGTGTTCAGCCCACTGCTCTCACACAGCAGACCTGGCCTTTCTTGGGCTCTGTCTCTTTGTTTGCCAAGGGGATAGTTGTACTCCTGGTATGGGAGAAGGGAGAGAGAGGAGTGTGGTGCTCAGAGCAGGCCTAGCATGTAGATAGTATTGGAGTGCCATCTGCCCTGGTATAGCAACTGTCAGCCCTTCATTCCTTGTTATGGCTGAATGCTATTCCACTGTATATTTGTCGCACAATTTGTTTATCCATTCATCTGTTAATGGACATTTGAATTGTTTCCATCTTTTGGCTATTTTGAATATGAACACCGTCTTTTTTTTTAAAGATTTATTTATTTATTAGAGGGAGGGGAGGGATAGAGGGAAAGAGAGTAGCAGATTTCCCACTGAGCAGGGAGCCCAATGTGGGGCTTGATCCCATGACCCCGAGATTAGGACCTGAACCGAAATCAAGAGTCAGACACCCAACTGTGTGAGACACCCAGGTACCCCTTGAGTGTGAACATTCCTGTACACGTACTTGTTTTGAGTACCTGTTTTTAATTCTTTGGTGTATATACCTGGAGTTCTGACTAAAGCTTTAGCAAGATCTGTTTAGCTGTTGTGGGGCAAGACAAACCTGGAGGGGGGATGTGGTTGGGGGGAAGCTAGTTTAGTTGAGGGGCTAGTGCTATGATATGGAGAACAAGGATGGCAGCAGTGGAAGAATGAGAGGTGGCCAGACTGTGGACCCCAGACAAAGATTATGGGGGCCCTTTTGGTTTCAGCTCTGAGCAACTAGAGGGATGGAGTTACCACTGAGTGATATGGGAAGTGGCTAGAGCGGTAGGTAGCACTGAGCCAATGAAGTCTAGGCTTTCTGGAGACTTCTAGGTGGGGACTCGAGGGGCAGTTGGCCATGGGAATCAGGAGCTGACGTGTAAGGGCTGGCCAAAGTGGAGCGGAGGGAAGGGCATGTCCCCAAGGCAGGGAGAGCCAAATAGATGCAAGAGATAAAGAGCAGTCTTGTGTATGGGGATGGAGCTTCCTGGGAACATGTGTCTTCTCTTCTAGAGACTCTGGGTTTGGGCCTGGGTCCCTCTTAACCCTGGGTGCTATGGAATCCTGTCTGCCCCATCCCCTGAATTTGTTCAAAGCAAGGATGGAGAGGAGATGACCTAGGCCTGGCTGGACAGGTGTGTCCCAGTCCCAGGGATCTATGACCTTTGAGGACATGGTCGTGGGGCTTTCACTGGGAAGGAATGGGGGCAGTTGGAGCTTGCACAGAGGACCCTGTATCGGGAAGTGAAGTTGGAAAGGCTTTAGAACCTTGCACTGCTAGGCAAGGTTAAGCCCTATCCCTCCCTTCCATTTGTGTCTGAGAGTCAACAGTATTGTATGTAGGAATCACTTGGTCATTGCTGTGTGCATAGCATTTCACTGCATGGATATCTAGTGTAATTATCCACACTGCTGTTGGTGAGTATATCAGGGAATGTCCAGTCATTTGAACAGAGTAAATTTGATATAAAAAGTTATTAACTATAGGGGTCCTGGGTGGCCCAGTCAGTTGAACGTCCGATTCTTGATTTCAGCTCAAGTCATGATCTCAGGGTTGTGAGATGGAGCTCCACATCTGACTCTGTGCTCAGTGGATAAAGATTTATAAATAAATCTTTAAAAAAAAGTTTTTACCTATAACAGTTATAATTCTAATAACTATAATTCTTAAAATCTTAGGGCTGAGAGCGTGCCCAAAGAATAAGAGCCAGTGCCCTCTACTGACAAAGCCAACAAAGTGTTGACTACAAAGGAGAAATGGCTACAGGGTCCAGCCCACTACTGCAGAACAGGTAATATATGGAACAGAGAGGCAATAAATTGATAGCTGCAGTGGGCTAGGGCTGTTTACTGATTTTTTTTTTTTTTTGCTTTTATAGATAGTTGCTCTAAATGTTTCTGGACTTGTCTTTTGGTTCTCATAAGCATTTTTTTTAAAAAAAGATTTTATCCTCTGCCTTTCTGTATCTCTCTCGAATAAATAAACAAATCTTTAAAGAAAAGGGATGGGTGGAACGCCTAGGTGGCTCTGCGGTTGAGTGTCTGCCTTTGAGTCTGGGCGTGATCCTGGGATTTGGAAGTCCCAGAGTCAGGTTCCCTGCAGGGAACCTGCTTCTCCCTCTGACTATGTCTCTGCCTCTCTATGTGTCTCTCATGAATAAATAAATCTGTTTTAAAAAAAGATTGGGATCCCTGGGTGGCTCAGCGGTTTAGCGCCTGCCTTTGGCCCAGGGCGTGATCCTGGAGACCCGGGATCGAGTCCCACATCGGGCTCCCTGCATGGAGCCTGCTTCTTCCTCTGCCTATGTCTCTGCCTCTCTCTCTCCTCTGTGTCTTTCATGAATAAATTTTTTTTAAACTTTTATTTATTTATGATAGGCACACAGTGAGAGAGAGAGAGGCAGAGACACAGGCAGAGGGAGAAGCAGGCTCCATGCACTGGGAGCCCGACATGGGATTCGATCCCGGATATCCAGGATCGCGCCCTGGGCCAAAGGCAGGCGCCAAACCGCTGCGCCACCCAGGGATCCCTGAATAAATATTTTTTTAAAAATATTTTATTTGAGAGTGAGTGAGCAAGTGGAAGGAGGAACAGAGGGACAGAGACCAGCTGACTCCATGCTGAGCACAGGGCTCAACATGGGGCTCAGTCTCATGACCCTGATGAGATCAAGACCTGAACCAAAATAAGTATTCATTTCTGTTGGGTGCATACCAAGGAGTGGAATTGCTGAGTCACAGTTTACATAGATTTAGCTATAGTAGATACTGCCAAGGTTGTCAAAAGTTATTATTCGTTTCATTTATTTTTAATAATTTATTGAAAAACACTATCACCATTTTATTCCACACTCCATTCATCACTGGATGCAGGCCAGTTTTACATTTTTAGCCATGAACAGTACTAAACCCATTAACAATACATGGTTGTATTGGTTTTCTATGCTGTTTAACAAATTGCCACAAACTTAGTGGCTTAAAACATCTATTTATTAGCTCACTGTTCTGTAGGTCATAAGTCTGGGAGACACTGGCTAGGTTCTCTGCTCAGAGTATCACAAAGCTGAAATCAAGATGGACTGCACTAGGCTCTTATCTGGAAGACACTGGAATGATCTGCTTCCAAGCCCATTCAAGTTGTTGGCAGATTGCAATTGTGGTTGTAGGACCAAGGTCTCTGTTTCTTTGCTAGTTGCTAGCCAGGGGTTGTTCTTACCTTCTGGAGGCCACGGCATGGCTCCCTCTATCTTCAAAGCCAGCAATGGTACATCAAATCCTTCTCATGCTTCAACTCTTTTGGACTTCCTTTTCTGTCACCAGCCAGAGAAAACTCCATGCTTTAAAAGGGTTCATGTGATTGGGCCACACCCACTGGGATCATCTCCCTATTTTTTTAAAATTTTATTTAGTTATTCATGAGAGAGAGAGAGAGAGAGAGAGAAAGAGAGAGAGAGAGGTAGAGACACAGGCAGAGGGAGAAGCAGGCTCCATGCAGGGAACCCGATGTATGACTTGATCCCAGGTCTCTGGGATCAGGCCCTGGGCTAAAGGTGGTGCTAAACCACTGAGCCACCTGGGCTGCCCTCATCTTCCTATTTTAAGGTCAACTATGCCATATAACATAACCCCATCACAAGAGTGATAGCTGATCATATTCACAGGTCCCAATTCTGAACTTCCTAATACTTGTTATCAACAGGTTTAGGTTTTTTAAGTAATCTCTACCCCTAACATGACCCTGAGATCAAAAGTCACATGCTCTTCCGACTGAGCCAGCCAAGTGCCTTACTGTCGAGTTTTTATTTGCTATTTTGAAGACTGAGCAATCCATGCATACCAAACATAATGCCAGGAACAGGGTATGTGAACATGGTAGGCCAGGCCCCGCCTTCATGGCACTGGTATTTCCCTGATTACTTTTGAGCATGTATGTTTTTTCTGGTAAAGTTTTTTCTGATGTGAATTACTGATTCATAGCCTTTATCCACCTTTCTATTAGGTTTTTAGTCATTTTCTTACTGGAGTTAAAAAATATTTTCTGTTGAATTGCTTGGTGTTCTAGGGGGAGGGGAGGACTTGGAATTGGCTCAAGGAATCCAGTGTTGTTTTAAGGCAAAAACAAAACTAAACTCCCATGCTCTCTAAATGCAACAATTACACTTTGGGAAATAACCAAAGTTGCATCCAAAGTGTCTGCTTGGGAGTGTGCATCACAGGTACTGGGTACCACTGGGAAGAACAATCTGGGGTTGGTAGAAAAGACAGTATAGGACAGAAAATGGAATTTTTAACCAGGCATTAAAATATGTTTTTAATAACAGGGAAATGAGGGAGTGAGAAGAGCACGATATATACAGTAGCTCCATAAGATTTATAAAACACTTCTGCATGTGAACACCTGGAATAGGTACTGCCATAGACAGTAGAACTAGGGGTCATTTACCTTATCTTTACTCTCTTGTACATTTCAGATTTGTCTAAATGAACACAAGCTACTTTAAAATCACATGGCCAAAGAGACATCTGTTTATAGACCCTTTTCTCAGACGCCACCCTCCTTGTCCATCCAAACTTGCAAAGGAAGTCCCTGTAGTGTCCACTCAAGCTAGGACTCAAGAGCTTAAAGGACAAGGAAACCAGGGAGTGACGTGTGTGGTCAAGAAACAAAGTGGGCCAGTAGAACAGGACTGCTGGCCCTTTCTGTGGGTATGGCTGCTCTGTGGCTCCAGCTGCCAGGCAGGGGGAGTGGCACTGCTGATACTCTGACCAGTAGAAAGCAGAGATCAGGATTCTTAGGCAGAAACTTCCCATTATAAAAGTGGAATTTGTTAAAAATCCAAAATGTGGAGAGTCATTAGTTTTCCATCTGCCTGCAAACAGAAGCAAGGCATGCTCTCCTGAGCTTTTTGTACCTTCCACACCAAGATGCAGGCCCAAGAGCTTCAGGAGTGAAAAGGGGCAGTTTCTGAGCATCCACCTGGGGCCAACAAGATCCCAGGGGTAGGGACAGTCCTTAGGTCCTGTCTGCCTATATATCATAAGGTCATAGTTGGGGATCTCAAAATTTGGAAATCACCAGACTTAGGCAGTGGATTCCAACCCAAGCCTCACCAGGCGGTTGGGGGAGGGACAGCTTCTTTTATTTATACTCAGGTGGCTGTTTTGGGGAGACTGAAATACGGGCAGGGGACCCTCCTGGGAGCTCTGATTCACCAATGTCCTCTGCTGCCTACAAGTGTCCAGACAGAGGCTCAGCAGCCCTGGGAAGGCTGGAACCAGAGTACCAGGAACCGTGTCAAGCCCTGGAGGCTCCAAGGCCCCCAAGATGAGGCTGCCTTCTCAAGACACTCATGGGGCTTCGGGCTGGTGGCTCTTCCTGTGGATGACCAGCTGGGACTTCCAATCGAAGCCACGGCCACAGTCTCCACAGAAGTGGCGCCGCTGGCCTGCATGGCTCTTGCGGTGGATGACCAGCTGCGACTTCCAGCTGAAGCTGCACCCACACTCCTCACATGCATAGCTCCGGGGGCATGGGAGCACGCGTCGGGGGTGACGTGGTGTGCCTGGCTCCCGGGAACCCTGTGGCAGCTTCTGAGCACCACCCACAGTCAGCGCTGGTGCCTGTGTACCCTGCCCATCTGCATGTGTCCGGTGGTGGATGACAAACACCGATTTCCAGTCGAAGCCTCGGCCGCACAGCTCACAGGTATAAGGCTTCCTCCGAGGGGCGCCAGGCTCCAGCCCTGCTCCCAGCACTGCCCTGGCAGACATAGAGGCCACAGACGGGCCCTCCCAAGTAACAGACCCCAAGCCCCGGGGTGGCTGGTCCTCTGGGCAGCGGGATGGACCCTCGCAGTGGCTCTCATTCTCATCTCCTGAGGGAAGGAGAGGTGGTAGTCCCAGGTAGCTCAGTGCCCTTAACATTGGCCCACCCTCTCCCATGAGGCGTGTGGGGCAGACAAGCTCCCTTCCACCAGAAAACAGGTGGTTCAGGTCGCATGGAAAAACACTCACCCAGGTGGAGACTCTCTGTCCCTGTACGCAATGCCCCCGGCTCCAACTCAGCCTGTGCCTCTGGCTGGGGGGCTGGTATTCCTGCTGGGGTGAGGGACAGTCAGGTAGCAGTCCTGACATGGGGGCAGGTGAAGGGCTCTTACATGTTAGGGCCAGGGGCGGGGGCCCTGGTGGGTGACGGGGTGCCCCTAGGTAAGGAGCATGAATACAGGTAAGCACTGGGAGACCTGCATGGGAAAGGGCTGGGAAGTGAGCCCTACAACCAGGGCAGTATGCAGACAGTAAAAGGGGTCATGGCTGGTCCTCACCCAGGGAGACCACCGTGCCGTATTTCTCCAGCATTGCATCCCAGTACAATTCCTTCTGTGACGGGTCCAGTAGCCCCCACTCCTCCTGTGGGGATGCAGCCCATCACTCTTGGTGCCTGTCCACTCCCCCATCCTCTGCCCTGCCTTGCAGTGCCTACCTGCCCGTGTCCCTGGTTACAATCTTACTAATTACCTGAGGGAACAGACAGGTTACCTAAGGCTCTTCTGCTTGCTAAGGATGAAGCTGAGAAGGGTGTGTGAAGGCTGGGAAATAGGGCAGAGAGGAGCTGTCCTTCATCTCACTGTTAGGACCTGTCCCCCTCAGAAGCCCGCCCCACTCCATATTCTAGCCAGGCAGCTGAGAACCCCTGGATAGGTTCTGTGTGGAAGTGACTGTCCCTACACCCTTGCCTTGAACAGTGCTGCATCAAGAACAAAAGGCCTGGGGACCCAAGGGAACCCAGCCACCTCTCCCCAAGCCTCTGGTTACAAAAGTAACAGAGATCCTCCTTGGGGAGCTGCTGAGGGCTATCAGCATTCCTCGATGTGGTGACCTGGCTGCAGAGAGGTTGAAGGCAGAAGGGCTTACATTAGGAGGTGCAGCCATCTCAGGGCTCAGATGATGTGTGTTAATGGGGTGGTGGGCTGGCTCCTGCCTGTTGCCGAGGGTGGGCTTTACCAGGAGATGTACTCCCTGTCCCTGGTGTCTGCTCTCTTTGTCTCCCAAAATCCCATCACGTGCGCTTTGCTGGGATGGGAAAAATAATCCTGACAAACAAGCCACTGTAGGTCCACAGACAGGGAGGTGACAGCCACATGAAGCCACAGGTGGAATGCTGCTGGCTGGAGGCTTTGGAGGGTGTGGCCTGCCCACCCAGCTGTTTCCCACTGTGCCATCAGACTGTGGAGGGAGCCTGGAGGGACTTATTAGCCTCCAAGCACATCTCAACCAGATCTTCCACTGGGAACGTTACCCAGTGGAGTAGCTTAGGAGCTAAGTTGCTGGGAGAGGACAGGATCACTGCTCTCCACACTCAGGAACCAAGTACTCCAGGTAGCAGGGCTTCAGCCAAGCCTTGATGCCCCCAGCTGGTCGCAGCCCAGAGGATGGATGGCCTCTGAGGAAAGACCCAGGAAAGAGGTAGCTGCAGGTTATTTCCTAGCTATCTCCATTCTGATCTCAGGTGTGCTGGGGATACCAGACTGCTATGTGTTGTAGCTCAGGCTTTCTGGTCAGAGTTCTTCATCTTGACCTCTCCCCACTTTCCCATGAGGGTTCAAATTCTCATGCACCAGCTTAAGACTGCTGAGCGCTTCAAAATCTCCGATTTCTCTGTAATTGAGAAAGCCAATTCCTACCAGTTCCAGTCACTCTAAACCAGATTCCATGGCCCGAAGCCTCAATTTTTTCCCCAATTTTAGGGAGACCACCAGCCTGTCCCTGTCTCCCAGGACCTGCAGGAGGAGCTCTGATACCAACTCCATTTTTGGGCAGCAAAGAGCACAAAGCTGTGGCCAAAAAGCCTGAAAAACTAACGAGAGCAGAGTGGCCACCAAGGACATACTTCTACTGGTTGCCTGTACCTCCCACCCAGGGCTGCTTACCTGAATCCTGGGTGGGTGGAAGGATGTGGAAGTTGGTTCCCTGTGTCCAGGGTGTCCCTCTTGGGACTGGGCTGGATTTGGGGGGCTGGAAGGTGCTAGAAAATGAGGCAGATGAGAATCAGAGGCTGCTCATGTGAGCCACAGTAGATGAGGTGGTGTCGGTGCTGCAGCCTTGGCCTTCCTCTGCCAACAGGCAGGAGGCTACTGTGTGTGCCAGTCACATAGCAGGCAGGCAGCCCTCCTGCCTCCTGAGAACCCAGTTCTACAGTCTGCAGTCTTTTCTGAATCCCCATCCCATTGGGGGACATTCACATTCCCTCTAGGAGGCCTCCCAGCACAATTTCTCCTGGGATCCCCACCCTTATTATGGATGTCCACACAACCTCCAAGAGCCCCCCAGACCTTGCGTGGCTCCCATTCTCACCCATCTCCTGCCCATCAGCATCTGGCTCCTCCTTCACACTGCAGCTAAGCTGGGCAGACCGCTCCATCTGAATGTCCTGTGATCCCTCCCCAGAGGTGGCACTGAGGAGCTCCACTGTCCCTAAGGGGTGGGATCTCCCCAAGGATTCCTCTGTCTTCTGTGCTGTTGGGAGCACCACTTGCTTCAGGACATGGGCTGTGATCTGAGGGGGAGAAATAAGTCACAGGGGCTCTAATTTTGCTTTAATTTTGCTTTGTCCCTCCAAGAAACCAATAATACCACACTCACCCAGCCCAGCAGCTGCCCAGGGTCATGTTGCAGGCCCTCAACCAGGGCTACAGCCTCCTCAGGACTGCCTGGCCGCTGGCCCCGCACCCAGGCCTGAATCTCAGGAGGCAGTGTGCCCAGAAACTGCTCCAGCACCAGCAGCTCCAGCATCTGCTCCTTGGAGCATGCCTCCGGTCGCAACCACTGGTGGCACAGCTCTCGAAGCCGGGCCAGGGCCTCACGGGGACCTGCCACCTCCTGGTAGCAGAACCCCCGGAAGCGCAGGCGTGCTGCCTCAGGCTCCTCCAGGATGGCCACAGGATCCACAGAGGGCAGGCGTGGGCGGCCCAGTGGGGATGGCATTGTACTGGGTGTCTTCCTGTAGCCAACAAGAGGGACCTGCAGGAAAGGAGTGGTTAGGGTGCAGGCCAAGAAGCCATGGCCAGGGTTGGGCAGACAGGCCCAGCCCAGGGTGCTGAGGCTGGTTGTGGGAGGGCCTTGGCACAGGGATACACGAGGCTGGGAATGCTTTGTGGAGGATCACAGGAGCTGGTTGCTGATAGGAGCTAAAGGCAGAAGAAAACCTTGTGGATGAATGCTTTGGAGGCAAGCTGTACAATGGAGCTTCCATAAAACTGCAGGAAATGATGAAGAGGTAGGCAAAGGGAGTCAACAGAGGATTCCAGGATCTGACTCAGGAGCCAGGGAAAGTGACCACAGAGAAGGGAGGGGAGTGGTCAGTCAGGCAGGACGCTGAGGGAGAGGCAACCAGGGACCGGGTGAGACCATCACTGCCAGTGAGCGGAGGCAGTGAAAGTGAGAAGAGGCATAGGCGGCCGTGCGGGCTATGGTGGAGTGTGTGTCCCCATCATCTCCAAGGAGTCCAGATATGTTGACTGAAGTGAGCAACCCGAGGGCCAGCTCCAAGTATAAGGCACGTCTGCGCCATGGGTCGAGGGAGGGGCAGCGCGGACTCCGGGACACCGTGCTCGCTGACCGCAGCGAACTGTGAATGGCTCGCCTCCCGCACCAAGCATGTGAAAAGCAAAACAAAGCTACGAGTTGCGCGCAGTCGTGAGCGGACACTGTGCCCCTGGCGTCCAGACGGGCTGGAGTGAAGCAAGCCCACTTGGGGGACCTATTAGACCAGCCAGACCAGGCCTGACCACCTCCCACCTCCCCACCCGGCCCAGGAGTCGGTCTCCCAACAAGCAGGGGAAGGAAGAGGTCAGGCCAGAGGAAGGGGAACGCAGCTCTGGGTGAGAAGTGGAGCGCGCAGCGTACGTCGGGAGGTACTTTGGGGTACTAGGAGCACCGGGCGGCCGGGTCCCCAGGGGGTGGAAAAAGCTGCGCCCCGCCCAGCCAGGCCGGCGCTCACCTCAACCTCACCGCCGGTGCTAGACCACTTCCGGTAAGGGGTCCTGCCCCGCCCGCCCCTCCGCGCGGTGCCGCGGCGACTCCGCCCTGGCCAAGGACGCGCCTGCTCAGCAGGACCCGCCCCCTCCCTTAGGACTACGTTTCCCGTGAGACTCAGCAAGCAAGGACGGATGCGGCCTCCGCCAGCAGATGCTCATCTCCAAAGGCCTCGCACGACCGAGAAGAGCTCTCTTCCTCTTAGAGGAATCTGAAGAGTCGCAGTTTGGGGGCTCCCTCCCCTCATTGGCGATCACTCTTCCTTTATATGGAAGGAACCCTAGACTCACCAACGGCCGTGATGGACGGTATGTTAGGATCCTGCGCATGTGCAGTGGACCCGGAGCCTATTGGCAAGTGTGGTGAATGGGGAGGAGCGTGACCTTACGGCCATTCAGAGCTAGCACCCCACCTAGGCCCCTCCCCAGCGCTCGTCTTAGAGGCTTCGTTCTAGTTGCGGAGCAGTCTTCTTGCTAACCGGTAGAGGACGCCCGCCCGCCTCCCTCTGTTTCCAAGGCAACGGACAGAGCGTCGCCCAGTCCTCCAGGGAGGCCGGAAGTGACTCCCAGTGTAGTGTAGTTCGGCGGAGACTCCTTCCAGGTGGTCCCAGGAGGAAGCGGGGTCCAGCCCGCAAGGCCGGCCTGATCTGTGGACAACCCCGAGTGATTCCAGCGAGGATGGAGCTGGAGTCCTTCATTCGACCTCTGGACATCGAGAACAAGGACCAGGGTGGGCACTCATTTACACATGAGGAAAATGTCCCATGATCAATACCCTCAGAGTCTCGGACATCACTTCAGATGTCAGTACTGCAAAGTAAGGGATGAAAGTTTTTGTCCAGCTTATGGGACGCCACTAACCTTTTACATTGGGTACCAGACCTAGTAAGAGTGATCTTCAGTTTACCTCAGTATGCAAGAATCACTGTGGGAAAGGGGTGCTTTGCTTCCAGAAACCAAGTAGCTGAACCATCCCAAACTGCATATGCCTGTTTTGATTTCTTGTAATCCCTAGCAGCCAGCACTTCATGAAGAGCAGTGGTCTTACCTGCTGATTGGAAACTCTTGAGTATCTGCATGGCTGGGGCCTGTCTACTCATAAATGCCGTCAGTCAGAGCTATTTTTTGGAGGACTTAGATTGTTTCTCTGAAACTGTACGGATTCCCCACAAATGACTCTTCCATCATCCACTATATGGAGAAAGCTGTTGCTCTAACAGCTTTAGTAGCTCTACCTCAATCATCTTTTAGCTCTCTCCTCCCAGGGGCTGCTGGTTTGCAAGCCTTCTGGATTTATGCAGTATAAGCCTGATGGGACCTCTGTCTACTTACACAGTGCCAAGTCAGTATTTGACTTTCTCTAAATCATATCCCACATCTGCATCTGCTTCTAATTCCAGAATGCCATTGCTGTTGCTGTTTCACCATCCTCATACTTGTGGGTTCATATTTTTAAACACTCTCATCTTGTCGCTTCTGTGGCTTTTGGAACCAAATGAAATGCTATGTGTCCAGTCCACCATCTTGACCCAGAGGGCTCAAGGGCACTTATACACTCAGCCTGTTCAGGGTTAAAGAGATGGACTAGCCTGACAAGACAAGGCTTAACATGACCACAGAAGTTTAGAGGATGGTAATGTGATGCCCAAGACACCAACCAGGGAAGGCAGGTAATCATTGTTACTGTTCCCATGACAAGTCTTAGGTATTGGGAGGGGTGGACTTGAGAATAGAGGAAGTGAGGGATTGGAGGAGCCAAGCACACAAGCCTGAGGTTCAATGAAGTGGGGAGGAGACTGATGGGGAGATGGCTTAGGACATCAAGCCCAACTCAAGGGGTCATAAGAGCTCCAGGAGCTTCCATCCAAGATGCAGGAAAGGTTGCATGACTTGCTGAGTACCCACTTGGTGTTTTGAAGATGCCTTTGCTCCTGAATCCCATCGGCTTCCAAGACCTATCAGTCAGATGTTTGCATTTCACAGCTTTGTAGCCTGAGGCTGTTAACTACTCAAGGCACATTCAAGGAGGCCCTTCTGAGGGAAGGTAAGATGTGGCTGAGGCCAGGGTGTACCAGACCACAGGAGAAAGGATGACTTGGGGGGGGGGGGGAGCGGGGCAGGGCAGTGGCTCAGGAGTCTGTAAGGAACTAAGAAGCCTGGCACATAAGACCTGCATCTAAGGGTCTTTGGGAGCAGGTCTAGCAAGTCTCTCGTCTTTGTAGGAGCTATGAGGTTCCAGAAATGAGCCTGGTACTGCTGGGAAGATGGGAGTAAGAGAGAGCAATAGGTCTGTGGTCACTGTATATGGCACACGGCTGCCAAATCTTGCAGCTGGTGGGATAGAGGACTCACCAGGCTGGACTCCATATTTCTAGCCAATTGGTGACCCCACCACTAAATCCCCTGGCCTGGACCATAAACAACTCCTATCCAGACAGAGGCCCTGTTTGGGGCCCCAGGCACACCACCCAGCACAGACCTCCTTGGATACTCCTACACCTATGACTACCAAGGGGATAATAGGTATCCCAAATCCTCAGTGGGCCTCAGACTACACATCTACCCTTTGGTCTTTCAAAGAGACATGGGACAAAACAAGGTCCCTGTACATTGGGGAAACACACTGAAGGCATGTATGCATTGTGCTAAGATGAAACAGGCATCAGACTGTTACTGTGCACGTTTGAAAATTTTTATCTGAAAACCTCTCTGGATTGTGTTCTTAAACCGTTCTGAACCATAATCTGGAGGCTGGGAGGGGAGGCCAAGGCTGTGCACTTCCACACTGCTATGCAAGGATTAACACAATATACGTCCATTCCAACTTCTACTTTTGGGTCTTTTCTTTTTTGTTCCCAAGTAAAGAGTCCACTAACATCCCTGGGAGTAAAGCCTCAGGTCACGATGGACGCTGGTCCGCTGAGAGCCACAGGGAAAAACCTGGGCCCCACCCCACCGATCAGACTCCGTGTCCCAGCCATGTGGAGGTGTCCCACGATCGGAGGGTGCACACACATGGCCTTAGGGAACGGCAAATCCCCTTTCCACTTGAGGCAAGAGAACAGGTGGACACCTGTCCACCAGACTCTGCAGAAACAAGTAGTCCCATCTGGTCTCCTCCAAACCTGTTATGATCACCTCTTCTCAGGGCAGTGGGGATATAAAGGCTCCTGTAAGGGAGCCTTTGGTAACAAGAGGATGTGGCTAATCCTGAAGCTTGGATGAGAAACTGAATGGAAGAGCATGGCTGAAGAGCCATCATTCTTGATGCTGGTCTCCCTCTCTCCAACCCAGGGCCCTCTACCTCTACTTGCTCCACCGTCTGTGGGAGTTCTAGGTGCAGGTAGCCAGGCCTGGCATCACCCAGCTCTCACACTGGCAGACTAGAGCATGGGTGCCAGAGCATGGGGGCAGAGTGCTGAGCTCGGGATGCTGAGCCTATGGCCAGGAGCCATGTCCTAGCTCTGCTGTGTGTAACTCACATCCCCTCTCTCTGCCTCAGTTTCCTCATCTGAGAAATGGGGTACCAACCACAGCAGCCACCTCACAGGGGTGGCAAGGGGCACATGTTGGCCCTTATCAAGATCCTGCCTATCAGGGTCCTGCAGATACCCTCGGTAGGCCTGAATCTCTCTTTCCCTCCCTCCTTCCCTCCCTTTCTCTCCCTCCCATTCTTTTCCGGAGGTGGAAGCTGAGACTTAGAGCCCAAGGCCAACACCAGACAGCACATGACAGCACCTCCTACCCCCTGGATCTGCTCACAGGAGGCCTTGGATGAAGTGAGGTCTTGAAGGAACATCCTGAGGGTCAGCCTGGCAGTCATTGCTGTAGACGTGGGAACCTTCTAGGACCACCTCCCCAGCACTCCAGCCCTCCTCCTCCTCACCTGAGTACCCAGGTCATAATAGGCATGAAACAGCACTCTGCCAGGTCTCTGCCCTACCAAAGTCCCAGCATCCACACAGCCCCTGATATTTCTGCAGCCTGACCGTTGGGATGACCTGTGGCTGAAATGGCAAACATCATCACCATGTGCAGATGGAACCACGGTACAGGGCCATGTCTTCTCCAAAATGTGGATGTGTGGGCAACACAGGTGTTTAGACAACCAGCTGTGAACTCAGGCTTCAGCAGGCTTTGAAACTGTGGCTGGACCTGAAGTGGGAATGGGCCCAGCTTCCCTCCCCAGTGAACCCTCTGATGATGCTCCCAAAGAAGGCCTGGCCTGGGGGCACAGGCCTGTCCCACGCCGCGGTTTCCGCACAGGTTTCTCTCCTGTGTGGATCCTCTGGTGGTGGAAGAGGGCTGGGCGCTCTCGGAAGGCACGGCCGCAATGTGTGCATACAAAGGGCTTCTCACCCGTGTGGATGCGTCGGTGGCTGAGCAACACTGCGCCCTTGGCAAAAGCCTTCCCGCAGTCCCCACAGCGGAAGGGCCGCTCACCCGTGTGCAGTAGCTGATGCTGCGTGAGGTTAGAGCTGTGACTGAAGGCACGGCCACATTCTGCACAGGCAAAGGGCTTTTCGCCTGTGTGCACACGCTGGTGCTTGAAGAGTGAGGAACCCTGGCTGAAGGCAGCACCGCAAAGAGCACAGGTATAAGGCTTCTCACCCGTGTGAGTGCGCTCATGCTGGATCAGGTGTGAGTTGCGGCAGAAGCGGCGGCCACACTGGGCACACGCATAGGGCCGCCCACCTGCGTGGATTTTGCGGTGCTGGCTGAGGTTGGACCCATGGCTGAAGGCCTTGCCACACTCGCTGCAGCGGAAAGACTTCTCAGCTGTGTGTATGCGCTGGTGTCTCACCAGGGAGGAGCTATGCCTGAAGGCCTTGCCACAGGCTGGGCATGCATAGGGTGTCTCACCACTGTGGATGCGCTGGTGCTGCGTCAGGTGTGATGTCTGGCTAAAGGCCTTGCCACACTGAGCACATTCATATGGCCGCTCCCCAGTGTGGGTGCGCAGGTGCTTGAGCAGGTCGGAGCTCTTCACGAACACTTTGTTGCATGCCCTGCATTCGAAGGGCTTCTCCCCTGAAAGGAGGCCAGTGCCTGTGTGGAGGGCCTTGCCCAGCTGATGCCAGGTCGGGGGCTCCTGGCCAGCAGGGAGTCCATGAGGCTTGTGGCTAGCTGTACCCTTACCACCTTGCCCAGAGGTGAGACCAGCCTCAAATTCTGGAATTTTGGGGAAGGCTCTCCCAGGGGCCTCCCGCCCATATGGCTTCTGACCCCCACATGCCCTCAGCTGCTTGCCTGGCACGGGGCGGTTCATAAGGGCCTTCTCCCTGGGTGAGCTGTCCTCAGCCATCCTCAGTGGAGAGGTCAGCCTGAGGCTGACACTGGCCTCCCCACTGCCAGGACCTAGCAGGAGCCGTTCCCAATAGATTACAGACACCCCTGTGGGTTTTTTCTCCTGAGAAGGGGAGATGCCCTGCCAGTCCTCCAGGCTTTTCCCACGATCACACATGCCAGTGAAGGGAAGGACCCTTGTAGGCGCTGGACGGGAGCCATCATGGAGGGCCCCTGGCAGCGCTGCTTCTCCAGGAACCACCCTGTCGTATGCCAGATGACGGGAACCTGAAGGCACAGAAATGGTGGATCCTGGGTCATCCTGGCCAGAGGGGATGGTTGGGACATGCCTAGTGGTCAGGCAAAGGAATGCTAAGGACTGGGTGTGCAAGCTGGGGAGAAACGCAGTGGCCAGATACCAGTGTATGTACTTCACTTCTGTCCCAGGGGACTCAAGCCTGCTTTTGTTCCTTACACAGATAGCTACCTGATGCTACAGGCCCTACTCTCAAACCCTGTCCCTGCCTGTGCCGCCGCCGCGCACCCCCCCTCCACCACCACCACTGCCTCTCCCATAGTGTGGCCAGTGCCATGAGTGTGGGTCACAGACTGTCCTGGTAAAGGCTGTGGCCCACTGCCTGGCATGGGGTACCCTGGGATCTCCCCCTTGATGGGCAAGCCAAGGCCAGAGCCTCCAGGAGTGGCTGATGGTATAAGGAGGACGGGAGGGAGTCAGGCAGGAGGTGGGAGATGAGAGCCTCCAGGAAGGCAGGGAAAGGGGACAGAAGCGTGGCGGCAGATAGGCCCAAGCTCACTCCCTCTGAGTCCCCACTCACCAGGGCTGGCCTTCCTCTGAGCATTCCTGGCTGGCATCACATCTGTCTCACTGAGAACCCAGGGCTCCTCGCCACGCTCAAGCTGCATGACTACCCGGGGTCGTGACGCAGAGAGCCCTGTAAGAAAAGACAAGCAAGTGAGGGGCTAGGCCCAGCTCAGGACAACCTACCGCCCAACAGATGGCAGAAGTCAGGGCTTTACGGGGTATAGATGGTGTCATCTGTGCAACCAAGAAAACCACACCACATGGCAAGACTCACAGGAAGAGTTCAATGGTCCCTGTGAGGAGAACCGTGTTGGCAGCACCAGATGAAAGGGGCCGAGCCTGGACACAGAGGCGCCACAGCGGCACAGGGACACTCAGCCAGCTGGTATGAGGCTGCTCATAGGCCAACAGGAGATAAGGGGTTAGTGCTGGCAACAACAGAGCTTCCCATGGAAAACCCAGGGCCTTACCCAGTGAAGCCACAAGTGCGAAGTTCTCTAGCATCACGTGGCAGTACAAGGCCCTCTGGGCTGCATCCAGGAGCTCCCATTCCTCCTGGGAGAAGTACACGGCCACATCCTCAAAGGCCATCAGGCTCTACAACAGTGGGCAGGGGAGGATGGACACGATCTAAGCTATGGCTGATGACGACCCAGGACCCACCTCCCTGTCCCAAGGGCTATCTTTCCCAATATCCCTCAGAGGCTTACCTTGCTCCCCCTCACCCTCCTCTCCCCAGGCTCTGCAACTCTGCAGATGCAACTTCCCTCCTCTTTCCTAAACCCTACCTGTCTAGGGCACAGATGCCTTCTCGGCCTCCTGACTGGCCACTTACACAAGGTAAGCAGAGCTAGCTCTCGGCCTTCAGATGGCTACCACCCCAAAGGCAGGCCCAAGTGCACACTCATGCTCCAGCCTTTGCACAGACTGACCTCCCCAGACATACCCTTAACTGTTCCTGGAATTAGCAATTGTACAAGTTCCAGCTATGGACCCTGCAGGACATGCCCATGCTCGTAGGGATGCCCCCTTCTGCTGAACTTGCCTGACATCCCAAGACTGCTCCTTCAGCATGAACGACTGGCCGGCAGATCCCCTCCAGTCACTACAGGAGGGGCCCCAAGGATCTGGTGGGCACACAGGAAGCCGGTTCCACCCTCCCTCCAAACTATGGTCCCTCCCCCATTTCCTTGGCCAAAACCCTGCCTCCAGCCACTAGCCAAGCTCCACCCCTCTATCCCCCACCAAGAGCCCCAGGGGCTACCAGCCTTTCTTCATCTCCCTGGAGTGCTACCCATCCCTGGCCGCATCCACGAGATTCCTTCCTAAGTTTGATTCCCAGGCCTTGCCTTGGCTCAGAATGTCAGGCCCCTATCCTTAGACATCTGCAATTCCCGGTCCACACCATACCTCCACCCTGGGACATCACAGACTCCCTGATCTTACTCCGCAGCCTGCTTTCCCTTCAAATTCCTGTTCCTGTCTAAAGCACCTCCGTTCCTCTGGGTGCTCAGGCCAAAAAACTTGGGACTGTGCTCTACTAGGGCCACTGGCTCACACGCCACACCTGAGACCTCAGACCCACGGGAATCCAACCCCTTTTCCGTCTCCGCTGGCCCAGCGTGCCTGCAGCAGGTGCCGTCTTCGGCTACCCGGACTGTGGCAGTGCCTGCTCCGTGCACACGGCCACCCCCGCTCTGCGTCATTTCTCCGCCAAGGAAACGGTGGGATACTTTAAAAATCCTAACTTAAAGCATGTCCTGGCTCTGTTCGATTCCTCCCCGGGCCCCGACGTAACTCCTCAGCCTGCTATTTCTCTTCCTTGCTCACGTCTGGAAGCTCAGTTCCCGAAGCACCTAGGCTCAGTCTCCCCTCCCAGCTTTTGCACGCGTGGGACCCTCTGCTGGGAACTTCCGTCTACACCTCACTCCTTTGGCTGCCAGAAGTGGGGATCTCGCACGTGCACGCTCCACTGGCCTGAGCCCCCGGGCCTAGGACGGACCGGGAGGGGAGACAAAACGTCCAAGTAAAGTCCCTCCCTGAGTCGAGGCTCGGGTGCCTCGAGGAGGAAGCGGGCGGTTGGTGGTCTCACGCTTCCTCTACTCACCTGTGCGGGCTCTGTCAGCGCCGCGGTCGCCATCAGAACCCTTGCTTGAGGACGCGCAGAAAGCGACGCACAACGCGACGTCCCGGCTCCAGGCCTCAGTCTTCCCGTCGTTCGAGGGCACAGACGCCCAGGACGCCGCCGCCCCTGCCGCCCGGGGGTCGGAGAACACGTGACTCTGGGCACCGCCCCACAGCCTTGCGGGGCGTCCCAGGCTACACCCGGAGAAACCCAGGCTCGGGGGACGCGACCGTCGCCCACGATCACGGCGTGCGCGTTGCGGCCCTCCGCTCGCGCCTTCCTCGCAGCCCTCGCCCTGGGTCTCCAAGCCTCTGGAAAACCGGCCCGGGCCGGTCGCGCCTCAGTCCCCGACACCGGTGTGGCCCCACGCCCGGCAGCAAAGTGACAGCCCCCGGACGCCGGAAGTCCAGCCTCCGCAAGCCGTCATTGGCCCCATGAGCGCTGCGGACGCACGCGCGGCGCCTTCTGGGAAGCGTAGTTTCCGCCGGCTCGGCGGCCAGTCGGGCGGTATCCTTGCCCACGCCTCTGGAGACCGTCAGGCATCTCCGCGCAGCGCTCTGGGAGATGGGTTCCCGCAGGCACGACCCTGCTTCCGTGGGCCCACGCGCGTGAGGTGGGGAGTCGCCCGGCTGGGGGGCCTGCGCTCGGGGTCTTGGGATCCCGGCGTGCACCCAAGCGGCCGCCGACACTAAATGCTGGACGCGCAGAAGCGGAAACTGCTGAGGTCCCGGGAGGCGACCCCAGCCTGGGGCTTTAAGGACAAAGCCCAGTGTCGTTGCGGGCGGGGTGTGTGCGTGTGCGAGCGTTGGCGCTTTGGCAGCGAGCCTGGCAGTGCCCACCCCGGCGCTGCCTCTGGAGGCCTGGGCTCGGGTTTGGCCTCTCTGTGTCCTGTGAAGGGTTAATATCACTTTTGCAGCCTCTACCCCAAGGGCTGCAAGCCCCCAGCCTAAATTTTTCTTGAGTTTGAATTGTTCTCTGAGACGTCCCTAACCCATCTGCTTACCTTACTAAACTGGACCGCGCAGAATGTATTTTCCCGGACTTGCTTGTCTTTGGGTCGTCTGGGTGTTGTTGGCACATCACGATATTGATTCCTCGGTGTCTTTTCCTCGGGACCAACCTGAGTGTCTGTCACACCTAAAAACAAAAGGAAAGGCAGTCTCTGCACACGGGTGGACTGCTGGCAGAGAAGAAGAGGTTTTCCAAATGTTGCTCCACTGGGACGATTTGGTTTTTTTCAGGGTCGGTAATCTGCATGCATAAGGTGGTACAGTCATGTTACCCACCGCATATTACCCACTGTTTTAAGGAAATATGGAATTAACGTGTGTCAAGTTCGTTCATTATTCCTGCCTCCTTCTATATGCATCTATCTCCGCTATAGATGCTCGCTTTGAAAGAGTTTAAGAAAATCTAACATATTAAACTCGTGACTTATTCAGAAGCTTAGAGGCATTAACATTTCAAGCACTGTTTGAATGTTTGGAGACATTTAATTTCTTTAAAACTAAGTATTTTAGGGATACCTGGGTGGCGCAGCGGTTTGGCGCCTGCCTTTGGCCCAGGGCGCGATCCTGGAGACCCGGGATCGAATCCCACATCGGGCTTCCAGTGCATGGAGCCTGCTTCTCCCTCTGCCTGTGTCTCTGCCTCTCTCTATGTCTCCTTCTGTGACTATCATAAATAAAAATTAAAAAAAAAAACTAATAAAACTAAGTATTTTAAAATTATCCCTATAACGTGTAATTAGTTAGACTAGAAGGATCTTGATTGCCTACTATTTAGAGAAATGCTAATTGTTTGGTAAACTCACAATTTAATGAAATTGGAAATGAAATAAAAATGGCAACAAGTCGTCCTCTGTACACAGAGTAGCTCCATATCCCTGATTCAGATCTCACCCTGAACAAGATTACACTGCCAGGTGGCTGGCGGTGGGGGGTTGTGGGGGGCATGGGGAGGGTGTTGCCTGGGGCCGGTGGTGGGACCCTAGCTAACCTGGTTGGACTTCTGTGAACCCCTGTGTCCTCATCTGTGAAACAGATAGTGATAAGCATTTGCATTGTGCTGAATTGTGCTGAACATCCATTCTTTCCTTGGCTGGGTTGAGCCTGCTGATGAGCCAGTTGAAGGCACTCTTCATTACTACTAGTGTTTTCTATCTCTAGCCTTAACTTTTGATCTTACCTTAGAGTTTCCATCTCTCTGCTTACATTATCCATCTATTCCTGCATTTTGTCTACTTTTTTTCCACTAGGACCCTTAATATCTTAATCATAGTTATTTTACATCCTGTGTGATACTCCCAACCTCTGTGTCCTATCTGGTTGTCATTCTGATGATTGCTTTGTGTGTGCTCAGCCTGTTTTTTCTTGCCTTTTGATATGCCTTGTCATTTGTTGTTGAAAGTGAGAAATATGTTTGGTAACAGGAACAAAAGTAAACAGGAGGTTTGGTAATATGGGTCGAAGTAGGACTGTACTTAATGTTTGTTGTGACTATGGGTGCTAGAGGCTTCAAATTCCTCTAGTGGTCTAGTTTTTGTCTATTCTGTAGACTTTGTGCTCTGGTAAGTGTTCCTCTCCAGAGAGAGTCCGTGTCTTGCATCTCTTTTAGTTGTAATCCTGTTACACTGGAATTCCACTGATGTGTAAAAGGTGAGAGGGGAGAGGATCATACTAAATCTTCCAATGAAATCCCAATCTTTAGTAGCACTGTGTCTGAGGAGCATATCTCCACCACCGTAGTTTCTTTCTTTCATTTTTTTTTCCTTGACCCCAACTGCCTTCCCTGGCTACAGCATTCTCAAAGTATTTGCTAAAAACCCTGGCCCCTGCTGACTATGATCTCTCTCACTTAGGTGAGAGAAGAAGGCTAGAGGGACCTGTAGTGGGAGCAATGTCCTTCACCCAGCTGCAGATGGCTCTAGCAGCTTTATTCCTGGTAGTATATATCTTTGTAGGGAAAAGGCTCTGAGTATATTTCATGATGGTTATCTTTCTGGTCATATAACACCTGCTCTTCCCCTGCTCCATGCTAACAGCTGAAAAAACAGAGACATGCCAGTTAACTGAGTGCATATTGGACACAGCCAGGATGGAGTCCATGGGGTCACTGCCCAGGGGACAGGAATTAGGTTTGAAAGCCCAGACTGGGAGACTCTGCGCAGGTGCAAGTACAAAGTGACATGATAGGTCCCTTGCTCACTTACCTGTCTGGGCAGTTTGGTACAGCCTTAGCCTCTGGTGGCAGAAGAGCACCATGTTGGGCAGCAGGTCTTGGTCTTTGGAAAGAACAAATGAATGTCATCAAATAGCATGTTAACAAGGCATTTCAAAGACATGTGACCAAGTGAGGACACAATAAGGGGACACTGGTGTTGGGGGACCTGAGAGAAAGAGATGAGGGATGAGGGGAAAGGGTGAGATATGAGGTCACAGCAAGGGGCTGGGAATCAGGAGAGACCAGCAGAGTGGGAGGATGTTCTGCAATGTCTAGTGTTTAAAAAGACACAACAAACCCAAAGGGAGTAATTTACTTCCATCAAGACAGCAAACCAAGACACAGTTGAACCAAAGTACCTAAGTAATACAATGTGTGTAGGTTCCTTAGTGTATATGCAAGCTCCCTGTCTCCACACCCTAATACACTGAATAAAAAGCCTGCTGGGCACCTGGGTGGTGGCTAAGCTTCCGACTCTTGATCTTGGCTCAGGTCATGATCTCAGGGTCTTGGGATCAAGTTCTGTGTCGGGCTCCATGCTCAGCAGGAGTCTGCTTGTCCTTCTCTCTGCTCCTCTCCCAGCTTGTGTTCTCTCTCTCTCTCTCTCTCAAAAAAAAAAAAAAAAAAAGCTTCCTGTACTAACCCTACAGGTACACAGTGCCCTGGTTCCTTACTTATTTAGTAACAAGTAATTAAAAAGTTCTTTAACACTTCCTTGGGTTGTGTTCAATTTAATGCACGCTAAGCAGTGAATCCCTTAAGTTCGGTTACACTTTGACAAGGTAGCATACTTGTGTACAAACAGTCCAAGTGGGATCTTTTTTGAAATACAGGCAAGCCTCTTAGCATGGGATGCATTCTTACAGGCCTCACCATCCACAATTAGGGACATGCAAGAATTATTCCCTCCTAACTTTGGGAAGAGAAAGGTCTACACTGTTTCGGAGTGGCAGAATCAAATGAGATGTTCTGTATCTGATGTTTCCAAGCCCAAATGCTTCAAACTTGCATAAAATGTATGCACATGTCCAGTTGGATGCAGAATGCAACATGGAGGGGGGCTACCGTGTGGTTCATTCAGTTAAGCATCGGACTTCCACCCAGGTCATGGATGGAAGTATGGAGCCCCAAGTTGGGCTCTCCTCCCCGTTCAATGGGGAGTCTGCTCTTCCCTTTCCCTCTTCCTCTGTCCCTCCCATATATATATATATATATATATATATATATATATATATATATATATATATATATTTTAAAGCAACATGGATGAAGAGAGTCAGCTTAGGCCCAGGGTAGGTCAGTCTCACCTAAGTTTGCAGGTGGGTTCCTCTGACCATAACCTGTGTGATAATGGGCCCCGATGTCCCCTGTCTGTGATTTAAGTTTCTTCACATCTAAAATACTGGACTAAGAATGCGCAACTCGAGGTTGTTGGGAGTATTGACATTCAGCTCCTGTCCCGGGCAGCCTTGCATTAATGTTGGGCACCTCTGTGACTTGTGGAAATCACCACACCTGTCTTGGGCCACATACCTAACAGTGTTACAGCCTTCTGTACCTGGGAGTCAGAAAGTGCCTCTAGCCACCAGCATCCTCTCACACTCCATCCTAGTTCAGAGGGTTCCATTCTTGACTGCTGTAGTAATCATAACCTCATTTGCTCCTACCTTTCATCTCTCAGGGCAGCTGGCTGCTGGAGTGGGCAGTGATTTGGAAGCTGGCACTGCTGGCCATACCCAGGTGTCCAGCCTGGTCATAGGAATAGGGAGAGGGATTAGCCCAAGCCCCTAGACCAAATTACCTGGCACCAGGGTACTTCTGGTATAACTGCATGGCAATACGAACATGATACATGGAGCTTTCTAATAGCAAAACTAAAATAATGTATCAATGAGTGTCATTTTTCCTATTCAAGGGAAAGAAGAGTGTATCTAGTACCTCATAAAAAATGTAGCATCTTTCACACTGCATTTTTGGGGGGGCCCAGAGAAATCAATGACCTTTATCATGGTCCATTTTGTTTTATTTATTTATTTTTTTTTCTTTTTTTTTTTCCATTTTGTTTTAGATAGTGTTAGTAGCTTTTCATATATTCACTCATTTATACCTAAGGACTCCTGTGAGGTAGGTACAGTTGTTGCTGCTGTGTACCTTTCCCAGGACCCCTCTGGAGCAATAGTGTGTCTGGATACCAGCTTGCTCTGGGATTCTTGTCCTGTATTGCTGCCCTCTTCCACTTATGATCCATCAGGATAAAATAGTTATGTCACTGGCCAGCTAGGGTGAGTTTGAGGGTGTTTGGAAGGAGAGGAAACTTTAAGCACATGACTAGTATTTTGATTGCTAAGCCAGCCTCTTCACTGACACAGAATCACAGCCCCAGGGATCCCTGGATGGCTCAGTGGTTTAGCGCCTGCCTTCAGCCCAAGGTTTGATCCTGGAGTTCTGGGATCGAGTCCCACATTGGGGTCCCTGCGTGGAGGCTGCTTTTCCCCCCTGCCTGTGTCTCTGCCTGTGTGTGTGTGTGTGTGTGTGTGTGTGTGTGTGTGTGATGAATAAATAAATAAAATATAAAACAAAAAAAAAAGTAAAGCAGGCAAAGTTTTAGTAATATATACATTCCAAGGAAGAAGCAAGCCAGTCAAGAGAGACAATGGCCCCAGATACTCCAGTGTGTGGGCTTATAACAATTTTATTCTTTTGGGTGATTCCTAGGGTCATATCATTTGAGTGACAGGCCTGGATTATATAATAATTACCCAACTAAACATGTCTTTTCCCATGATGGATTCAAAATGCCTACATAGGGATGCCTAGGTGGCTCTCTCTCTCTCTCTCTCTCTTAAATAAATAAATGAATAAAATCTTAAAACAACAATAACAAGAGAACAAACAAACAAAAAAACCAAAATACCTGCACCTTAGGAAACCTCAACATTATTTCTATTTTAGAGACACAGGTCAGATAAGGACAAGCAGCTACTTTCTACACAAGTGCAACCAGCACAAAAAAACAAAACAAAACAAAACAAAACAAAACTTAACTCTTCATCTGCTGGGATGCTGTAACCACAAACTGATGGTTAGATAGGTGGAATAGGGTGATCCCTGGGTAGGCCTGGGGTGGGGTGGGGCTCTTGATCAGGACATCTAAAGTCTGTCCTCCTGTTGCTCATGCCTAGATTGTGCCTAACAGGAGCTGTGTATTTCCTCTGCTTGAATTGTCAGGAAGTATTGGAGTTTTCCTTCTGGTCACCAAGGATGCTATATTTAGACTCAGAGTGAGGTATAACCCACATGCACTATGCTAGTAGTCTCTGCTGAGTACACTGAGGGACTTGAACGCATTTTCCTTCCCCAGGAGGAATTTATAATCACACAGCTTCATCTTTGTGAAATAGAAGATTTTGTCTTGACTGAATATTGAATTCCGTAGTTCAGTTTGGACTGGTGCAGCTAGCCTCTTAAGCTGTGGCATACCCTCAATGTCTTTGAGGTTCAACATATGCCTGTCCTACAGCTCAGCAATTCTTTTAGGGATATATCCATAGGAAATAAAAGCACAAGACCACAAAAATCCTGGTACATAACGGGGGCCTGGCTGACTCAGTCAGTAGAGCATGTGAGTCTTGAACTCGGGATCTACACCCTACATTGGATATAAAGATTACTTTAAAGTCTTTTTTAAAAATCTTTAAAATATCCTGGTACATAAGTGTTCATAACACCTTTATTCATAACAGCTAGAAGTTGGAAACAACTGTGATGGGTAAAACCAGTGGGTGGAATAAACATGTAGTAACATTTCCTACAATGAGGTACTATTCCATAATAAATGAAATAATGGTATAGGTTACAACATCGATGAATCTCCCAAAATTATGGTGAGCAACAGAACACACACACAAAAGGTCCATATGGGATAAATTATTCCATTTATATAATATGTTAGAAAAGACAAAACTAACCTGTAGTGGCAGAAAGCAAGTCCTTAGTAGTTGTCTGACACATGGGTTGGAGATGACTGAGGGAGAAGTACACAAAGTGAACTTTAGATGTGGTGAGAATGTTCAATATTTAAGTATGTCATTACATAGGTGTATGTATTTGTAAAACTCACTGACACTTAAAAGAGCATTTTGGGGTATCTGGCTGGCTTAGTCAGTAGAGCATCTGACTCTTGATCTCTGGATCATGAGTTTGAGCTTGATGTTGGGTTAGAGATTACTTTAAAAAATTAGAAGGAAAAAAATTAGAAGCATTTGGGGCATCTGGATGGCCCAGTCCATTAAGCGTCTGACTCTTAATTTTAGCTCAGGTCATGATCTCACAGTTGTGAGATCAAGCCGTGTGTGTCAGGCTCCATGGTCAGCGGGAAGTCTGCTAGAGATTCTCTCTCTTCCTCTCCCTTTGCCCCTCTGTATTGCATGAATAGAGGTTTCTGTGATTTTTCCTGCATAACCAACCACCTCAGTCTGCACATATGCAGGCAGGTTAAAGAATGTTGTTTATGAGTAATGTTGTGTGCTGCATGAGTAACTGGTTAGTTGACATTAGCTGGCCTCTAGGTCAGAATTGGCCCCTCTGTTCCAGATGCCAAGAGGTATAAATTTTATCTTGTATCTCCTCTGACTCTAGGCTGGGTGGGCCCCCCAGAATGGAATCCAGCAGACAGGTATATATGGTCTAGGGTCCTTGAAGATGTAAAGACATGATAAAATAGAAATACACCCCACTCCAAAGTGCATGTAGGCAAACACGTTTAATTTCAGTACTCATCATTTTGCCCTATAAATACGACCTTTATGGGGATGGTCAGTTGGAAGTCTCACCTGAGGGGAGGATGCTCCACCCAGGCCTCTTAGTGGGGGCTCCAGCCTGGCTATCTCCACAGGGCTTCCTTAGCTAATGAGGTTGAATATTGTAAGTACTCAATTTGATGTAACTTTGTCTTATTCTCCTTTACTGCTTACTATTGCCCTCATCTATGCATAGATTTCCCTTTTCTTCTTTCTGTTTCTATTAGATTTTTATAATATTAATAAAGTACATTTGCCTTTTTAAACTGAGAGTATGGCTGCCATGAATCTTTTTAGAACACTCTTCCTAATACTAAATCTTTTTTAAAAATTAAAAATTAGGCTTTCTCGCAACAGGTTTGCCACCAGAACACAGGTGTCATGAAAACCACCGTTAAACCTAAACCAAAATGGGAAAGGAAAAGACTCACATCAACATCATCATCATTGGACACGTAGATTTGGGCAAGTCTACCACTACTGGCCATCTGATCTACAAATGTGGTGGGATCTACAAAAGAACTATCGAAAATTTTGAGAAGGAGGCTGCTGAGATGGGAAAAGGCTCCTTCAAGTATGCCTGGGTCTTGGATAAACTGAAAGCTGAACGTGAATGTGGTATCACCATTGATATCTCCCTGTGGAAATTCGAGACCAGCAAGTATTATGTGACCATCATTGATGCCCCAGGACACAGAGAGTTTATCAAAAACATGATTACAGGCAAATCTCAGGCTGACTGTGCTGTCCTGATTGTTGCTGCTGGTGTTGGTAAATTTGAAGCAGGTATCTCCAAGAATGGGCAGACCCGTGAGCATGCCCTTCTGGCTTACACACTGGGTGTAAAACAACTAATTGTTGGTGTTAACAAAATGGATTCCACTGAACCACCCTACAGCCAGAAGAGATACGAGGAAATCGTTAAGGAAGTCAGCACCTACATTAAGAAAATTGGCTACAACCCCAACACAGTAGCATTTGTGTCAATTTCTGGTTGGAATGGTAACAACATGCTGGAGCCAAGTGCTAACATGCCTTGGTTCAAGGGATGGAAAGTCACCCGTAAAGATGGGAATGCCAGTGGGACCACACTGCTTGCAATCCTGGATTGCATTCTGCCACCAACTCGTCCAACTGATAAGCCCTTGTGTCTGCCTCTCTAACATGTCTACAAAATTGGTGGTATTGGTACTGTCCCAGTGGGACGAGTGGAGACTGGTGTTCTTTTTTTTTTTTTTTTTGAGACTGGTGTTCTTAAGCCTGGCATGGTGGTCACCTTTGCTCCAGTCAATGTTACAACTGAAGTAAAGTCTGTTGAAATGCACCATGAAGCTTTGAGTGAGGCTCTTCCTGGGGACAATGTGGGCTTCAATGTCAAGAACGTATCTGTCAAAGATGTTCATCATGACAATGTGGCTGGTGACAGCAAAAATGACCCACCAATGGAAGCAGCTGGCTTCACAGCTCAGGTGATTATCCTGAACCATCCAGGCCAAATCAGTGCTGGATATGCACTTGTGCTGGATTGTCACACAGCTCACATTGCTTGCAAGTTTGCTGAGCTGAAGGAAAAGATAGATCGTTGTTCTGGAAAGAAGCTGGAAGATGGTCCCAAGTTCTTGAAATCTGGGGATGCTGCCATTGTTGATATGGTTCCTGGCAAACCTATGTGTGTTGAGAGCTTCTCTGACTATCCTCCTCTGGGCCGTTTTGCTGTTTGTGACATGAGACAGACGGTTGCTGTGGGTGTCATCAAAGCAGTGGACAAGAAGGCAGCTGGAGCTGGCAAAGTCACCAAGTCTGCCCAGAAAGCTCAAAAGGCTAAATGAATATTATCCCCAATACCTGCCACCCTGGTCTTAATCAGTGGTGGAAGAATGGTCTCAGAACTGTTTGTGTCAATCGGCCATTTAAGTTTAATAGTAAAAGACTGGTTAATGATAACAAAGCATCGTAAAAACTTCAGAAGGAAAGGAGAATGTTTTGCGGACCATTTGTGGTTTGTGTGTGTGTGTGTGTGTGTGTGTGTGTGTTTGTGCATGTGTGGCAGTTTTAAGTTTTTAGTTTTTAAAATCAGTACTTTTTAAAAAAATTATTTATTTATGATACTCACAGAGAGAGAGAGAGAGAGAGAGGCAGAGGGAGGAGCAGGCTCCATGCACCGGGAGCCCAACGTGGGATTCGATCCCGGGTCTCCAGGATCGCGCCCTGGGCCAAAGGCAGGTGCCAAACCGCTGCGCCACCCAGGGATCCCTAAAATCAGTACTTTTTAATGGAAACAACTTGACCAAAAATCTGTCACAGAATTTTGAGACCCATTAAAACAAAAGCTTAATGAGAAAAAAATAAAAAATTAGAAGAATTTTATTTATTTATATATTTTTAAAATTTTTATTTATTTGAAAGAGAGCAAGAGAGATCGCAAAGGGAGAGGGAGAAGCAGTCTCTCCACTGAGCCGAAAGCCCAATGCGGGGCTTGATCCCAGAACCCCGAGATCATGACCTGAGCTGAAGGCAGATGCTTAACCAACTGAGCCACCCAGGTACCCCTAAGAGAATTTTATCATATGTAAATTAACATTGTTTACATAAATGATGTCAGCATTTATAAAATCAGGAGATTCTACATAAAACCCATACCTCTGTCTTTTCTTCAACATCAGAATACTCAGCAACTGTCTGTTGATCCATTTCTGTCTGTATACATTGGGAGGGCCAGTCCAGTACCAGCAAGAGCTAGAATGCAATGATGGCTATTAGTGCTAGCAAGTCTGGTCAGGTGCATGCTCTCAGGCCATTAGTTACTGCCTTTGTGATGGCCGCTGAGCAGAAGACAGAGGGAGGCAATGGGAATTTCAGTTATTCCCTCCTTCCCTCTCTCCCTCCTTCCTTCCCTCCTCCCTCCCTTCCTTCCTTCCTTCCTTCCTTCCTTCCTTCCTTCCTTCCTTCCTTCCTTCCTTCCTTCCTTCCTCACTTCCTCCCTCTCTCCTTTCCTTCCTTCAAGTAGGCTCTATGCCCAACATAGGGCCTGAACTGACAACCCCAATATCAAGAGTCACATGCTCTACTGACTGAGCCAGCCAGGTGGCCCAATTATTTCATCTTTATATACATAGGTCTATAGATCCTGGAAGCTTTGCACACCCCATGCAGCATGACAATGGAGCAGGTGAGTCCCTTTAAACAGACTGTGTCCCCTCTGTGAGGGGACTGTGAGGGTATTTTTCAGGCACCCTCAACTCTCTGTAATTTCATGATGCTTCTTTAAACACAGATATCACCCACTTGACTTACACCTGCACATAGGAGTCCAGCCTCCCAGGGCCATGCCACAAAAGTCAGCTTCATCTCAAGACTTCTGGGAAAATGGGGTATGTTCTAACAACAAGGAACCTACTTGTTTCTCATTTCTGACAACGGAGGATATCAGATCAACCATCCCCTTTCTCACAAAGAGCTCAAGGTCCTTAAGTCACTCTGACCTGACCACAAATTTTTGCTTGTAGTGCTCTTCATACAGGAAGCCTTAGGGTAGTAATACAATGATGTCACAACTAGACAGAGGCATGCATTGCAATCCCCAGTTGCCCCTGAGGCAGATGTTGGAGGAGGGGCCCAACAATACGTGCTCGTTTTTATGCTGGCATGATTAAGATCTCAATATCTCAATCTCCTCTTGATAAATAAAGCAATGGAGATTTATTTTATTTTTGTTATTTAGATTTTATTTATTTATTCATTAGAGACAGAGAGAGGCAGAGATATAGGCAGAGGGAGAAGCAGACTCCCTGCAGGGAGCCTGATCGGGGAGCCAGGACCCCAGGATCATGTCCTGAGCCAAAGGCAGATGCTCAACCACTGAGCCACCCAGGTGCCTCTGGAGATTTATTTTATTTTTTAAGTAATCTCTACATCCAATGTGGAGCTTGAACTCACAACTCCAAGATCAAGAGTTGTATGCTCTACCAACTGAGCCAGCCAGGTGCTCCAGAGATGGAGATTTAAAATGATTTTTTAAAGTAATGCACTTATTATCAGAGTCAAGAGTAGTCCAAGAAAGCTGGTTTTGGGGTGCCTGGCTGGCTCAGTCAGTTAAGTGACCAATTCTTTTTTTTTTAAAAAAGATTATGTTTATTTATTAATGAGAGACACACACACACACAGAGAGGCAGAAACACAGGCAGAGGGAGAAGCAGGCTCCACACAGGGAACCCGACATGGGACTCAATCCCGGGTCTCCAGGATCATGTCCTGGGCTGAAGGCAGCATTAAACCGCTGAGCCACCGGGCTGCCCTAAGTGACCAATTCCTGATCTCAACTCAGGTCTTGATCTCAGGGTCAAGTTCAAGTCCCAGATTGGCTCCACACTCAGCATGGAATCTACTTAAAAAGGAAAGAAAGAAAAAAAAAAAAAAAAAAGGAAAGAAAGAGCAGCCCGGGTGGCTCAGCTGTTTAGCACAGCCTTCAGCCCAGGGTGTGATCCTGGAGACCTAGGATCAAGTCCCACCTCAGGCTCCCAGCATGGAGCCTGCTTCTCCCTCTGCCTGTGTCTCTGCCTCTCTCTCTCTCTCATAAATAAATAAAATATTTTTAAAATAAAAATAAAAAGGAAAGAAAGAAAGAGAAAGCAAGCAACCTGGTTTGAATGTTACTTCAGGGACTCCTTAAATTCATCATGAAACAAAAAGCTGACATCTATGAAGAAAGGAAACTTTCCCCAGAATCCCTCCAGAGACTCCTCAGGTCTCCTTGGCCAGAATTGGCATGGGTCCATGCCTAACACAGTCATGGATGATAGATATGAAACCCCAAACCAGCTCAGGACAAGTGAGATTCCCTCCAGGGGAACTCAGTCGTAGATTTTCCTGAGCAACACAGGCATGACTGCAGCACAGTTCCAGGTGTCACAGACAGCAGAAGGCAGAGTGCTGCTTGTTCAGATCCCACCAGGTCACAGACACAATATAGCTCAGACAGCAGAGGCTTTCCTGCTCTAAAGAGGAAAAGAGTAACTCCATTTCTGATGGTTGGCTGCTGATTTCTTTCTAAACCTCACCCTCCATTTCTCTTTTGGCTCCATATGTGGACAGGTTGACAGGCAACTTTGTGCATGCTCCTTCTCCTTTGGCACCAGTGAGAACTTTAAATGTCACAAATCTCCAGCCTCCATGCAATAACTTTTCCACAGCTCCTTCCAGTAGACCTGATCTACTCCACCTGACTCACTGCTCTGCCTAGTCAGCCTAGACCTGCTGGTGACTGTCCAGATCTCCCCAGGAGTTCGCTGTATGAGTAAACTTTCTCTTAAATTCTCTTGGTGTATACATCATCAGCTTTTGAACCAAATTTTGGTGTGTGTGGGTCTATCTCATTTATGTGGGCTGACCACAAAACACCCACACATAGATCACTTCCTCAGGGGTAGTGTTCTGGTGCATAAGGTTTAACTATTGCTGGAGGTTACCTCATGAAGGCTGCTCATGCAGGGCTTATCCTCTGTGATTAATTTCAACCTGAAGGAAGCCACAGTGACAAGCCATCCTCTTCTAGATTCACTACACTCATGTGACTTTCTCCCATGCAGAGACTGGAGATGAACACATGTGCCATTTGGGCTGAAAATTTTCTGACGCTGACTGCACTCCTAAAAGCTTTATCAGGTGTGAACTTTGGTGTTTATTTTTTTTAAAGATTTATTTATTTATTCATGAGAGAGAGAGGCAGACATAGGCAGAGAGAGAAGCAGGGTCCCTTGTAGGGAGCCCGGTGTGGGACTTGATCCCTGGATCCGGGATCACGCCCTGAGCCAAAGGCAGATGCTCTACCACTAAGCCACCCAGGTGTCCCTGAACTTTGGTGTATAGTGAAATTAAATCTGTAGCTAAAGGCTTTCCCACCCTCGTTGCACTTGCAAGAACTTTCTCTCATGTGAGCTTTCTTTTTTTTTTTTTTAAATCTTTCTTAAACCATTTTATTTATTTATTTATTTATTTCATTTATTATTTATGATAGTCACACAGAGATAGAGAGAGAGAGGCAGAGACACAGGCAGAGGGAGAAGCAGGCTCCATGCACCGGGAGCCCGATGTGGGATTCGATCCCGGGTCTCCAGGATCGCGCCCTGGGCCAAAGGCAGGCGCTAAACCGCTGAGCCACCCAGGGATCCCTCATGTGAGCTTTCTCATGGTGAATACAGGTTGAGAGCTGGCTAAGTTTTCCCACATTTAGTGCACTTATTGTAACATCTTTCTCCAGCATGAACTCTATCATGAACAAAGTAGGCACTCTGGCTTAAGGCTTTGCCACGTTTGGTACACTCATAAGCCTTTCACATCTACACTTTGTGGTGTGGGACTATGTGGAATTGATGGCTGAAGGCTTTCCCACATTTGCCAGATTCACATGGCCTTTCTTTGGTGTAAACAATCTGGTGCTGAACAAGAGCTCGGGGTTCACTAAAGGCTCCACCTCATAGGGCACTTCTCCAGTGTGAACCTTCTGTTAGTTCATAAGGTTAGACTTGTGGCCAAAGGCTTTCCCACATTTGCTACACTCATAGAGCTTTTCACCAGTGTGGATCTTCTGGTGCTTATTTAGAGTATAACTTTGGCAGAAAGCTTTTCTGCACTCCATGCACTTGTAAGGCCTTTCCCCAGAATGAATTTTCTGATACTTTTTCAGTTTACATTGTGGAGGCTGAGAAAATTAAGGCCATTCCACCTCAAGTTCAGCGTTAGCACAAGTAAAGCCATCTCAGGCCCCTGTGAATAAGAGCTGAACTTTACCCTACTTAAGTTACAGGAAAAACCTCAGAATGCCCTTGAAAGCCCCATATCAGAATGAGAACAGAGCTTAATGACCTTGAAAGCCCCATATCAGAATGAGAACAGAGTTTAACGCCCCTGAAAGCCCCATATTAGAATGAGAACAGAGTTTAACGCCCCTGAAAGCCCCATATTAGAATGAGAACAGAGCTTAATGCCTGTGGCAGACAGTCCCATATCAGAATGAGAACAGAGCTCAATGCCCGGGGCAGAAAGTCCCATATCGGAATGAAAAGAGAGCTTAAGAAATTCCTTCACCCCTTCTGGAAATCTCCTAGAACAGCCCAAAAACCCCAGCTGTGACTCACCTCGGGGTCCAAGTCCCTGCTCCGCTGTGTTGGGTATATTTGGACCCAAGCTTGAGCTTGCTAATAAACCCTTCAGTGCTTGCATTGGTGTCGGCTCCTTGGTGGTTTCTTGGATTCGAAATCTTGGGCACAACAACATGTGTGGCTGAAGGCCTTCCTACTCTCCTGACACATATAGGATGATTCTCTAGTGTGAATTTTGTTTTAAGATTTTAAAAATGTATTTATTCATGAGAGAGAGAGGGAGAGAGAGGGAAAGGCAGAGACACAGGCAGAGGGAGAAGCAGGCTCCACGCAAGGAGCCCGATGTGGGATTCGATCCCGGGACCCCAGGATCATGCCCTGGGCGGAAGGCAGGGGCTAAACCACTCAGTCACCCAGGGATCCCCTCTAGTGTGAGTTTTTTGGTGATCAATAAGCATTGATTTCTCCTTGCAGACATTTCTATTTGTTGGGCATCTATATAATCTCTCTTTAGGGGGAGTAGGTGGCTAAGAAGGGTAGACCTCTTCAGGAAGCCTGTCCCTGAGATGCTGCATATGAAGGGCTTCCCTGCAGTATGGACTTTGGGAACTGCCCAATATTGGGGCTGGGTGGGAAGGCTTTCCTGAGCTTGGTGCTGCTCCCTCATGGCTTCCTATCACTGTGGGTAGCTGGGTGTTATGTCATGGCTGTCTAGGACATTCTTGCACATACACAGCTTTTCTGGAGTATGCGCTCACCACAGGTGACAGGTTTCTCTCCATACTGAAGTCAACTTTTTCAGTTGAACATTTAAGTGGAACCAGAATTCTCTCTAGTATTCTCCACACTTGTGTAGTTTCTGCCCAGGGTCTGTTCCCATGCTTCTCTGGGGACAAAGTTTCTGAAGACTTAACCACCTGGGTTATAGGGGTGGACCTTCTGGCTAGAAGGACCAGCACTGGGAGACCTGTTGTGCCCAAGATTGCGAATCCAAGGAACCACCAAGGAGCCGACACTGATGCAAACACATGAGGGTTTATTTACAAGCTCGAGCTTGGGTCCAAGTATACCTGACACAGCGGAGCAGGGACTTGGACCCTGAGGTGGGTTTCAGCTGAGTTTTATGGGCTGGTCTAAGGGACCTCCAGAATGGGTGGAGGAATTTCTCAAGTTCTGTTTACATTCTGAAATGGGGCTTTCAAGGGCATTGAGCTCTGTTCTCATTCTAATATGGGGCTTCCTGCCACTGGCTTGGGCTCTGTTTTCATTCTAATATAGGGCTTTCTAGGAAGTTAACTGTAAGCTATTTTTTTCCCCCCTGTAACTGAAGTAATGTAAATTTCAGCTCTTATTCACAGGGGCCTGGGATGGCTGTACTTGTGCTAACGCTGAACTTTTTTTTTTTTTTTTTTTTTTTTTATTTATGATAGTCACAGAGAGAGAGAGAGAGAGAGAGAGAGAGAGGCAGAGACACAGGCAGAGGGAGAAGCAGGCTCCATGCACTGGGAGCCCGACGTGGGATTCGATCCCGGGTCTCCAGGATCGCGCCCTGGGCCAAAGGCAGGCACTAAACCACTGCGCCACCCAGGGATTCCTGCTAACGCTGAACTTAAAGTGGAATGGCCTTAATTTTTCTCGGCCTCCACAGACCAGACCTGCGATATGATTTTTCTAGAAACATCTTATTCCAACAGTACCTCCTTATCTTCCCTTCTATATGAATTACCTGAAAATAGGCAAATGCCCTTTCTATATGTCATGGTAAGTGGGTGGGGATGGATCCATCATTAAATGGTATCTAATAAGCTAAGAGCTGATTCCCTGGGTTCATAAGAAACTAAGGGAGGCAGGATCGGGCAGGGGTGGGGGATGGCAAGACCTGTTGGTACCATGTCTACCCACACCAGTGCAAAATATCTCATCAGGGTCAAAGATTCAGTGTGGCTGCTGCTCACCCTCTGCAAACATGATGCCGTAGGGGTGCTGGGACAGGCAAATCCTGTGCAGAAAGAATCCAGACATAGACCTAACATCCAGCCATCTCTTAGGATTAGGCTTCCAAGGATTATTTACCAATACATGAACATCTCCTAACAGCTAAACAGAAGCTAGCACTAGGGGACCCAGCATGGGGAGAGTAGTTACTAGATAAAACTTGAGGTCAGAGAGGTAGGAACTAGACATCAGGAAGAGAAGGCAAGAGGAAGCAATTTTCAAAAAGATGTAAAGAAAGTTGGACTGAGGTTGAGACAATGACTTTGGTAACAGGATAGTGATATCATACAGGACCATGGCTAGGCACAATCCAACCTAGACCAGGCCTTAGCCCACACCCAAATTTCACTCAGCAAGGCCCAGCCTCTACCGGGATTATCTTGTCATGGCCAGAATTGCACCTTTTCAGCTAGACACCCATGACTCCTTGTCATGCTCTGTCAAAATGACCTTGTGAGATGGAGTGGCCACAAGTCCTATGGAGGACAGGACAGGTAAGGCCCCTGCCCTGACTATGTGACCTTTCTGCAAAAGTCAAGAAGCTAGTTTCATCTTAATCATTAATGTTGAGGGAGGAGGAATGATGTAACAAAATGAAACTTTGAGAGAGGTTTTTCAGGAATAGCCAGGGGCTTCCCCTGGCCCTTCAATCTATCCCTTGCAAGCAATGACAACAGGACCCTCAGAGACTGGCAGTGGCAGTTTTAAGGAAGTATCTGCTGGAGAAAGAAAGCAGAATCCATGGCACAGAGAGACCATGGATTATGGAGCCAACCCCATGGATACAAACTGTGTATGCTCTACTTCCTGGTGGTTCCCTGGACATTCCACACAGTGTGACCTATGACAATAGCCCCAGGCTCAAACTTTCCCTAGAACCCCAACACAAAGCCTTTGTCCCCGCTGTTCATGACAGACTCATCAGTTTGTGACAGTAGATTGCATCATCATTCTATACCAGCATGCCTATAAGGCTTGCAGTCCCACTGAGGAGCCTCAGCAGTGTGCAGAACTTCTCTGGACCCTTCCCTGTCACATCCTCTCACATTTTTTTCCTCCTCAGGACCACCACCTCCTAAGTCTGACCCAGGGCTACACCTCTGGTCTAGGGCATCATTACATGCCTGGACTATTGCTGAAGCTCCTCTCAGGCCGCCCTGCTTTTGCTCTTGCCCCTGTGTTCACACAACAGCCAAAGAAACCATCTAAAGAAAGCCTATACTGCAGCCAGAACTCTCCTATCAGGCTCTCTTTCCTCACCAGATGTGGTAAGTATTTGAGGTTCCCTGATGGCTCCTGGTTTAAGCTCACCAAGTCTCTGCATGTCTCTGTCTCTAACCATGAAAAACCCTTAAATTTTTTTTTTAATTTATTCATGAGACAAAGAGAGAGGCAGAGACAGATAGAGGGAGAAGCAGTCTCCGTGGAGGGAGCCCGACTGAAAAACCCTTTCAAGCCCCTCCCTCTCTTTTATGGCAGCATAATGACCAGTAACCTGGGACACAAAAGCACAAAACGAGAGTGACTCCTATCATCTCAGACAAGAAAATGGAAACGGCAGGAATCCCACGGCACACTCATCCACCAACGTCGGCGCTGCAGGACCTTGAGGTTAGGGGTACTGCCCGGCTTCTGTAAACAGGACCCTTCACTTGCCAAAGACTTCCGATAGCGCTACTGTTCCCATGGTAACCCGGAGACCGAGAAGAGAGACGCGGCGAGGGCACCCGTTGGGAATGGACCGCTGGAAAAAGACTTCCGCCCTCAGTTCCACCACGGCTGGTGGAGTCTGGACTGCGGGGAGCCAGCCCCTCCGAGCCTCCGTCTCCCACTCAGTAGGTGAGGCCCAAGGCGCCTTTTCTAGGAAGGTCGCGGGGTTGGACCGGCTCTTGCGGAGGTCCCGGCGGACATCCTCCTGGGCGTCGGTTCCATTTCCGAGAAAATCGACGCTGGAGGAGGTGGGGACCATAGCTCGCAGGCGCAAAGGGCGCAAAAAGGAGCTCTCCTCATCTTCTACACTTCGAGCACCTCAAGCCCTGGATGCTGACCCCCTATAGTTTCCAGAACACGTCCCCAACCGAAGGATCCGGGCCTCTGAATAGGAGCACAGCCAGTCAAAGGAAAACCTCAGGGCAACGCCGGAAGTTCGGCCCTGGCCCGGCGTGGTACGAATCGATATGCCCGGCACAGCGCAGCATCTTCTGGGTAGTGTAGTTCCCACTGTAAATACTACTTCTAAGGGTCCAGCGGTAACGTGTCATCAGGACAAAGACCTAGAGGCACGACGAGGGATGTCGGGAATTGGAGGCCTGGAGGGTAGGTTGAACCAAGGCATGTCTGAGGCTCGTCAGCAGCGTTGTCAGAAAGGACCTGGCACGTAGGTCAGACTGGGTCCATTGCGCCGGGTGCCCTTCTGAGGCAGCACTGGTGGACTTGGCATAGCATGGGTAAGGGAGGTCTCCCAAGCTTCCGCCTGACGGGATTCCAAGCCCCAGTGTCCTAAAGCGAAACTGAGGGCGTCTGACTTGGGGTCATCTTTTTCTCTCCAGATTGGGAGAGTGGGGAGTGTGCACCCCATTTTTAGTAGCCTTGGAATGAAGCATGGAAGTTGTTCCAGGCAGAGGGACCTGAATGTGCAAAGGTTTGGAGGCCATCCAGAGATGAGGGCATTGGGGAAACTTGAAGTCCTTTACTTCTGGTGGGACCAGAAAGCTCCAGGGGATAAGGTTTCACGCTAGGCCTTTAACCTGAGGACGGTGTGACCTGAGATCTGTGAATAGAGGAGGGACATGATCTAATTTGAGCAATATACTTTTAGTTTCCATGTGGAGATGTGATGGGGGGGCAGATGAAGGTGGAAGTAGGTGGGGACAAAGGAAGGAAACAACTGCAAACATGGAGATGGTGGCAGCCTGGACTTCTGCTGATGTGGCAAAAGATGTGGGAGAAGTAATCAGCTTCTGGATCTCTCCTGCAGGCCGACCAGCTGGATTTGCTGATGGATCAAAGAAAGGTGAGAAATAGATGAGAGATCCAGAAGGACTCCAGGTTTTGTACCCTGAGTAGTTGAAAGAATGGACTGCCTTCCACAGAAATGGGAAAGGGGAAAGAGAAAACAGGTCCTAGAGGAAAAGTTGGGGTTGTGTCTGAGTTGCCTGAAGACAATTGAGTGGAAAGGTGATGTAAGCAAGACTCACAGGTCTGGTGTTCTTGAGAAAGGTCTGGCTGGAAGTGTCCAAGGAGTAATGGGCTAGGTAGGGGCTTGGACCAGGGTAAGGCCTGGGTACCAGATTTAGGAGGTAGGATTTAAGGGCCTCGGTTACAGACAACCACTGGAGGAAGAGAGGGGACTCTGAGGTTGATACTGGAGAGCTAGATGAAGTTAGGCCCAGGATGGAGATTAAGGGTGATGATCACAGATGCAGTTTCAAGGAGGCTTGGTTTCACATAGATTTGTAGATACCAATTGCCATTTGCCCACAGTCCCTCTGGCTGTTATGTGCTGAGGGATCTCTAGGAAGCTTGAGGAAAGAACATTGGAACAGATGACAGGGCCTCAGGATGTGACAAAAAAGACTGTCTAAAACCTATCAGGGCCAGCATAGGGGGCCCAGCACGGAATCAGTGTCTCAGATGAGGAATCCTGGGGGAGCTCCTTGAGTGTACTGGGGAGAGGTGCTGGGGGGAGTATCAGGGAGGTGGCTGTTAAGATGGGAACTAGGGCAGCCCGGGTGGCTCAGCGGTTTAGTGCCACCTTCAGCCCAGGGCCTGATCCTGGAGACCTGGGATTGAGTCCCACGCCGGGCTTCCTGCGTGGAGCCTGCTTCTCCCTCTGCCTATGTCTCTACCTCTCTCTCTCTGTGTGTGTCTCTCATGAATAAATAAATAAAATCTTAAAAAAAAAAAAAAAAAGATGGGAACTAGAGGCCTGGATCACACACCCAGAACTTGTACCATAGTCAACTGCCCACCTGCTTGTTATTGCAGGGTTTGGTGACCTTTGATAACATTGCTGTGGCTTTTCTCAGGAAGAATAGGGGACCTTGAGAGGCCAGAGGGGCCTGTTCCATAATGTGATTCTAAGGACATTCTTGGGTTCCCCGTAAGGGTGTTTTTGGACTTGAGGTGGGCATCAGGCTTTGCTTGCTGACCATGGTCTTGTTGGTAAATGTGTTTCACTCCAGTGGGTCCCTGTTGAGTCCATTGGGACCAAGGCCCTTCTGGATCTGGCTGAGAGACAGGCAGAGGGAGAAGCAGGCTCCATGCAGGGAGCCCTATGTGGGACTCGATCTGGGCTGCAGGCGGCGCTAAACCGCTGTGCCACCAAGGCTGCCCCATAAAGAACTTAACAAAAAGTCGTAATTATAATCTGAAATTAATCCCCCCCCATAAAACTGTTTTAGGTTCCTCTGCTATCTGAAAATTAAATGTCAGTGAAAAAATACATTTTTGTGGAAACAGAAAGTCAAAAGAGGAAGTAGATGCAGTGCAGGAGTAAGAGGTTGGAGTGATATGAGGAAGGAAGAGCCAAGGAATGCATGCTTCCTCAACAAGCTGGAAAAGGTAATGAACAGATTCTCTCCTAAAGCCTCAGAAGAAACCAGCTGTATAACACTTTGGTTTTAGCCCAGCTAGGTTAATTTCACACTTCTAGCCTTTAGAATTGCAAGAGTAAAGTTGTGTGGTTTTAAACCACTTGGTTTATGGTAATTTGTTACAACAGCAATAGGAAACTAGTACATTCCCTGTGTAGCTCACAGATCCTGAAATGCAGGATTTTAGAAGTGGGTGGGCACTTGTTTCCTCTGGGGATTTGGAGCCTTGGTGTTATCAGCTTTCTATCCACTTTGGCACGCCTATCACTAGACTGAGGCCTGAGAGAATCCCATTTGCAGATAAGCTAGTGGGAGAAGCTGCCTCTTCTTTGCATGCACCTATCTTGTGGATTAATCTCTGGGAAGACACCCCTGTGCTGTGGCCTGGCTGGGTTCCCTTCTCACCCAAATATCAGTCTCTTTGCTCTTCTCTGGAGCCCATAGAATCATTTCTGGGTGTGCCCGACACACAGATGTGAAGAAGTACCCAACCCACACCAAGATCATCGTAAGGCACAGAATGGAGGAGGGAGTGCCATCTGAGCAGAGTTTGACTGTACCACATAGAGAATGGAGAGACCAGAGCCTAGAAGGCAAGACCACTGCCTGCAATACCTATAGAGGCTCAGCTCATGTCTAAGGCCAAGGTCACTGAGCAAAGTTGTCCTGCATCATGTGCTCTTCTCAGTTATTTTCCTGATAGTAATCATCTCTCCAACAGAAACCAGGGAGTTTTCTATTGGGGAGGCTGGGTTCCTGGTGACCTTAGCAGATGTGGCCTTCATGGCTGATCAGTCTTAGACCAATGAAGCATGGTTGCCCCAACCCAAAAGTGGAGAAGAGAAGCAGGAAATTTAAACATGGTTGCCAAATCTGGCGTGTGTGTGTGTGTGTGTTTTCTAGAGAACCTGGAGTGTCAGATATCTTTGTGGCTTTCATAATTTTGGCATCTATTTAATAGCTGTGTGAGTTTTGGGTGGTAGGCAGAATCATGGTCCCCTGAAGATGTCCACACCCTAATCTCTAGAACCGGTTAATATGTTACTTCCTATGGTGACTTTACAGATGTGATTAAGTTAAGGATCATGAAATGGAAAGGTTATCTAGGATTATCTAGATGAGTCCAGTATAATCACATGAGTACCTAAAAGAAAGAAACACAATATAAACTATTTTTAAAATTCATAGTTCTGCATGTCAGAAGTCTGACATTTGTGTCAACTGTTATAAAATCAAGGTGTAGTCACTGCTACATTCCTTTTGGAGGTTCTGGGGTAGAATCTGTTCCCTGGCCTATTTCAGGCTCTAGAGGCTTCAATATGCTTTAGTTCATGGCTTTCCATCTTCAAAAGCAGCAATGGCAACTTGAGTCTTTCTCATATTGCAGCACTGTTGACTCTCAATCAGTACTGCCTTCCTGTTCCACTTTTCAAAAAGATTTTATTTATTTATTCTAGAGAAAGTGACAGAGTGTATGAGTGCAAGTGGGGAGAGGGGTGGAAGAGCAGAGAGGGAGGGAGAGGGAGAGAGAATCTCGAGCAGACTCCATGCTGAGCATGGAGCTTGATTGCATGACCACAGGATCATGACCTGAGCTGAAACCAAGAGTTGGATGCTCAATCAGCTTAGTAACCCAGGTGGTCTCATCCCTGTTCCACTTTTAAGGACCTTTGCTATTACATTGTCTGCCCACCCACCACCTCAGATAATCTAGAATAATCTCCACATCTCAAAGTCAGGTGATTATCAACTTAATTCCATCTACCTTAAATGGTTCCGCCTTGCCATGTAATATAACATATTTACATGTTTTGGAGATTAAGACCTGGATATCTTTCCAGACATCTTTGGGGTCATTATATTCTGCCTACCACAGTACAAGAATATACTTTAAAAAAATTTTGAACATTGCCTATATGTCTACTTGCTAAATCAAAGATGAGTGCATTTTATATTTTTAATATATGTCAATGATAATTTTCTAGGGAGGTGTTTCCAATTTCCCCTCCCCTGGCAGTGCTGTGAGAGCCTTGGGACCATGATGATAATGATAATGATAAGAACAATAACAATAACTCTCATTTATTTAGTAGTGTTTATTATTATTATTATTTAGTAGTGTTAACCTTAAAAATGAAACGGTTACCTTACCAGCAAAAATGGATTTACTTGGGCATAGCAGAGAATTGCAATTCTTTTTTTTTTTTTTTTTTTTTTTTAAGATTTTCTTTAATCAGGGACGCCTGGGTGGCTTAGCAGTTGAGCATCTGCCTTTGGCTCAGGCGTGATCCTGGGATCTAGGATTGATTCCCGCACTGGGCTCCCTCTCTCTATCTGTGTGTGTCTCTCTCTTGAGAGAGGCAGAGACACAGGCAGAGGGAGGAGCAGGCTCCATGCCGGGAGCCGATGCGGGACTCGATTCCGTGTCTCCAGGATCACGACCTGGGCCGAAGGCGGCGCTAAACCGCTGAGTCACCGGAGCTGCCAATAAAGACTTTTAGAAAATATTAAAAAACAAAAAAGATTTTCTTCATTCAGGAGGAAGTTAGAGAGGCTGTTTTGAAAAAAGTCTACTGGAGAAGAGTTCAGGGTGATGACAATTTCTCATTGGCTGAGTTGCAGGATCCATTCATTTCTTGTAGGAGATGCGATGTACATTTTTCCTGTTGGAGGCCTGTAATTGAGGATTCTTTCCTGTTGAAGATTCTTTTGTTCATAATTTTTTTTTGTAGGTAGCAAAGCAAAGTTTATTGGGCAATAGTACAAAGTGCCCCAAGAGGGAAGGAGCCCCAAGAAGGTTGCTTTCTGTTGGTAATTCTTGACTTCCAGTGGTACCAAGTGAGAGCTCCTGCTTCCACTCCATTTTACTGAGGTTCCCCTTTACTAAGTTTCACAGCACTGTATATCTGGCCCTGTGCTAAACACTTTTCATGTCACTTCTTACGAGGAAAGTCGTAGTGTTTATAAAATTACATCACTGGATTTTGAGTTACAGATGCTTCTGGGTAAGCATCAGAATCCCCAAGAGGCGGGTACCTGGGTGGCTCAGTGGGTTAAGTGTCTGCACATTTAGCTCAGGTCATGATCCTGGGGTCCTGGGATTGAGACCCATGTGGGGTTCCCTGCTCAGCTAGGAGCCTGCTTCTCCCTCTTCTCCTGCCCCTGCACACACTCTCTCCTCCTCTCAAATAAACAAAATCCTTTTTTTAAATTTATATTTATTTATGATAGTCACACACACACACACAGAGAGAGAGAGAGAGAGAGAGAGAGGCAGAGACATAGGCAGAGGGAGAAGCAGGCTCCATGTACCGGGAGCCCGACGTGGGATTTGATCCCGGGTCTCCAGAATCGCGCCCTGGGCCAAAGGCAGGCGCTAAACCTCTGCGCCACCCAGGGATCCCAAACAAAATTAAAAAAAAAAAAAAAAAAAAAAAAGAATCCCCAAGAGGGATTATCAAGGCAGAGAATGTTTAGGCTCATCCCAAGAACTTGCATTTCTAGCAAGTTCCTCAGTGATGCTGATGCTGATGCTGCTGATTCACGAACCACAGTTTAGGGACCATTGAATTAAAGAAACATTTATTGTTATTAAAACTCCCCATGAAGGAGGTATTATCTTCATATTACATCCTAGGAAAATGCAAAAATGAACCTGTTCCCCCGGGGTCCCTTCAGGGTTGGTCCTTCCACTCCAGAATGCGGTTCCCTGCATCTCTGGAGGAAGAAATCTGGAGTGGCCCCTTTAAGAGGAAGCTGAAACATACAGTTGGCATACTTAAGCACTATTCCATTTCCCAGTGCTCCTTGCGTTGCCACTTGGGCGTTGCCTAGGAGAACTCGCCGGCGCCTCGCGCCGGACCTCGGCAAGAACTACATTGACCAGAAGGCCACGGGAGATGGCAGTGAACTATAAGCCAATCACAGCACAGAAGAAGAGCTATTTCCTGAGGCTCACGGGACTTCCGGCGTCTCCGTCGTAGAAGTTCGTTTGCTTTTGGCTGGTAGTAACACAGCGCTCTTGGGGACGTGAGCTTTCTGTCGGAGCTGCTCTCCAGGCGCCTCTTTGGGACCCGGACAGAGAGGACAGTGAAGAGGATGGGTTCAGCTTCTGCGTTTCGTACCAGTCGTGATCTCCTGTAACAGGGTTATCCTCTTCTTCCGCACTCGCCCTCCGTCCCCTCTGACTGAGGCCCCGATTGCGATGGGTGGCGGGCAAGCACCTGGCCCAGTGGAGGTGTGGGGATCGGCTGAGCACTCAGGGCCTGCCCGGGTCCGATGGCGGCGGCGATGGCGCTGGTGGACCCGGCGCGGGTGAGTGGAGGGCGCCCGCCGCCCTCACTCACCGGACCCCGGGCCCATGATAGAGGGGAGTGGGGAGTCCCTGGACTCTTCCTCCACCTTCATTTCTCTTTCTTTGCTTCTGGGACCCTAGGATCACCCCAAGCCCGGGGTCCAGAGTCCTGGCTGGGGGTTATGTGGAAAGTTTCACCATTCTGGAATCCAGTGGGACAAGATGTGGGAAGCTCTTTCAGACATAGGAACCAGGATGTGCAAATGCTTATAGAGATGAAGCTGAGCTGGGAGTATCCAGGGAACTATAGGTCTTCTTTATGTCTGGTGGGCAGGAGTCAGGCCTGGAATGGCAGTCTGGGGAGCTTGGCCTGTAATCTGAGACTAGTGGGAACCATGGAAGGTGTGCGGTAGAGGAGAGGAGAAATGTGATCTGACACAGGTGTTCACTGGCTCCCTTTGGCTGCAGAGTGGAAAACAGAGGTGGGGTTGGGGGTGGGTGAGGTTTAGGGAGCAGAAAGGGAAGCCCATAAGGATGCTCTTTACTAGATCAGGTGGGTGATGGTGTCGGCCTGGTGACTGGAGTTGGTAGAAGTGGTTGGGTTTTGGATCTTTCTTTTAGGCCAGCCAGATTTTATGATGTGCAGAAAAGTGGAGGAGGCTGGGATAATCCCCATGGATTTTGGCCTCAACTAGGAGAAGGTAGAATTGAAATACGTCGATTGAGATGGGGAGGTTGCTGAGTGTAGCAGGTTTCAGGGAAGATCGGAAGGCAGATTTTTGACCCTGTCGAGGCTGAGATGTCCTAAAGACTTCCAGGTCATCTGGACATTGAATGTCTGATTATACTGAGGAATTCAACTTGGGGACATCCAGTTAGCAGTCAGCCTGTGAACTGAGGTGGAGCTCTGGCTCAGATTTGGGAGGGGGTATCTTTAGCTTATGGTGAAAGATGTCCCACAGGAGCAGCTGAGGACTGGGTGACTGGCCTGGGTACCTAGGCAGGGTTGGTGGGTGTCACAAAGTCAGATGAAGGGAGGAGCAGCCATGAGAGAAGGTGTGTGTATGAGAGGATCCAGAACGTGACCAAGATCCTTGGGATAGGCTGAAGCATATTGGAGATGCAAGCAACATGACAGTGGGAATAGGGCTGATGTTTATTTACTTTTCTATGGACTCACCAGCATTTCTTGGCCATCCTCTGTGGGACCTGAGGGTTTTAGTCAGGATAGCAGATTAGCTCAATGGTAATCACCTGGGGGTATCCCATGCCTGGGGTGGGAGGTGGTGGGGCCGGGCTTTGAATGTGCATTCTTACGAGGAGAGAGGAATACTGTGGATGGTGAGGGGACAGAATCAATAAAGGCAGAGAGACCTGGAGGTCCCAGAGGTCTTTGTGGCCCAGTCTGGATGGCTAAGGGATAAAGGTAGGAATAGGATCAATTAGAGAAACTCAAGGAAGGCTGGATGCCACCTCTGGAGGTTGGGACATTTGGAAGTCTGGGTCAGGATGAGATCCTGATTGACCTCACCAAGTGAGCCACATTCTGGACACCATTTGCAGAGTGATATGTAGGGTGAGTGGGAGGAAGATGTGCCATGGATGTTGGTGGGGTCTGGAAATGTGTGGTACAAAGATGGACGTGCACATGCAGAGGTGGTGTGAATTGATGGACTGGAGTCCTGGTACTGGGGGGCCTATGTGAGATGAGCCCCAGTTTGGTTGTTCTGGGAGTCAGGAACTGGGAAGCCAAGGGAATTGCCTGGTAGAGGCAGTGAGGCCCCACAACCAGGTCAGAGCTTGTGGCAACTACCTGCCCATCTCCCTGCTGTGTGAAGGAGGACATAGTGATCAGTGACACAAGGAAACAATGGCACCCATGGTATTGGAGCTTCAGGAGAAGCTAGGAGTGTGTTGGCAGGGGTGATTTGGGGGTCAGAGACTACCCACCAGACAGCATGTGGGATCTAGGTCTCGATCGGTTCATCTGTGTATTTTTTTGTTAGTTATTCTGCTGTCTTTGGTTTGGCTGACTTAGCTGTCCTCATCATGGCAGGGCTCGGGAACCTTTGAAGATGTGGCTGTGTACTTCTCCTGGGAAGAGTGGGAGCTCCTTGATGAGGCTCAGAGGCACCTGTATTGCAAGGTGATGCTTGAGAATTTGGCACTTGTAGCCTCACTGGGTAAGGCCTTTCCACCCCTACCCTCACCCCCAGCCTCAGTTCTAGTCTCTGTCCTTCTTCTTTTCCCAGGAATAGCTCTGTCTTCCTACAGCTGAGCATGGGTGTTGCTTCGTCCTCTGGACTATCTGCTGTGTGTGCAGAGCTGGGGCACAGGCACAGCCTGCTCCTTTCCCTGAGGAGCCCCAATATCTGCTTCTCTTTATGGGGAAGGGGTCAGGACTGCAGGGTCTCAGGTTGGCTGCCTGAGTTTGTTCAGATCAGTGGCACCGCTGTGCCCAGGTTCGTACCCCCTCTTTATATCAGGCATTTCCAGGAGCCTAGCTATGTCACAGACTTTAGACACCAACATGGTTATTACTTGTGGCAACCACTGGGCTCTTGCTGTGAGATACTTATTTTGCAACATTGAATTTTCTTCCCAGTTGCAAAGACTACATGAGCTCCCTGTGGTCTGTTGCAGCTTGGATTGCTGTTACCTGGGCCAGCCACTCACCCACCCTATCTTTTTCCCAGGACTTACAACCTCTAAGTCCTGTGTGGTTGCTCATCTGGAACAGGACAAAGACCCTGGGAGCCTGACAGAGTGGACATGTCTCCATACACTGTAAGAGAGACTGAGAGGGGGTCTGGCTCTGATGAGTGGGAGCCAGAGAAGAGGTGACATTGGGTCTGGGTTCAAGCTGTACTGGGCACCTTCCCTGTTTTCCACTCGTGTTTGTTGCTGGGGCCAGTAGCCATACCTTACTCCACTTTCCTTCCTCATTCTAGACACCACATTCCTGCCATTTCTGCTTTGTCCCTGGATACTGGGTGGTGGATGACTCTACTGCTCTGATCTCTGTGTCTTCCTAAGCCCACTCCACACCTCCTTTTACAGGAGTGTCCCATATTAACCCATAGCCAATGTATTATGAGATGTGCACGTATCTCACGCATACAGGCTTTAAGCATCAGATCCCAGTTACAGCTGGATTTTCCTGGGCTCATGCACACTCCTCTCTGTCCCCTTTTCATATCAGAGATATGGTGCCTGCCTGTGTTGGTTCTTGCTGAAAGCTGAGGAGTTGTAGTCCCTGACTCTCCTCCCAGCCTGAACCCTACACCTGTGTTCTCACATGCTGAATCTTCACCTTCCTAGGCCTAGTACTGCACCACAAGCTGTACCTCACCCTGACTTGATCCTACAGACCCATTCCTAAATTTGTCAGATCCACATCTATAAAGGGGCTACCTCCTCCAAACAAAGCCTATATAAACTTTACCAACATTTCTCTGCTTTCAGGTTGTTGGTGTGGAGTAGGGGAAGCCCCTCTTGAACAGAGTGTTTCTGTAGAAGGAGTGCCCCAGTTCAGGACCCCGAAGGCGTGTCCTTCTACCCAGAAGGCCAACACCTGTGACATGTGTGGTCTGGTCTTGAAAGACATATTACACTAGCTGAGCATCAAGGAATATACCATAGGCAGAAACTATAAAAGTATGAGGTGTGTGGGAGAGGGTTCTGGCTCAGTACAAACTCTCGCCAGCACCAAATGGAAGAGCACAGTGGAGAAAAACTCTTCACATGCAGGGAACATGTTAATGATGTCCTGGACAGCCATGACCTCCTGCAGCATCAGGCTACCCACAGCATGGGGAAGCCACACAGGAGCACCAAGAACAAGGAGGCCTTCCAACACAGCTCTAGCTGCCAGCAGCAGCAGGAAGTCCATGCCACACAGAAGCCCTTCAAGTGCAGCAATTGAGGGAAAGCCTTTCTGAAGGCCTTCATGCTCCTGGACCACCTGATAACTCACTCCAAAGAGAGACCTTTCAGATGCCCCACAGGGGGAAACTTCTCTAAATAGAACTTGACTGTTGTTGATCAGCAAAAAAATCACGCTGGAGAAACATCCCATGTGTCTAAGGAATGTGGGAAGGCCTTCAGGCACCTTTTTAAACTGAGGACACATCAGAAAGTTCATACCAGACAAATGTATCACAGTTGCAGTGAATGTGGGAAAACCTTCACCCGGAAACATTCACTCGTTCAGCACCAGAGTTCACACTAGAGAACGGCCTTAATGAGTGTGGCCAGTGTGGGAAGGCCTTCACTCGCAGCTTCCAAGTTGTTCAGCATCAGAAAGTTCACAACAAAGAAAGGCCTTATGAATGCAGACATGCCAGAGAGTCTTTAGCTGTATTGCCAATTTTGTTGAGCCCCAGAAAATACATATTGGGGAAAGGCCTTATGAATGCAATGAATGGGAGAAAGCCTTCATTAATAGCTCTCCTCTTGTTCAGCATCAGAAAGTTCACAACACAGAAAGGCCTTTTGAATGCAGTGAATGTGGAAATACCTTCCAGCAAACCTCCAAACTTACTCTGCATCAAAGGAGTCAAACAGGAGAAAGGGCTTATAAATGCAACCAGTGTGGGAAAGCCTTCAGTTGCCCCTCCAACCTTGTTCCACACCAGTGAATTCATACTGGAGTGCTTGGAATGTGGGAAAGCCTTCAGGCAAAGCTATGCCCTCATTCAGCACCAGAAGGTTCACACTTGAGGAAGGCCTTATGAGTGCAGTGAATGTGGAAAAGCCTTCAGTTATAACTCTAACCTTGTTAAACACCAGAAAGCTCACACTGGAAAAGGGCCTTATGAGTGCAGCCAGTGTGGGAAAGCTTTCAGTGAAAGCTCCATCCTCAGCACCAGAGAGTTCACACTGGAGAAAAGCCTTATGAGTGTAACAAGTGTGGAAAACCTTTCTATTATAGTTCAAACCTCTCTAAACACCAGAAAGGTCATACTGGGAAAGAGCCATCTGAGTGCAGTGAACATAGGAATGCCATCAGCCAGAGCTCTAGTCTCACTTAGCACCAGAAAAGTCACACCAAAGAAAGGCCTTAGGAGTATGGCAAATGTGGAAAACAACTAACCGGGGCATTCTCCTTATTCATCTTTAACGGGTTCACTCCTGAGAAAACTTTTGTGAAAGGAACCTTTGTGAAGAAGCCATAAGCCAAAAATTGGAAAATATCCCAATATCCCTACCAGGAGATGGCCAGAAACATAGGAAGCTTTCAGGAGCTACGTCACATTTTGTAATCTCCCCAGGTGCTTTGCCAGATTATATCACTGTCAGATGCCATCTCACTTCTACCAGGTGGCAGCCCCCCCCCCTTCCTGCCCGATAGCCTGTCATCTCAGCATACTTAGAGAAGGCTGGAGGGAGATCTTGTGTTCTCATTCTCTGGAGGGAGACATGAATGATGGCAGCACTTTGGGGTGGCCCCATTTTCCATCTCTGCCCTGTACCCAATTGTTATGGCATGGCCCTGACCTCTTTCTCTCCAAGAGGATCTGACCAGAGCCTGAGGACTTACACAAGTAGTAGTAGGAATTGTTAGGCAGAAAGACATTCCTCTGTCCTATGGTCCTTATACCTGCATTTAGAATCAAATTGACATGATACAGATTAACAGGAGAAAATAAAATTTATTAGGCATACATACAGGGAATCAACAGATACGAAATTCCAAAGACGGTGAAGCAACATGAAGCTAAGGGTAGAGGACTGAGGATACAAAGGGGTGAAAGCTCAGTAGCAAGAAGTTGAAAGGAGAGGTTTGGAAATATAAGCTTTCTCTATTATGTAGATAAATTCCTTAAGTAGAGTCTCTGTTAATAGTTCCCATCCTATTAGTCTCTCCTTTCCAATGAAAATTAGGCAGTTGTGGGGAAGGTAGAGAGCTGCTCCTTAATCTGTTGGGTTTTTATTACTTTTTTTTTTTTTTTTTTAAGGAGGCTCCACTCCCAGTGCAGAGCCCAACTGCCCCATGACCCAAGATCAAGACAGCTGAGCTAAGAGTCAGACGCCTAACTGACTGAGCCACCCAGATGCCCCTCGATTACTTTAACTCAAAATAATCTCTATGTCAAAGTGGCCCATCTTGGAGCAGCCTACCCTTGGCCCCTAAAGAATCTACCCAAGTGAAATGAAAACATATATCTACACAAAGATTTGTAAGCATATGTGCCTAGTAGCATTATTTATAATAGCCAGGAACTGGAAACAATTCAAAATCTACCAATTAATGAATGATAAATAAACTGTGGTATAGCCATACAAGGGAATATTATTCAGCAATAAAATGGAATAAAATATATAAAAATAACATGAATAAACCACTATGCTAAGTGATAGAAATAAGACAAAGAGCTATATATTATATGATTCCATCTATTTCTAAAGAGATTTATTTATTGACACACACACACACACAGAGGCAGAGGGAGAAACAGGCTCCCCACAGGGAGCCCGATGAGGGACTTGATCCTGGATCCCAGGATCATGCCCTGAGCCAAAGGCAGATGCCAAGCTGCCGAGCCACCCAGGCGTCCCATATATGATTCTATTTATATGAAATATCCAGAAAAGGCAAAAGTGTAATATAGATTGGCAGTTGTCAGGTGCTAGGGATAGGAGTGGGTTTTGGCTATAAAAGTGTTCAAAGGAACATTCTGAGGCAATGGGTATGGGATGAGATAATAATGGCTGTACAACTATAAATTTATTAAAAGTCATTAATTATGCACTTTTAATAGGTGTATTTTATAATACAGAAATTACATTTCAATAAAGCCACTTAACAAACAGGAATATGGGCTATTCTTTCTCAAAGTCCTGGAGTTCCTGACCATATGGAGATAACCAAAAGTATCTACCCCACTAAGAGATGACAGGAATGCATAAAACATTGGTTAGGAGTATAGCTGTGGGAGATAACAGATCCTTAAGACCCTCTGACACCTAGATCTTGCAAGGGCCCAAACATTAAAATGCTGTCAGGCCAGGCTCTCTCATGTCCTATTTCTTCACACTCAGTATTCTCTATCTATAGTACTCATTTCATCCTTGTACAAACCAAGTAGGTGATATATTACTAGGATATGGCCTTCAGAGCACTTCCAACACTGCTGAGGTGGGAGAGACAGTCCCTGAAACACATACCATCATCTTGCTTCTTCCAGGCCAACCACTGCCTTTTCTAGGGAGAACTCCAGGTCAGAAGCTTCAGAACACACAAGCTTCATTCTTTGCCAGGAAACATGGGATATAAATGCAAATTGGGTCACATCTAGACAGACATGCTCCATGCCTTGCTGCTGTGCACTGTCAACTGATAGGGACCCTGATGACCAAACTAAGAACACTTCTGTTATGTACTCAATGCACTCCTGCTAAACAGAAGAAGCTCAATGAAGGCATCATGGATGTCAAAGGCAGATTTCACAAAGTCCATAATGGGAAATTTACCCAGAAGCCCTCCAGATACTATCAGGCCCCTTGCTCAGAGTAGGAGTCATGTCCATGACAAACTCAGTCATGGGTGAGCACTATGATACCACTTCAATGGGTACAGGGCCACCACCATCCTTCCAGGGCAGGGCAAGCAGAGAACAGGGGCTGCTTATGCTGAGCCATCGGAGTTGACCATCAAACACAGAACAGCATTTTCCACAGCACCCAACAATGTGATAAGTGGTCACAAGGTACAATATGGCCCCTATAGGCTTCCGTACACACAAGGCAGTCATGGAGTGTCTCCACAGGTGGAGGTTCATCTATACAAGGTCCAACTTATGGCTGAAGGCTACTCGAGTAGGTTCTTTCTCAGGTATTATTGTTTTTATATTGAATGAAGTTTTTTAAATAGGTTAATTATTTATAATCAAATGCTAAAAAAGAAAAGGGCAGCTGAAGACTTTACTGCATTCACTGCTCTCAAATGGCTTTTTTCTAGTGAAGTTATTGGTGTTGGCAGCACAGGAGCTGTGGCCAACGGCTCTCTCATGCTGGCTGTACACACAGGAGCTTTCTCCAGTGTGAATATTTCTAAATTTTTTTTTTATGATAGTCACATACAGAGAGAGAGAGAGAGGCAGAGACATAGGCAGAGAGAGAAGCAGGCTCCATGCACTGGGAGCCCGATGTGGGATTTGATCCTGGGTCTCCAGGATTGCACCCTGGGCCAAAGGCATGCGCTAAACCTCTGTGCCACCCAGGGATCCCAGCACAGGACACATTAAGGGGAGGTCACTTGTGGAGAACCTGACCGTAAGATGACAGAAGGAGAAAGGCTGTGAGGCAAAAGACATGGAGGAATCAGCCAGGGTCAAGAGTCAAGGGAAAGTAGAACAGAGTGTCAGAAAGTGGTCAGAACGATAGAAAAGAGACATGGCTATTGGGCACCAGAGTAACAGAGGGCATAGGTCAGATACCACATGAGAGATCAGCCCACTTCTATAGGCCCTCCCATACCAGTTTTGCATTGACCAGGACTGGTCCTTCATGGGCCTCTCTGGTCATTGACTGATTCAAGATGCTCTGTACAGGTCTCCTTGCCAGGTTCAACTTGGGTGACCACATTTAGGGTAGTGTAGACAGTCATTCTTATGGTGGATCAAGTGGTTTGTGAGAGGTCAACTCCATGTCAGGGTAATTTACCCATGACAGAGCAAGGTGAGTGAGGATCACCCATGCATCTGGAAAACTGAACCTCACAAAATGAATAACCGGGAAAGATCTCAGCAGGAGATCTTTGACAATCATTGTCCCCACAATCATTGACCATGTCAGTACTCAGGTGCCATCACAGGAGCTGACAAGGGACAGCTGGCAGGAAACCTCCTGGAGTATGGAGGTATGACAGAGGGGACAGAAAAGCAACAGGCCCTGATGGGGTCTCTTGGCCAGATAATCACCAAGCTGGATGTGATCTGTTATTTGGATTGTGATATTTTTGCCCCTTGACAATGATGAAAAGGTCTCAAGGCAAAAGCAGTTGGGGTTGCTTATGCAGCATTCTGGGAGAAGAGCCATCAAGACATGGGCCAGCACCAGGACCAGCAACACATCCCATGGGGAACACATTTGCCTAACCTGGTGAAGACAGGACTATGCCATGGTAATAGCTCCACTTTTTCCAAAATAGGTATGTGATCTTCTCCTTAAGGATCAATGGGCTCTGCAACACCAGGCCACGAAACAGATGCATCTAAGCACTGGGCATGGGACCTGGAACTCCAGTCTCTGTCCTGCAGCTACTTCCCCTTATAGCTCCCAAACCTTGTTCCCTGACATCCCTGCTCACTCTCTGAGAATGGATCCTCCTCCTGGATGTGCACTCTTCCCAGATCCACCGGTCTTTGGACAGTGCTTCTCTTCTTCCACACCCATTTCCTCCACCTAACCACTGGTCCTTAGTCTGGATACCCCACATTCACCTCAGGGCCATTCATCTGTAACCACAACTTAAGGCTCTCCTTCCAAAATGCCATTCTCAGGTCCTTCCTTGGACTGTGGCCTGGACTTCAGAGGCCAAACCAGAACTCCCTGTATGTTCACAGGCACACGTGTCACCCCCACCCAGAGTCTCCAGACAAATCAGACTCTACATCTACAAATTCTAACTGCTTATCTTCCCCATAACCTCCTCCTGCCAACCTCCATCTCAATGAACAGCAGTACCTCTCTTCTCCTAAACACTTGGGATGGTCCTTTATCCACTATTTACATTCACTCCTATCAGGAAATCCTATCAACTCCATCTTGAAAATCTAACCGAAATCGGATCACTTCTCTCACCTCTCCTACTCCTGCTCTGTACAGTTTTCATAGCTGTCCCTATGAATACTGCAGCAGCATTCTCATGAATCTCCCTGTTTTCAGCCTGGCCACAACCCCTCTCCCACCAGTGTGCTCACTCAGTATGTTTACTTGGTATACATTGGGATACTTTCAAAATCCTAAATCAGATCATGGACATCCCTCTTCTTTTTTCTGTTTTTAAAGATTTTATTTATTCATTTCAGACAGAGAGAGGAAGAGAGCAAGCAAGCATGAGCAGGGGGGAGAGGCAGAAGCAGAGGGAGAAACAGGCTCCCCGCTGAGCTGGGAGCCCAATGTGGGGCTGGATCCAGGCACCTGGGATCATGACCCGAGCCGAAGGCAGACGCTTAACTGACTGAGCCACCCAGGCGCCCCGGACATCCCTCTTCTATTCAAAAATTTCTATGAGTCCCAGCACCCTCTACTCATGCTCCTGGTTCCTTGCAGTGGAAGACAGAACTTTCCTGAATGTCCTCAGATCAGTCTCACCTCTGAGTCTTTGCATAAGCAGATCCCTCTGCCGCTACCCTCTACATCTTAACATACTACATTATGGAATGAACACTTGGCATCTGCGCGAATCCCCCATGTCCTGAACGTCTAGGCCTGGAGCTCAGTCAGGGACTTAGAACACTGGGACTCAGAGTCCAGCCGGGTGGGTCACGCCCGCAGGCTCGGAGAGCCTCCTGGACACCACACCGTCCATAGCCTGGCTCAAAGGTCCCTCGGTGCAAGACCGCTTCCGGACAAAACCGCAAGCCGTTACTGAAACTGCGGGACACCTGATGTGGTGGCCAGAAGACCGCGGCGGTTCCGGAAACGCCCCTCCCCTAGCCCATCATTGGTGCGCTCGGAAACGTCCTCTCCTAGGTGCTTTACTGGGAAGCACTGATGGGACCCGGTGAGGTGTTTTCTGGGTAATGTAGTTCGCGTTGCGTGAGCCGCGACCCGGCGGGCGCGAGTCCTCATCACCTAGGCAACGATACAGCAGCACAGCTACTGGCTCAGGGACCTAGTGTCGTAGTGGGCTGCCGGCCTCCAGCCGAGGCTTGCTCTGAGCCTGGGCGTTTCCGTTGTCGCCATTGCGCTCTTAACTTGGCGGTTGGTGGGCTGCTTGGCAGGCGTCCGTCCACTGGGACCAGAGATGGGGGTAGGGGAGTGTTGGAACTGTCACCGCACCACTGCACGCACTTTCACCCTTTGGGTAATGGCTCCTCCTTTCTGAGCCTTGGTTTCCCGGATGTAAAACGGAGTTTACGAGCCCCCGCCCTCCGCTTTCTACCCGCGGTCCCGGGAGGCAGCCCTCAGGTCCTCGGGCGCATTTGATATTGGGGAAGACTAAGGCCCTAAGTGCGACCGTCAGCCTGCTGTCACCCCAGGCAGTGAGGGTGTGGGGGTTTGCATGAGCCCACATTGTTTATTGTCCCTGTCGCCGCCTCTCACGGTCCCGGCCAACCCACAGCCTGACCAGGCCAGCAGCGTCGCTGATGGACCCAGGGCAGGTGAGTGGAAGGTGCCCCGGTTTCTCACCCGCTGGGATCCCTGTCCTGATCCTCGAGCCCCTGTACGGGGAATAGTGTGTCCAGGACTCTTCGCCTACACTTGAGTCTGGAGTTGAGTCACTTTTCCTAGCCTCCGGAATCCAGGCCGGAGCTTATATAGAGGGGGGTTCACTGTTAGTTGGCAGCCTCCTTAGGAGGAGCTTCTCTGATGTAATCTGACACCGACCCCATAGGCAGAGGGCAGGAAGAGAGTGAAGGAAGCAGGTCACTCCAGATGAGTAGGTGAAATTTTAATAAGCAAGGGCAGGTACATAGGAAGGCTGCCTGGGACAGCCCCAGAAATAGACCTCCACATTAGCCCACTGAATCTTAAGTTTATACAGAGATTTTAACTTGGTTCAGTTACAAATACCATCCAGATGGTTTCAGCACCGTATCACAATCTCAAAGCTGTGTCTCTGGGGGAATAGAAGATGGGAAGTGATGACAAGGACAGGAGGTGATAAACCTCCCTCTGCCCAGGCCAAGCTCATGCATGGGTCAACTGGCAGTCACATCTTGATGATCTCCCCCCAACATTCACATTTCTGGAATCCTATGGGATAAGGTCTGGAAGGGTGTCCCGGTCATGTGCAAATTTCTTGGAGGTGTATCAGTTGCAAGTGTTCAGGGAACTGCAGGTCTGTATTTCATCTGGTGGATATAGAGAGCAGGGGGTCAGATATTAGCCTGGAATGGCAAGCTAAGGAACTGAGTCTCAATTGTGAACATGGTAGGAGTGTGGATAGTTTAGAGCAGAGAAGGGAGATGATATGACTCAGGTTTAATAAGCTCCCTCTGGATCCTGAGTGGAAAACAGATTTAGTCAGGGGATGATGGAGGTGAGATTGGAGGCAGGAAGACCACTGAGCCTTCCCTTGAGTGACTTCAGTAGTTCTGGCGTGTGCTTTAGGACCAAAGATGGAAGTAGGAGAAATTATTGGCTCCTGAACTTTTTAAGTAGAGTGGACTAGATTTCCTGATGTGAGGCAGTGAGATACGAGGATTGACCCAGATAGGTTTTTCAGATGTGGAAATTAGAGTGAGTACATATCAGAGGGAGGGTAAAGAGTTGGATTTTGGCCATATTGTATTTGAGGTGTCCTACAGACTGCCAAATTGTGATACTGAGTATGCTTTATACCAAGTGCATGCTAGAGACATCCAAGGAATGGAGACTTGTGTGTGGACATTATTTATGGCTGTGGGTTGACCAGAATGGTGACCAAGCCTCTGACCAGAGACTAGACCTGGGATGAAAAAATGAAGCATGAAAGTAACAAAGATAAGATGACAGTGGGGCCTGAGGTGAGACTGGTTTACCTCTCTACAGCTCAGTAGGTATTTGTGGCCATCCTCCTTGGGGCCTGGGTAGTAGTGTGGTTTGGACTGGAGTTCCCAAGCCAGGGGTGGGGGGCAGTAGGTCTGGGATTTGTCTAATAGGAAGAGGGAGAACAGCTATGACTGGTGAGGGGACAGCATGTACAAGGGTAGAGGTGGAAGAGAGCAGCAGTGTTTAAGATTTACTCATGGCTCTGGAGAACTGAAGGCTAAAGCAACAGAGCTGAGAGGGGAAGCATTAATTAGAAGTGATGGCTGTTTGTGGCAGTGGTAGTTTTTGGAGATGTGGGGCAAGCCAGGCTGAGTGCTGGATCCTGGTTGCCTTTGTTGGGTATGCCACGTGCGTAGTTGGATATAGGGACTAGGGAGATGCCTGTGGTGTAGACAAGGAAAGGACTGGGGGGGGCGGGTGTTGGGCAGCCTGGGGGGCTCAGCAGTTTAGCGCCGCCTTCAGCCATAGGGGGCATGATCCTGGAGGCCCAGGATCGAGTCCCACGTCAGGCTCCCTGCATGGAGCCTGCTTCTCCCTCTGCCTGTGCCTCTGCCTCTCTCTCTGGGTCTCTCATGAGTACACAAAAATCTTAAAAAAAAAAAAAAAAAGGAATAGAGGGGTGGTTAGATATGAAGATGGTATGGTCCAAAGAGTGACATATACAAAATAAGGGAATGTGAACCAGTGTGCTCAGGTCCCTAGTAGTAGAGGCTTAAGGGAGAAAAGAGAGTCTGATTTTTTTTATACTTGGAAAGTGTGATATGGAAAGACAAGAGACACAACACAGGAGAGCTTGTTTACTATAGAGAAGGGATTCTTGGCCAGCTCAGAGCTCAGACAGCATTTGTGTGCCCACCTGCTTTTTGTTCCCCTGGATTGGATTTGCCTGGATACAGTGACCAGTGGAACTACAAGGAGAGAGGGACACCAGTGGTGTCAGGGCCTCTTATCTCCTCTGAGGTGGGGGCCTGAGGAGGAGGAGGACCTGCAGGTGAGTCAGGGAATGATGGACTGAGGGGGTCACAAGAAGAGGAGATGCCAGTGGTAGATGTGGCATAACTCTGAGTCATAGGCCAAGGGCCTGGATGTGTCCATTTAATGATTTTGTTTGTTTTTCAGCCTATCTATTGACCCCTTGGCTTAGCTGTCTTGTCATTGCAGAGCCCAGTGACCTTTGAAGATGTGGCTGTATACTTTTCTAAGGAGGAGTGGAAGCTTCTTGATGCTGGCCAGAGGCATCTGTACTACAGTGTGATGCTGGAGAACTTTGAGCTCATGACCTCCCTTGGTAAGGCCTTTCTGCCCTGCCTCAGCATGGTGACCAGCTTCTGTTGTTTTGCCTTCTTCCCATAGAAAGTTTTCTGTTCATTCCAAAGCTGGAACCCAGGCACTAGTTCTTCCCAGGTTTCCTGTTACAGGTGCTGTGGGTGCTGGGACTGGGCTGTGTGCACTCTCCCTGCCTCTCTCAACAGCCTCATGAATTGTCCCAGTAGCTGTTGGCCAGGTTGGGGATTGGGCACCTATCATCTGCCTGATGGATTCCACTCAGCTTGACCAGTTCCTGGCTGGGTGACCCAGTGTGGAGCCATGCCTAAATTCTGTCCCTTCCCCCCTGAGACTTTTTTTTAGAAATAATTTTATTGAGATATACCATAAAGTTGGAACTTTACACACTTTAAAGCGTGTAATTTACAGGTTTTTAGTGTATTTGCACAGTTGTATAAATATCACCATCATCTAATTTGAGAACATTTTTATCACCTAAAGAGAAATTGTACCCATTACCAGTCACTCCCCATCCTCCCTCACCTCTTCTCCCTCAGCCTAGGCAACTGCTAATATACTTCATGACTATATACATTTGCTTATTCAGACATTTCATGTGAATGGAATCACACAGTATATGTTTTTCTGTGAATGGCTTTCACTTAGCATAATATTTTTGCGGTTCATCCATGTAGCACATATTAGTACTTCATTCCTTTTCATGGCCACATAATATTTCATTGTGTAGATATACCACAGTTTGTTTATTTTTTTTTTTTTTTTTTTTTTTTTTAATTTTATTTATTTATTTGAGACACACAGAGAGAGAGATAGAGAGAGGCAGAGACACAGGGAGAGGGAGAAGCAGGCTCCATGCAGGGAGCCTGACGTGGGACTCGATCCCAGGTCTCCAGGATCACACCCTGGGCTGCATGTGGCGCTAAACCACTGCGCTACCGGGGCTGCCCTGTTTATTCATTCATCAGTTGATTGGGCATTGTCTTGTTACCATTTTTTGAGTGTTATGAAAAATGTTGCTATGAACATTCAAGTAAAAGTTTTTGCATGGGTACATTTTCATTTCTCTTGGATAGATAAATAGGAGTGGAACTGCCAAACTATTTTCCAAATTGGTCACACCATTTTATATTTTCACAGCAGTGTATGAGTATTCCGATTTTTCTACTTCCTTATCAACACTTGTCATTGTTTTCCCATAGATATCCTAGTAGGTGTGAAGTGGTATCTCACTGTAGTTTTGGTTGCATTTCTTTAATGACTAATGTTGAGCAACTTTTCATGTGCTTATTGGCCCTTTGTGTGTGTGTGTCTGTGTGTGTGTGTATTTGGGAAATATCTATTCAAGTTCTTTGTCCTTCTCTTTATCCTTGCCTATAGTAAGGCCTCCTTTATTCTGTAGCTTGGCTAGGCCCTGTCATGAACAGTAGGCCCTTCACTCTTATTCTGGCCCTCTTGGCCTGTCACCATCCCTCAGACCCATTCCTGTATATGTCAGCCACTCATTTCTGTTGAAGCCACCCTTTCCACCAAGTGGAACACTCAGTTATCCAGAAATTTCTCTGCTTTCAGGTTGTTGGTATGGAATGGAAGATGAGGGGGCCCGTTCAAAGCAGAATGCTTCTGTAGAAAGGATGTCACAGGTCAGGATCCCTAGTGTAAATCCTTCCACTCAGAAGGCTGACACCTGTGATATGTGTAGCCCGTTCTTGAAAAACATTTTACACCTGGATGAACATCAAAGAACATATCCTAAGGAGACCCCCTACACATGTGGAACATGTAGAAGAGAATTTGAGTTCAGTGCAAACCTTCACTATCACCAGAAGGACAAAGGACACAGTAGAGAAAAGCCCTTCAGATGGGACAAGGACAAGGATTCATTTGTAGAAAACCTTGTAGTCTACCTGTCAGAGAAGCCCTTCACTTGTGGGGAAGGTGGTAAGGATGCCTTGGACAGCCATGACCTCTTCCAGCACCCAGCCTTTGGCAACAGCAGGAGACCACAAAGGAGCATAGAGTGTAGGGAGGCCTTACATAGCTCTAATCTTGAGCAGCTCACAGAAGTCCATACCACACAGAAGCTCTTCAAGTGCAACAATTATGGAAAAGCCTTTCAGAAGACCTCCACTCTGCTCAGCCCCCTGAGAACTCACTCTGAAGGGACAGCATTTAGATGCTCAACAGTTAGAAATTCCTTAGAAGAGAAATCAACCCTTGTAAATCACCAAAAATGTCATGATGGAAAGACATGTCATGTGTGTAAAGAGTGTGGGAAGACCTTCAGTCACACTTCTAAACTGAGGAAGCACCAGAAATTTCACACTAGACTAATACATGAGTGCAGTGATTGTGGGAAAACCTTCAACCACAAACTCACACTTGTTCATCACCAGAGAATTCACACAGGAAAAAGGCTTTATGAGTGCAGTGAATGTGGGAAAGCCTTTAATAACAGGTCACACCTCACTCGTCATGAGAAAGTTCACACTGGAGAAAGGCCTTTTGAATGCAGCAAATGTGGAAGAGCCTTCAGCCAAAGCTCCAATTTCCTTCGGCACCAGAAAGTTCACACTCAAGTAAGACCTTATGGATGCAATCAGTGTGGTAAAGCCTTCAGCCGCAGCTCTGCTCTCATTCAGCACTGGAGAGTTCACACTGGAGAAAGGCCTTATGAGTGCAGTGAGTGTGGAAGAGCTTTTAACAATAACTCCAACCTCGCTCAGCACCAGAAAGTTCACACTGGAGAACGGCCTTTTGAGTGCAGTGAATGTGGAAGAAATTTCAGCCAAAGCTCCCACCTCCTTCGACATCAGAAAGTTCACACTGGAGAACGGCCTTTTGAATGCACCGAATGTGGGAAAGCCTTCAGCAATAGCTCCACCCTCGTTCAGCACCAGAAAGTACATACTGGGAAAAGGCCTTATGAATGTAGTGAATGTAGAAAGGCCTTCAGCCGCAGCTCCAGTTTGACTCAGCACTGGAGAATTCATACCGGGGAAAGACCTTATGAGTGCAGTGAATGTGGGAAAGCCTTTGCTCACAGTTCCAGTCTCATTGAGCACTGGAGAGTTCACACAAGAGAAAGGCCTTATGAGTGCAGTGAATGCGGGAAGTTCTTTAGCCAGAACTCCATTCTCACTAAACATCAGAAAGTTCACACTGGAGAAAGGCCTTATGAGTGCAGTGAATGTGGGAAATTCTTTAGCCGAAAGTCCAGCCTCATTTATCACTGGAGAGTTCACACTGGAGAAAGGCCTTATGAATGCAGTGAATGTGGGAGAGGCTTCAGTAATAACTCCCACCTGGTTCGTCACCAGAGAGTTCACACACAAGAAAGGCCCTATGAGTGTAGCCAGTGTGGGAAAGCCTTTAGTGAACGATCTACACTTGTTCGACACCAAATAGTTCACACCAGGGAAAGGACTTATGAGTGTAACCATTGTGGGAAAGTCTTCAGCCGCCTCTGCAATCTAGCTCAGCATAAAAGGATTCATACCTGAATGGAGCCTTATGGATATGGTCCTTCTGAGAAGATCTTCAGCCAAGTCAAACTTCATGCAGCAGAATACCCACAGAGAAGTTACCTACTTGTACCACTAATGTGGAGAAGCCCTCAGAATGTACTCTACCCTTTCTGAGCAGCCCACAGCTGAACTATCTCCCCTTTCCAGCCTGCCTGGATCCAAATATTTGCAGCAATTATCTACATATACATGGAAAAACATCTCTCCTTCCTTTTTCCTGGAGGGATTCATGATTGTCCTGGATCCACTGGAATGGCTTCATTCCCATTGCCTCTAAGACAGGACGTAAACTAATCCCATGCTGGTTGAGGGGCCTTGAGGGATGTCCAGTTTGGGCTTCTCAGGAAGATGCACATTCCTCATTCCTCATGGATGTTGTCATGTCTGCATGTAACCCCAATGATGTGTCCACTGAGCCCACACATCACCCTCCCCTTGAATCACTTATCTTGGTCTTCTGTATTCTGCATAATAATAAAGAACTTTATTGACCAAGTCACTTTTTTTTTTTTTTTGAGAGAGAGGGAGGGAGAGAGAATCCTAACCAGGCTCCATGCCCAACACAGAGCCTGATGCAGGGCTCAATCTCACAACCCTGAAATCATTACCTTATCTGAAATCAAGAGTCAGATGCTTAACTGAGCTATCCAGGTACCCCAATCAAGTCAACTTTAACCTTGACAGTTGTGGTAGGGTAGGTTGAAAAAAGAAGCAAGTAGAGTGAGGAATGGCTGAGACAGAGTACCCAACAACATCTGCCTCAAGATATAGAAGGAACATAGGGAATTGCTCTATGTTCTATTATAGTCTACTTTGCATTGCACCTGAAGAACTGGGAAAAACTGAAGGGCTCATAGAATGAACATAGTGGCCTATATTTCAGAGTTACCTGAAGGCCCAGAGCTCACCCTGAAGAAGGAGATGCTAGTCTGCAACATTAGCATGGCCTGTTGGATTAGGAGGCAGGTCTCTAGTTTGTAGAGAGAAGTCTGGGTTCCCCCATTTGAGGGGAAGCAGTCTTCTTGTTCCTAATAGGGAGATATGACCTGGGTGGCCAGTAGAGGCCCAGTGGATACTATATAGAGAAACAAGGGGTATGAGGCAATAGGGAGTTGGGGAGACTAGTAAGTTACAGCACTGCCATTGGGGACAAAGGAGTACCACAGTTCTCCATCAGCTGTAGTTCTGTTGTGTAGGGTGAAGCAAATATAATTTAATCTGAGATCTACAGGAGCCATTTGGGAGCCATTCTTAGTATAGAAACATGGGGTTTTGAGCAGACTGGAAAAATAGAACTTGGCTGTTCTAAAGTTACAACAAAAACTTCTAGATTGAGGTGCCTGTATGGCTTAGTTGGTAGAGCATGGAACTTTTGATCTCGAGGTTGTGAATTTGAGCCCCACTTTGGATGTAGAGATTACTTAAAAATAAAATCTTCATTAAAAAAAATAACTTACAGGGAACGCTGGGTGGCACAGCGGTTTGGTGCCTGCCTTTGGCCCAGGGCGCGATCCTGGAGACCCGGGATCAAGTTCCACGTCGGGCTCCCGGGGCACGGAGCCTGTTCTCCCTCTGCCTGTGTCTCTGCCTCTCTCTTTCTCTCTGTGTGTGACTATCATAAATAAATAAATAATTTAACTGTTTTAAAAAATAACTTCCAGATGACTATCCAAGTGAGATAAGAGTGCAGAGCTTCTCAGGACCTGCAGACCTGTGTATCACCCATAATGGAAATCCAAACAAGTGTTTTATGAATTCCTGTATTCTTCCTGAGCTGTTCACCTTGTGGTTATCACCATACAGGAGCCCCATCATCAAGAGGGTAGAGCTCATGGTCTGGAGAATGGATTATGTAAGTAGCCAGAGTTTCTAGAGAATAGCACTGGCCTTCATTGTTCCACTTCTGGTAGCCACCAAGGAAGTCTGTCCTTTTTATTAAGGGGTGAGTAGACAAAATGGTGGAGTTAATATGGGTTTCCCAGATATCTTGGCTTTCTGGGAAGAGCCAGATATTCAGATTTCTTTAAAAATATTTTATTTATTTATATGACAGAACAAGCAGGAGGAGCAGCAGAGGGAGAGGGAGAAGCAGGCTCTCTGCTGAGCAGGGAGTCTGATGCAGGGCTCGATCCCAGGACCCTGGGATCATGACCTGAGCTGAAGGCAGATGTTTAACCCGCTGAGCCACCTAGGTGTCCCAGATATTCAGATTTTTACGTGGCTTTTGACTTTATGTTAGAAGGCATTTCAAAAAACATTACAGAAACAGTTTACCAAAACCTGTAGGTGGGCTATATGTGTTCCCCTGGGTCCTTCCATGAGACCAAGGGAAAGAAAGACCAAAAGTTTTCTGACATGAGAGGCTTCAGCATGCAGTGTCCATCCATACTGCATTGTAGGTGGGAAGGCAGTGCTATTGCCACCTCTTCTCAGGGTGACTTTTCCCAAAAGCTCAGAGGAGACAAGGAATGATAGCCACATAAGAGGCAGAACCCAAGACAGGCTTGCAGTCATCAAAGATTGTAGCAGGGCTGCTCAAGTACTCCCTAGCACAAGGAGATGTTTGGAGGAATCCTCAACTCTGCTCAGGCCTTCCTTCCTGGATGTAATAATTGTCTTTCACCAACATTGAGGAGTCGTGTGGGATCACAGTTAAAGGCCAGCTGAGCCATGTGAGGATCAAGCCTTCTAAGCAAAAGGTGTAGGATGGACACTGCTCTTCACATCTCAATCCTTTGTATACTGTGTCGATGGCTGGTTAGATCTCATTAAATGGCCCCCAGCTCATGGGTGAAGAATATTGTGCTTTCCTTGAACTGGCCTGGTCTTCCACTCGGGCTCAGTATAAGGCAACCAATCTGCTGAGGAAGGAAGATATTTGCCAGTGATGATAGAACACTCCAGGCAAAGGTCTCGTGGCTCTGACCTTTGAGCTGTTCTGGATACCAGGCTTTGTGAAGCTCAGTAGTTCCAACACTTTCGGCTCACTCTCAATCCAGCAGGCAAGTGCCTGCAGGTTTTTGATGTGGTCTGTATACTGACACTGTGCATTCCGCCCTCACTAATGATAGCTCTTCCCTGAGCTCCATCCAACGTAGTTCCCTGCACTTAGGCCTTTGCCTGTGACCTCTGCTGTGTGGGACACTCTCTGCTGTCTTCTCAACCTCTTCCAATTTTGCCACTCCAATTCGGCTACATCTTCCCTTTTCCAAGTTGGTATTAGTTTCTCTCTTCTCTTTGATGCCTGAAACTTTGGCCTGATGTCAGGCCTCTGCTACCCTATGTTTTCCTACATAGTTGCACCCACAGATGCAACTGTTTCAAATCTCAAGGGTATATATGTTTTTCTGAAATGACTCAGGCATCATTGAGCCTGAAGACTAGTGCTAAACAGGGTGTTCTTAAAATTTTTAAGGTCATATTACTTGGCTTGGACTGCTTTAACAAAATACCATAGACCGAGTGGCTAAAACAACAGAAATTTCTTTTTTCTCACAGTTCTGGAGGCTGGAAGTCAGAGACCAGACTGCCAGCATGTTTGGGTTCTGGTGATGACCCTTTTCCTCGCTTGCTTTCTTGCTGTGTCCTCACATGGTAAAGAGAAAGGAAACTGATCTCTTCTCACAAAAACAACAATCCCATTATGGAACCCCACTCTCATGACCTCATCTAAACCTAATTATGTCCCAAAGGCCCTATGTGTAAATACCATCACTGGGGATTAGGGTTTAAACATTTGAACTTCAAGGGCATGCAAATATTCAATCTATAACATCATCTGTGGAAGCAAAGTGATTCTTTATGGCATATATGAAGTGTTAAGTCATCATGGTGATAAGATACAATGTCAGTTTTGTAAAGTAAAACCATTTGGTGACAGTTGTGAATATTAACACAAGATTAACAACTTTGGGACTGTTGGGAATATTTTAACTGTCACTTTGTTCAAGACTCCCAAAACCCCAGAGAAAAGGGAGGAGTTTTCTGAAGTACTGAGATTCACCTTGGCTCCACACCCTCCAGGCATCTCTGATCTCTACCAATCAAAGCATCCTTATATGGGACCATGATTTAAAAACAAAACAAAACAAAACAAAAAACTGGGTTAAAAAGGATAATTGGTACAATGCTGAAAATATTTTAAAGTTAGTGAACCTATGAGAGACTGTCTTTGGGCTGTTATAACAAAAGTACCATAGATGGTGGCTTGTAAACAGATTTATATCTCACAGTTCTGGTGGCTGGAAATTCGAGATCAGGGTACCAGAATGGCCTGATGGACCCTATTCTGGGTTTCTGCTTGCATCCTCACATGGTGGAAGAGGTTAGGGAGCTCTCTCAGGCCTTTTTAAAATTTTTTTTAAAAGATTTTATTTATTTATTTGAGGGAGATACAGCACTAGAGAGACAGAGCAAGCACAAGTGGGGGGCAGAGGGAGAGGGAGAAGGCCGCTCCCTGCTGAGCAGGGACATGGGGCTCAATCCCAGGACCCTGGAATTATGACCTGAGCCAAATAACTGACTGAGCCACCCAGGCACCCCTCTCAGGCCTTTTACTTAAGGGCACTAATCCAGGTGATGAGAGCTCTATATCACTGTCTAAAATCCCCAGTTCTGGGATCCCTGGGTGGCGCAGCAGTTTGGCGCCTGCCTTTGGCCCAGGGCATGATCCTGGAGACCCGGGATCGAATCTTACATCGGGCTCCCGGTGCATGGAGCCTGCTGCTCCCTCTGCCTGTGTCTCTGCCTCTCTCTCTCTGACTATCATAAATTAAAAAAATAAAATAAAATAAAATCCCCAGTTCCTTTTTTGTTGTTGTTGTTGTTTGGGGTTTTTTTTTTTCTTTTTAGATTTTATTTATTTATTCATGAGAGACACACAGAGATTTTTAGGCGTCCCTAAAAATCCCCAGCTCCTAAAACATCACCTTGGGGTTTAGGTTTCAATGTGTGATTTTGGAAGTAGGGGGAACACATTCAGACCATTGAAGGGGCAATAAGAAAAAAATCCCTCTTGTCTCTCTCCCTCTGTCACCCACCAAGTGAGTGCACACACTCTCAATAGTAACTTTTAAAAAAAGATTTTCTTTATTTATCTGAGAGACAGAGAACATGGAGCATGGGTGAGGGGCAGAGGGAAAGGGACAAACAGATTCCCTACTGAGCAGGGAGCCCAATGCTGGGCTTGATCCTAGGGCCCTGAGATCATGACCTAACTGAAGGCAGACACTGAGCCACCCAGGCACCCCCCTCTCTCTCTCAAATAGGTAAATATATCTTTTTAAAAAGTTGTATTAAATTAAATGTAAGAATGGGTGTTCTATTTAAGGATTTAATTTTATGAAGGTGCTATAAATCATAAGAACTTACTGTGTTACTAGGATTATTTTTAGATCTTAGACCAAATTGCAGATCAAAAAAAAAAAAAAATAAAGTTGACAAAATGAAGATGACATCATCTTATTTTAATTATAAAAGTAAAATGTTGCAATTATTTTCAGTTTACAAGAAAAGGCTCAATTTTAAGCCCAAAATGTAGTAGAAAAATGGCTTTTGCAGATTTTGGCTTCCAGGATTCTAAATATAAAAGATCTTGCTGAAAGCAGACAGTTTTAAGAGAATAATTAAAGAAAATGGTGATATATTGATGTACTCATGGTTTTTTAACCTTTCACATATCACTTTTCTCACTATAGAACCTTGAATCCAGCAACTTTCTTCCTCAACTTGAAGGAGGAAAAAATTCCTCAATTATTTGGACCTCTATTAAAACAGTAACTACACATCTTTGGAAAAGGAGATTTCAAAATGGAGCCAGCAAGCCTAGTTAAGAGGTTTTCTCTCTCTCTCTCTCTCTTTTTAAATTTTATTTACTAATTCATGATAGACAAAGAGACGGAGAGGCAGAGACACGGGCAGAAGGAGAAGCAGGTTCACGCCCTGGGCTGAAGGCGGCGCTAAACCGCTGAGCCACCCGGGCTGCTCAAGAGGTTCTCTTTTTAAAATAGGGTCAGGCATAAAGGTGGAGGGACTCATGCATGTCCTCATTGGAGAAACCATGATCTTCTTCTTCTTTTTTTTTTTTTTTTTTAAGATTTTATTTATTTATTCATGAGAGACACAGGCAGAGTCAGAGAGGGAGAAGCAGGCTCCATGCAGGGAGCCCGATGTGAGAGTCAGTCTTGGGACTCCAGGATCACGCCCTGAGCTGAAGGCAGACGCTGAGCCACCCAGGCACTCCGAAACCATGAACTTTAAAACAACAGTAACAACACAAACAACAACTTTCAATCATCTGCAAGCCCTCAGCCTGGTCTTAAATAACTTCCTCCTCCTTGTGACACCGGAATGGTTCACATTCTTGACATCAAGAGGCCAATGCAATTTAACAAGTTTCAATCCCTCATTTGCATATTAACACAACCAATCCCAGTTAACCTAGTTTCAATCCCTGTTTTGCATAGAGGACCTAAACATGAACTATACTTCAAGCCTTTTGCCTGTGTATCTCTACCCCTTCTTTGTCTTCCTTGGAACACAATTCAGGTTTCTATGAATCTGTGTCTCCCAAATTACAATTGTTTTTTTGTTTTAATATTTTATTTATTTATTTATTTATTTATTTATTTATTTATTTGTTTATGAGAGACACACAGGCAGAGAGAGAAGCATGCTACACGGAGGGAGCCCGACCCGAGACTCTATCCCAGGTCTCCAGAATCATGCCCTGGGCTGAAGGCGGCGCTAAACTGCTGAGCCACCAGGTCTGTCCCCAAATTACAAATTTGATTCCCAAGTAAATGCTTAATTTCTTAAATTTTCAGTGAATCTTTATTCGCTGACATCTTGTACAGAATTCTTTTTTTACTCTTTTGTATAATGCTCATTTAATTTTTTTGTTATTGATGGTTCATGCTAAAACATAAGCGGGAAATTGCCTAGAAGGCTATCATAGGCCATTCATTTTTGGAAAATGTCTTTCGCCAAATTAATTCAGCTCACAGTGATGAGTTAATTGCCCTCATCTACGTCTGCCAATAGGCAAATAACAAAAGACAAAATATTTATATTGATAGTATGTATGCTTTGAGGGATGACTGCCTGCTTTGGAAAATGCTCTACTTAAGGACCTCTACAGGAACCCATATAAATGAAAAAGCATTACAGAACTTAAAAAAAAAAAAAAAAGATTTATTTATTTATTTGAGAGAGTCCTCAAGCAGACTCCTCACTGAACATGAAGCCCAACATAGGGAGCATTACAGAATTTTTGATGCTCTGCTGTACCTAAGGAGGTAGCTATAATAAAAGTGGACTCTGGCAAAAATGTTTTATGATATTACCTAGAATAGCAGAGAAATAAATGGCTATGATATTGAACCAACATTTATTGGGGTGTTAACATTAAAAATAAAACTGTCATTTATTTTACCAGAAAAATGATTTTACTCAAGAATAGCAGAATTATCATTCAAAAGAAGCAAGCTATGGCAAAACTGTAGGCAATTCTGGATCAAAGATGAGGAGGCTCTTTTATAGAGGAAAGGGGAGACACTGTTGTAAACAAAAAGTCCACTGGGGTAAACTGAGAGTTCAGAGGTGTAGTGTCTTCTCATTGGCTGAGTAGTGACTGTCTCTCATAGCCTGGGCTTTTGCCCACGGGGAGGAAATCCTCCTTTCTTCTCCTGGGTTTCTTCCTGTTGGGTTGGCCATTGATGATGTAGTAGGGCATGTGGGCTTCTGCTTCCGACCTCCCAAGTCCATTTTATTGAGGATTCCTTTATTAATTTTCACAGTTCCCCTTTTAATCAGATCTTTCCTCAAAAGCATCACAGATCCGGAGTTAACGATTTTAGTGGTTTTGTGCTTCAGTGCCAGGAAGGACCTTTCCTGGTTGTCAGGTCCTAAGTCAGGGGGAAAGTACAAAGCAGTTAGAAACCGCTTAAGGCCATATTTGAGTAACAAGGAAGGTTAGGAAGGAGAACTCCCAGACACTTCCCATGTATAGTCCAAATTTACCAAGATCGTAAGCATTGGAGATCACCTCCTTATTGGGTACATCATTCTTAGAAAAGCTTGGCCAGCAATAAAATACAAAACTGAAAATTGTTATACAAAACAGAGGAAGTAACATGACAATTCCAAATTGTATGATGGTTCTTTTTTTTTTTAAGATTTTTATTTATTTACTCATGAGAGACACAGAAAGAGAGGCAGAGACACAGGCAGAGGGAGAAGTGAGCTCCTCGCAGAGAGCCCAATGCAGGACCTTATCCCAGGACCCTGGGATCACTGCGGGACTTTATCCCAGGACCCTGGGATCATTGCAGGACTTTATCCCAGGACCCTGGGATCACACCCTGAGTCAAAGGCAGATGCTCAACTGCTGAGCCACCCAGGCGTCTCTTGTATGATGATTCTAAACCAGGACCTTAGGTCTGAAAGTAGCCAACTGAAATATTTATTGGCACTCCTTTTGACTCAAGAGAGAAAAGTTTTCCCTATGGAAGCAGACCTTGAGTTGTGTATCCTCCTGGAAGTCTTCAATTAAAAAGGCCATGAAAGCAGAAGAGTCAAAACCACAAGAGCACACAGGAAGAACTAACCAAGTGCATTTGGGAAGACACAGTGCAAGTATAAACATGAAGCAATAGCTGATCAACTTTTTGCAAAACAGCAAAACTTCAGACATTTTAAAACAGTATTGTTATCTCAAAAGAACTGTATGGAACCAAATGTTATTGATAACACAGCCTATAAAGTTTTAAATTCAGAAAACATTAATTTAAATAAGAATCTCTGAAGCTTGGTTAATAGTTGAGATTAAAGAAAGATTTTTGTGAATTCTGAGCCTTCTGTTTAGAAAAAGCAAGTGAAAAACTAATATGTCACAGGATCATAATGGGACTGCTTCAAAAAGGCCATAGTAAAATAAAAGAAGTTTCCCCTTTCACAAGGGCTTGATAAATTCAAACAGGGGCCTTGTCTTCCCATAAAAGAAAGGAGAAGCAACAGTGAGAGAAAGGTACGCAGGCTGATCCAGTTTGGGAAATCTTCACTTTCAGATTAATAGATGGTGTGCAGGTCCACTCAGGGTTTGGTGCTTTCTTTAGATGTATCATGTGAATCCAAGGGTCTATTGCTTGGAGTTTTGTGGCACAAGGTTTGGTTTGCATTTCCTGACAAGGCCTTTTCCAGTGAGGCAGTGGAGTCTTCTAGAAGTGACTTTTTCTGGTGGTAAGGTGCAATGCTTAAAGCATTGATTTTCAAGAGTGCACTGTGAAAAGACTGCTCCAACCAAGCATGGTTATTTTTATTTCTTTTTTTTTAATTTTAAGTATGTTTTTTGTCCTGAGGGTTTTTTAAAAAATTTTTATTTATTTATGATAGTCAGAGAGAGAGAGAGAGGCAGAGACATAGGCAGAGGGAGAAGCAGGCTCCATGCACTGGGAGCCCGACGTGGGATTCGATCCCGGGTCTCCAGGATCGCACCCTGGGCCAAAGGCAGGCGCTAAACCGCTGCGCCACCCAGGGATCCCCAGGGTTTTTTTTTTTTTAAGATTTATTTATTTATTCATGAGAGACACAGACTGAGAGAGAGGCAGAGACATAGGCAGAGGGAGAAGCAGGCTCCTCATAGGGAGCCTGATGAGGGACCTGATCCCAGATCCTGGGACCACGACCTGAGCCAAAGGCAGGTGCCCAACCACTGAGCCACCCAGGCGTTTCCTGAGGGTTTTTTTTTTTTTTTAAGAATTTTTAAAAAAGATTTTATTTATTCATTCATGAGAGACACAGAGAGAGAGGCGGAAACACAAAGAGAGAAGCAGGCTCCCTGCAGGGAGCCCGATGCTAGACTCCATCCCCAGATCCAGGATCACGCCCTGAGCCAAAGGCAGACGCTCAACCGCTAAGCCACGCAGGTGTCTGTAAAAGAATTTTTAAAATCAAAATTTTGCACCTAGTGGCTCAGTTGGTTAAGCATCTGCCTTTGGTTGAGGTCATGATCCCAGGATTCTGCTCAGTGAGAAGCCTGTTTCTTCTTCTCCCTCTGTGACTCCCCCTACTTGTACTGTTTCGCATACTCTCTGTCAAATAAGTAAAATCTTTTTTAAAAATTTAAAATTTTGGGACGACTGGGTGGCTCAGCAGTTGAGAGTCTGCCTTCAGCTCAGGGCATGATCCCGGGGTTCTTGGGATCGAATTCCACATTGGGCTTCCTGCATGGAGCCTGCTTCTCCCTCTGCCTGTGTCTCTGCCTCTCTCTGTGTGTCTCTCATGAAAAAATAAATAAAATCTTTTTTAAAAAATTTAAAATTTTGATACAGTTCAAATCAATTTACGAGGTTCATTCATGTCAGCTCTTTCACTGTCAAACCTGGGGCAGGGACTGCTTCAGTTTCTCTGCTTTCTCTTTGTGATGATCAAGGTATAAAGGTACCTGCTGCATGGAACTTTAAACTTCACATTATTTTTGTTTTTCTTGATCTTGATAGATTTGGCATCCTTTCACCTAGCTGTGAGTAGAAAGTCCTTGATGTCCTCAATTTGGGGAGGCTTAGATACAATAGGTACAGGGGAGCATACAGCTGGCACCACCCTGAGAAACACTTATAGCAAGGGGCAAGAAGAGAGAAGCATGGTTATTTTTAATAGAAGCAATTAGGCCTTTATAATATTGAAGTATATGTTCTTTTATCAACTGTGGGTCAAATGAGGCAGGGCCAAATGCACTGGCCATCCTGTGATGTCTCAAAGGATGGGAGTGTGAGTTCCCAAGGGGTTGGAGCTGAGGTTTAGAAGACTAACAATCAGCTTTTGGCTAAAGTATTTGAAAGATCTCTATAAGTTTTGCCAATTGAGTCTTTTTTTTTTTATGAGAGAGAGAGAGAGAGAGAGAGAGAGAGGCAGAGACACAGGCAGAGGGAGAAGCAGGCTCCATGCACCGGGAGCCTGATGTGGGATTCGATCCCGGGTCTCCAGGATCGCGCCCTGGGCCAAAGGCAGGCGCCAAACCGCTGCGCCACCCAGGGATCCCGAGTCTTTTTTTTTTTTTTAAGATTTTATTATTTATTTTAGAGAGAGAGAGTGATCATGAGAGACAGAGCATGACCAAGGGGAGGGGCAGAGGGAGGGGGAGAAGCAGACTCTTCGCTGAGCAGGAAGCCCAACATGGGGCTCCATCCAGGAACTCCAGGATCATGACCTGAGCCAAAGGTAAACAATTGACTGAGAGACCCAGGCACCTGCCAGTGGAGTCTTAATAGTGCTGTTAGTGCATTCAACTAACCCGGAGAACTGAAGATGGTGTATGCACAATGAAAGTGTTGTAAAACCAATGGAGCTGTGTGGATTTGTAGAGGTACCTATCCAGTGAAATGGGTTCCCCCAGCTCTATGTAGTTTGAGAGGGATTTCCCCCAGATAGGGATAACCTTTTCTGACAGAATTTTAGCCATAGTAGAATGATTGACCTGTGTATAAGGGAAAGTTTTGGTCCAGTGAGAAAACATACAAACCATGACTAAAACATATTTATATCCATGAGATGGGGAAGCTATATGAAATCCATATTTATGAATAGGTTTCCGTGGATTATACTTTGAACAGATGATATAAGTGAGGTAGGCACTATTTGAGACCTTATTTATATTTCCCAACCAAAATTGGTTCATGAACACTGTCATTTTCTCAGTAAACCAGTGATAGAACTGGATTGTTACTTGGTCCAAACCAGAGGTCTCTATTTTTATTGAACCAACATTATTAGACTTTGAATATTGTTTTTCCTTTTCTGGGACCAATTGTTGGGTGTGTCTTGTCATTCTTTCCCTCAAATTATCAATTGGGATAACATCTCTTTGGACCAAGACGGAAGTTTGGCTATTGGTCTCCTTCAGAGAGGATTTTTGGTGGAAATATCAGTGAAGTGGTTTCTTTGGCCTCCAGGGAGTTGAATCTGGAATACCTAAGAAGCTCCATAATATCCAGAGCAGCTGGCACAGGTATGGCATCTAATAAATTTTAGCCATAGGTGCCATTTTTAATTTTATTCTCTTTGGAGGTAAGAACACATCATTGTTTTCATAATATTCCAAAGTCAGCTACCCAAAAGGCATATCGGCTATTGGTATAGATATTCGCGGTTTTACCCTCGGCTCAGGTACAAGCTCGAGTAACGGCATTGAACTCAGCCTTTTAGGGGCACCTGGGTGGCTCAATCAGCTAAACATCTAACTCTTGAGCTCAGGTCTTGATCTCAGGGTGCTGAGAACTCAGCCTTTTGGGCTGAAGCAGCCAAGGTAAAGTTTCTGCCTCAGTGACTTCAAAGAGAGTTGTAGTAGCATACCCAGCATGATATTTACCATGTTCATCCTTTAAATAAGAACCACCAGTAAACCATGAAAAATCTGTTGTTGGAGGAGTTTCCTCTAAATTGTCACAGTGAGTAAAAAGATGATCTGTCAGTGTTAAGCAGTCATGAGGTGTTTCCTCTAGATCCCAATGTAGTTCTCGTTCCTAGATCAGATGCCCTAAGTATGGAACATGAATTATAGCAAACTGCAATTTTTCTTGGGAGACTTTATGTCCCTTTAAGGCCAAAAGCTTTTTTTTTTTAAATTTTTTTAACTTTTATTTATTTATGATAGTCACAGAGAGAGAGAGAGAGAGAGAGAGAGAGAGAGGCAGAGACACAGGCAGAGGGAGAAGCAGGCTCCATGCACCGGGAGCCCCATGTGGGATTCGATCCTGGGTCTCCAGGATCGCGCCCTGGGCCAAAGGCAGGCGCCAAACCGCTGCGCCACCCAGGGATCCCAAGGCCAAAAGTTTTAACAGTTGGATGCTGTCTTCAGTGTGAAGAGGCTTAAGAAGGGGAGCAGAGAAACAAATCATCTATGTACTGTAACAAAGTAGAGCCTGTAGAAAACTTTCCATCATCCAAATCAGTTTTAAGGTTTGTGAAAAATAAGGACTCTGTGAAACCCTGAGGCATTACTTATTGTCCAAGTGCATTGCCATTCTTCCCAAGTGAAAGCAAAAAGATGACGGCTCTCCATAACAACTGGAATAGTAAAAATGCACTGCACAGATTGCAGTGAAAATTTTCCTTTCAGTGGAAATGAATGTCAGTAGTGTATGAGGGTTGGGAACAACAAGTGCTGAGGGATAACAGTGTTATTTATTGCTCAGAGGTCCTGGACAAACCTCCATGCTTGGCCATTGGGTTTTCTCACAGGTAAAATAGGGGTATTTCAGGAATTAGTGCAGGGAAAAATGAGGCCCTGAGACTTATAAGCTTCTATTATGGGCTTCATGCCCTAAAGGCTTTATAGGATATTGATTAATTCTGGGGAGATGTTTTGAGGTACCTATTTGAATCTTGATAAGAGATGTACTGTGGAAAAAAAAAGAGATGTACTGTGGATTATGCCAATATCTGCTGAAGCACAATATTTGGAAACATGAAATATCAAGTCCTTATTTCAAATGCCAACAAACCAAGAATATAAGGTAACTTTCTCAATGGGATGAAGGGATACAAATAAGATACAGAATCAATAATGAAGATAATTAATTAATTTTTAAAAACCTATGGCAAACATCACATTTAGTAGTGAAAAATTGAAGAGTGCCTGGGTGGTGCAGTCAGTTAACCATCTGACTGGATTTTGGCTCAGGTGATGATCCCATGAATCATGAGATGGAGCCCCTTATTGAGATCTGCGCTCATCAGGGAGTCTGCTTCTCTCTTTACCTTTGCCCCTTTCCTCCCTTCCTCCCTTGTGCTCTCTCTCAAATAAATAAAATCCTAAAAAAAAAAAAAAGAAAAGAAAAGAAAAAAAAAGAAAAGAAAAGAAAAGAAACGAGACTAGGATGTCAACAATTACCACATTCATTTAACATTTCTGGAGTTCTAGGCAGTGCAATACAGAAGGGAAAATAAAAAGCATCTGAATTAAAAAGGAAGAAGTAAAACTTTGTTTGCAGATGATATAATTGCCCATGTAAAAAAATCCTATGAAACAAAACATAAGCTAATGAGCAAACTGGTGTCCCAGCCTCTTTTTACACATAGGGCCTAATTCTGTTCTCAACACACCCCATGTAATGAATACAACCCTGAAGGTTACAAACAGCTTTTTAAAAAAGGCCTAAGTTGGAGTGCCTGAGTGGCTCAGATGGTGGGTCCTGGGATCCAGCCCTGAGTTGGGATCCCTGCTCGGTGGGGAGTCTGCTTCTCCTTCTCCTTCTGTCTCTCCCTTCTGCTCATGCTCTCTCTCTCTCAAATGAATAAATATAATATTTAAAAATAAATAGGTAAAAATTAATTAATTAATTAATTAAAGACCTAAGTTATATAATGTAGAGCAATATAAGGTGGTATGTTCCAGGGATGAGTGATTTGAAGGCTGGACAAATCCATGACAAATATCATGTGTAGAGTCAACAATGTCAATAAAAAAGATAAATCTATGATGGAAGTCCTCAGGCCATCCCTTGTTGGAGATGGGCCCCAGGACAGGAAGGGATAGGTCCTTGGGAAAGGGGCAACTAGGGGGATGGATCTGCAGTTTCCTTTGGGAATTCTCCTTTGCTGCATGGAGAAGAGATGGGGGATGAGCCTCTGAATGTGTTGACATCCAGGTGAAGGGCAACATTAAACTACAGCAAATCCAGCTGCTCTTCTAGGTCTCAGACTCCAGGTCTACCCAGTGCAAACTGTGGTGAAATGGATACATTAAAATTAGTCATTTTTATTAGTGGATAGAATCATAGATCAATGGAACAAAACAGAGAACCTAGAAATGAACCGACACACACAGGCCCAACTGATTTTTGTCAAAGGTGCAAAATAAATTAAATAGAGGAAGAATATCCTTTTAGACAAATAAATGGTGGGGATACTGGACATCCACAGGTAAAAAACAAGTAAATAAATAAAAATTAAACCCTACCTAAGTGTCACACCCTGTAAAACAATTCACACAAAAGCAATCACAGATTTAAATATAGAGCAGAAAACTATAAAGATTTTTAGGAGAAAATTTTGGAGACTTAGGGCCAAGTAAAGGGTTCTTAGACTTGACCAGAAAAGTGCAATTCATAAAAGAAAAATGACAAATTGGACCTCACCTAAATCACTTTTTAAAAAGATTTATTATTTATTTATTTGTTTGTTTGTTTATTTTAGAGAGAGAGCAAGTGGGGAAGGGGCAGAAGAAGAGGGGGGGAGAGAGAGAGAGAGAAGCAGACTCCCTTGCTGAGTGTGGAGCCCCAGGTGGGGCTCAATTTACAACCCTGAGATCATCATCACCTGAGCTAAAATCAAGAGCTGGGTGCCTAACTGATGGAGTCACCCAAGTGCCCCCTAAGTCATTCTTAAAATAAGGAAATTATAGAGGTGAGCAGATGAGTAGCTGCTGGGGTATAGAGATGAAGATAGTTGGTTATAAAGGAGTAACATAAGGGAGACCTTTGTGGTATTTCAACAATACCATATCTTGATTGAGTTGATAAGTTATATGAAGCCACACATGATAGAATTGCATAGAACTACACACATGTGTGCGTGCATATATAACTGGTGAAACCTGAATACACTCTATGGATTGGAAAAAGTAGAATCATTAAATATTAGACTAAACATAAAGTCACAGCTATGCAAAAGAAGCAGCCATGATGCCTAAAAGCCATGATAACTTCCTTTCACTAGAAGGTGAAAACCAATCACAAAGTCACTTGAGCCCCCAGTAGACAGACATGAAGACAATCTCAAAGGTCCTGAAATGCAGAGAATCAAGAAGGAGCTCAATCGACATACTAAGGATGTCCCTTTATAGCTGTTGTCATGGTTGCCAGTTGTGTGGTTTCTTATAAGGGATATCTGTCTCCCCATGTCTTAGTGCATTTGGGTTGCTCTAATAAAATCCCATTGGATTGGGTGGCTTACAAAATTAATTTCTTGCAGTTCTAGAAGCTGGGAAGTCCAAGATCGGGGAGCCAGGAGATTCAATGTCTCGTAAGGACCCACTTCTGGGAGGAGGGAAGGCATTCTCAGGGGTCTCTTTTCTGAGGGCACTCTCATTCATGAGGGCTCCACTCTTAGGATCCAATAGCCTCCCAAAGACCTCACCTCCAAATATCATCACACTGGGGATTAGTTGTGTGTGTGTGTTTTTTTGGTTGTTTGTTTAAGATTTTATGTATTTGGGCAGCCTAGGTGGCTCAGCAGTTTAGCGCTGCCTTCAACCCAGGGCGTGATCCTGGAGACCCGGGATCAAGTCCCACGTTGAGCTCCCTGCATGGAGCTCCCTGCTTTATTCATGAGAGACACACAGAGAGAGGCAGAGACACAGGCAGAGGGAGAAGCAGAGCCTAATGTGGGACTTGATCCCAGGACCTGATCCAAAGGGTATGTTCAACCACTGAGCCACCCAGGTGTCTTTGGGGATTAGGTTTTAACCTATGAATTTGGGGGGGCACATAAACATTCAGTATGTATCTCCCTACTAAAACTCCAACTCCATGCTCCATGCCCCTATGTATTCTGTCCTTACTGGGCCAGTTCAGTCTCCAGCATACAGCAGCAATTCACATAGCATGGGATAGATATGTAAGTAGACTCAGGTAACTTGCTTGAGTGCAGGAAGAAGGATTTATTACCCTTTTTCTATGAGTCTTTCTCCCTCCGTCCCCAGAGTCAGCTGTGATCAAGGGGCTGTGGTCTGAGCCCAACACAATCCTGCAGGGCAGCCAAATATTCTCTCAAGAAACATTCAGTTCCCTGGGGTCCTCTTGTGTACCAGACCCTTGCCTGAACCCTATGGTAGACACATTTTATCTCAATCTGATGTGCAATGGAGAGATTTAATGTGCAAACAGACCAAAGAACAGGGCCACAGCAGAGAGTGGCTGGAATCCAAAGGAAATAAAATCAGAAGATGACAGAAAGCTACAAATGCTACTTCCCAGAGGAGGTGACTCTAGGGGAAGAGAATTCTGGACAGAGGCAACCTCAGTGCAGAAGCCTTGGGCAGGAATGAGCTGGTGCATTTGAGAGCAAGGAGACTCAGTGGTGCAGAAGACTCTGTGCTGCAGAAGGAGGGCATGAGGCCAAGAACCAGGTTGTGCAGGCCCTGTAAGCTGCAGTAAGGAATTTGTTTTATTCTAAGCCAAATGGAAACCATGAGATGGACATGCTTCTCTGAGGGAGGCCTGGGCTGTGTGTGGTGATGCTGGGGGAGGAGGCCAGTTTCTTTGGGGAGGTGCCATGCTGCTGGGAGCTTCTGTAGCAGAGAAGGGCAACTCAAAGAAGGCAAATGGACACTTAATGAATCTTTATGTTGGTGGAATCTGAGCCTCAAGCCTGATGGAGGTTTGATCTGTCTGTGGGTGTGGCGCTAAAAGTCTATACTGGACCCTGAGAGGCTCTGCCCTCTGATGCCCTTGGCAGAAGAGGGGAATGTCAGTAAGTGGGAACCACTGAGGGAAGGATTATAAGTCAGGCAGAACTCTCTCCTTTCCAAGGCACTTAAACCTAAATATAAGTGGATCTGCCAAATAAAATAATTTATTGATTCATGGAACCAAAAAGCTCACAGGACAGCTTCAGGCACAGCTGGATGTAGGGCTCAGTGAGATCAAAAGTGCTTGACTCTTATCTCCATTCAGCTGTCTCTTTTGACTTAGTTTCCAGGCAGGCATCTCTGAGGAAGAGAAACAAGGAAAAATGGCTGTTGGCAGCCCTAACTCCCAAATCCTGGTGCATGAACTCCAGGGGCCAAAGAAATCTCCTTTTTCCTCACAATTTCCTGCAAGTGCTTTGACTAAAGAGGTCTCTCATTAGCCAGCCTCAGGTCACAGGACCACCTTTGACCCCATCATTATCGTTTTAGATTGATTTGCTCCAATAACCAAGCCTGATACACATCCTCAGTAAACACTTGATGAATGAGTGAATGAGCAAGAAATTACTGGACAACTACTTGTTCATTGTTATAAGCAAACTTCTCTTTAGGCTATTCTGCATTTGTCCCAGTAAGTAGGCTATATTGGTCTGCTTAGGGTGCTAAATGATCAAATTCTAGAGCTTGACTTCTTTAAGATTTTATTAATTTATGAGAGACACAGAGACAGAGGCAGAGAGAAGCAGGCTCTCTGCGGGAAGCCCCATGTAGGAATTGATCCCAGAACGCTGGGATCATGCCCTGAAGGCAGATGCTCAACCACTAAACCACCCAGGTGTCCTGAGAGCTTGATTTTAAAAATCACCAATATTAAGTAGACTCACTGTTATGAACTGAATGTCTCCCAAAATTCATATGTTGAAGTCATATACCACTATCTGAAAGTACTGAGATAGGGCGTTTGGGAGGTAATTAGATTTAGATAAGAGTGGGTCCTCCATGGCAGGATTAGCATCCTTAGAAGAAGCAAAGAGATATCAGAGCTTCCTTCCTTCCACTATGTGAGGACACAGCGAAAAGATGGCCATCTACAAGCCAGGAAAACATTTCTCATCAAGGAACCAAACTGGCCCATACCTGGATCTTGGACTTCCCAAGGCCTAGCCCTGTAAGAAATAAATTTTCTTACAGTAACTGAACAGACTAGAATCACTCACCAAGAGATGAGGAAGATTCCCTTTATGGGCATCTAAAGAGCAAGACAGTGTCTGGCCTTGTGAACAGTTCAGTCTTTTATTTTATTTTATTTTTTTTATTTTTTAGAGATTTATTTATTTATTTATTTATTTATTTATTTATTTATTTATTTATTTTATGATAGACACAGAGAGAAAGAGGCAGAGACACAGGAGGAGGGAGAAGCAGGCTCCATGCTGGGAGCCCGACGTGGGACTCGATCCTGAGTCCCAGGATCGCGCTCTGGGCCAAAGGCAGGCACCAATCCGCTGAGCCACCCAGGGATCCCCTTCAGAGTCTTTTAACACAAGATATCAAACTGAGAACATTCAGATTTTCAACCTTGCTCTCCTGCTTAATATTAAGACACATTTATTCATAACTGTCACCAAATTGTCTTGCTGTGAGAAAATAAATTACCACCTGCCCTGCTGACATGGGGACTAAGCATGTCTTATACCACAGTGAAAAACTAAGTGCTATGCCTCTGTAGATGAAGTTCAAAATCAAGAACCACATTGTCTAGCACTAGTCCCAATATCAGTGAAGCCCTGAATGTTGCTAAATCTTTAACAAACCCAAATGTACCCTTCTAATTCAGACATGAATATGTAATCATGAGGACAAACTTCGGGATTGCAGAGAGTTGGTGTATGGCTGGACATCAAAATGTGGAGGACAGAGAAACAGGGAGAGGGTAACTCCAAATGTGGGAGTGAGGGGACTCATGAAGAGATAATACCGTGGTTTAACCATAGAAGGGGTACTATTCAGAGAGGCAGAGAAGATGGAGAGGCATTCCTGATAGACTAAGGGCACACAAAACAGTGCCCAGGGGCATAGAACTACTGTGTGGATTCCAGAGGAGAGTACCCCTAGCTGAAGGAGAGAACAATTTGGGGGGCAGCCAAGAGGGAAGCTGCAAGGGTACACTGCTGGTGCTGGCTTTCCAAGTGAGGCTTAGGCTAGCATGATGGAATGAGTGAGACTCACCCAAACTGGTATTCTGAGTAAGTCATAGGGTCAGAGCCACCAGGAACCATTTGTTTCAGATGTTCCAGCATCACCAGGAAAACATTATCCTCCACCCCTTCTGCAACAGGTTGGCTACTATATATGGAATCTCAATGGGAAACCAGAAAGCTGGTTCAGAGGACCCTTCACCCATGTGCTGGGGCCATCTGAGATCTAACCAAGGCCACTCACACAGGTACAAAGGATTGACCTCTAATAGGCTAATGTCTACCATATACCCAGAACTCAGCCCTATTTGACTCAGCTGGACTTTAACTCTGCTCCCACACAGAACCCCCGCACCCCATATTGGGAGGCAGACATTCCTATACCCAGGGAGCAGGGCCTGAGTTGGGCCTTGGGGAGGGCATATACCTCACAGTGTTGGGGAGAAACTGTGAAGACTGGGCACAAAGTCCCCTGACTGTTCAAGCCTGCCCAGGTTTCTACCCTGTGAGGTCATCACCTTTCCCACCATTGGGGGTGGAGGTTAAAAAAGGCAGCAGTGGTTTCCAACCCCAACACATGGTACTAGCTGACCACTGTGGCTCAAAGCCCCTCAAGTCTAGGTCACTGTTCTCTCTCTCTAATCGTGCCTCCAAGGGGCACCTGGGTGGCTTGGTTGATTAAGTGTCTGCTTTGATGCAGGTCATTGAGCCCCAAATTGGGCTTCCTGCTCAGTGGGGAGTCTGCTTCTTCCTCTTCCTCTGCCTCTCCCCCTGGCTTGTGCTCTCCCTCTCAAATAAATACATAAAATCTTAAAAATAAACAAATGTGCCTTCGAGTTAACATTTTCTTGACAGGAAGCATAATTTTTGGACCAGGGACACAGCTACAAATAAGATACAAGTTTTATTGACCTTTTGGGAAATTAAGTTTCCAGACTTTTTAAAATCAAAAGACTCCACAAAAACAAAGGATATGGACGCATATGTTAATTCAGTGACTTCTCTCCCTTGAGCCCTGGAACAGTGGCAGCAAAAACAATGAAGGCCATGGTGTGCAGACACCAGGAACACTAGCCACATCCTAGGACTTCAGGGTCTTTGTTTTAGGACCGGGGTAATGGCCATGAGGTGAACATCCTGCTATCCCATTATGGCAACCAAAGGCAGGGACCCCTCCTCCCAACAGAAGCCAGTCCTTCTCCACTTGATCTTAGCCAAAAGGCTGAGAACTGATAAGCCAGTTCCTCTCTTCATGAGCCCAGTTTTGTTCTCAATCCCTCCACACACAGTGATCAGAACCCCCAACGTTAAAGGTGGCTTAAACAATAAAGCTTTTATTACCATACGTTCCAGGGAAGTGTGAGACAGTTCTAGGGATGGATAAATCCATGACAGGTACCATGTGTAGTGTCAACTATGTCTGTGGAAATGATTAACCTTCTCTGGAAGCCCACAGGAGGAATAGTTCAGCTACTCTTGACCAGAGCTTGGTCACAGACATACCTAAACCAGTTGGCGGGAGGGAATGAGGCCCATTATGGGCTCCACCACTCATGATTCCCTCCGATACAGAGTGGGAACCAAGGAGATCTGCTGTTCCAGAGTGCACTGAGGGGACTGTTGCACACCCTGGGCACCTGCCACATGGTAGAAGTGGGATGGCTTCTATCACAGAAACCAGCAGTGACTTAACACTGCTAACAGCCTAGGCAGGTCAGAGTGCAACTAGGCTCCTGAGAGCTTCCTACATACCTGCCACTCCAGGACACATGTTGGGGTATGCCAGGGTTAGGTTTCAAATGGCTACTCTCTTCAACTCCTTTCTGGAATGAGGACTTTCATGTTGAACAAGGTGCCTAGTTCTGTCTACAGTCTTCCCAACATCCCCTATGGCCTTTCTCCAGTGTGGACTTTCTTGTGCTGAAGGAGGGTAGAACTATGTTTGAAGGCTTTCCCACATTCTGTACATTCATAGGATCTCTCTTCAGTGTGGAATTGCTGGTGCCGATTGCGGTAGGACCTGGTGGTGAAGGTCTTCCCACACAGGCTGCACTCATAGGGCCGTTCTCCAGTGTGAACTTTCCAGTGCTGATACAGGCCAGAGCGGGTCACATAAGTTTTCCCACATTGCTTGCACTCATAAGGCCTTTCTCCAGTGTGAACTCTTTGGTGAAGAATGAAGCTATGGTTGTATTTAAAGAACTTCCCACATTCCCTGCACTCATAAGGCCTTTCTCCAATGTGAACTTTCCGGTGCCGAATGAGAGTAGACAGAACACTGAAGGCTTTCCCACATTCGCTGCACTCATAAGGCCTTTCTCCAGTGTGAATTCTCTGGTGCAGAACAAGTGCATCTTTGCGGTTGAAGGTTTTGCCACACTCATTACACTTGAAAGGTTTTATGCCCGTGTGAACCTTCTGGTGCTTCCTCAGTTTAGATGGATAACTGAAGACCTTTCCGCACTCATTACACACATGGGATGTTTCTCCAGTGTGAATTTTTTGGTAATTAACATGGGTGGGTTTCTTCTTGGCATTTTCACCTTTTGGGCATCTAAAGGGTCGGTCTGTGGGGTGAGTTATCAGATGGTCGAGGAGTGCAAAAGCCTTCAAGAAGGTTTTCCCACAGTCACTGCACTTGAAGGCCTTCTGTGTGGTGTGGACTCCCAAGTGCTGCTGGCAACTGGAGCTGTTTTGGAAGGCCTCCCCATGCTCAGTGCTCTTGTATGGCTTCTCTTTGCTGTGGGTGGCCTGGTGTTGAAGGAGACCTAAGGTGGCAGGGACACCCCTTCCAGACTCCCCACACAGAAAGGGCTTCTCTGATAGGTAGACTCCATAGCTCTTCATCTGCTCTGGAGGGGCCTCCTCATCCTCCAGTCTACATGGACAACCTGAAACAGAGAAAAGCCAGTTACTAATAGCTGGATTAGAGGAAGGAGGCACCTTCATCACAAACTCATGTCAGACATACCAAAGAGAAGTCCAAAGAATTGCCAGGTGGTTGCTAGGAACAGTCTGGGTGAGAAAGGGCTGGCTCTGCCAGATCACAGAATAGGAAAGACCTCAGCAGGGTCTAGGACAGAAAGATGGGAGCAGTGCAGGGAGAAGAGTTGGGGGTCTCCAAGTCACTCCTCACAATGGTTTCAAGCAGGGCCTAGCCCCTGGTGACAGTGAAAGCTGTGAAGAGGAGGTGTTTGCTCCAATGAAAAGGCAACTGTAACTGTAACTTTAACTGTAGGAGTAGTTGGTGTTCAAGTATTATTTAAGGTGCACATCTCACATCACCAGGGGACTGGCACAAAGTCCGGGTAGGTAGGTTGTCCAGGTCCTGAGAGTCATGGTAGGGATGGCAAGATCACACAGTGTGTCCAGAAGGGAGGGGAATAGTGTGTGGTCACTGGCTCAGCACCAAAATGCCAGTGCACACAAATACCCCAACATGGTGTGAGCCCATTATTGAAACCAAGGCATCACCCAGCCTTACTCACTGGGACCAGGACCCCTTCTAGCCTCTGCTCTGCTGATCAGAGTCAAGTCCACCACGTTGGGCACGCAGAGCTCTTCTTCATTCTCCAGCTGGGCAACCACATGGGACCTTGAAGGTGCAAATCCTAGAAGGGAGAAAGTAAGAGCCAACCCAAGCCAAGGCTTACCCTCCCCACCCTACCCCATAGGAAGCTCATGTCATCATGACAACCATGAAGGAAATGGCGTATTAGAAAAGGAACCTCCTCCACGCATTTAAAAATTTGTTAAATTTGGTAAGTGGATAGGCTCCGTGTTTTGTTTGGCCACAATTTATTTTAAAAGAACCTTACATGAAGGTAAACTGACATAACTGAAGTAAAAAAATAGACAATAATAATTGGAGACTTCAATTTTTAACTTTCAGGTGATGGACAGAACCACTAGACAGAAAACAAACAAATACACAGAACTTGAATAACACTAGAAATCAACTAGACTTAAGAGACATCTACAGAGCCTGCCACATAACAGCAGAATACGTATCCTCACGTGCACATGGAACATTCTTCAGAAGAGACCATTTGTTGGGGCATAAAATAAGTCTCAATAGATTTCAGAGGACTGAAATCTATAATTTTCTGATCATAAGGGAATTAAAATAGAAATCAACAACAGAAAGAAATTTGGGAAATTCTCAAATTTATGGAATTTAAATAAAACAGTCCTAAATAACCACAAAGAAAACTACAAAGAGATGAATGAAAATGAAAACACAGCATACCAAAAGCAATGGGACATAGCAGTTCTTGGAAGGGAAATCAGAGCTATAAACATTCCATGCTGTTTTACTCATAACACTTTTTTTTTTTTTTTTAAGATTTTATTCATTTCACAGAGAGAGCACAAGCAGGGGGAGGGGTAGGCAGAGAGAGAGAAGTAGCAGGGAGCCTGATGGGGGGCTCCATCCCAGGATCCTGAAATCACAACCCAAGCTGAAGGCAGATGCTTCACTGACTGAGCCACCCAGGCACCCATCTCATAACACTTCTGACACCAAATGTGGGTAAGGTGAAAGGTGAGCATTCCACACTACTTTTCCAACTCTCAGACAGCAATGTGATGTCCAAGGATTCAATTAAATTCTGATGCTAACTACCTAGAATCAGCAACAGATCCCACAGGTTAAGAGCTCAGTTCCACAAGACTGCCCCTACTTCAGACAACAGTTGGAAGTCCCAGACGCCCATTCTTCTGACCAACTGGCTATAAATCAGGGATTCTCATATTTACTGATGCCTTGTCAAGGTCAGTTGTTACAATGGCTCACAGAATTCAGGAAAAGAGTTTACTATTATCAGTTTATTATGAAGTATACAACTGGAACAGCCCAATGTAAGAGATGCAAAGGGCCAAGTATGCCAGGGTGGAGAGGGAGTGGGGGTTGAGGAAGCAGAGAGTAAAGGGCATCCATGATCTCTAGCAAGACCACTTTCCCAGCAACCCATTAGTTCCCTGAATCCTGTTATTTAGGAGTTTCTGTGGAGATTTCATTATGTATAATCAGTTAAATCATTGGACACTGGTGATTGGTTCAGTCGCCAGCCCCTCTACTTTCCTCAGAGGCCAGGGTTAGGGAGTAGCTCAAAATCCAACTTCCTATCATGCCCTGGTCATTCTGGACGCCACTCCCTCTCGTGAAGCTATTTAGGAGCTCTCTGCCACCAGTCATCCCATTGCACACAAAAGACACTCTTATCACTTCAGAGATTGCAAGTGTTTGAGGAGTTATGCTAGGAATTAGGAACAAAAACAAAAATATATATTTCTTATTATGTCACAGCATCCATATTAAAAAAGATCTCAGGAGAGCAGCCAGGGTAGCTCAGCGGTTTAGCGCTGCCTTCAGCCCAGGGCCTGATCCTGGAGACCCGGGATCGAGTCCCACATCGGGCTCCCTGCATGGAGCCTGCTTCTCCCTCTGCCTGTGTCTCTGCCTCTCTCTGTCTGTCTCTGTCTCTCATGAATAAATAAATACAATCTTAAAAAAAAAAAATCTCAGGGATCCCTGGGTGGCTCCATGGTTTAGCACCTGCCTTCAGCCCAGGGCATGATCCTGGAGTCCTGGGTTCGAATCCCACATCGAGCTCCCTGCATGGAGCCTGCTTCTTCCTCTGCCTGTGTCTCTGCCTCTCTCTCTGTGTCTCTCATGAATAAATAAAAATCTTTAAAAAAATAAAAATAAAAAGATCTCAAACTAATAGGCTAACTTTAGTCCTCAAAGAACAGGAAAAAGAAAAGCAACTAAACTCAAAACGAGCAGAAGGAAGGAAATGATAAAGAGCACAGACGAAATAGAGATCAGAAAAAGGGAATCAATGAAACCAAAAATAGGATCTTTAAAAGATCAACAAAATTGAAAAACCTCTACGTAGACTGACCAAAAAAAAATAGAAGAATCAATTTATTAAAAACAAGAATGAAAAAGGGAATATCAGGGACACCTAGGTGGCTCAGGGACTGAGCATCTGCCTTCGGCTTATCAGGGATCGAGTTCCGCATCGGGCTCCTTGCAGAGGAGCCTGCTTCTCCCTCTGCCTATGTCACTGCTTCTCTCTCTGTGTCTCTCATGAATAAATAAATAAAATCCTTAAAAAAAAAAAAAAAGAAGAAAAAGGGGACATCACTAACTACATTATAAAATAGGATTTTAAGGAAATACTATGAACAACTGTATTATATGCGTACAAATTAGATAATTTAGATAAAATGGACAAATTCCTAAAAAAGACACAAACTACCAAAACTGACTCAAGAATCAATAGAAAGAGGTGACTAAGTGGCTCAATCAGTTAAGTATCTGCCTTCAGTTCAGGTCATGATCCCAGGGTCCTGGGATGGAGCCCTGCATTGGGCTCCCTGCTCAGCAGGGAGCCAGCTTCTCCCTCTCTCTGCTGCTCCCCTTGCTTATGCTCTTTCTCTCTCTCAGAAAAATAAATAAATTAAATCATTAAAAAAAAAAAAGAACAGAAAGTCTGATTATACTTTAAAAAGCACAAATAAAACAAAACAAAACAAAAACACCCCTACAGGGGGAAAATAAAGGTTAGGCCCGGGGGATTTCACTGATGAATAACATTGATGTAAGAATTAGCACAGATACCTCACACACTCTTCCAGAAAACAGAAGAAAAGAGAACATTTCCCAATTCATCCATTGAGGCCAAAATTACCCTCATACTCAATCTCAACAAAGATATGAGAAAACTACATTGATACATTGATAACTCTTATGAATATGATGCAAAACTCAACAAAATACTAGCAAACCAAATCCAGAAATACATAAAAAGGTTATAAGCTATGAGAGTGCAATTTGTCCTAATGATACAAGGTTGAACATATGGAAACCAATTACTGTAATATATCATGTTAATAGAGGATAAAATAATCACATAATCATTTCGATAAATATGGGAAATCACTAAACAAAATCTAATGACCTTTCATGATAAATGCACTCAACAAACTAAGAAGGGGTCTTCTTCATCTGAAAAAGGCAGCTGCAAAAAACCTACACCTAACATCATACTTATTAGGGAAAGACTAAGTGCTTTTCTTGTAAGATTGGGAACAAGAGGGGATCCCTGGGTGGCGTAGCGGTTTGGCGCCTGCCTTTGGCCCAGGGCGCGATCCTGGAGACCCGGGATCGAATCCCACGTCGGGCTCCCGGTGCATGGAGCCTGCTTCTCTCTCTCTGCCTGTGTCTCTGCCTCTCTCTCTCTCTCTCTGTGACTATCGTAAATAAATAAATAAAATTTAAAAAAAAAAAAAAAAAAAAGATTGGGAACAAGACAGGATGTCTGCTCTCACCAATTCTATTCAGTAAGTACTAGAGGTTCTAGCCAGGTCAGCTAAGCAAAGGAAGAAGTGAAAATATCTGTATTTAGGGATCCCTGGGTGGTGCAGCGGTTTGGCGCCTGCCTTTGGCCCAGGGCGCGATTCTGGAGACCCAGGATCGAATCCCACATCGGGCTCCCGGTGCATGGAGCCTGCTTCTCCCTCTGCCTATGTCTCTGCCTCTCTCTCTCTCTCTCTGTGACTATCATAAATAAATAAAAATTAAAAAAAAATGTTTAAAAAAAAAAGAAAATATCTGTATTTGCAGATGACATGATGTCATATATGTGGAATATATCAAAGAGACCACCAAAAAACAAAACAAAACAATTAGAACTAATAAATGAGTTTAAGCAAGGCTACAGGACATAAAATCAGTATATAAAAATCTGTTTCTATACACTAGCACTAAACAATCTAAAATGAAATTAAGAAAACAATTCCACGTAAAATCACACTAAAAGGAATAAACTACCTAGGAATAAATTTAGCCTTGTACACTGAAAACTACAAAACACTGTTGCCTGCTTCTCTCTCTGCCTGTGTCTGTGGCTCGCTCTCTGTCTCTCATGAATAAATAAATAAAATCTTAAAAAAAAAAAAGGAAAAGAAAAAAGTTAAAGAAAACAAAACAAATGGAAAGATATTTCATGTTCATGAGCTGAAAGACACTAAGATGGTAATACTCCCCAAACTGATCTACTGATTTGAATTCATGGTTCATGTTTGGCCCAGGGAGAGCCGTATAAAATCTCCTGTGAAGGAAGACGGCAAAACCCAGTGTACAGAGGGGCATGACTTCAGCAGAGTCAGAGAGAGAGGCAAGGCTGAGTGGAATTTGTTGGGCAACTTGTAAACATCTGCACCCCAAACCCTACTCCAGGAGGCCATGGGGGCAACAACTATTGAGGTTGGTCGCAAGGCTACTAAGAAAGAAGCAGAGGAAGAACACACAACCCAATGCCAGTACTCTTAGCACGAAGCACAGGGAACCTAAGAAAGAAGCAGCCTCTGTGGTGGGGTTTTAGGATCAATACAGCTTCCTATGGGGGGAAAAGGCAGAGGTGGTCAGTTTGCTGGGGAAGAGTGCGAGAGACTTACCCAGCGAGCCAATAAGTGCAAAGTTCTCTAGCATCACATCACGGTACAGGCTCCTCTGGGTCAGATTAAGGAGCCCCCACTCCTCCCGGGAGAAATACACAGCCACATCCTCAAAGGTCACCAGGCCCTGTAATGATGGATTCAACTGAGCCTTAGGAGTCAATTGTGGGCAGAAAAAACAACCAAAACATAGCGCCACCCATCCAAGCCATTGATCAATGTCTTGGGGTCCTGCCACATGTCTCACTAACTTCATCTTTCTCTTTGAGCCCCAAATCCCCATTCTCACCAGAGACATACCTTCTACTTCCTTTCTCCTAAGACCCTTACTTCAGAGGATTCCCAGGGCCTCCAGCTCCATTGGTGCCTCTCCCCATGTTACTACTGGACTCTGTGTCATGCTCACAGCAACAGGCTGGTGACCAGACAGATGGCATCTGTGTACCCAACCAGACACACAGGTCCCACGCTATCTACTGTCAGTCAATTCCCTCTACCCCCCATAGATCACCTCCCAGAGGCAACCAAACCTATGCTCACCCTTCTCTTAGGTCTCAATACCTGGTCCCAGACCTTCCAGTTTGCCCTCCTGCCTAACATGCACATAAGTCTTTGTACCACAGCATGTCATAGCTCCACACCTCCAACATAATCTCACCAGTTCACCTCACTGGCAACTCTCTGGACTCCCCCACATGCCCGTTCTGCATATGGTGTCTCCAGAGTGATGCCACAGAGAGCAACCACAATCCCGTCCTGCCCCAGTCCAACCCCTCTCCTTCATGGCTCACTGCTAAGGGCATCCCCCGGCTCTGTACTGAACCTCCCCACCCAGACCTATTTGCAGCTTCAACCCTCAGCTGACCACACCACACACGGTCCTCCAAGACCCCTCTTACACCTCTGCCTTGCCCAGGCTGTCCCTTCACCTGCCACAGCCTTCCTCGCTTATCCTGAGCTCATTCCGAACCCAGACCCACTGGTCGGGATCGAGACTGTCAGAGCCTGGGGCACCTTCCACTCACCTGCGCCTCCCCGGCCAACGGAAGCTGTGGGCGGAGCATGGCCGCAGCAGGCGCCGAATTAAGTCCAACTCGGTGAACTCCGTACTTGCCCCCAGCCCTCAGCGCAGGCACCTCCGGCCGAACGTGAAACCTTCGAAGCTAGGTCCCCTCGCGTGTAAGATGTGCCCAAGGACCAGGGAGCCGCCTGTGGGAAGCCCGGACCCGCCAGCGCCGGTTCCGAGTCTCAGGAAGAGGGAGTCATTCCCGGGGTCACGGCTCGTGCACACGCGCGACGAGGATCTCCGCCCGCGTCCTCCGCAGTGCGGCCCCTAGGGAAGTCGGCCCGCCTCGCAGCTCTCGAGAGGTTGGTGCCCACCCACGGCAGCAAAAGGAGCACCGCTCGGGCAACGCCGGAAGTCCCGCCGCCTCCAGCTGCCTTCTTTAACCTAGCGCCCGCGTCGTTAGGACTTCACTTCCCAGCTTCCCTCGCGGTGCCGCTTACTAGTTGCCAAGGCGACAGGGGAGGGCGCTGCTGGGCGCTCACACAGATGTAGCCAATGACGGCCCAAGAGAGGAGAGTGTCCGAGAGAGCCGGGCGGGTAGAAGAGGGACTTCCGGCGCCAGACTCTCCTGAGCCACACCCGGCTCACGGACAGCGTCGGTATTTGGAAGTCTGAATCTGACCGGGCCTTTCAGGCCGCAGAAACCGGAGTAGGGAAGGCGTTGGAGTGGGCGCCACACTGCGCCGTGAGTGCGGCATGTGTCTGAAGCCCCAGTATCCCAAGCTGTAGGGAGGCGACACCTTCAGGCGTGACTCACTTCCGTCAGAGCCCGTCCTTGCCCGCGGCCGCCGGGGAGTCGTTGCGCTCGACACTGTGTCGGCTCCACGGAGCAGGAGGCAGAGCTCAGAAGACTCTCCAGCCTGAGTTGGTGTGACAGCGGCCAGGGGACCTTGTCAGGAGATGGGGTTTCGGGGAAGATCAGCCGTTGGATTTTATCAGTGTTGAGACTTCGGTGCCTGGGCCACTGGACTCACGCAGGTCTAGGGTGCTGGGTGCTCAGAGGACAGTAGGCTGGTAGCCTGCTGTGTGTCAGGCCATACAGAGGAGAATGAGCATGTTGAGGATGTCAGGGGGAAAGGTCCAGGGCACATCCGGATGGAGGCTGGCAGGAGAAGAATCCAGCTCCTGGATGTCTTGCACTGATTTCAGATGCACTCATCCTAGAGGATGTGGTACTGAGGATCCTAGGAAGAACAGAGAGCTTAGGCGAGTCCCAGAGGAGCCTACCCCAGAGTGATGCTTGAGAACTTTGCACTGGTGGCTTCTCTGGGTCAGGCCACTGGCTTCCTCACTCCCGCAACTAGAGCTCTGTTTTCTCTGCCCTTGCCATGTTCCCCTTGAAAGCTGCTGTTGGTCGTGAAGCTGGGGCCCAGGCCATGCTACCTCCTCTCCAGACTTCTGTGAGCAACAACCACACATTCTGCCAAGGGGCCATGAGTGGCTGAGATCAGCCATCAGAAGCCTGTAATCTTTGCAGCAAGTCATGTTCATCTCAGTCACTTTGTGTAAGATGCCCAGCATTTCATGCACTGAGAAGGTTTTTGTTTGTGGGGCCACTGGGCTCACCCTTAGAAACCTTTCCTGGACATTCATTTTGTGCATATCACTGTTGTTCCTGTACAGATGATCCTCAGGGCCTATGTAGTCTCTTAAGGTCAGGCCTTCTGGGGTGGATTCTCACAAACCTCATCAGTCCCCATAGCTCTAGTGGCTTCCACATTCTGTGTGTTTGCCCCACTGGAATTGGTGAAGAGAGCATCCCTGGTGACTGCCCGAGGTGGGTTATTTTCACACCTGGTGTCTGACCTATGTTGTCTCAGGTCTTAGTGCCTCCCTGACCCCCTACTGTATTTCATCCTCTTTTTTTTAAGAAAAAAAAAAAAAGGATTTTATTTATTTATTTATTTATTCATTTTTTTTATTCATTCATGAGAGAGAGAGAGAGAGGTAGAGACACAGGCAGAGGGAGAAACAGGCTCCACGCAGGGAGCCCAGCGTGGGACTCGATCCCGGGTCTCCAGGATCAGGCCCTGGGCTGAAAGCAGTGCTAAACCGCTGAGCCACTCGGGCTACCCTCATCCTCTTTTTAAAAATATTTTATTTATTTATTCATGAGAGACAGAGACAGAGGCAGAGACATAGGCAGAGGGAGAAGCAAGCTTCATACAGGGAGCCCAATGTGGGACCGAATCCCAGGACTCCAGGATCACACCCTGAGCCGAAGGCAGACTCTTAACCGCTGAGCCACCCAGGCACCCCTGTATTTCATTCTCTTGATAGAATCCTGACTCCAGTCCCCTGGCTGTGCAGTGTTCACCACCAATTAACATGTCCTAAGTTGGCCTTGCATATCCTCAGTCTTTGCAACCCTGTTCCTCATGTTTTCTCCAAGAAGTCAGGCACCTGTGTAACTACACCCACTACATAATACATGCCTCTGGTTAGTAGCCATGGGCTTTCTTTGTGGATTGTTTTACCCTAGGCTGGACTCTGAGTGACCTATGTCACTTAGTCACACCCTCATGAGGTTACTCAATTAGAGTGTAGTCAAGAGCACTGATGGACCAGGTAGACTTGAAACCAGGGATGGAATGAGAAGTCCTAAAGAGGCTCACCTATGGAGATTGCAAGCTAGGGGGTGGAAGTATCTCTAGGGTTAGACTATTCTTTTCTTTTTCTTTTTTTTTTTCCTCTCTATTTTTGAGAGAGAGAGCACAAACGGGGAGGGGCAGAGGGAGAAGCCGACACCCCTGCTGATCAGAGAGTCTGACTTGGGGCTCAGTCCCAGGCCTCTGGGATCATGACCTGAGCCCCGAGATACCTGACTGACTTGAACCACCCAAGTGCCCCAGGTTAGACTATAATAGCCTGAGCTGTACTTCTAGGGCCTGAGTGCCATGGCCACTACCCTTGTGACTTTTCTATCTTCCTGACTTCCTTATTGGACAATCTTCCCTCTCATCTACTTCCCCTGACTCCTGTATCCTAACTCTCCCCCACCTCTCTGTCCTCCATGTCTTACCTCCCCTCTCCTGCCTGGTTATAAAACATTGGCCACCCTTTCAACATTGGCCAACCCGTCCTGTGCAGATACACATTCTTTTTTTTATGATTTTATTTTTTTATTTGAGAGAGAGATCGAGAGAGACAGCAGAGCAGGAGCTAGGGGGAGGGGCAGAGGGAGAGGGAAAAGCAATATGGGGGCCTGAACTCATAACTCTATGATCAAGACCTGAGCTGAGATCGAGTCAGATGCCCAATTGACTGAACCACCCAGACACCCCTTAAGTTGCCTCTCTTTAACTACTCATCTTTCTTGGGCTTGGATTCACAGCTCATGTTTTTTTTTTTTTATTTATTCATTCGTGACAGAGATGGAGAGAGAAAGAGGCAGAGACAAAGGCAGAGGGAGAAGCAGGCTCCATGCAGGGAGCCTGACGTGGGATCCGATCCCGGGTCTCCAGGATCATACCCTGGGCTGAAGGCCGTGCTAAACCGCTGAGCCACCTGGGCTGCCCAAGAGCTCATGGTTTTTTTTTTTTTTTAATTTTTATTTATTTATGATAGTCATACAAAGAGAGAGAGAGAGAGGCAAAGACATAGGCAGAGGGAGAAGCAGGCTCCATGCACCGGGAGCCCGACATGGGATTCGATCCAGGGTCTCCAGGATCGCGCCCTGGGCCAAAGGCAGGCGCCAAACCGCTGCGCCACCCAGGGATCCCACCTCATGTTTTTTATTTGCATTATTGAGGTTGCCTTCTTGAACCTCAAGATTTTTACTTTGCAGATTTTAAGTTTAGTTCTACTTTAGGGTCTATAAGGACAGGTAATGAGATAATGGAGTCTTTCTAGGGAAGTACAGTGTCATCAACTGTAGGACATCTACTTGGGCTGGCTGCCTGAAGGATGGCTAGAAGAGGGTGAAGATTGGGTTGCCACAGCAGGCAGACACCTGAAACTGTCCAGATCATAGTGCAGCATGGGGGGTTGTTGGCAGTTAGAGATGATTCCTGCCAACCAGTTGTGAAAGGCTGTGGAGTGTGACTGGAGATGGCAGTGTCCACACAGCCATACAGGGCCTGAGCTGTGATTCTGACTTTCCCTGCCAGCAGTCAAATGTTTATATTCCCACCCACCAAAGACTGAGATTATAATTTCCATATTGTATAGATAAGGAAATGGACATAGAGAGGTGAGGCATTGTCCACATAGTCACATGGGAGCCCAAGTACAAACTCAGCTCAGCCTGACTCCTTAAGTTCTGACACACACACCCCCACCTCTGTGTGCCATTTTGCATCTAGCAGGACATGGCGCTTAAATTTGATACATGTTTGAAGTATGCAGGTTTTTTAAAAAAGATTTTTATTTATTTATTCATGAGAGACAGAAACAGAGAGAGAGAGAGAGAGAGGCAGAGACACAGGCAGAGGGAGAAGCAGGCTCCATGCAGGGAGCCTGACGAGGGACGTGATCCTGGTACTCTGCGATCACAGCCTGAGCTGAAGGCAGATGCCCAAACACTGAGCCGCCCAGGCGTCCCTAATATGATACTTTAAAAAAAAAAAAGATTTTATTTATTTATTTGAAAGAGAGTGTGTGAGAGGGTAGGAGCAGAGGGGAAGGGAGGGAATCTCAAGCATACTCCGAGCTGAGCATAGAACCTGATGCAGGGTTTGATCTCATGACCCTGAGATCATGGCCTGAGCCAGAATCAAGAGTCAGGTGCTTAACTGATTGAGCCACCCATGTGCTCGAGTATTAATACAATACATTTAACTCAACTACAGACCTTATTCAGATTATAACAATTTTCACATATATTCTTCATGTAGTTTTGTGAAATTTTATCACATGTGCAGATTGATTGATGTTACCACCACCACCACCGAGTCTGATACAGAGCTGTTCCCTTTCACAAAGAACTTCTAACTAACCCTTAGGTCATACCCTCTCCTAATCATGACCACTAGTGGTCAACAGCACTATAATTATGCCACTTCACACATGTCACATTAAGGGAATCCTATAGTATGGATGGGCTGTCCTGTGGGCTTTTATCATTCAGCATAAGGTATTTGAGATCCGTCCAAGGTGTATGTCATTACACCTTATTCCTTTTTATTGCTGACCAGTATCACATCATCTGGATATACCAGTTTGTTTATCCATTTACCTCCTGAAGGACATTTGGATTGTCTACATTATTATTATCATTATCAGCTATTACAAATAACACTGTCAAGAACATTTGTGTTCAGTTTTCTGTGAACATGTTTTCATTTTTGTGTGGACATGAGTTTTCATTGTTGTTTGTGTCAAGGAGGTGATAAATGCCCAAAGATTCAATTGTAGAGTTGTACAGTAAGTTTCTGCTAAACTGCCAAATTGTTTCCTAAAGTAGCTGCACCATTTTACATTCCCACCAGCAATAGCTATTGAACATCTTTTCATGTGTGTATTTGCTGTACATATATCTGCTTTAGTGAAATATCTGCTTAAGTCTTTGCCCATTTTCTTTTTTTTTAAGATTTATTTTATTTATTTATTTATTTTTTAATTTTTATTTATTTATGATAGTCAAACACACACACACAGAGAGAGAGAGAGAGAGAGAGAGAGAGAGGCAGAGACATAGGCAGAGGGAGAAGCAGGCTCCATGCACTGGGAGCCCGACGTGGGATTCGATCCCAGGTCTCCAGGATCGTGCCCTGGGCCAAAGGCAGGCGCCAAACCGCTGCGCCACCCAGGGATCCCTAAGATTTATTTTAGAGGGAGAAAACAAGTGAGCAAGCAGGAGGAGGGGCAGATAGGGTGGGAGAGAAAATTGCAAGCGGCTATCCCTGGGCATGGAACCTGATGCAAGGGAGGAGGGCGCGATTCCACAGTCCTTCCAAGATCAGGACCCGAGCCAAACCAAGAGTCTGATGTTTAACTGACGGAGCCATCCAGATGCCCCAAGTTTTTGCCCATTTTTCTAACTTTATTAAAGTTAGAATGTTTTAGTCAACTTTATTAAAGTATAACTTATGTACAACAAATTACATTCATTTCAAGTGCAAAATTTGATGAGGTTGGACAAATAAATACACTCTTGTATTGAATTTGAGATACTCTCTGGAGTCATTCCTTTAACCCAATACAGCTATGTCTCATCCACCTTCATTGTGCAGCTAATAGCAAATGTATTTCTATTTGTTATAGGCAAAACAGTACAATTATATATATGGTTTTTTTTTTTTTAATTTTTATTTATTTATGATAGTCACAGAGAGAGAGAGGCAGAGACACAGGCAGAGGGAGAAGCAGGCTCCATGCACCGGGAGCCTGATGTGGGATTCGATCCCGGGTCTCCAGGATCGCGCCCTGGGCCAAAGGCAGGCGCCAAACCGCTGCGCCACCCAGGGATCCCTATATATATGGTTTTATATAGTTGCTTTTACAGTAAGTTAAAAAAAAGAAATATGCAGGGGCACCTGATGGCTCAATCCGTCAGGTGTCTGCCTTTGGCGCAAGTCATGAATCCAGGATCCTGGGATTATTTCTGCATTGGGCTCCCTGCTTAGCAGGGAGCTTCTCCCTCTCCTGCCCCACTCCCCTGCTCATGTATGCTCTCTCTCAAATAAATGACATCTTTTTAAAAAAAAGAAATATGCATTTATACTTCTTATACATAATTATTGGTGTTTTGTGTATGGGTGGCTTCACATCATTGTCTGGGGTCACATACTTTCAGCCTTTAGTACTTCTTGGGTTGGTTGACATTGGACAAGGAGACAACCCCAAACCCCTACTCATCAGGAGCAGGGAAGAGAGAATGGGAACATCTAAGTCCCTGAGATGCAAGCCTGTTGAGACTCTGATAAACAGAAAACATCATGTGCTTATTAAAGAGTGGACAAAGAATATTTATGAGTATATTTGCTGATTATAAATGTAATATGTTGGGTACCAACATTTTTTGATGGAGATTCCTTAATTATTTCCAGTAGCGTCCTATTGTTAGACACTTTTCCCTCAAAACGGTGCAGCTCTTAAGTTTGTTGTATGACTCTCCTTGAGCCTGTTATGGAAGAACTGTGTTTTAAATTTGAATAGACATGGCCTGAAACTGGCCAGTTATACTCCAAGTAGCCCAGTATGAACTACACTGAAAATCATATTTTTCCAATGACTGTCTCTAGTCTGGCTCATTTTTAAAATTTCTGACATTTATTTACCAATATTACTCTAGTTTTATTAATATACATTCTTTTTAAAGCCCTAAGTTTTAGGTTTATGGAAAATTGAGCTGATAGTACAGAGTTCCCATATTCCTGGTCTGTCTCTATAGTTTCCCCTACTGTTAACATCTTCAGTGTAGTATATTTGTTAGAATTGATGAACCCATATTGATACATTATTATTAACTAAAATCTATAGTTTATATTAAAGTTGTACATAATATGGATTTGGAAAAATACCTAATGCTAATGCCACATGTATCAGTCATTACAGTATCATACAGAATAGTTTTGATGCATCAAAAATTCCCTGTGCTGGGGCACTTAGGCGGTTTGGTGGTTGAGCATCTGCCTTTGGCTCAGGTTGTGATCCTAGGGTCCTGGGATCAAGTCCTGCATCGGTCTCCCCATAGGGAGCCTGCTTCTCCCTCTGCCTATGTCTCTGCCTCTCTTTCTGTGTCTCTCATGAATAAATAAAATCTTTTTAAAAAATCTCCTGTGCTTCATTTATTCATCCCTCTCCCCCTTCCCCAAGTCCCCACCAACCACAATTTTACTGCCTCTAAGTTTTGCTTTTCCCAGAATGTCATAAAGTTGTAATTATACAGTGTGTGCCTTTGTCAGACTGACTTTTTCACTTAGCAATATGCATTTAAGATTGCTCCCTGCCTTTTTGTGGCTTGACAACTCAGTTCTTTTTATTGCTGAATAATATCCCATTGTATGGACGTGCCACATTTTCTTTATCCATTTACCTATTGAAGACCATCTGAGTTGATTCCAGTTCTGAGGAATTACAAACATTCGTGTGCCTGTTTTTGTGTGGATGTAAGTTTTCAGCACATTTGGGTAAATTCCTAGGAGTGTGATTGCTGGATGATATGGTAACACTATATTTAACTTTGCAAAAAACTATCAAACTCTTCCAAAGTGGCTGTACCATTTTGCATTTTGCATTCTCCCCAGCAGTGAATGAGAGTCTAGTTCCTCCTGTTGTATTATTTTGTTTAATATTTTGACAGAGAGAGAGAGAGAGAGAGAGAGAGAGAGAACAAGCAGGGGGAGAGGCAGGCTCCCTTTTGGGCTCCATCCCAGGACCCTGGGATCATGACCTGAGCCAAAGGCAGATGCTTAATCAACTAAACCACCCAGGCACCCCTCCTGTTGTAGTTTGGATTTTAGCTATTCTAGTACATATATAATGATGTTTTAATTTGCAATTCCCTAATAGCATACAATCTTGAGCATATTTTCTTATGCTTATTTGCCATCTGTGTATCTTTTTTGCTGAGGTGTCCAGATCTTTTGCCCTTTAAAAAGCATGGTAGTCAGGGGTGCATGGATGGCTCAGATGGTTAAGCATCTGCCTTCAGCTCAGGTCGTGATCTCCAGGTCCTGGGATTTTTAAAAAACATTTTATTTATTTATTCATGAGAGACACAGAGTGAGAGAGGCATGGACACAGGCAGAGGGAGAAGTAGGCTCCATGCAGGGAGCCCGACATGGGACTCGGTCCTGGGTCTCCAGGATCACGCCCTGGGCAGAAGGCAGGCGCTAAACTGCTGAGCCACCCAGGGATCCCCAGGTCCTGGGGTTGAGCCCCATGTCCTGGGATCGAGCCCTGTGTTGGGCTTCCAGCTCAACAAGGAATCTGCTTCTCCTTGTGCCTCTCCCCTGTTATGCTCTGTCTCAAGTGAATAAATAAAATCTTTTTAAATTTATTTTTTTAATTAATTAATTAATTATTTATTTATTTATTTATGATAGTCACACACACACAGAGAGAGAGGCAGAGACACAGGCAGAGGGAGAAGCAGGCTCCATGCACCGGGAGCCTGACGTGGGACTCGATCCCGGGTCTCCAGGATCGTGCCCTGGGCCAAAGGCAGGCGCTAAACCGCTGCGCCACCCAGGGATCCCATAAAATCTTTTTAAAAAGCATGGTAGGCAGAATTCTAAGATAGCCTCAAGATTTTTCCATTGTAATCCATGATACTGAATGGATTTTTCCCCCCAGAAGTTCCAGACAAGAACTCAGTCTAGCCAACACCTTCGTCCTATTAGGAGCAGAGAACTTAACCAGGTTGTGCTAGAATTCTGATCTTAGCACCATGAACTAATAAATGGATGTTTTGGTAATTGTAATTTGTTACACAGAAACAGAAAACTATTACCACAAGGTTGAACTTTTGGCAGTGGCTCCCTTCTCTCTGATACATCTGAACAAGGTGATAGCCATGGCTAAAGGCTTTCACACTTTCATTGTACCCCTAAGGCCTTTAATGTGAACTTTCTGAAGTGGAATAAGGTTGGAGCTGCAGCTGAAGGCTTTCCCACATTGGTTAGACTAAAGAGGATATTCTATGGTATGGAAACTTGCATGTAGAATAAGTTTGGTACTTTGGGGTAAAGGTTTCCCATTTTGACTGCATTTATATAGTCCTTTTGGGGTTATGAACTTTCCAGTACTAAACGAGGTTAGAGATATATCTAAAGGCTTTCCTATCATTTCTGGTGTTAAACAAGTTAAGAGATGCAACTAAAGTGCAACATGTGCTATACACATGAGGCCTTCCTGTGTTGAGAACCTTCGGGTACCAAACACCTGTGGCTATTTCAGTGAAGACTCCCACGCTGGCAGTACTCTTATGGCCTTTCTCTCATGTGAACCTTCTGGTGCCAACTGAGACAAGAGATTTTGCTGTAGGACTTCCCATATTCAATGCATAATAAGGTTTTGCTCTAGTGTGTGCTCTCTGGTGCAGAATGAGGTTGGATTTTTGGCTAAAGAATTCCCCACATTCGGTGCATTTAAAGGGCCTTTCTCCATGTGAACTTTCTGGTGCCAAATAAGAATAGATGAGAGGCTGAAATCTTTCCCACATACATTGCACTTATAAAGCCTTTCCCCTGTATGAATTCTCTGGTGCTGAACAAGTGTCGATTTGTGGTTGAATGTTTTCCCACATTCACCGCACTTGTAAGTTTTTTCAGTATGAATTTTTTATGATGTGTGCTCAATTCAGATGGGTGGCTGAAGAACTTCTCATACTCTACATATATGGGAAACTCCTCCAGTGTGAAATTTTCTCTGAATAAGAATTGATTTCTCCTTGAAGGCATTTCCACCTGTTGAGCATCTATAGGATCTCAATTCAGTATAAATTCTTAGATGGTTGAGGAGGGCAGAACTCTCCAGGAAAGATTTCCCAAAGTTGCTGCACTTGAAGGGTTTCTGTCCAGTGTAGACACCTGGGTGCTACCTGAGACTGGAGGTGTGAGGGAAGGTCTCCTTTGTGCTGCTCAATAGCTTCCCCATACCATGAGCGGCTTATTGTTGGATGGGGCCAAAGCTAGCCTGGAAGTCTATGCCACACTCCCCACACATAAGGGGGTGTTCTGATGAGTGGGCTCTGCAGCTCTTCATCTGTTCAAGAGGGTCCTCCTCATCTTCCACTTGACAGAAACAACCTGAAAGCAGAAAAATGTCAGTTAACTGAGTACTGGATTGGAGGGTCTCGCCAATACATGTCAACATACTCAGGAAGTAGTCCATGGGATTGCTGGAAGGTTCTGTGAAGGGGGGTGGGTTCTGGATGGAAGGGGAAGGGCTGACTTTGCAGGCTAGGACCCAGCCAGATGACAGAACATGAAAGACCTCAATTGATATGAGGATACAAAGAGGGGGCAGAAGAAGGAGGAGGAGAGCTATGGTCTCCAGGTCACTTCTCTGCAATCTGTTTTGGCAGGGCCTTGGCTGCTCGTGACAAAGCATTGTGAAGGGGCATGTGTGCAGTCCCATGAAAAAGTCATTGCAACACAGTAGCTAATTCAAGTATGACACAGAAGGATATGTGCATGACTCATATCATGTATAGAATAGGTCAATGTTGGACAGCTCTGCATAGGTACCGTGGTGGTTGCCACCTGTCTGTTTCTCCAAATTTACTCATTTTCCTTCTCTGTGAAAATGGATTCTTTAAATATTTTTCTTTACAAGCTTGTATGATGCTAACCTTTGTTAGCAGAGGGCATTGGGAAGAAATTTCAGGATGAATAGGGTTTGTTTTCTGCTTTCTATGTGCTCCCTTGGTGGCTTGCTGCTATCTGGGCAACTTCTCCATCAGTGAGCACCTGGAGAGGTGTGAGCACCTTTTCCAGCATCCAACCCTGGTGATGTTAATAATACTTTATTTTCAATCTTCCCTGTTCAAAGCACTGTGTGGTTTCTTTCTGCTGACCAAACCCAAATTGATACAGAACTGGTACTGGGAATGGTTCCAGGAGATAGCCTGCAAAGATGGACTCTGAAGACTAACTTAGTTCTGTTTTGGGACATAAGCACAATGCAGAGCTCCTTGCCAAACCGGATAATAGTAACCCAGGGCATGCAGTGGTATCAGTTAAACAAGCTATTACCTTGTACTTGGGAGCCCAAGTTACTCCTGCACTTCACTTTTATGGCTGGGATGACAACTACAAGGACTACAGTATGGGACAGTGTCCTGAGTGCACTGGAGTACTTACAGAAAGAATATAATACATTCAGGTTCTTAAACTGCCAGCTCAAGCAATAGTCTGAGAAACAGAGGGATTCTATGACATCCCTACAGGAATCTAATTTCTTACAGCTGCAGGGCTAATGATGTTAAAAATCAAACAAAACTCAATTGTGCAGATGACTGATTTACATCAATTGAAATAAAAATCTTGCCAAGTTTCTCATGTGAAAATTAGGGCACTGATTGGTAAAGAATGGGAGAATAAAACATGGAGTATATTTGTGCTGCATTAAGCTGCTAAATTTGTAGTAATTTGCTATACAGCATAAAAATTACAACACTATCTCTCAACTATGTTCCACAAGAAGTCACAGAAGACATTCCCATCACTAAAATAATTAAGAAATATATTAGTGAGAGGATTGAAAATCTCTGTGGTTGCTCTCTTTTGCAAGTCAGTTGTGACTATAGGAGATGCTACCATTGAGATGGGCTCTCTGTTTTCTATGGGATCATCCCATGAGTAGCAGAGGCCAAGTGGCAGCACTTAATTCCAAACACAAACACTTAATTACAAAATATAAGGTGGGCACATCTGCCATAACAGGCAACAGTGATATCTAGGCCTGTGCCTAGAAAGGTGTTTGAATACAGTGTTTCTCAGAAGGAAATATTTCATAGTATAGATCATTATGCTCCCTGCCAAGATAGAAAACTAAAAGCAATACTGCATCCCTGGAGGAAATGCAGAGATTAATGTCACTACTAAAGATATGAAAGAAGCAGAGGTGGTGGTAGCCATCAAATCCCATTTAACTCACTAGTCTGGCCTAAGCAGAAGTCAGATGGATCTTTGAGAATGACTGTGGATCATCCATCCTAAATTTAATCTGATAGTGGCCGGACTGTAGCTGCTCTTCCAGAGGTAATATCATTATTGCAACAAATTAACCCGGGCACTTGGCATGCAGCCAATGAACTGGCTGGTGCCTTTTTCTCCATACATTTTACAAGGAACACCAGAAACCATTTGTTTTTATCTGCTCAAACCGAACTGTGGTATATGTTCACATTGTTGCCTCAGGACTACATCAGTTGGCTCTGTCTTGACATTGTATAAACATCACATTGGTCCACTTCATTATGACATGCTGTGTGGATCTTGATGAGCAACAAGTAGCAACTACTTAGATACCTTAGTAATAAATCTGCAAAAAAAAAAATTGTGGGAAACAAAACCTACAAAAATTCAGGGGCCTGCCACCTCAGTGAAGCTCTCAGGAATTCATTTGCCTGAGTAGGTTGAGATCCCATCTAATTATTGCACCTCACACCATGAACTGCCAAAAAACATTTAGTAGGACTTTTTGGATTTTGGAGGTATCCCATACAACATCTAAATCTTCTTTGGACCATCTACCAAGTCAGCCATCAGGCTTTCTGCTTCAAGTGGAACCAGAAAGAGAAAAGGCTCTGAAGTAGGTTCAGGTTGCTCTACCGCCCAGGCCTCATGATACAGTAGATTCAATAATACTTGAAGTTTCTGTGGCAAATCAGGACACTGTATGGAGCTTGTGGCAAGCAGCAGCAGGAGAACCACAGGACAGACCTCTAGGATTTTGAAACAGGTCTACATTTTAGGCAAATAACTACTTTAGAGAAACGAGTTTGCTAATGGGCCTTCAGAAAAGACTGAATGCCTAACCAGGGGATGCCTGGTGATTCCATGTGACCTGAGGTTCCTGTCATGAACTGGTAGTGTCTGAATTGTCTGGCCCACATAGCCAGAAATCTAACATTAAATGGAAATAATATGTAAGATCAAGCTTGGCCTAGGACATGAGCAGTCCTGCACAGACTTGCAGAGGAAGAGGGCAAATTTGTAGCACAAAGGGGCCAGGACTCCAGCTGGGTCACCAAGCTGGAGATAAGCCAAGATTTGTGGGATCATTTGGATACCTGTGAAATACTTGGCCCCCAAACTCTACTCTATGAAGTCTTGAGGTAATATCTATTGGAGCTACTCATAGAACTGCTTGAAGAGTGCATGAAGAGTATGCCCACACCAACCACAGCACTCACAGCACCCACTATAGAGAACCTGGGAAGGAAGCAGCCCCTGTGATCCAGCTTTGGGATAGACAGAACTTCCAGTGGGAAAATGTAGAGGGGGTGGTCAGTATACTGTGGGAGATTGTAAAGGACTTACCCAGAGAGCTAATGAGCTCAAAGTTTTCCAACGTCACACCATGGTATAGATGCCTCTAAATTACATTGAGAAGCCTCCACTCTTCTTGGGAGAAATATATGGCCACACCCTCAAACATCACCTGACCCTGCAGTGATGGGTTCAGATGATCCTAGGGGCTGATGATTGGGCAGAAAAGCCAACCAAGGAGCACGTGGGTGGCTCAGTGGTTGAGCATCTGTCTTTGGCTCAGGTTGTTATCCTGGGATCCTGGGATCCTGGGATCAAGTTCTGCATGAGGCTCCCCAGAGGGAGCCTGCTTCTCCCTCTGCCTATGTCTCTGCCTCTCCATGTCTCTCATGAATAAATAAAATCGTTAAAAAAAGAAAAAATAAAAACCAACCAAAAGGACACATTCAAGCCTTTGATATGGAAGAGTACTATCATATCTCTCACTGTCATCCTATTTTCCCAGAAGCCCAACCTCCCACCACCACCACCATATTCTGATGCTCCCTTTACCCCTTAGAAATCTACCTCAGAGAGAATACCAAGGTCACAATGCCATTGATGCCTTTCTGCTCATGTTAGTATTGGAGTCTGTATCCATCCCACAGCAACAACAGGATGGATGCCATCTATATTCTGGTCCAGGCACACAGGCCTCACCCCTTCTCTTCCCAGCCCATTCCCTCTGTGTCCCTCACATCACACCTCTCAGATGCGACTAAACCTACACTCACCATTCTTCCTTAGGGCCAGATACTTGCTCCCAAGGCCCTTCAGTTGGCCCTGCCATCTATCAGGTACATAACACATTCGGCATTCTCATAGTTCCATACTCACACTATTCAAGCACAACCTCACCAGTCCACCCGATTGGCATATGCCACTCTCCCTGTCCTCCCTGTCCTCCCCATATGCCACTCTCCATGTGGTGTCCTTAGAATGTGTGGCATAGCAACCACAATCCTATCCTGTTCCAGCCTGCTTATACCTCCAATGGCCCACTGCCACAGGCACCCTCCTGCCCTGCCTTAAAAGCTTCCTACCTGGCCCTATTCCTAGCTGCAGTATTCAGCCATGCAGAACTACAACTGACCTCTAGGATCCTGGACTTCCTTCAACTCTGTCTTTGCACAGGGTGTCTTCTCACTTGCCACGATCCTCCTCTCCCGTGTGGAGGACATTCAGAGTCCGGCCCACTGGGCCTGGGACACTGCCTGTCTCCCAGGTGACCCCCATCCACCATTGAATGCCTCTGCAACTCTGAATGAAAATCCTCAGACCCCAAAGAAGGCAGATATAAAAGCCTGGTGAGCCCACAGACAGTTTAATCAGCCCAACCCCAGGGCCACTTACCCCCTACATCCATCACTGCCATGCCACAGGCTATACCCCAGGTCCACTTGTCCATCAGGAGCCTTAGCCACTCTGCCACTCTCCCTTTTCATTCCTGCTAACATAGGCCCAGACTTCACAGTGCCTTAGTGACACCTACCACCACCTTCCAACTGCATTGTTAGAAGGTCCTTCTTAGCCCCCAGCCTCCATTTCCACAAGTCCTCCCGGCATTCATCACCATCCTTTATCCATCCCAAAGTGTTCCTAATCCCACTCTCTAGTGCCACTCTTTGGTGCTTCTAGCCCTGATCCTGCAGAATTCTAGAGCTGTGCATCCGGGTGCTTACACAGTGCCTCCATTGAAAAGTACTCTCCAAAACCACACCCCAGATCTTGTCCCTGGGACCTGCTCTAGCCATCACCTACCACAACTGTTGACAGATCTTCCATCCATCAAACCACTGAGTCCAATCGCCTAGGCTACTCCTTGATAGGTCAGTGTCTCTCACGGTCTCACATCCAGCAATTGGGCTGGTCCTACTTAAGTAACAGATACAGAGCACCAGCACCTTTGCCATCTCCATTGTCATCTTGGTGCAGCTACACATCACCAGTAGCCTTTCATGGGCCTTCTTCCAGCACAATCTGTTCTTCCCTTGTAGCCAGAGGGAGCCTCCAACACCTGAGTCAGATCACCTCCCTTCTCTACCCTAAATCTGCTATGGCCCCCAGCACCCTCAGAACAGAGGTCTAGATCCATTCCAGGCCTGATTCCTGCCCTTGCTCACTGTCCCAGAAGACCTAAGTGGGACTTGTGGTTCCCTGAACACTCCCAGCTCAGGCTCACTACCATGCATTTCCTCGTTCCTGGGTCTTTAACACTGTCCATAGCACATTGCATTGACTGACAGATACGGGAAACCTGCATATAACCGCTGGATTATGGGCAGGGAGGTGAAGGCGGTGGGGAGGAGGAAGAGTCTCAGGAAGCAGATATCCACATACGGGGTCTGAGAGAGTGAGGGCCAAGGGGATGCCCTCCACTCACCGGCCATTGGACCCCGGGGGCGGAGCTGCACGCTGAAAGGCAGACACTTGGGTGGGTCCCGCGTGTCAGCAGACCCCACCCCAGCCCTGCCAGCAGACAGATGACCTCAGACTGACCTTCGCAGTCTGGGCCTTAGTCCCCACCCCCCTCCTGAATAAAATGCCTACAGGGCCCAGGGTGCCGCTGGCCGGGGCAGCGGGGATGCAGGACCGTTGAGGAGGCTGGGGAGAGCGCGCGGCCTGGGCGGATACTTCTGTGAAAGGCCGCTCGTCCCATAGTCGGGACGAGTCTCAGAGAGACGGAGCCCGTACTGGATGCTCACGGCTCGGCAAAGATAAGATCACGGGCCCTGCCCTCACATAGTTTGTATATTACCCAGAGGACTCAGCCCCTACCACTCTGGAACCCCTTGGCGGGAACTACGCTACCCAGAAGACACTGCGACGACGTCGCGGCGCTGGCCAATGAGGGCTCAGGACAAGGCGTTTCCAGGACGGCTGCTGGGGCAGGACTTGCGCCGTCCGCTTCGGAGGGTTGTTTGTTCAGGTCCACTTCCGACAGATGATCGCTTCTGTACCGGGTCGCCGGGTCCGGGGCGGCCTCCAGAAGGGCCCCCTAACCGGCGGAATCGGGATCGGGGACAGCACAGGAGTCGGAGTGGGGGATCCCGCCATGCCATGTATGCACCTTTACCGCGGACAATGTTTCGCCCCCCCGGAACCCTGGCGACCGCGACCCGACAGCCCCGGGGCTGTGCGGCTTAACCGCGCGGTGGTGTCCTCCCTCCGCGGCCCCCGCAGAAGGCGACAAGTGCCCGAGGCCGCCCCGGATGCTTCCGCCGTGGCATTGAGCAGCTGAGGACTAACGGCCCCGGGGACCTGGGCTGCAGGAAAAGGTGTGGGAAAGGAAAATTGACAGTTGGATGTGGGCAGAGGTGTGGATGGTCCTGGGCCCTTCCCACTGCTCGGTATTATACTTGTCTCTGGCAGTTGAGACTTCGACATTTCCTTTTGCAGAACATCCTGAGAATGGACGTGGAAGACTCTCCCTCTAAGGGCATGGCTTATGGAAAGGCCTTAGAGAGAACCAAGTCTCATTTACTACTAGGAATTCACAGTGGAGCAAAATCTCATGTGCATAAGGAGCATCGGAAGGTCTTCAGTCTTGTCTCCCACCTCTGAAGTCTATAGCAGGTTCACATCAGAGGAGAGTTTTATACATGCAACCAGAGAAGAAAGACTTAAATCATAAATGCCCCACATGTTTTCCTGTTTGAACTCAGAAAATTCTCACCTTATAAGTACAGCCAATGTGGAAAAATATAATCCTGTATTTTCTAGAATTTGTATAAATGGAATCTTAGAGGGGCACCTGGCTGGCTCAGTTGGTAAGGCATGTGACTCTTGATCTCCCGATTGTTAGCTGGAACCCCACAGTAGGTATAGAGATTATTTAAAAATAAAATGTTAGAAAAAATGAATAAATGGAATATTAGTTTATCATTCTTCCCTGGCTTCTTTCACTTACCTTCACGTTTTCCAGATTTTTATTGATGTGTTTTGCATATATGTCAATTATTTTTATTTTTTGCTTCTGATGGCTTAATAGGATTCCATTTTATGGATGCACCACGTTGTATCTATCTGTCCTAGTAAGAGATATTGGAGTTGCTTCCTTTTTTTTAAAGATTTATTTATTTATTTATCATGAGAGAGAGAGAGAGAGAGAGGCAGAGACACAGGCAGAGGGAGAAGCAAGCTCCATGCCAGGAGCCCGACGTGGGACTCAATCCTCTGACTCCAGGATTAGGCCCTGGGCCGAAGGCAGGTGCTAAACCGCTGAGCCACCCAGGAATCCTCTGCTTCCATTTTTTAAAATAAATTTATTGCTATGAATATTTGCATGCTGGTCTGCGAACATAGGTTTCATTTCAATTGATAAAACACCTATGAATGGGATGCAATTGGTATTTAAACATGGACACAACTAGTTTTTTAAATCCCTAAGTTTTTATTTTTCACTCATCCCACTAGTAGTTATTTAGGAATTTTGATTGTTCAATGTTTAAAAATGCTAATTGTTTGGTAAATCCATTAGTTACTAAATTGGTCATGAAATAAGTATAGTAAAGTTCTTCTGCACACATGATAGTTCTATAACCCCAAGTTCAAATTCCCGCTCCAAGCATAATTACACTGGGGACAAGGGTCACCTGAGTCAAGAAGTTGGACCTCTGAGCCCTGGTGTCCCCATCTGAAATACAGAGATAGTAGTTAACAACCAAAAGTTGAGTTCTGCTAGTCACTGCCCTTTTACCTATATCACTTCAAGCCTCTTGAACACCATGGAAGCGTGTGATATTCGCCCTGTTAAGGGCTGCTAAGGAAACACAAAAAAATTATTTGTCCAAGGGCACAGAGCATCTAGCTCTGGAACCTCTATCTTTAGCCTCTTCACCATCTCTGGGACTTATCTGCAGGGTGTTAGCACTAAAAAAGCATGACAGGTAAACCATGATGCTTGGCTGGGTGTTATACTATATGTTGGCAAATTGAATTTAAATAAAATAACCAAAAAACCATGCTTCTTGGAATTTAGTAAACTCTCAGTGAGTGTTACTACTTCATTACTGTCTTGGTTATCAACACCATTATTATTTATTATTATTATTATTATTATTATTATTATTATTATTATTATTATTTAAGGATGGCAAAATTTTGCACTGAACTAGAAGCCTCTCCCACACACCCCATATATGCATGGTTCCTATCCAAGGATTGTTCTTTTTTTTTTTTTAAGGTTTTTATTTATTCATGAGAGACAGAGAGAGAGGCAGAGACACAGGCAGAGGGAGAAGCAGGGTGCCCAATGCAGAAATCAATCCCAGGACCTCAGAATCACAACCTGAGTGGAAGGCAGACACTCAACCACTGAGCCACCCAGGTACCCTAAGGACTCTTCCTTGATGCTCAGCTAGGTGTAAAATTATCTTCAAAGCTAGATTCCATATGTCACAGGGTAGGTCTTCTGGGTAGAAGGACCCCTACCCCCCCCCCCTTGAGGACTTGTGACACTCCTTCTATAGAAACACCCTGCTTGAAAGGTGCATCCTTATCCTCCACTTGATGCCAACAAGCTGACAATGATAAAATGCTGGCAAAATGCCTGTTGACTTTGGTGGGAAGGACAGTCCCATCACAAATGTGTGACACCAAAAATAAGCCCATCGAGGAGGTTCAAATCAGGTTGAGAGGCCGCTGTGCAAGATCAGAGAATGGAGGAGGCCTCCCGGGGGATGAAGATAAAGGGTTGAAGTATAGAACATGGGAAAAGGCAGATTCTCCACACACACTTCAAATGGGTTTCAGCAAAGCAGTTAGAAATCTGTCAATATTATGCAGAAGAGTGTGTTCAGGCCCAGGAAAATCTAATCATAACAGAGTAGTCAGTACTCAAGGACTATTTAAGCATATGTTCTGTCTCATAATATATTAAGTGGAGACCAACACTGAAGAGCATTGAAGAGGGAGTGGTGAGAGGATCCAGTAAGAGGTGGACAGAGAGGTGGGGCAGAAGCAGGGCCAGCCAAGGACAGAAGTTAGAGCAGAAGTGACAAGAGAGTTGAAGGTGTAAAGATGGATGTATTCATTCTCTAGGGATGCTGTAACAAAATACCACAAACTGGGTGGCTTAATACAACAGAAATTTATTGTCTGACAGTTGTGGAGACTAGAAGTACAAAATCAGGGTGTGAGCAGGGCCATACACCCTCCAGAGTCTCTAGGGGAGAATCTGTTCCTTGCCTGTTCCACTTTCTGGTGGTTGCTAGCATGTCTCAACTTGTGGCCACATTACTCCAATCTTTGTTTTCCTGTCACATCTCTTTCTCAGACTCCTCTGCCTCCCTCTTGAGGGATACTTGTGCTTGCATTGAAGCCCCACACAAGTAATCTAGGATAATTTTCCTATTTTAAGATCCTTAGTCACATCTGCAAAGTTTCTTCTGCTATATAAGATAACATTCACAGATTCTAGGAATGAAGACACGAATATATTTGGGGGGCCTTATTCTGCCCACCACAGAGCTTTTTGCTTTGCCTGGGGTGGAGTCCAGAACTGGTGGAGCAATAAGCTCTGAGCTGGCCTCTTGGCAAGGGAGGGGCCACCTGTGATGATGAGGCAAGTTCTTGGAGTAGGGACCACCCAGAGCCAGCTGAGTCAGAACCAAACTCCAGCCTAGTTCAGAGAGGAAGAATGCTCTTCAGACAATGTGCACACAACCACTCAGGGAAGGGCACTTGTTTCTGGGCCACACCGGATATCAAAATCAAGAGCCATGAGTAATTTAAGACAGGCAGCAGCACACTATAACTTGTGGTCCAAACATACCTCAATGCCTGTTTTTGTATCACCCCTGAGACAAGAATTTTTTTTTTAAGAAAGAGAGCACACACGTGCTGAGGTGGTGGGGAGCAGAGGGACAAGAAGAGAATCTCCACGCTGGGCATGGAGGCCAATGCTGTGCTCAGCCTCACAACCCTGAGATCATGACCTGAGCCAAAATCAAGAGTTGGTTGCTTAATGCACTAAGTCCCCCAGGCACCCAAAAAATGGTTTTCACAGGGGCACCTAAATGGCTCAATTGGTAGAACATATGACTTTTGATCTTGGGGTCATGAGTTCAAGTCCCATGTTGGATGAGGAGCCTACTTTATAAAAAATAACAGGGGCACGTGGGTAACTCCTTTGGCCAAGTATCTGCCTTTGACTCAGGTCATGATCCCAGAGTCCTGGGATGGAGCCCCACATCAGGCTCCTGGCTTGGTGGGGAGTCTGTTTCTCCCTCTCCCAACCCCCCTCTTCCTCTGTCTGCTGCTCCTTCTGCTTGTTCTCTCCCTCTCTCTCTGTGTCAAGTAAATAAATAAAATCTTTATAAATAAATAAATAAAATAAGCAGCGCCTGGGTGGCTCAGTTGGTTAAGTATCTGCCTTCGGATCAGGTCATGATCCCAGGGTCCTGGGATCCAGGTTTCTGTCTGGCCTCCTGCTCAGCAGGGAGTCTGTTCTTCTTTCTCCCTCTGCCCTACTCCGCTTTTGCGTGGTGCTCTCTCTCTCTCTCTCAAATAAATAAAATCTTTAAAAATAAATATTTTTTAAAGAATGGATTTGGAGTGCCTGAATGGCTCAATTGGCTGAGCATCCAGCTTTGGATCTTGGCTCAAGTCTCATACTTGAGGTGGTGCATTAAAGCCCCATGTTGGGTTCCACAATGGGCATGGAGCCCACTTACAAAAAAAAAAAAAAAAAAAAAAGGTTTATCCGTTTTTTTGTGGTTGAAAAAAATCAGAAGAACACCATTTTGTGACATGTAACAATTACATGAAATTCAGATTTCAGGGGCATCTGAGTGGTTCAGTGGTTGAGCATCTGTCTTTGGCTCAGGTCATGATCCCAGAGTCCTGGGATCAAGTCCTGAATCAGGATCTCCACAGGAAACCTGCTTCTCCGTCTACCTATATCTCTGCCTCTCTCATGAATAAATAAGTAAATAAAATATTTATAAAAAATAAGAGAAATTCAGATTTCAGCATCCATAAATAGTTTTTATTGAATTACAGTTAACACACAATTTTACACTAGTTTCAGGTGTACAACATAGCCATTCAACAATTCTATATATTATGCTATACTCACCAGAAATGCAGCCACCATCTGTCACCATACAATGCTATCACAATACTGTTGACTGTATTTCCTGTGCTGTACCTTTTATTCCCATGACTGATTAATTCCATAACTGGAAGCCTGTACTTCCCACTCCCCTTCACTCATATTGCCCATCCCCTCTCGCACCTCCTCTGTGGCAACTACTAGTTTGTTTTCTGTATTTATGGATTTGTTTCTGCTTCTTTTTGTTTGCTCTTTTACTTGTTTTGTTTTTTAGATTCCACATACAAGTGAAATCATATGGTATTTTCTTTCTTTACCTACCTTATTTCACTTAGTATAATACTCTCTAGATCCATCCATGTTGTTGCAAATGGCAAGTTTTCATTATTTTTTATGGCTGAGTAATATTCCATCATGTATATATACCATATCTTTTTTTTATCAATGCATCTATCGATGGACACTTGGGTTGCTTCCATATCTTCGCTATTACATATAATGCTGCAACAAACATAGGGGTTCATACATCTCTTCAAATTAATGTTTCATTTCTCTCAGGAAATTACAGGACTGCGTGGTATTTCTATTTTTAAATTTTTAAAAATTTATTCATGAAAGACACAGAGAGACAAAGGTAAAGACATAGGCTGAGGGAAAAGTAGGCTCCCTGCAAGGAGCCTGATTCAGGATTCCATCCCGGGACCCCAGATCACGACTGGAGCCAAAGGCAGATACTCAACCTCTGAGCCACCCAGGCATCCCTCTATCTATAAATTTTATACTCTTTTCCACAGCAGTTGTACCAGTTTACATTCCTACCAACAATGCACGACTGTTCCTTTTTCTCCACATCCAATACTTGTTATTTCTTATAATTTGATACTAGCAACTACAATGACAAAGTTGAATATGACTAGAAGCTTTACAACCCATGAAGGTGAAAATATTTATGGTCTGACCCTTTACACAAAAAGTTTTCTGCCTCCTGATTAAGATGTTACAGAGCTGGGGTGCTTGGCTGGTTCAGTCAGCGAAGCACATGACTGTTGATCCTGGGGTCATGAGTTTGAGCCCCACATTAGACATAGAGATTTCTTAAAACTTTTTTTTAAAAGAGTTTATTTATTTATTCATGAGAGACAGAGAGAGAGAGAGGCAGAGACACAGGCAGAGAGAGAAGCAGGCTCCATGCAGGGAGCCCGACATGGGACTTGATCCCAGGTCTCCAGGATAACGCCCTGGGCTGAAGGCAGCGCTAAACCGCTGAGCCACCCGGGCTGCCCAGCTTTCTTAAAACTTAAAAAAAAAAAAAAAATTAAGAGTTACAGAGTGAGGGCAGCTTGGGTGGCTCAGCGGTTTAGCGCCTGCCTTCAGCCCAGGGCGTGATATATATGACAACACATATTGACTGTTGCCACCAAGTACACTCACCCAAGCCTGGGTGTCCAGGATTTTTTTGGGAAACAGTAATGAAGGCATGCAGCACCCATGTAACTGACTTAGTTTCTCAGTCTCTGGCTCCTTCAGAGACAAAACCAATGCAGCATGGCCTGAAGGGCCCACCTAAATCACTTTGTTGGCATAGTTGGCCTATGTAGATCAAGGCTCCAGGTATACAAAAACACTCTTTTTTGGAGGTGGGTGACTTCATAATGATTTTATTGACATAGTAAAAAATTATTTTCCAACAAAAGTTTTGAGCCTACAATAAAACCTTTATGTCAAAAATGACCCTCATGCAAGGAGATTAAAGCATACTGCAAGCCTTTCAGAAATGCCATTTTCAGAATACCTTCTGATGATTATTGGTCTCTTTTTTTCTGTAAAGTTCTATAGATAATATATTTTTATTACATTTTTTAAATTAAAATCAATTTGCCAACATATACTATACACAAAACCACTCTTGTTAGGTGCCATATTAATGCATGGTAGTACAGTGGACAGGGCTGACTGCAGTGGCTCACCAAGGCTGTGGGACAGGGTAGGTACTGGATGAGTCATGCCTCTGCTACAGAAACAAGCTGCCTCGGTGCCTCACTAGGTTCCGGAATCCATGCCAGCTGGCATCAGACAACAAAGAGTAAGGGCAGCTTATCCAGTTTCCTGCACAGATTTCTGATTTCTAACACATTCAGCAACAGGCCACCTGGTCCCTAGCATCTGTGCCATCTGCTGCCACCCTGCCTGCACTCACCCAGCGGTGATACAGAAATACTAGAGATAGCTGCAGGAAGGTTCTTTGTCCAGGTCAGAACCACAATGTTTCACTCCCAGTCCTCTAACATCAGAGGGCAAGAGGCCAGGAAAAGAGTCAACTCTTCTAATGCCATCACCCTTGACACACATCCTTCCACCAACACCCATGGCTCCATGTTTCCTCTCTTCCTCAAGATTTGGGGGCCTTGGTGGGCCTGGGTGGCTCAGTCTGTTAGGCATCTTCCTTTGGCTCAGATCATGATCCCAGGGTTCTGGGATGGAGATCTGCATCAGGCTCTCTGCTCAGTGAGGAGCCTATTTCTCCTGCCTGCTGCTCTCCCTACTTGTGCACTCTCTCTCACTCTCTGTCAAATAAAATTTTAAAAAAATTGGGGAGCCTGGAGACAGGTAAGAATGAAGCCCTTTCTCTCCTTGGTTCTAACATACTCGCTACTTGGCTGCTTCTTCCTTGCCTCACCCATACTCACAAAAAAGGTGACAGGGTCATCAGCCTGGGGATTCAGCCTGAACCAAAGGCCTGGGACTCTCTCTTGAGAGAGCAGATCCAAGAAGTGGCACAGGCCTGCTTGGCTAAAGAAGACAGAGGACTGTGCTGGCGACTCCACTTCAGTAGAGTTCTGGCCTCCAAAATGACCACCATGAGTCTCATGATCTTGTATTCACACATTCAGTCTCTGAGAATATGGTATCCAATAGGATCTGGGGGAGATGATAGAATGTGACTTCTGAGATGAGATCATAAAAGGCACTGTGTCTTCTTCGGCTTTGTTCTCTCTTGGCTCACTTGCTCTGAGGGAAGCCCATTGCCATGTCCTGAGGACACTCAAGTAGCTCCCACCCAGGATTGCTACAAGTTCCCCCAAGGCCCCCTAGTTAGTGAGGAGGGAAGCCTCCACCTATGGAGAGAGAACTTTGACTGCAGGGCTGGGGGGAGCAGGAGAAAAAAACCAAGGCTGCCCCTCCAGGATGTGGAGTTGAGGGGAGAAGGTAGTTTGCAGAAAACTCTCTGGTTCTGGTTTGAATCCATGCCCTGCCTAGCCTGACAGCCTCAGTTTTCCCATATGTTAATCTGGACACTGCCACTCTCAGGGTCCAGTGAGGGCCCTCAGTGGCCCTTATTCTGTTGGCCTCAACACAAGATGCCCTGACGGCTAGGACCAGTGTGGTGTTGGCAGTCAACTCTTTGACTCTCATGAGAAAAGGCTGGCCTGATCCCTGTAGACTGGATCATCTGGTGTCCCTCTGGGTGCAGGGAGAGGGTAGAGCTAAGGGAGAACCCGGGGAAGGTGGGGGCTAAGGGAGGACCTGGGGAAGGTTGGGGGCTCCATGATTTTGACACGGAAGGCAGTGTGGCCAAGATGATGGCCCCTCTGCTCAGCTTTCTGGATGTCATCTGTCATGTGAGGGTCCTCCTTGTTCCTGAGATGCCCCAGTGCACCCTTGGTATACAGAAGGTGCTCAATAAATACTTGTAGATTAACTAATTTTCCTTGCAAGTTAAGTGTTTATTGTCACCCATTTTACAGAATAGAGGACCAAAGCCTGGCATCTCCTGCACCATGTCAGGCACTGAGGTTGATTCTGCCTCTTTGGGTATTCACAGGCACTAGGACCAGGAGGAGGATCAGGCCTGCAGCAGAGGAGGGGTGGTTGTGCTGCAGGGATGAAGTGGGCAGACAGAGGGCTGGGAGGGCAGAGCTCTGGGTGGCCAAAGGGTGAGGAGGAGTCCCCCATCATCCTGGCCGCCAGGTGATTTTGGGAAGCCCCTTTGCTCATAGGCAGTGGGTGAGCAGGCATCGACATAGTAATTAGCAGACAGGAATGTTCAGGACCCCCGAGATCTGTCATCAGCCTCATTTTAAGGGGGGAGAAAGGAGAAACTGAGGCCTCAGACTCCCAGTTGGGAGAATAGAGAAGCCGTACTTTCCCTAGCTCCTAGAAGGAAGCTAGTTAGGACAGGTCAGCTCTGCCCACTGCCCTCAGCCACCACCTTACTGCCCCAGGTCCCTCTGCCTTGATGCCAGCTATTTCAAAGATACAGCTCTCCTTCCAGGCAGCCTTTCTTGAACATCCTCAGAGAGCATTTTCTCTCTCCCTTCTGTGTACCACCAGCTAAGGGTCCCCTTCTGACTTCCCTGGCTGGGCCCAACTCCTCCCCACTCTCTCTCCTAGCCTGGCATGGAGGAAGGAAGGGACAAGAAGAGGAATATCTGAGATCCTATGGTAAGCTGCATAATGGCCCCCAAAGGTAGCCAGATCCTAATCCCCAGAATCTATGAATCTGCTACCTTAAATGGCAAAATGTACTTTGCAGATGTGATTAAATTAAGATGTTGCTCTGGGGAAATTATCCTGGATCATTGAGGTGGACTCAATGTAATCACAGTGTCCTTATAAGTGAATGAGAGAAGCAGGACAGTCAGAGCTTTGAAGATGTGCTGCTGCCTTTGAAGATAGAGGAAGACAGGAAGGATGTCTGGCTGACTCCTGATCTTGGGATTGTGCGTTTAAGCCCCACAGGGTGTAGAGATTACTTTAAAAAATAAAATATGAAAATAGACGGGGATCCCTGAGTAGCTCAGTGGTTTGGCTCCCGCCTTCGGCCCAGGGCCTGATCCTGGAGTCCCGGGATCAAGTCTCGCATCGGGCTCCTTGCATGGAGCCTGCTTCTCCCTCTGCCTCTCTCTCTCTACCTCTCATAGATAAATAAATAAAATTTTAAAAAAAATGAAGATAGAGGAAGAAGCCAAGGAATGCACCTCTAGAAGATGAAAAGAAATTCTCTCCTGGAGCCTCCAGAGGAACTAGCCCGGATGACACTTGACTTTAGCCAGGTAAAAATGATTTCGACTCTTGACCTGCAGAACTATAAGATAATTAATGTGTGTTGTTCCAAAGAACTTGATGGTAATTTGTTAAGGCAGTCAGAGAAAACTAATACAGACCACCAACCCTGCTCCTGCCTGACCAAGTCCCCTCACTGTATGAGCTGGGCTATGGCTGCCCAGTGACCCAGCACACTGGTCTCAGCCCCTGTGGATGACATTGGCACCTAGGTGTGGGACAAGAACTGGTCTGGGAAGACACTTCCTTGGATGTCCTGATGTCCTCCCTCTGGCTTCCCACCTGAAAGCAGCAGCTCCCATTAAAAGGAGCTCCACTGACATGCTTAGATCAGGGTGTCTACAAGCTAGCTAAGCCGAGAGTGCCCACAGGCATTCCCAGGCTGTCTCTTGGTCACCTGCAATGCTGTCACTCCCAAGAAAACTATTTGGCACCCCCTGTATGCCAGGCACTGAGGACACACATGTAAACAAATCAAACAAGAGACTCCAGCCCATGGAAGTAATCTTTATCTCTGGAAAATGCTGGATTCCTACCCACTATGCACAGAACTCTGACTTTGGATGAAGTGAGACAGGATGTGGGCTCCAGAGCCTGGGGGGAAACAGAACTGTTCAGTTTGTGTTGAGGATGACAGCTATCTACCTTGTAATGACTAACCCAGGAAGGCTTCTGAGAGGAGGATAGGAGCCCAAGAACCGCCCTCCCTGTAGGCTGCTGCCCAGGGCTGAGGCTTCACCTAGGGGAACAATAAGGGTGCCAAAAAGGTTGATGGGAAGAGGAGGTGCAATAACGGACCCTAAGAAATTAATGAGTGGAAATGGGAGTGACGCGGGTTCCAGCATCTAGGAAGACAGGCCAGCATGTCTCCTAGCAGCCCAGGAGCACCCACTCCCCAAATCATGTGGCACTGACCCAGAGGGCAATCTTGGCGTCTTTGAGCCTTGGTGACCACAACTGCCCCACAGCATTTCTGGGAGGATCCCAGAAGCTGTGGGCCAAGGCAGTAGTAGAGGCTACTTTGAGGCTTAGACCCTATGTGTCCCTCCTCAGCCCTGGCTAGGCCACCCCTGTCCCTCCAAGCCCAAGCCCCAGCCACGAGTGCAGAGAGACAACCCAGGACCAGCATGGAAACAGCTGGATCCCACCCAGACCAAATCTGCATGCAGCAGAGTGGAAAAGAACTCCACAGCCTTGGCAGGGGTGGGGACTGCAGTAGGCCAGGCAGTGAGATATCACTAGAGACCAGCAGCAGTAGCGGCTTTGCCACCAAAGACAGGACCTGTGGTGAGCTCAGAGTAAATCAGATGAGTAAATCAGAGCCTTCAGCCCTAGTTGCTAGCTGAGGATGCTCCCCTATGGGCCTGATGATGACTGGGGGTGCACTCAGTAGGACTCTGTAGGGCCTGATGGTGCCTCTAGCAGGGTACCTGCAGGATGTTGGACGTTGGTCAGAGGGGCACCCCAGCTGGAGTCCCTGAGATGAGTATCAAGGGTACTCCCAACTGGACCCTCGTGGAGACCTGGTTTAGGAGTGCCTCCCAGCAGGACCTTTTCAAAGATGGGGGTCAGGGTTGCCTCAGCTGGATGCCCATATTGATTGGGGTCATGGGTGCTCCCAGAGGGCCCTTGTGGGAATGAAGGCAGGGGTGCTCCTTGGGAGGGTCCCTGCTCCGTGGTGATGATGCCTGGAATGTTCCCTCTAGGCCTCCCTCATAGAAGTGAGCGCTTTCAATGCACCCTGCTGAGGCCTCCTCTAGGATCATGGCAAGTGATCCTGGTAGGGCCCCACCAGGACTACAGGGAGGTCCCCAGGCCTGGAGACAGGACCTGCAGCACAGATGCGTTTACTGTGGCCCCCACACCCTCCTCCTGCTCCAGCCCCGTGGGGCCCTGCCGGGTTCACCCTCTGCCCCCCACAGCCCATCCGGGGGCCTGTCCAGAGTTCCTTCGACCTCGGCTGTGTCCTCGGAGACCCCCTCAGGCTCCAGCACGTCTTCCGCAGCCCCGGGCAGGGCAGTGTCCTGGTCGGGGCCCACAGGGCGCGGTGTCCAGGCAGGGGTCCAGGGTGTCCCCGATGCGGGCTGTGGCGGGAACCAGGAGAACCCGGACGCCGGGGCGAGCGCCACGAGCTGGGGCCGTGCGGGACCAGAGGAGGTGGCGTGCGGGATGAGGAAGAAGATGTAGACGCCAGAGACGACGAGGCCCGCCGCCACCAGCACCGCCAGCGCCACGGCCGCGTTGAAGGCCCAGGCCGGGCTGGTCCAGGAGAGGCGGCGAGACAGTGGGCGGCCGAGGCGCAGCGGCGGCGGGGGCGGCGGCGGGCGCGCCGCGCGGAACTTGCGCGGCCCAGGCGGGGGCGGCGGCGGGCGCAGGTAGAGCAGGCCGCGGCGGCGGTCAAAGCGCACGGAGCCCTGGCGCGGCGGCGCCACGTGCGCATCGCGGGGCAGCAGGCCTGGCTGCGTGGGCAGCGCGGGCAGCCCTCGACGCGGAGCCAGGCGCGTGGGCGCGCGGCACACAGGACAGGCCACCGCGTCGCCGCCCCCCGCCGTGGCCAGGGACAGGCGAGCCAGGCACTCGAGGCAGAAGACGTGGCCGCAATCCAGGCGCTTAGGCAACTTGAACACCCCGTCGAAGGGAGACACGCAAATGAGACACTCCACTGGGGACGCGGAGGGCAGGATGGGGCCCAAGACTGGGCTGCTGTCCCCTTCTTCCTCCTCGCCGTCGTCGTCTTCGCCCCCCTCCCTGCTGGGGGAGCGGGTCGCGGAGAGTGAGCTCGGGGAGCTGGGGCTTGAGCCCTGAGGGGTCCGGGGGCGGGGGAGCCACGGCGGCCGAGGGCAGGGCATCTAGACGGAACCTGAGAGGACAGGCCGTCAGCCAGGTAAGGAGGCGGAGGAAGAAGGGAGGAGGGTCTGTGGCTGGACTCTGGAGGGGATGGCCCAACTCAGAGGGGCGGCCTCCAGAGAAGGGGTTGTAGAACCCAGGAGCGAAGAGGATGGGAACAGTAAGCGACTAGCACAGAGAGAAGCAGTGTGTCCATGTAGAAGTCAAGGAAGCATCAGGACGGAGGGGGTGGGGTGGTGGTGGAAGAGATGGGAGGACAGAGGACTGGGGGCAAGGACCCAGGGGGCGTGGTAGGTCCTAAGCTACAGACTTGGGGTGAGGGAGAAAGGGTAGGGAGGAAAATGGAGTACCTGTTACCAGGAAGGGCCCCAGAGAAACAATGTGGAGGATCCAACTCAGAGAGAACAAAGAGCAAAGATAGGAACCTCCAAGAGAACTAGTTAGACTCTGGTGGTGTATATATACAAGATTCCAGGAGGAGCAGATGGACAGGACATCCAAGCCTCAGGATTGGAGCCCAACAGCACAGAGCAATGATGGAAGCCAGAGGTCCCCCAATGGACAATGACAGACCCCAGTTGGCTTTTGGGCCCTTCCTACCTGTTGGTGCTTCTCCGTCTGGCTGGCACGTCTCTGCCAGTTCTGACCCCAGTCCTCTGCCTATGAGCAGCTACATTCTAGGTGCCCCTCCCTGCAAGAGGGTGCTGCCTTGGTACCACTCCCTCCAGATCCCAGGTTCCCAAGGTACCTGTCAGACTTGTCTGACTGCCTGGGCCCACCCCTAAGACAGGTCCCTCCAGGATGAACACCAAGCCTGACCTTGGCCGGATGTCGGGGGCAGCAGAATGGTGATGGATGGCATAGGTTGACAAGCCAGGGAGTCTGGCCCCATGGGTGGGCAGTAACACTCTCCCCCACCCCCCAGTCTTCCAACATGTCATGAATCCACTTCTAAGCCACTGGTGGAATCAGATGAATCTGGTGTGGCAGTGGGTCTGTGGGATACCGAGGGTCAGGCTGCAGTCATGGTCACACAAGATGTGGAGGCAGCCTGGATCCCCTGGGGGAACCTAGCCAGAGCAGAGGAATCGCTGGAGTTCTGGGGTGGAAGGTGGGCAGACCCCACAGTGGACTGGACAGAGCTGGCCCCTGCCAGACCAGCGGCCTTAGGTGCCTCTTCCTGGGGCTGATACATGCCACTCAGAATGGTGGGTTGCCACCCAGATCTCCTGGATAAACATCAAGTCCTTCCACAGACTAGAGTGACATATACACAGGACAACCCCACCCCTCTCATTTCCAACACCCGCTGGAACACTACAGGTGACCAGGCCTGCATCCCAGGCTGCCATGGTTCTGAGTCAGTGGTGCTTTCTGAGCAGAGTATTTCCCTAGTGAACCCGGGTTCCCACAGACCAAAAGACATGCCAGAAATGTAGGCAGCTCCTCAGGACACTGGGGCCATCCCCACTCTAGCTCCCAGAGCCCCACAAGGACAGACACTGGCACAAGTGGGTGAGGCTGCCCCAAGGGCAGACAGGTTTATTGAAGCCACAGCCAGGTGATCAACGGTTAGACTTGGCCACACGTTCCAGCTCATCCTTCTTCTTGATAGCATAGGAATTGGAAGAGCCCTGCAAGGAGATAGATGGTTAATTCTGAATGTTGGAGAAGCCTCCCCTTGAAATGGCTGCCACCCCAGTGTCTACTCACCTTGGCTGCATTGATGAGCTCATCTGCTAGGCACTCAGCAATAGTCTTGATGTTCCGGAAGGCGGCCTCACGGGCACCTGTGCACAGCAGCCAAATGGCCTAGGGAACACAGGTCAGCTAAGCCTGGGGACAGGGGATGCCCCCAAACTAGATAGGGCCGGTGTCCTCCAGTACCCTGTGCCCCTAACAAAGACTGGATATCCTATTACCATCCACTGGCCCAATGACACAGGACAACATAGGAGGACAAATCCGATCAGAATAAGGGCCACAAAACCGAGGGTAGACACAGAAGCTGAAGCTGGGTCCCTGATTACAGATTTAAGACCTGCCACTGTAGGGAAATCCAATGCAGTGTGTGCTCTTGACCTGGACCCTTGATTGAAAATGGACAACTATAAAGGGTATACTGGGGACAGCTTCAGTGACGGAACATGAGATAATTTTATCGCTGTTAAATACCTTGAGTGATGGGCGGGGACAGAATATCCTTGTTCTTAGGAGATATCCAATGAAGTCTTAAGGGGAAAATGGTTAGAATGCCTACAACTAATCCTCAAAAGGTCTGCATAAAAAAAAAATACATACCCACACACTGTATGTAAAAATATACAATCAAATGAAACTGTGCCTCAGGCAAATGTTGCTCAGGAGAGGGGCCAGAACCAGAATCTCTCCTGAACATGATGGAAATGCAGGAAGGCTTCCTGGAGGAAAGGACACTCCAGGTAAAACACAACAGGCAGGATAAACTGTCCCTTGTCCTAGTTTCTGCTGCAAGCAGACCCACACCAGGGCCCAGTGGCTATTCCTGCCCATTCATGTGTGTGCTAAAAAGCCTCAGGCCTACCTGATTCACACGGCGTAGGGGGGACACATCGACAGCCTGACGCCTCACTGTTCCAGCTCGCCCAATGCGGGTTGAGTCTTCCCGGGGACCACTGTTAATAATGGCATTCACCAGGACCTGCAGGGGGTTCTAGGAGAAGGCAGCCATGAACCTAACATCCAGTTCACATCCCTCCCCATCTCCTTATACCTAAAACCCAGTGGACCCTGGCATACACAGCACAGAGCAGCTACTGGCTTTAGGGTATACTAAAGACATTCTGTGCCTCATCAGGTCTCAGAGCCCTACCTCACCAGTGAGCAGATGGATGATCTCGAAGGCATGCTTGACAATGCGCACAGTCATGAGCTTCTTGCCATTGTTACGGCCATGCATCATCATTGAGTTGGTCAGGCGCTCCACAATGGGGCACTGTGCCTTACGGAAGCGCTTGGCTGCATAGCGGCCTGCACTGTGGGGCAGGTACTTGGCATACTTCTCCTTCACTGCAATGTAGTCCTGGGGCAGCAGGGAGAGGGGATGGAGGACCATGATCAGGAGCAGGATGGCCAGAAACCAGAAGGAATGAGCACCCACTCTGGATAGCCCCATCCACCTGTGGTTGCTTGACTGTGAGGGCCCTGCCTGCCACAAAAAAAGTAATATCCTAACAAGTGAATATCAAGTCAGTAAAAAGAGCACTTCCTTTATAATGGGAGGGAGAGCCATGGAGAACCACAACCATAGCTCAGAATCTCAGCTTTAAGTGTTCCTCAAACTCTACACTATGGACATTTTAAATCAGGTAACTCGGGATCCCGGAGTGGCTCAGTGGGTTTAGTGCCTGCCTTTGGCCCAGGGCGTGATCCTGGAGTCCCAGGATCCAGTCTCATGTCGGGCTCCCTGCATGGAGCCTGCTTCTCCTTCTGCCTGTGCCTGTGCCTCTCTCGCTCTCTGTCTCTCTCATGGATAAATAAAATCTTAAAAAAAAAAAAAAAAAAAAAATCAATCAATCAGGTAACTTGCTGTCCCGTACACTGTAGAATGTTTAGCAGCATCCATTATGCTAGTAGCAGCCCTCAGTTTTATTTTATTTTTAATTTTTATTTATTTATTCATGAGAGACACAGAGAGAGAGGCAGAGATGGAGGCAGAGGGAGAAGCAGGCTCCATGCAGGGAGCCTGATGTGGGACTCAATCCCGGGTCTCCAGGATCACGACCTGAGCCAAAGGCAGATGCTTCAACCGCTGAGCCACCCAGGCATCCCAGGCCTCAGTTTTAGCGCCCCAAAACTGTATCCAGACATTGCCAAGTATCACCTAAGAGGGGTGAGGGAAATCACTCCAGAGAACCACGGTTCTAGAAGAATTTTCCAATAACCCTTCCTATATATACATTATTTCCCTAGAAAATGCCAAAATGTTATGGGGGTGTTGGAATCAGAGAAACTACATGTATATGAAGAGGACTACTGTCAACTGTTCCACTGTGAAATACACCCAGACGTCATTCTATCACTTAACACGAGAGGCCCCCCACACAACATATTTCTAAAACACAAGGAACAACAGAAAAAGAACACAATTCTGATATTAGAATGACAGCCCGGGGTCTACCCTGGAGAGAACCACCTGCACAAATAGGCAAGTAGATAAGTCTCCATGCAGGGCTTTACACCAGGCAGGAAAAACCACAAACACCAAATGTCTTGGCAGGGTTTGGTTAAACTGTCCAGCTCTGTGGTAGAGCCTTGAACATCTTCCAAGATAAGAGAATTCTGGCACAATGTTGACTTCTGCTTCCCCAGACCCTAAGAGAGCACTAAGGAAAAATGAAAAAAAAATTTTTTTACACTTTTAAAAGGTTGCACACAAAAAAACTAAGGACACAAACACATATGTGAGAGAGACTATACGTGATTTACGAAGTCTAAAATATTCACCACCTGGCCCTTCTAAGTTTGTGGACGTTGCTGAACAAAGCCATGAAGGAAACAGATCTACAAAATATCCAGGGTAAAAAGCAAGACTGAATCTTCCACTAGGCATAGTGCCTTGACCCCACGGTATGTTTATTTTTATTTTTTAGAAATAGAGGCTTTAAAAAAAAAAAAAGATTGTATTTATTTATTCATGAGAGATAGAGAGAGGCAGAGACACAGGCAGAGGGAGGAGAAGCAGGCTCAAGGCAGGGACCCTAATGCGGGAATCGATCCTGGGACTCCAGGATCATGCCCTGGGCCAAAGGCAGGTGCTAAACAGCTGAGCCATCCAGGGATCCCCCACGGTGTGTTTACAGACAACAAAAAATGTCCTAATTTCTTTTAAAATGAAAAACAAAAACAAAAACAAAAAAAAACAACCAAAAAAAAAAAAAAAAGACAAAAAGACGGGCACCTGTGTGGCTCAGTGTTTGAGCGTCTGCCTTTAGCTCAGGTCGTGATCCTGGGGTCCTAGGATCGAGTCCCACATCAGACTTCCCTCTGCCTATGTTTCTCTCTCATGAATAAACAAAATCTTAAAAAAAAAAAAAAAAAAAAAGGGAAAACTCTATCCAATCCAAACTTTGTCTTTATACCAATGCAACCACAAATGTAATTTCTTTTTTTTTTTTTAAGATTTTTATTTATTTATTCATGACAGAGAGAGAGGCAGACACAGGCAGTGGGAGAAGCAGGCTCCAGGCAGGGAGCCTGACGTGGGAATCCCGAGTCTCCAGGATCACACCCCAGGCCGAAGGCAGTGCTAAACCGCTGGGCCACTGGGGCTGCCCCTATTTATTTCTTTTTAATGAAGGGCCCATTAAAGTCCTAATGAGGCCCAGTGTAAAACACTTAACTAGGGATTATGATAAACTGGGAGGACTTCCACAGATTCCTGATTTCAAAACCTATTAAAAAGCTACAGTAAATCAAGACTGTGGTACTGACTTAAGGATAGCTTTATAGACCAATAGAAAAGAATTCAGAGTCCAGACATAAATCCACGTATCTATGCTCAACTTATTTTCAACAAGGATCCCAAGACATTCAATAGGGGAAATATTAATTTCAATAGTGGTGTTGAGATACATTTATACAATGTATAAAAGATTTGAGTTAGATAGCTTATAGCCAAAAAAAAAAAAAAAAAAAAAAAATAGATAGCTTATAGCCTACATTTGCTAACTAAAATGCACAAAACTCCAAAAACAAAAACCAAATAGGGCTGGGGCAACTGGATCTCCACATGCAAAAGAATGATCCAAAACAGCAGCAACAAACGACAACAACAAAAAAACAAAATCGGGGCACCTGGGAGGCTCAGTTGGTTAAGCGTGCAACTCTTGGGTTCAGATCAAGTCAAGATCTCGTGGGTTGTGGGACCAAGCCCCAAGTCGGACTTCTCTCCCACAGGGAAGTCTGCTTGGAAACTCTCTTTCTGCCCACCCCACCCCCATTCTCTCTCAAATAAATAAATCTTAACAAAAACAAACAACAACAAACACAGAGAAGAAACAGAACATGCACCCAAAAACCCCGTGAGATGTGATGTTACCACTGAGAAAAGAACCACCTTGTGTAGCAACTAATGAGCCAATCACAAGGAAGAAATGGACTGGTGGGTGCTACAAGTTCCAAGTGACCTCCCCTGAAAGATTTCATGTGTCCCCAAACCCCTAACTGGGGAGCACAACCACCACACTCCCCCCTCACCTGCAAAGAAATGTCATTGATCTGAACATCATCAGTGCTCCATTTCCCAAAGAGCTTGATGTCAGGGGTCTCCGCCACTGCTGGTGCAGCTGTCTCCCACTCGGTCATCCTAGGAACACAAATTGTCAGAGCCCAGATAAACCCCAACTGTGAGGCTGGCCCACGCGCTGTAAACTAGGAAATTATGTGGAACCAAGAAAGGCTGTAAACATCTGGGTCCATCTATCTTAGTCCTAGAAAAACCACTTAATGTAAGCAAGAAGCACGTCTTTTTCAGCAAGGACCCCGAGGACCAACGTCTGGCAGGCCCGGGTCAACTGCTGCGGCAGGGACCAGATCTCGAAAGGAGATGCCAAATACCCCGACACTGCATCCGCCTCAAATCAAATCCCAGTCATGACATTAACGAAGAGCCGGGCTTTAGACTCTGCTTCCTCTTGAATAAAATGGAAACGCTAACCTGCCATCAAGGACCACTACGCGAATCAAGGCAAAGGCTATGGTGCGTTTCCGACTCCAAGGAGATACTACTCAAGAGAAAAGCGCGTACAGGCCAGAGTGCATCAACTATCTAAGAATAACGGAAACTTCCTATATCGACGCACGATTGCAGGAACCAAACCGGTATTCTCGAGCCCCGCTGTGGGGCAAAGCTACAGGGGTGGCGGGGCACCAAGAAAAGCCTAACTTTCCGGCGCCTTCGCGTCCCTCAGCGCATTTTCCGGAGAAACAGGAAGCCCCCGAAGGGAAGCCCCGGGCCTCGGGGGTCCCTCATGGCTCCCCAGAAGATCCTGAATCACTCCTCGGATCCCGACCCAGCGACAGCCTCACCTGAAAGCGCAGCCGGGCCGTCACAATCGAACCGCGTGCACCACGCGCCGCCGTGGCACAGACAGGAAGAGACCGCGAATCGCGGGCGGAAGCTTTTAACTAGGGTGAAAACTTCCGGGTCAGTGGGGACGACCCGTGTGCAAAAAGACATGATATAGTCAAGGACCAATCCGGAACAAGAATGTAAAGGCGCCCTCTGGACCAAACGGAAGACGTAAATCCCCTGCGCATGCGTACTTGCAGAAGTGTGCCCACAAGCGTGCCTGGCGGACGTTCTGATTTCAGTCCTTGCCCCGGTCTTGGGGGGGCCCGTGCACAGGCGCAGAGATCTCCTTGAAGCCAAGGCCTCCATGTCTAATGAGGGCAGTAGTCAGGCTCTTGCTGTGCATCCCGTCGGGCCGCCCCACCTGCCGCGGATTTCCTGTAAGGTCGCCAGTTCGGCACCCTCTCATTCCTCGTCCAGGTCACCGCCGCTTCGTAGGCATGCGCGCGCTGCAGGCCCGGGGGTGAGGAGAGGCCTGGTGGTCAGGAACTGCCCTCCGCTGGTCCTGGCCCCACGTGCATGCTCGGGTCGGCCTCTCCCACACTCGCTCGCTTGGGGTTTTGCGGGCCTGAGCCGCCCATAGAGGGAGCCCATTCCGGCTTGACTTCCCTTCATCACGTGCCAGGGTATTCCCATCATCTCTCTACGACCCCTACAGCTCCTGCCTCCTCTCCTCGCGTGCGGTCGGAGGTTGGGAAGGAGCTCTGGACGTGGGGCCAGGGCTGTGCACACAGGCGGATTAGGGGGACGGCCTCCACTCTATTTGATGCATCTGGGTCCTCTTGTTGATGCTGAGGTCACTGGGTGAGTGCAGGGGGTCGACATTGGTGGCGGGTGCTGCGGCCACGTTGTAGCCCCACCCATTGGCCAGGTGGCTAGTTTGTGCCTGAAGCTTCATTCACCCTGTTTGTCGCCTCCTAAACCTAGACCCTGGAGTCTAGCTGGGCAGTGAACTACGTCCTGGTGGGCTTTCCAGAGGCAGCGACCCTGTGGCTGCTCAGCCATGCGGGCTGGCAGGAGGGTAATGCGCCGGCATCTGGTAGGGTTTTTCTCCAGGGCTGCATAGGGATCCTCACCTTCTGATACCTACCTATGCCTCCAAGGGGTTGCTCCCCCTAACCAGATCCCAGGGGGGCCCAGCCAGTTGACTTAAGCCGCCCTCTACATCCCCAGTGACCACCCCCCCTTGCCACTCTCTGAAGACTCATGGTAGGTGCTCAGCAGCTGCATTGTTTGTTTACTAATTGACTGATATTAAGGGCTAGCCCCTGCCCCTACCCCAATTTCAGGAGTGTTTCAGAGCAGAGACTCTGGGTCCCCTTGGACTGTTAGTCGTAGCTCATGCCACTGTTCAGGACACAGCCTGAAGCTGGCTTGAGCAGAGAGTTAGAACCTAGGTTGCCATGGGGGCACAGGAACTGCATCTGGGTAGGGAGGCCCCAGCCCCTGCAACTTGTGGCCTTTATCCCTGCACTCTGCCTTGGTATGTGAAAACGGCAGCCTTGGACCTCCCATTGGGGTTTGTGGGAGGATAGGGAGGGGACAAGTGGGCTCCTCCCTGGTCCTGCAGGAGGTCTCTGGAAAGGTGCTTGCTGGAGGAAAGCAGAGAAGCTGAGCGGGGCAAAGGCACTAGTTACCCTCACACTCAGCAGGATCCAAAGGCAGGCTCCTAACCCTGCCTCTTTCTCTTCAAAAGCTGAGAGCATCCCACCCCACCCCCCACCCCCGAACCTCAGTTTCCCCCTTCAGCATAGAAATGACAGCAGAATCAGGGGTGCCTAGCTGGCTCAGTTGGTAGAACATGTAACTCTAGATCTTAGGGTCATGAATTTGAGCCCCATGTTGGGCATGTTGCCTACTAAAAAAAAAAAAAAAGGTAAACGACTCAGGGCCAATTTGGATCCTGTGCCCTGGGCTACTTGACAGACTACTGGGCTCCTGTCACTTGGTAATAGGCTTTTTTTTTTTTTTTGGTTTATTATTTTAGAGAGAGAGAGTATGAGCAAGTGAGGGGAGGGGCAGAGGGAGAGAGAGAGAGAGACTCAAGCAGACCCCCTGCTGAGTGGGGAGCCAGATGTAGGGCTTGCTCTCAGGACCGTGAGATCATGACCTGAGCCAAAATCAAGAGTCTGCCACTACCTGACTGAGCTGCCCAGGAGCCCCAGATAATAGACCTCTTTATAGATCTTGGTAAAGTGATCTGCTGTGCACTAGAGAGCAGGAGTAAAATCCCATAGTGTGAGGTGGAGGAGATCACTTTGCATAGCTAAATTCACATACCTCTTGCCAGGCATGGGGTGGTCTACGGTCCCCATCTCCAGGACACAGTGGAGGATATCTGAAGCCTGAACCCAGAGGTCTATGGATGTTGGCGCTGTGTTCTTCAGCCTGAAGGTGGAAAGTCTCTGCAGAGGCCACCCTCACTTCCTGGTGCATCATTTCTACTCTGAGCTGACAAGCCCTGACCATCTCTTCTGCCCTCTGTGTCACACTGCTCTATGAAGGTAAACTGGCTTATTACCTGCTGTATCCCCAGCTGCAAGCACTGAGTCTGGCACACAGTATGTGCCCATGAGTAACTTGAATAAATGATGGATGGATAGGCCAGTCGACCCTAGTCCCTCATACACTCACTGCTCCCACTCTGGGCTTCAGGCAGACAGAGTGGCTGGGCCTCCGTCCACTCCTTCCACACCAATTCCAGAGCCATGAATTTTAGTCCTATTCAGAAGACCTCCTTACCTTGGTCTGCCCCTCTTCTGGCTACCTCCTAGTTGAGGTCAGCGTGGGGAAGCCCCTCCCTGACTCCAGGCTCGCAGGTGGGCATTAGGAGTCTAGGAATCCAATCTTACTCTTGAAAGCAACTATATGAGATGGATGCCCCCATTTTATAGATAGTCATGGAGGCCCAGAGAGGAACAACAGACATCTTAATTGCTTCTCCAATTTCTACAGTGCTGTCCATCTGTTCCCTTCTCCCATGGCTCCTTGGCAGACAGGAAGTTGATTTTTCCCACTGGCTAGGGCCTACCACTGTCCTGGCCACTGACCAGCATCTGTAGAGCTGGGCTTACAAGGGTGGGTGGCTTGGCTGGGGAACTTGTTACAAGAGTGGGAATTCTAGACTTTAAGGCAGGGACAGGTGCCTGAGCCAGTCCACCTGTTGGGTGGGCTAGCCCAAGCTCTTTGCCTAGTTTCAGTTTGCTCAGCTGTAAATTAGAACCACATATTCAGGGTGGCTCTGTGTAATTGTAGGTGGGGATGAGGCAACAGGGCAGAATGTATAGGGCTGGGATGATAATACTGGATCAGATCCTGACCTGTCCCCTCACTTGGGGCACTTAGGAGTAAAGAATAGAGGAGATGAGGTACTAGGTTGGATTTGAGAACCTTGGAACAGAGTCTTATTTTTTAATATTTTATTTATTTATTCATGAGAGACCCAGAGAGAGGTATAGACACAGGCAGAGACAGAGGGAGGCTCCATGCAGGCAGCCCCACTTGGGACCTGATCCTAGGTTCCAAGGATCACGCCCGGAGGTGGGCACCAAACCGCTGAGCCACCCAGGCATCCTGGAACAGTCTTAATAGAGGTCTCATGGACTTTGAAGAAGGTTAAACCTTATTGTTTGGAGATCCAAATTTCCAGAATTAGGGGGTGTATCAACACAAATGAACAAAACTCTTGAAAAATGTTAAAGAGAGAAGAGTTTTATTTGAGCCCAAGTTAGGACAGGTGCCCGGGATACACAATCTTCACAAAGGAGAGTGCTCCAGGGAAGGAAAACTGTGTAGAGTTATATATTTTTATACATAGTTACAAATCATCAGGGATGCTTGGGTGGCTCAGGGGTTGAGCACCTGCCTTCATGACCAGGGCGTGATCCTGGAGTCCCGGGATCAAGTCCCGCATTGGGCTCCCTGCATGGAGCCTGCTTCTCTCTCTTCTTCTGTCTCTGCCTTTCTCTCTCCGTGTCCCATGAGCAAATAAATAAAATCTTTAAAAAATAAAATAGCATCACTGTGAAGGACATTCCAGAAAGTTACAGACTTTATTTTCGCCTTCCACTATGTGCAAGTCTGTATGGCTTTAATCTTATGGGAACTACAGAGATTTTTTTGTTTTTATCTTTATGTTTGGAATGCTCTCCTTTTTTTTTTTTTTTTTCTTTTAATGAAGCAGACATACAATGTGTGCTCAAGAACAGAAATAGGGGGATCCCTGGGTGGCGCAGCGGTTTAGCGCCTGCCTTTGGCCCAGGGCGCGATCCTGGAGACCCGGGATCGAATCCCACGTCGGGCTCCTGGTGCATGGAGCCTGCTTCTCCCTCTGCCTATGTCTCTGCCTCTCTCTCTCTTTCTCTGTGTGTGACTATCATTAAAAAAAAAAAAAAAAAAGAACAGAAATAGGGGCACCTAGGTGGCTCAGTGGTTGAGCATCTGCCTTTGGCTCAGGGTGTGATCCCAGGGTTCTGGGATCCAGCCCTGCATTGGGCTCCTCGCAGGGAGCCTGCTCTCCCTCTGCCTATGTCTCTGCCTCTCTGTCTGTGTCTCTCATGAATAAATAAAATCTAAGAAAAAAGAACAGAAATAGACCCCAGGTTTTGAGGTTTTGTGGAGTCATTTTGATCTTGGTAAATGTTAAAGTATAGCTGCCCTGGGAGCCCTGTGAAGGTTGAAAATTTCCATTATCAGTTGCAGGATATCAAATTTTGGAGACCAGATGTATGAATTCAGAACAGTTTCAACACAGGGATTGTGGTGGCAGCAATTTGAGGGTGCAAGGCACAAAGTGGGGGTAGAAATCGAGACCTGGACTTGAGGAGGGGGAATTTGAGGCTTTAAGTAGAAGAGAAACAGGGACCCTTATGGGGGTGGGGTGGGGAAAGGGACCCAGAGGCGGGAAATACTGAACAACTGGACACAAATATGGGTAAATTGAGACGCAAACATTAGAGAAGAAGCAGACATCAGGATATGGCGAACTAGGATCCCTGGGTGGCACAGCGGTTTGGCGCCTGCCTTTGGCCCAGGGCGTGATCCTGGAGACCCGGGATCGAGTCCCACATCGGGCTCCCTGCATGGAGCCTGCTTCTCCCTCTGCCTGTGTCTCTGCCGCGCTCTCGATCTCTCTTTGTGTCTGTCATTAATGAATAAATAAAATCTTAAAAAAAAAAAAAGAAAAGCTGGGGGAACACCCAGGGCAGATAGGAGGTCACTGCCAAGAACACTGGGGCAGATGCAGGGTGGGGTTGGAGACAGGCTCCAAGGAACCCTTGGCCGAGCTCAGCCTCGAGTCTCACATCCATGACTGGAAGGTCATCTAGATACAGGTGGAGTAGTTTTCAGGAGCAAGCTTGGAGCAGGACAAGAGAGGCAGGGAGACTCCGCCGTAGTCTGCAGCTTCCACCTGCTGTGTCTGATGCAGGGAGGCACGTTTTTGTCACGTTTTATATCGGCAGAGGAAGCCACCCGTGGGAGCAGGGTGTCTGGGGACAGTCTGGAGATGCCCTGTACACATAGGTAATGGGTGATCCTTGATCACCTGTGAGATCAGGGTTTCTTTCTGCTAGGTGGGAGTTGCTGCTTTGTCTTGGGACCACCCTGTCTTACCTGATCCTCTGCACTGAGCAGTCATCTGGTCGCATCACAGGGGATCAGGAGAGCCACCACACATAAATCCATTCATCCTATGAAGGGTGCTGGACCAGTCTCTACTAATTTTCTGTGGCTGTTGGAACAAATTGCTACCAACCAGGTAGTTTAAAACAGAAATGTATTCTCAGTTCTAGAAGCCAGAAGTTTGAAATAAGACATCAGCAGGGCTCCAGTCTCTGAAAGCCCTGAGGCAGAAAGCATCCCATGCAACTGTTCTAGCTTCTGGTGGTTTCAAATGTAACTCGGGTTGTGGCTGCATCACTCCAATCTTGGCCTCCACCTCGTCTCTCTTTCTCTCAGAAGGATTCTTGTTATTGGGTTTAGGGCCCACGCAGGGAATTCAAGATGATCCCATCTCAAGATCCTTAACTACACCTGCAAATATCCTTTCCCAATCAAGGTCACCATCACAGATTCTGGGGGTTAGGATATAGATGTATCTTTTGGGAATGTGGGCACCATTCAATCCACTACAGCTTCCTTCAGTGGAACCTGCCCAGTCCTAGGTGACCTCACATTCCAGGCCACCCATCCTCTGGTTTGACCATTTGTTACACAGTGATTGTTCTGGGTTGACCAGGGTGCCCCAGATGGATTTTCCCACCCTAGTGGGTCGTTGACCTCGATCCCTGCGGTTCCAGGCGGTTATGCTAGGTGCTGGCCTGCGGCCTTGCTCTGGCCACCAGCTGTTGTGCAAGCCAGGGTATGAGGCCAGCAACCATGACCCTACAGGGGCAGCATTTACTGGAAGCCATGGGGCAAAGCCATGGCAGACACCCAGGCCCCATTGTTCCTCACACCTGGAGCATAGCAACCTGGTATCATGCCAGATGTGTGTCCAGCTTCCTACCAAGAGTTTTCTTTTTGAGATGAGTGGATTAATAGACATTTGGTTGAAGAGAAGTCTGGGTCTGGGGGAGAATGCTGTTAACATAGAGGTTAAGCCTCTGATGTGAAAACTCTGCTTGTGTAAAGTCAGCTTGAGCATGTGGTAAAAGTCAATATTTTATTTTTACCTAGAAATTTTGGAAACCTTGATGTTCTCATTACAAAAGTGTTGTTAAACACACACACACACACACACACACACACACACACCTCCCATGCATTACTATCCCCGTGGCTGGGGCTCAGATGACATCCTGGATGCTTCAGGGCAGACTGTCCCAGGCTCTTCTACAGCAGACACCTGGGCACACCAAAAGCAGGAATACTGTGCCATGGGTGCATTCTTTTTTTTTTTTTTTGAGATATAGTTCATATTAAAAAAATGAGCCATTTAGAAGTGTATAATTAAGGTTCCTTCTTATTATGATTTTTAGACTTTAATATATTTACTATGTTTTGCAACCATTGTCTAATTCCAAAACATTTTCAGCGCCCCAACATGAAATTGCATATTCATTAAGCAGTTACTCTCTGTTCTTCCATCCCTCAGCCCCTGGCAATCACTAATCTATCCTTTGTCTCAATGGATTTGCCTATTCTAGATTTTTCACATAAATGGAATTCTGCAACATGATCTTTTTGTGTCTGACTTCTTTCACTGAGCATAATGTTTTCTGAGGTCCATCCATGTATCAGTATTTCATTCCATTTTATTGCTGAGTAATATTCCCTTGTATGGATAGACTACATTTTGTTTATCCATTCATCAGTTGATGGATGAATGAGGGTTTTTTTCTACCTTTTGGCTGTTATGGAAAAGGCCATAATGAACATCTATGTGCAAGTTTTTGCTTGACTGTTTTCATTTCTCTTGGATAGAGAGTGGAATTGCTTTCATGTGGTAATGCCATGCTTAACCTTTTGGGGTACTGCCAGGCTCCTTTCCACAGAAGTTGGTTGCATCATTTTCTATCCCCACTAGCTGTGTGGGAGTGCATTGTGCAATTGCCTTTTTCCTGCCAGGTCTTCTAGCCTGTCTGTCATCATTAGGACAAAGTCTGATTGTTGAGAGTTAGGTAGAAGAAGCTAATCAGTCCACCTGCAGAGGGTCTGTGCAATACAACAGTTTTGCCAGTCCCAGTGTACAAGAGACACTTTTTGAAACTTGGTCGTCCAGCTTGTCTATTTTATTTGCACAGCAAGCTTCACATTCTAGAAAAAGTGCATCCCTTGGCCTTTCCTAGGTGGGGCCCGTTAGGACTCTGCAAGAGTCATGGCAACTGAGCCCGGGTCCATCAACCCTGGGCATGGTGTTCATTGCAGGTTAGATTCATATCCATCTACTGTTATGGTGGAGCCCACAGCTGTTTGCTCCCCGGTTAGCCTGTGTCATTCCCTACCCCTGTTTTTGGAGAGCTGCAGTTAGTATCTCAAGCCAGAAACACAATAACAGTATACAGTTGTGGACACTTCCCACCTGGAAAGAATATCCTTGGATGACACAGGTGTTTGGGAAAGAGATGTGTCCCTCATATCCTCCTGCTGGCTTACATAGTGATGCATCACTCTAGAGGGCCCCATGGATAGTCTGGCACTAGGGTACAACATGCCATTGTTTATTGTCACACACATGTCCTCGTGCTTGCTTGAAGTCCCTCTCTCTAGGGGCTCTGAGCACCTCTGAGTCTTGAGCTCTACATGGCTAAACTGTCAGATGGAGAAACAAAGGCACAAAGTGAGGAAGGTGTTGGATTTCCAAAGTATTAGCCCCCCTCAGTGCCACATATGGGAGAGAGAGCCAGCAAGGATCAATACCCTTATGGGCCTGAATGTGGCCTCATGGAATCTCAATCAACCCAGATGCTAAGTGGCTTTAAGGTGCAAATGGAGAAAGGTGGCCTCATCTGCCCTGGGTTGAAGGCCTGGAAGTTACAGGAGGGTTGGCAGTTATCACATGTGACTGGAGTGAGGACTGTTTGAGAAACTTCAGGTCACAGTGTGGTTCTGTCCTTCTTGCCACCTTTGTTTCTTTAGAGAATTCCCCAGATTCTTTACTCAATATGTGACCAGACAAACCACCCTTAATGTGGGCCCTTCAGCTTTCCACGTTCCAACAAGCAGCCTCCTGAAGAGCAGAGCACTAGTGGCCAAGCTGCTTTTGTGACCCCTCAGGATCTGTGAAACGTGTTCAACTCTGCAATTTCACCTTTAACCAATTCAGTATGTCTAATTTTCACTCCCCAAACATTTTCCTCCAAAGCACTAACCAGCAACCAATTTCTGCCGTTGTGGTTGTCCTGTCTGAGGGCCAAATAATCAGCATCCTGAAAAGAACCACACCCAGTTGCTCTGATGTGTCTTTGGCTGAAAACTTGTAGAGAGACTTGATTAAATGCTTCCTGATTCTTTTTAATTCCTAGTCATGTTATTTCAAGCCACCGGTGCCCCTGGGCACCTACTTGTTAGAAACTTGCAAAAATGGCAGAAAAGCGGCAGTGGGTCAAGCAAGAATGGGTGAAAACTGTTTCGCTAAATAGACTCAAATATCTGGAACTTTTTTTTTTTTTTTTAAGAGGCAGAAAGGCGGGGAGGCACATGGGGGAGAGAGAATCCTAAGCAGGCTTCACACCCAGTGCAGAGCCCCACACAGGACTCAGTCTCAAAACCCTGAGATCATCACCTGAGCTGAAATAAAGGATCAGATGCTTAACTGACTGAGCCACCCAGGTGCCCAAAATTTCTGGAACATTTGGTGAAGGAATATCTGCCTTCCACAGAAAAAACAGAGCAAAAGGACAAGAATCTGAGCCCTCCTGCTCAGCAAAGTGTTGAGTTACTGTGGTCACATATTTATATCCCAAAGGCTGTGCTGGGCAGGTCCATATTTGTTCTGGAAGGAACAAGAACATAGGAAGGATTCTCATTCTTACCATGGGCTCTTTAATAGGTCAGTCATCTATTAGTGACTGTCATTGATCAGTAACTTAATAGCATGCAAGTCCTTTCTGTATTTGTACCCATGAGGTGGGCCTTCTTTGCCTGACCCCTCCATGTATGTTTGCTGCACATCAGTCACCCTGCCTACTCTACAGGTTTTAGCTATGCCCTGCCAATGGGACTGTCCAGAGCCAAATGGGACTGTCCTGAGCTGCTTGTGTGTCCTTCAAGATTGCAGAGTAAACATTCTTTTTTTTTTTAATATGTTTTTTATTTATTCATGAGAGACACACAGAGAGAGGCAGAGACACAGGCAGAGGGAGAGGTAGGCTCCCCCCAGGGAGTCCAGTGCAGGACTTGATCCCACAACCCTGGGACCATGACCCAAGTCGAAGGCAGACACTCAACCACTGAGCCACCCAGATGCCCTGCAGGCTAAACATTCAGTTTTGTTTCACCTCAATGGCATCTTGATTCATACTGTGTTTTCCCAGTAAACCATACGAAGAACTCAGAAAAAGCCACTGTGATAGGCAGAATAATACCCCTCACCATCCCTAAAAGATGTGCATGTCCTAGTCCCTAGAACCTGTGAATATGTTACTTCACACAGCCGAAGGGACTATGAGGTACGATAGTGGATCTTGATATGGAAGATTATACTGGATTATTTATGGTTTGCCAAATGTAATCACAGTGTCTTTGTATAAGAAGAGGCAGGAGAGGGCAGCCCGGGTGGCTCAGCGGTTTAGTGCCTGACTTTTCCATGATCTTGGAGACCCGGGATCAAGTCCCATGTCAGATTCCCTGCATGGTGGAGCCTGCTTCTCCCTCTGCCTGTGTCTCTGCCCCTCTCTGTCTCTCATAAATAAATAAATAAAATCTAAAAAAAAAAAAAAAAAAAAAAGAAGAGGCAGGAGAGGCAGAGTCTGATGTTTCAATGCTGGCACTGAAGATGGAAGACAGGGCCATGAGACAAGGAAAATAGGTGGCATCTAGAAGCTGGAAAAGGCAGGCAGGCACCCTGCCTTTGAGCCTCCAGAAGGAAGCAACACTGCTGAAACCTTGCCTTAGGACTTCTGTCCAGATCTGTGAGATAATAAATTTCCATTGCCTTAAGCCACTAAATTTGTGGTAATTTGTTACAGCAGCAATAGAAAACTAACAGCCACAGTGGAATTTGGGAATAGTAATAGTAGGCAACAGGCCCTCTTGGTGTTGATTGTTGCTGGAATGATCAGGGCCCCCAAGGTCAGCTGTTTACGTCTGTCATACCCATTTTGTAGATGAGGCTGCCAGACCGTAGAGAACCAAGGTTAGGGATCCCTGGGTGGCGCAGCGGTTTGGCGCCTGCCTTTGGCCCAGGGCGCGATCCTGGAGACCCAGGATCGAATCCCGCATCGGGCTCCCGGTGCATGGAGCCTGCTTCTCCCTCTGCCTGTGTCTCTGCCTCTCTCTCTCTCTCTGTGTGACTATCATAAATAAATTAAAAAAAAAAAAATTAAAAAAAAAAAAGAGAACCAAGGTTACTTGGTAGAAGTGAGGAGGGGCAGACCTGGTGTTCAGTTCTGCCAGATGAGCCCCATCTCACAACTCCTAGAAGACCTGGCTGATGGCAGGCAATGAGGCTGGGCCAGATCAAGGCAGGGAGTCAGAAGGGCATGCTGCCAGGAAGCTGGTGCTTGGGAGTGGAGAAGGGATTCTGGGGAGTGGGCAGCTGAGCAGTTAGTGTATGTCTTGCTCAAGGGAAGGGCTGCTGAGGTCCCAAACCAGGGATGATGGTGCTCCAACAACTGGTAAAAGAGGAGGGGTGATGCTCTCTGGGGCCTCAGTGACATCCTAGACTCTGGCAGAGGTCAGGAGTCAGGGCAGGAAGCTCCCGGGTTCTCACTGCCTGATGTCATTCCTTCTCTTCTTTCCTGGGCTATGGAAAGCTGGGGCAACTCCATCAGTCCTGGGGTCATCATTCTTTGGCAGTTCTCCCCACCCCCCTCCTGAGAACTGCCAACCTCCGTTTCTCCTCTGCTCTTCCAGATCCTACAGCCAGGACACTGTGTTGGGGGCTGGCCCCAGGAATGGAGGCTTGGGCCCAGAACTCCAGGCAGGGAGGCATTCCCAAGGCAGATCTCCAGGGAGCCAAGAGGGGCCAGGAGGAAAGGCCCAAGATGGAACTAAGGCCCCTGGCAGAGGACCCAGCCAAGAGATACCACTCTCAGGAGGGAGACCTACATGAAAGGACAGCAGGTGGCAAGACAGGTGATCCTGGAGCTGGGGCCTTGGTGTGAGCCCCAGTCCAGGGACCCTCCAGAGTGCAGGAGCAGGACCCCTGGTACAAGAGCCATATGGCCCGGCCTCCTGTCAGGACCCTGACCTAGTCACTCCCCAGGGGCCACATGCTGGGGAGGACCCCTGTTGGTGCCCGGTTGGTGCCAAAGCCTCCAGTCATAACTGCTGCCTGGTGCAGCATCACAGAACATCTCCTAAGGAGAAGTCCCTGGTGTGTGATCACTGTGAAGGCCAGGTGTTGCTCTGGTGCTGCCCCAGGACCCAGCTGTGGGAGAGCCACACAAAGGATGGGTCATGTGGATGGCACACAGGCACCCAGACCTTCCCAAAGAGCCTGCACATGACCCTCCTTCAGCAGAACCCCTTGGAGGAGCTACCCCAGGCCTGCAATTGCAGTGAGGAAGACTTTCCCTGGAGGGCCCTGCTGGCCCGGCAGGAAATGATGCAGATGGCAGAGGAGCCCCACCTGTGTGGCCAGTGTGGAAAGCGCTTTGTCTACAACAAGCAGCAGCAGGTAGCCGAAGGCCCCTTAATGTGTCCTCACTGTGGCCAGGCCTCGGGTCCTGGTGGCAGTGCCCGGGACCCCCCGGCCCAGCGGCTCTACGTCTGTGACCAGTGTGGCAAGGCCTTCACGCGTACCTCAAGCCTGCTGCAGCATGAGCGCATCCACACGGGTGAGCGACCCTATGAGTGTGCTGAGTGTGGCAAGGCCTTTGTGCGCTGCTCGGGTCTCTACCGCCACCAAAAGACACACCCGGCCAAGCGCCACCGCCTCAACCTGCCCCTGGCACAGAGGTCCTTCCTCTTTGGGTGCCCGCCCTTTGGGGACTGCAGCGAGGGGACTCAGGGCCCTCCAAAGGTGTCGGTGGCGGGGGAGAAGCCATACGAGTGCGCTGAGTGCGCCAAGGCCTTTGGCCTGTTCTCCCACCTCGTAGAGCACCAGCGCATTCACACGGGCGAGAAACCCTATGCGTGCCCAGAGTGTGGCAAGGCCTTCAACCAGCGCTCAAACCTGAGCCGGCACCAGCGAACGCACAGCAGCGCCAAGCCCTACGCCTGCCCACTGTGCGAGAAAGCCTTCAAGGGCCGCTCGGGCCTGGTGCAGCACCAGCGCGCGCACACCGGCGAGCGGCCATATGGCTGCCCCGAGTGCGGCAAGACCTTCCGGGGCTGCTCCGAGCTGCGCCAGCACGAGCGCCTGCATTCGGGCGAGAAGCCCTTCATCTGCCGTGACTGCGGCAAGGCCTTCGTGCGCAATTGCAGTCTGGTACGCCACCAGCGCACACACACGGGCGAGCGACCCTACACCTGCGGCGAGTGCGGCCGAGCCTTCAGCCAGCGCTCCAACCTCAAGGAGCATCAGAAGCGGCACGCGGCCTCCTGACCTCGCATGGCTCCGGGCTCTGGGGGCTGTTCTCCCAGACACCTGGGCCACGGTTGTAGTCTTTCTTAAATCTCACTTGGTACTCACTGTATCTGCAGGTTTCCCCGACTCGAGTTTTATGTGGCCCTTTCAAGTGGGTGCATAATAATGGGTTTTGGTGAAGCGCTAATAAACACAGGGATGGAGCACTGATGTGACCCAGATGCTTCGTGGGCTATCAGGAGTCCTGCTCTGCCTCCCGCAGTGGGCTGGGAAGTGGGGAAGCAGAGATGTGGGGAGTGACTCCCCGGAGTCACAGTCAGAAAATGGTAGAGGTAACATCTGAACCCAGGGCCTCCCATTGCACCTTCCTAGGGGGCTTCATTAACCCTTGGTAGCCTCTGGGTGTTTGCACACCTTTTAGTGTAACTTGGCCCTGTCTCTCGTCTGGCCTCCCTGGGCCTCTGGAGAGGGACTCTGCATACTTCATGACCCTCCTGGGGCCGATGGCCATGGGCTTCGTGGGTAGGGCCTCTGCCCTGCCCCTGGGTTGCTTCTAGTCACTGGAGAAGGCTCCTGTTGGAAGGAGGAGGGATTCCCTGGCAGCCTTGGCCTTGTTTGTGATTGCAGGTGGGGACTTCATTGTGCTATGTCAAGGCAAGGTGGTCCAGTCAGTGCTCCTCATCTGTCAGAGGACTCCAAGCTGGATGCCATCTCCTGCTACCTGGAAGAATCAAGGAGGGGACCCAGATGTGTGGCCACAATTCCTCATGGCCACCACATAAGAGGGAGTCCACCAGAGGCTTAGAGCAAGCAACATGTTCTTTCAGAGCAGTATATATAGTTATGTACATATGTGATTCCAGTTTCCTCCCCACTCCATCCTCCATACTAGTTCCAAAATGATACTCCCACAGCTCTGCACTTTAGGGTGAGCTTACTATATGCCAGGCACTGCGCTGGGCACTCTACCCTTAATCACCCCCTTTGATCCTTGCCCTAACTGGGAGAGGAGGGACAGTTCTTGGCCTGTATCAAAGAGCCCCAGAGAGGCCACGTAGCCCAGCCAGAGTTCTGGGAGGGAGGGCAGAGCTGGCTTATCTTTGAGTCCTTAAGGGCCTGGGCACAGTGTACTTCCAAAATGTTCCCAGGTATGGGAAGTGCTCAAAGTTCTAAGCTCAAGCAGCCACAGAGAAAGGGGGCAGCCTAGAAAACCAGCCTCAGCGGCCCCAAGGGAGTCCACCCGGAAAGAGACTTACCATATAGTATCGTTCACCCTCAATGGCTCCCACAAAGACCCAGGTCCTGGGTCCTTTAATCCTTTAATCCAGGATTCACCCACTGAGGGCTTAAATCCTGCTCTGGAATATCTATCCTTCTTGAGGGACGCCCAGCCTGTCTTCCAGCCAGGTGGTCTCCTTGAAGCCTTCCCCAGTCTTAGGTGAGGGAGAAGAGTCCCTGCCCTGGCCTCACAGGGTAAGACCCAGTCACTCAGTACTCTTTCCACAGAAATCCTCAGAATCACAGCTCTCCTGGCTGCTTCACATTCCACCCTGGGAGAGGAGCTAAAAGTTGCAAAGTTGATATTCACTAATCTCTTTGCAAGTCCTGCAAAAATGAAAACACATACCCCTATGGTTCTATTCTCAGTATTTTGAAGGTCCATTTTAACTTCTTTTATACTAGTAAACATCGCAGAGTCATGCTGGACAGATACCCTGGGTAGCTCAAGGAAGACTGCAGCTGCCACCCACCCATTGGAGAGCTCATACCAGAAAGACAGCAGTTCCATGTGGCAAGTATGGGAAGCTGTTCAGTAGACGTTGAGAGTCTCCTTCCTCTCACGTGGCCAATATGGGGACCTCAGGCAAAAATGAATTTTTAATTAATTAATTTATTTTTTACTGTCCACACAGAATTTACTCTGGAGGGAAACCCAACTAAAATGGTATCCCCAAGGACAGCTCAATCTTTTACACACAACCAGAACATTCATTCTGGAGAGAAGTTCTATTATTGATAAATCAATCCTTGGTAGATGTAAGGGGATTGTTGAAGGAGATAAATTCTACCATTGGTCAATATGCCATGGATGACCTCCAACCATCAGCACGCCTTGACAGACCTAAAAACATTCAACCCAAAGAGAAACCCAAGTGATATGGTAAGTGTAATAAAACATTCCATCAAAACTCAACACAAGAGAATTCTTCCTGGAGAAAACCTGAGAATGTGACCAGGTGGGCTCAGTTCCACTGCAGTAACAAGCTTACTGCCTTATTGACTGCAAACATTAACCCTGTTCAAACTGTATGTCACGGGTTGGCAAGGGTGCTGCTCATTTCATTCCTATTCACTCGTCAGGGGCTCTGACTACAGAATAGCCATCATCTTCAACATGGCTGGCCACTAATATGAAATATAGGAAGGGACTTCTGAGTGTCTCACACCTCTCAAGTGAATGCACAGCCCAACAGAGCTGCAAGCTACTTCCTCTCACCACACATTGGCCAGAATGAGTCACATAACAGGATCTCACAAGGCTGAAGTCATCTGAAGTGTGACTGGGGTTGGAGGGTCCACTGACAAGATGGCTTGTTCATATAGTTGTCAAGTGGCTTCTGTCTAAAGGGTCTCTCCATAGAATTTCTTGAGTGTTCTCATGACATGGTAATTGAATCCCCCCCATAGCAATTCAAGAGTCCAAGTCACACACTCACTTATGCCATATTCTATTGGTGACACAGACCATTACCGATTCAATGTAGGAGAAAACTACACCAACAAGGGTGTGAATACCAAGAGGGATCATTGGCAGCCCTCTTGAAGGTTGGTTACTACACTATCTAAGAAGCATGTGGAAAAGCTTTGGTGGTGGTTCAACTTTGTCATGCACCAGAAAGTCTATATGGGCAAGGAGTTGAATGGCTACTTGAAAGGTTAGGAGTATAAGAGCCTCTAAGCCCAGTCAAAACCAGGGACTTCATGCTGGGGAAAACTCTTGAGTATGTAAGGGGTATGAGGAGGCCCTGGGGACATTCAATGCAAGTACAATGGACTATACTGTACTCTTGAGTGCTGCCAATATGAACTCAATATATAGGGGATATTATGGGTCCTATGGCAGAGATGGACTAAAATGCCCTGTAATCCCCTTCTCCTGCACCCACAAACATATTTCTCAGGTTTCCTGCAGTTACATGGAGTCATGTGATTGAGTTCTGGCTATTGGAATGTGGGCAGAAGTGATGGGTAACATAAAATGGCCTATATCACCTTCACTTGTTTCATCAGCCAGCTGGTTCTACAAGATTCAGCAGGAAATTCTGATGAAGACATAAGGAATAGAAAAGACCAAGATAGAAAGAGTCTGGATCCATGAATCAAGGACAGCCTTCTGGGAGGGTCACTTGATCACTTCACACTGTGACATGAGCAAAAAAGACATCTGTATTGTGTTCCTGAGATTCTTTGTTACTGCATGTATGATTACCTGCTGTTAAAGGATACATTTTTTTTTTAAGGTTTATTTATTTTAGAGAGAGAGAAAGCAAGCATAGGAGGGAGGAGCAGAGGGAGGGCAAGAAACACAGACCAACTCCTTGCTGAGCAGAGCCCAGCACGGGGCTCAATTCCCTAATGCTGAGATCATGACCTGAGCTGAAATGAAGAGTCAGACACTTACCAGCTGACAGCTATTCACGGTTTCAAGTTCCATAGAAACTAGAAGCCCTAGTAGTTCAGAAAGAACTTCTTGCTCCAGTGATATCCATAGAAAGTTGCTCCTATATTCATCCCGAGTCAATCATGAGGGCCAAGGGGCATGGAATGCTGTGTGCCCGAGTCACGCATTCACACTTGTCCAAACCACCTGGATTGAGAAACTTTTATATAGCAAAGAGTGATTCCAGCATGGACGTGCTGTTCCCCAGGGAAGGGCCGCGGGGCCAGTGCCTAGGTAGATGAGATGCGCACCCCTCCCCGCCAGGCCCCTGCTGGACAAGGTCCATGGGGTTGTAAAGAGGACTTGATGGCCAGAGAATAGACAGAGGTGAAAAATGTGCAACCCTCTGGCTGCAGAACAGTTCTTTCTCCAGATTTGCTTCCCGTGTCTGAGATCCGGCGACCTTAGCATGGAGGTCTGTGTGTCCCTCAGGAAGTGTAAATGAGGCCAGGGAGGGGCTAACGGAAAGGGCGGTGCGTATCCACGGCAACGGGTGCAGCTGGCCGGTCCCCATAGAAACCGAAGGACGCGGGCTGGTGACTGGGGACGAACTCCGCAGCTGCGCAGGCGCAGTGGGAAGTACCGCCAGGGCGCCTCGGTGGGCACTCTGCGCTCACCCCCACCCCGCCCGGTACCCCGCGGCCTGAGCCCGGGTGCTGACCAGGGCGCCGTCCTAGCTGGGCCGCGCCACGTGGATGCCGGGGCAGGCCAAGGACAGTGCGTGAGGCGAGCGGCCGCGGTCCGGCAGGGTTCGGACCCGCACCCGCGGCTCCCCCTGCCGGGCCGCGCAGACCAAGGCGGGCGCGCTCTGGGACCACCGAGAGTGAGGCCTTCGCACCGCCCAGAGGGCCCCGGAAGTGGCTCTGCCGCCTAGGGTTGGGGCAGAAGCGCTGTCACGGGGGAGCCCGTGAGCCTGCGCTGTCACCCCTAGAGGCCGTTCTTCGCCTCTCGCTCTTCCGTGGGCGTCCTCATTTACTTCCGTAGCATCTCTTCCCCCTGCTCTTTCATTCATTCACGTGTTTACTCGTCCCCTTGCTTTCTGGTTCCTCTGTTGCACTAAGCTGCCGGGTCATCCAACTCCGATTCGCTTGTCCATCTATTCACTCATCATTAATTCCTCCTGCTCTCCAGTCTCGCCCCTTAGTTCCCTAGGCCGTGCGCCATCATTCCTTCTTCTACGCATTCATTCATACACTCAGACCTCCTCCCCGCGCTGCTTCTGGGCCTCTGCACGTGCCTTATCCGCAGGAGCATCCAGCCTCCACTCTCAGTGGCCTCCTGGTGTGCTCCAAGCCCAACGCTTCCTGAGACCAAACCCCCCACGTTGGGCATTTCCTGCGCAGTGTTCCTTCCTTTCACCGTGTGCTTTTTCATCCAGCCCCCAATAGGTGAGAGCCCAGGCCTGAGGCTGGGTGGAGACACAAACAGTCACTTGTGATCCGTCGGATGAGAGCCAATTGTTGGTGTGGGAGATGGGGACTGACTGGGAGGTGGCCACAGACCATGGTGAGTAAGGATTTTTGGGGAAAAGGTGGTGGACAAGGCTTTCAGGCAGAAAAGGGGCACACAAGGTGAGTGTGAGGACAGTGGGGAGGCTGGTTCAGTGAAGGCAATCTGGAAGGACCTTCGGGGATTTGGATACCATCCCAAGATGGGCAGACTTCCAGGCAGGGAGACTCAATTAGAGGAGACAGGGCTGGGCAGCTCTGAAGCATAGGTCTTAGCTGGAGGGATATCCCAGTCAGGCTCCATCCTCAGAAACATGGGACTTCTGAAGCCAGGTCCTCTGGTCCTTCAAGAAACAAACAAGGATTTTCATTGAATCCTAATGGCTTAAAAAGATTTTTTTTTAGATAACTATAAATTCATATCTGAAAGAAATAATACAAATAGATCCTGTGTACCCTTTACCCAGTTTTGTCCAGTGGTAGCATTTTGCAGAACTAAGTATGATAACCAAGCTATTCAAATGGGAGTCAAGATACTGAATATTTCCACCACCTGTGATTCCTCCTGTTGCCCTTTCACCCCTCTCCTTAACCCTTGGTTTTCTGTTTTCTATTTCTACAACTTTTTCATTTAAAAAATGTTATATACATGTAATCATATGATAAGTAACCTTTTGAAATTGGTTGATGACTTTTTAATTAACCTTTCTAATATGTACAGTTGTATTGTTGTTGGTATATATTTACATTTTTGTGCAACCATCTCTACAATCTAATTCCAGGACATTTTCATCACCCTGAAAGAAACTCCATATCCATTTATCAAACTCCCATTTCTTCCTCCCCAGCTCCTGGCAGGCACTAATCTACTTTCTGTTTCTTACAGATTTGCCTATCCTGGACATTTCAGATAAATAAAATCATAGAATTTAAAGTCTTTTGTGTCTTGATTCTTTCATTTATCATGATGTTTTCAAGGTTTTTTTTTTTAAGGTTTTTGTATCATATAGGATGTATCTGTGTTTCATTCCTTTTTATGGCAGAATAATATTTGATTATAAGTATCCACCACATTTTGTTTATCCATTCATCAGTTGATGGACATTGACCTATTAACACTTTTCGGCTATTATAGTAATTGTATTAATATATATATATATATATATATATATATATATATGACATGTGCAAACTTTTACATGGATACTTTTGTGTGTGTGTGTGTGAAGGACACCCTTCTCAACTTCTTGGTATATTTATAATCTTGACCAGGAGAAAGAAAGAGGAAGAGAGAAAAAGAAATGGGAGAAAGCTCAAATTCCCCTTAGCAAGAGTTCCCTCATCCCCAGCACTGCAACAGATCTCTATTTTTTTTTTAAGATTTTATCAATTTATTCATGAGAGACAGAGAGAGAAGCAGAGACACAAGCAGAAGAGAAGCAGGCTCCATGCAGGAAGCCCGATGTGGGACTCGATCCTTGGACCCTGGAATCATGCCCCGAGACCAAGGCGGACCCAACCGCTGAGCCACCAGGTGTCCCCAGATCTCTATTTTTTTTTTTTTTAATTTGAAAATACACACAAAATTAAGGAGGGAAAAAATGGCAAAAGGATACCTTAAGGGGGATCCCTGGGTGGCGCAGCGGTTTGGCGCCTGCCTTTGGCCCAGGGCGCGATCCTGGAGACCCGGGATTGAATCCCATGTCGGGCTCCCGGTGCATGGAACCTGCTTCTCCCTCTGCCTATGTCTCTGCCTCTCTCTCTTTCTCTCTCTGTGACTATCATAAATAAATAAAAATTTTAAAAAAAGGATACCTTAAGGTAGGTCATATAGTTCTTTGTTTTCATTTGTGTGCAAAAAAGCTGCCTGGACATGTTTTCATTTCTTTTGGGTAGATACCTAAGAGTGGAATTGCTGCATCCCATGGTAACTCTGTGTTTAGTGTTTAGCCATTTAAGGAACCACCAGAGTGTTTTCCACATAGGCCACACCATTTTACATTCCTACCAACATCTGATTACTTTTTAACATTGGTAATTCATTTAAATTTTTTAAAAAGCATGTTGGAAAGGGTCAGTCAAGCAAGATCTGTGTGCTGGCCAAATCTGGCTATCCAGTTTGCAGACTTTGGCATTCTCTGTGGAGGATGAATGGAGCCAAGTAGTTGAAGAAGCCAGGGCAGAGGCCCCTGAGAAAAGTAGGGAGAGAGGAGGAGATGGTACAGAAGACCACATACTGGGCCCCTCCGTACATCTCTTAAACACATGGACACAAAGGTGGGGACACTTACTTCCTGATTCACTAATAGACACAAGCACCCAGACCTGCAGATCCCATTTATTCTCAGAGTTCTCAGGAGGAGGCTTCATGGCCTGGCTGTGCTCAGAGGCTCACCTTTGTGTCTCCAGGTCCAGAGGAAGTGCCCTGGAACATGTGGCTGTCCTGCCTGGGAGGGGGTATGACGGCTGCCAGCTCTGGCCCCTGGGGTCCTTCAGAGCACACCAGCCCTAATGGTGGGTGAGCCCAGCTCTGAGACCCCTGGCCAGTGCTGCTGGGAGTTCTGCTACAAGGAGGAAGAGAGGCCCTATGAGGCCCTGGCCCAGCTCCAAGAGCCGTGCTGTCAATGGCTGCAGCCAGAGGCATGCTCCAAGGAGCAGATGCTGAGCCCCTCATACTGGAGCAGTTTCTGGGAGCGGTTTCTGCCACCTGAGATTCAGGCCTGTGTTTGGAGGCAGCAGCCATGCAGCCTGGAGGAGGCTGCTGCTCTGGTTGAGAGGCTGCAGCAGTAGCTGGCCAGTCTAGAACTCCAGGTGAGGGCTGGCTGGGTTGGGCTGCGTCGGCTTCCTCCTGAACCTGGCTTACAGTTCCCAGCTGGAACTGGTGACATGGAAGTGCTGTGGGAGAAGGGTGGTGGGAACTTGGTCTTGGCCCAGACCCCGGAGTTAGACAGATGCCCTCAAGTTCACACTTGAGATGTTTGTTCTCAGCACTGTCCTCAGAACGTGGGGAGGTGGGGGTCACCAAGAAGGATGGATGTGCTGCTGCATGCCCCTTATTTTCTCTGGATCTGTCAGCATCAGCCTGTCCTGCCTGCATCCCTGTCCCTTGGTCCCAGCTCCCAGTCCCCAAGAGGTGCTGGTCCCCAGGATAGAGGGAGAGGAGCACCAGGTTCCCCATGGCCTAGTTCCAGGTGCAGCACCTATCCATGCACTTGCTCCTACCTTGTCCTGGCAGCTGACCCAGGGCCACCCTGCTGGTGGCCTGAATGATGGGTGCTCCTGGGGTTTGCCTCACTCTGGAGCGGGTGGATTGGAGGCCCTGAGATCTTTGACAATTCATGTATGCGGCATGAGAGCACCAGCTGGCTACAGGCTCCACAGAGGACAACAAGGTGATCAGGGGAGCTGCAGATGGGCTTTGCTTGCTGTGGAGACACTGCTGAAGATGCAGGTGTGGCCTCAGGGCCAATACAGTCCCCCTGCCTCCCTGCCCCCCCTGCCCTCAGCCTCTCTCCCCCAGGGATCTGGCTGCACCACCACCCCTGTTTCTTGGTTTAGGCAGCTGGACAGCCTGGTTGGACTGAGGCAGAGGCCTGATGTGGCCTAACACTGCCTGGCAGCCACTGGGATTCCTCCTTCCCTGGAGTGGAAGTAGTTCATTTCTGATGTTTCTTTTTTCTTTTCTTGTTTTAAGATTTTATTTTTTTTGATCAAGAGAGAATGCCTGTGAGCATGGGGAGTGGCAGAGGGAGACAGAGAATCTCAAACAGACCCCATGCTGAGCACGAAGCCTGAGTCAGGGCTTAATCTCATGATTCTGATCATGACTGAGCCAATATTAAGAGTCAGACACTTCACTGACAGAGCCACCCAGATGCTCCTCATTTCTAGTGTTTTTACAAGTGGCCAGGTCCATTTTCATCCTCACAAACAGGTGTCCTCACTTCTCTGTTGCGTTGTGACCCCCAAGGTGGAGCAAGGGGATGAGAGCCAGGTCTTGGAGCTGCCTTGTGCAGAATTGGAGACCAAGGCCCTATGGGAGGCTAGTGGAGGTGAGGCAGGTGGCTTTTGAATATTTCCACAATCTTGGCACCCACATACCATACCTCCCAGCACCCTGCTGCCTAGTCAGTGTGTGGATGTGTGGGAAGTGACCATCCAGGCAAGCACACTGGTTCCCATAATGCTCCCATCATAGTCTCAGTTGCCCACATGCAGCAGGGCTGAGGTTTGACTCAGAGTTGGCCTTGGAGGCAGTCTCTATGGGGAAAGTTGGAGAGTCTGCAGGCCAACCTGCCCTGTTTCCCTGTTCCAGGCTGAAGAGGGGCCAGGGCACCAGCTCAGGAAAGGTGGGGGTGATGGCCATGCCCAGATACAGCCAGCTCCAAGCTTTACCCCTGCTCTAGATCTGTCACAATCACATCATTCATGAGACCCACCGGTCCCCTCTGCTCCATTTCCCAGAGTTCTTTGAGCTCTCAGGATTTGCTTTCTCTCTCTCTTGTTTCAGATGACAAAGGCAAGGTCGAGTCCCCAGGACAGTGGGCCCTGCAGGTGGCTCCAGGGAAAGGCTATGTTCCCTGGATTGTGCTGAAGACTGACACTACAGGCTGCATCTGGAGACCTGGAAGCCTGGAAAGACCCCACAGAGGGCCTGACGGAGGCAGAGGACCTGGAGGCCCCCAGAGGGGAGCTGGAGCCTACAGACTGTGGAAGAGACTGAGCTGGGCCCAGAAGCATCTGAGAAGACCTGGAAGTGCTAAGTTCCTTACCGCTCCCCCAGAGAGCCAGCCTGCTGGTGCAGTGAGTGCGGCAAGGTCTGCACCACAATACTGGTGCAGCATTGGCAAATGGGTGAGAAGCCCTGCAAGTGTCCAGAATGCAGCAAAGCCTTCAACTGGAACTCCAACTTCCTGGAGCACCCGTGTACACCTGCCCTGACTGCGGCAAGGCCTTCAGCCAGAGCTCTAACCTGGCGGAGCACCTTAAGATCCATGCAGGCACACAGCTGCATGCATGCCCCGAACGTGGCAAAGCCTTCCTGCCCTCGGCGGGCCTGCAGTGGCACGGGCACATACACGGTGGCAAGAGGCCCTTCACCTCCACTGAGGGTGGCAAGAGCTTCCACGAGAGCTCGCAGCTCTTGTAGTACCAGCGCACACACCAGCAAGAGGCCCTTCATCGTGGGCAGCTCGAGCCTGGCACACCACTGGCGCACGCACACCAGCGAGCAGCCCTACGCCTGCCCCGACTACAGCAAGGCCTTCTGCGGCAGCTCTGAGCTGCACCGGCCCCAGGGTGTGCACTCTGGGGAGAAGCCGTTTGTCTGCACCGACTGCGGCAAAGCTTTTGTGGGCAACTCTGAGCTCTTGAGCCACCGGCGCACGCACACGGGCGAGGGTTCCTATGTGTGCCCGGTGTGCAGCAAGCCCTTCAGCCATCCCTCCAACCTCAACGAGCACCAGAATCAGCTTGCGGATGGTGCCGCACCTTAACTCTGGGACGCCCTGGGAGATTGGGGGGCTGAGCCACCTTGGTGGTGCGGCACAGGACCTGGCCAGTGGTGGATCAAGATGAGAAGCACTGTGTAAAACCGCTAGGTGCTGGAGTGCTGTGGCAGGGGATCAAGCAGTTACAACAGTCCCTAGAACAATGAGGGTCTCACTGGTGACCCCTAAGGCCTGACTGCAGACGTGTGACCTCAAGTGGTTTACGGGGTAAAGTGGTGAATTTTGGTGCTGGGGGTTGGTGCAGAGGATGGAGGTTGCCACAGCCATGGTGGTCTTATTTCCTCCTCCTCCTCCTCCTTCTTCTTCTTCTTCTTCTCTTCTTCTTCTTCTTCTTCTTCTTCTTCTTCTTCTTCTTCTTCTATCTTTTTAGATTTTATTTATTTATTAGAGAGAGACAGACAGAGCATGAACGGGTGGAGGGGCAGAAGGAGAGAGAGAGAAACAGACTGCCTGCTAAGCAGGGAGGCAGCAGTGGAGCTCCATCCCAAGACCCGGAGGTCATGACCGGAGCCAAAGGGAGAGGCTTAACCTACTGGGCCACCCAGGCACCCCAGATGTGGCGGTCTGGTCTCAGAAGCCTGTGAGACTGAGATCCAGAGCCCAGTTGGCTCCCCAAGAAAGAGGGCTGGATGAATGCGCTGCCCTGCATCCCTTCCACCTCAGCTGGATCGGAGGTTGCACAGGATTTTTTTGTTTTAAGCCAAGGGCCAGGGATGGCTGGGTGGCTCAGTGGTTGAGCGGCTGCCTTCTGCTGGGGTTGTGATCCCAGAATTCGGAATCCAGTCCCACGCTGGGCTCCTGCGGGGAGCCTGCTTCTCCCTCTATGTCTCTGCCTCTGTATGTGTGTGTCTCTCATGAATAAATAATTTTTAAAAACAACAACAACAAAAAACCCTACAAGAGCCAGAAGGTCAGAGGCCTTGCTAGGGGACCCTGGTGAGCAGCTGGAGGCGCAGGGCAAAGAGAGGAGTAGGGGTGGTCCCACCATCCTCCTCTCCCTCCTGTTCTCTCCACAGCTGTAGCCGGGAGTCCATTATAAAAAGATAAACCTAAGCAGCTTGAAGCATCTGTGGCTTGTTATGGACCCAGCATCACACCCACACATCTGGGGTTGTCACAGTCCCCAAGTCCTGCCTTCAGCGAGAGAGCAGGTTTCGGACCCATTTCCTGGCACCACGGAGGGGATTGTGGATGGCTTCAGAGCGAGGGAAGGCCAGCCGGGTGAGCGGCAGGACGGTGGGGGGCTGAGAACACACGGCAGCCAACGAACGGGGCGGCCTCCGAGAAGGGACATTAGAGGAGGAGCCGGCCTGGAAAGTGCAGGATGCTGGGCCAGAGCATTTTCGCGTCTCCCTGGGAGAATGGTTGAGGTGGGAGGGGTCGGAGCGGACCATCCACAGAGCGCGGGGGTGGACGGGGCAGACTATCCACCAAACGCCGGGGGGAGTTTCCTATTCCAGCCACGCCTACCCGGCCCCGGCCCCAGCTCCCACACCTGGTGCTTGTACCTCTTCTGGTGGAGGCCTGTTCTTTTCAGCAGCGCTCCAGTTCAGAAGCCCCTTCCCTGGTCCTGGGCAACTTTCTATGCATCTGCTCCCCTAGCCCTGGCCTAATTCCACTGCGCTGTGCTCGCTGAGGGGTGAGCACCAGCTCTGTCTAGCACCGCCACTAGATCCTCTCTGGACGGTGGCGCGGTCTGTTTCTCCTCTCCGGAATGTGCTGGGGACTGCCCCCACCACGCCCACTGTGCACAAGGCCGCTTCTCTGGCCTGGCCACCACCACCCATTCTTGCTTCCCATTCCAGAATTGCCCCGGTCTGCGCCACTGTGTGCTCTGAGGTCTCCCCTGGAATCTGCGTGTTTGTCTGTCTTCTCTGCTCCACCACCTTTTTAGGGAGCATCTTTCTGCTTTTGGGTGCCACTGGATGTGCTGTGCTTCCTCCTGCTCCTGGGTCTGGGATCAGCAGCCTCCAGCATAAGCATGTGAGAGAAGCAGCCCTGACTTGTGAAACCTTTCTAGTTTGGAAAGTTCCTTCTCATCTTGTCTCCAGAGTGGAGCCCCAGAAGGACTCAATTAGCCCGAGGATTCCCAGCTGGTGAGAACCCTCTGTGGCTGTGTGCCAGAGTAGCAAAGTCTGATTATAAGCGTTACGGAGCATGACTGTACCATACATCTAGTGCTTTGTAGGGACTCCTCCACTGGCACCCTGACTGCTGAGTTGGGAGGCTGGCCCCAGGGGAGGGGAGAAGAGGTCAACATAGAGAGCTCAGATCTGCCTACTAGTATCTCACTGCAACTGGGTGGAGAGGAGCATCTGGCGGCTCACATGGTGGGTGGGATGTGGGCCAGAAGGGGGCTGTCTCAGGTAGGGGGCAGGCAGATAAGCAATCTCCCTAGGGATTTTGAGGGAATTGATTATTTAGCTTTGTAAGGCTAAAAGGATGCAAGGGGATACTGAAAACCCAGAGATGCATAACCCTAGAACAGCTACTACCTCTAGGTCTGGAGATGCAAAAGAGAAGGGGTGAACTTACAAGGGGCTGCGGGAAGGGGCTTGGGCCTCTGAGAAGGCTGTACCATAGCTATTGCTGGAACTTTGAAGGTGTACAGGAGAGACTGCTTTGAAAGCAGCAATGAATTCTGTTTGGGCTTGCCAAAGGCTCAACATAGCATCTTTATTTGCATGACACATTTAAACTATCCAGGAGCACCATTGGATCTTCTGGTAATAGGGGCTAAATACCAGAGCAGCCTGCTTTGTATCCAGGACTTGCAGCATGGCCCCCACACAAAACTGCAGGTGTAGGGGGATCCCTGGGTGCTCAGTGGTTTGGTGCCTGCCTTTGGCCCAGGGCGTGATCCTGGAGTCCCGCAATCGAGTCCCATGTCGGGCTCCTTGCATGGAGGCTGCTTCTCCCTCTGCCTATGTCTCTGCCTCTCTCTCTGTTTCTCTCATGAATAAATTAATAAAATCTTAAAAAAAAAAAAAACTGCAGGTGTAAACACACTGGAGCAGCACACTGAGGTATATGTGTCATGTCTGAGGTTCAGAGGCCTCCATTATTCCTCTTTTTTAGTGGTAACAGTACATGTTGCAGCAATGGATTTTTGTTCTTAGAAGGGCCTGTCTTAACATGTTCCAGATCCCTAGGCACTTGACAGAGGAGGTGAGTCCCTGGTGTGCATTTAACTGACTTAATGGTCTTTTTTTTTTTAAGGTTTTATTTATTTATATGTATGAGAGACATACAGAAAGAGAGGCAGAGACATAGGCAGAGGGAGTAGCAGGCTTCATGTAGAAAGCCCAATGTGGAACTTGATCCTGGGACTTTGGGATCAAGCCCTGAGCCAAAGGCAGACGCTCAACTGTTGAGCACCCAGGTGTCCCATCCCACTTAATGATCTAACGGACCTGCTACTTCATGCTCATTAGGTCCAGTCAGCTATTGTCATTCATATAGTAGCAATAATGCATGGGTGTGATGTTTTGTGGGAAGTCAGGATCATCAGGATCTTGATCAAGAAAAAGAAAGTTGAGTTGACAGTCCTGAGGCAAGCCATGAAAGTGTGCTATTGTCCCTGCCCCGTGAAAATGAGGTGCTTGTGGTGGTCCTTGCCTATTGGTAGAGAAGAAGCACTTGCAAGAACAATATCTGTTAAGGTGAGACTCTCTGAGCCCCTGAAGTCATCCTAAACCTCTTCCCACAGAAGCAGCCCCTCTGAGGGCTACAACATCCTAATTACTGCCTCATTGCTGCTGCCAACAGTGGCTAACTGGTAGTCTCTGCCATTGGAGCTCTGTTTTTTGTTTGTTTGTTTGTTTGTTTGTTTGTTTGTTTGTTTTAATCTCCATTGAAATCAGGCTTGATGGCAGCATCTCCCACACTGGCCTAGAGGGCACTGCTACTTTTCAGGGATGCAGATACCCTCGTAACTAACCTATTTCTCAATGTCTTTTTAAAAAGGGTGTCCTCTTCTTTACTGAGTTTGTGTGTAGGGGATGAGTGTGTACATGCATGTACCAGATTGCACATGATAAATACTTCCACATTCCTCTGCCCCTAAGCCTTCAGATTCCTTCTTGCATGTTTTACCAGGGAAGTCCAATTCAACCTCATCCAATTTAGGCCACTGTGAGCCAGGTCTACCAAACAAAATCTCCCTCAAGCTACTCAATCTAACATCTTAAATCCAGTCTTTGTAAATTGGCCCATATAAGTAAATTTGACCCAGCCCAGTGTTGTTGTATCTCATCCTCCTTGGTCAGATAGTCTTAGATGCTCTTCCCATGTTTATTTTCCAGGTCTATGCCAATACATGAGTAAAGCCTTGCAATTCTTTTAGAGTATAGAAGCATCAGATTCTACACTTGTCCACTTAGAGCATGTCCACTCGAATTGGAGGTCTAGGGAGCAATAAGAGGTAGTTGGAGAGAATGGAGACCTCCTTGCAAGGAAACTACCTCAGGTGGGCAACGTGCTAAAAAGCCATTTGACCAATGTGACAGGAAATACTCTCAATCTGGTGTTCAGAAGCCTGACTCTGAGATGTCACAGTAAAGACTCACAGTATCACTGAGTTTCCAGACCTAGGTTGTTGCCAGATGTAATGCCCCTGGATTGAAGGTAGATTAGTCCCTCTTAAGAAAGGATCAGATCTGCCACAAGAATAGACAGTAGATATTCCTCAGAGGGCCTGCTGCCATTTCCACAGGGGATGGGGGTGGGGAATCCAGATCTTTCAGGGATTGAGAATGACTAAGTTGAGGCTAATCCCCAAACACTCTGTGGTCCACTGGACAAAGCAGGGTTATGGGGGGTCAGAGAACACTGGATGAATGAGCCAAAATGCATTCTATAATAATAATAAAGTTACACGGCTGTTGTGAATCTTGTGCAAAAACAATATATTCTTATGTTTACTTTGAGGTGGAGACTTAGTATCAGAACAAGGCAAAATTCAATCCCTGATGTCAGGGGGTTATCTTAGGACAAAGAGAAGTGGGTCATAGGTATGCTCTAAGAGCTGGTATAACCTGAATGAGGTTGTAGGCTTTTTGTCTCTAGTAAAGAATGCAGGGCCTTGTTTGTTCGTGCACTGGGAACAGTCATGTGACCTTGAGTCCAGGCTTCTACAGAGATAGCTATTGGATTTGTCAGTGGGATCTGAAAAGACACAATAGTTGATTCCAGGAAACAGTTCTCTGAAAAACAAGTTTTAAACTTTCTGCTAGCTTCAGTCTCATTAGCCTTAAGGGGCACAGTCCCAGTTCTCCCCTGAATTATTATTATTATTATTATTTTTTTAAAGATTTTATTTATTTATTCATGATAGTCACACAGAGAGAGACAGAGAGGCAGAGACACAGGCAGAGGGAGAAGCAGGCTCCATGCACCGGGAGCCCGACGTGGGATTCGATCACAGGTCTCCAGGATCGCGCCCTGGGCCAAAGGCAGGCGCCAAACCGCTGCGCCACCCAGGGATCCTGAATTATTATTATTCCTCAATCTTGATGATTCAGGATGATGACGGTTCTAGCTACTTTTATCTCCTCAGCCAAGGTAGGTTTTGGATAAAGAGCAGTTTTTGCAAACCTTGGTTGTAACATGTCTATAAGCAGGGCTCAGCAGAAGTTTTTAACCTATGGGTCACAGCAGCAAGGGAAATAGAAGCAACAAGGAGTCAGGCATGTAAGTTTTTTCCTGTTATAATTGTCAATCCTGTATTCCACTTTTATGCAACATGAAAAGATGGTCCATCTTCTGCAACTGCTCCATGCTGAATTAGGGTGGAGTAGAGACTTTAGAATGAAAGCATTTGGGGCAGCCTGGGTGGCTCAGCGGTTTAGCACCGCCTTCCGCCCAGGGCATGATCCTAGAGACCCAGGATGGAGTCCCATGTTGGGCTCCCTGCATGGAGCCTGCTTCTTCCTCTGCCTATGTCTCTGCCTCTCTCTGTGTCTCTCATGAATAAATAAATAAAAATCTTAAAAAAAAAAAAAGAATGAAAGCATTTGGCATGGTGCAGGCTGTTAACTCCCTTGTTCTAATGGAAGGATATCAGAGATAGCCCTTATCTGAGAACTTGGATATTTCCTTTACATAGTTTGGCACTATAACATCACTAGTTTTATCCTCAAGTATATTCTAAGAAACTGTAATAGTGTCAATAGTTAAACCCTATTTTGTTATTCCCTCTAAAATTGATCTGATACCAGTGAGTATCCAAGAGAATATACCAGTAAACCAATCCCAGCCACTTTGGAAAGGGGGCTGTGGTAGTCAAGGGCTTCTTGTAGCCACATGGCTTGCTGTTTGATTTTTATTATTTGGATCCATATTTCCCAGGAGGAGTTGATATAGGTATAGCAAGTGGTGTTAGCCATATGACTCTGCCTTGTTCAGCCAGCAATCAGGTAATTAATAAGAGGCATTTGTATGGAAACAAAAGAAAAACAGTTAATGGTAGAAGCAGATTATCAATCACTGTGTGAGTCCCCAGTGAGAAGATTTTTAGATGTCAGGTTTGAAGCACCTCAGATGGAGTGGTGGCAGGCAGCAGCAATCTGATGGATTTTTCTTGTTCGTAGTTCAAATGTCTCTGGTGATCCTTTTGAGTGGCCTGTAGAACACGACTGGCCATAAGATTGTCTGTACATAGGGACACCTGGGTGGCTCAGCGGTTAAACATCTGCCTTCCACCCAGGGAGTGATCCTGGAGTCCCCAGATTGACTCCCATATTTGGCTCCCTGCATGGAGACTGCTTCTCTCTCTGCCTCTGTCTCTCAAGAATTAAAAAAAAAAAAAAAAAAAAAGAATGTCTGTACATGAGCTATTGTGGAAACTTCTCTGAGTTTATTTATTTTTTTTTTAATTTATTTATGATAGGCACACAGTGAGAGAGAGAGAGGCAGAGACACAGGCAGAGGGAGAAGCAGGCTCCATGCACCGGGAGCCCGACGTGGGATTCGATCCCGGGTCTCCAGGATCGCGCCCTGGGTCAAAGGCAGGCGCCAAACCGCTGCGCCACCCAGGGATCCCTCTCTGAGTTTATCTCACGTTGTCTAGCTTTAGTTTGCAAGGCTGGAGGAAAACAAAAAGGTAGTTTTTAGTTCTTAATGATTTTAAGGTAAGTGAATGAGAGAAGATTGGTTTGGAGAAGAAACTTTGGTTTGGAGTCAGAATCAGATATCTGAGGAAACCAGAATTCAATATCCAGCCCAGTTTTAGAGGCAAACAGCAAATACTCAAAGATAATTAAACAAAACTAGAATTTAGCAACTAGAAAAATGTTATATAATCTTTCTCTCTAAAGTCACCCTCCTTCCTGTCAGAGATAGCTAAATTAAGACTAATTTGTTTGTAAAATAAGTTCAGTTTTAAGAAACTTGGCCTAATAATTTATGTAAGTGCAGCAAGAATAGTGATTGACTATATAGATTTTTCTAAATCTGTTTTGCAAAAACATTTTTTAAAAAAAGATTTATGGGCAGCCTGGGTGGCTCAGTGGTTTAGTGCTGCCTTCAGCCCGGGTCTGATCCTGGAGACCAGGGATCCAGTCCCATGTCAGGCTTCCTGCATGGAGCCTGTTTCTCCCTCTGCCTGCGTCTCTGCCTCTCTCTCTGTCTCTCATGAATAAGTGAATGAAATCTTTAAAAAAAAAAAAAAAAGGGACTGATACTTTAAAAAATTTTTTATTTATTATTTGAGAGAGAACGCATGAGAGAGAGCAAGAATGAGGGGTAGAGTGGGGTGGGGGGAGGGACAGAGGGGTAAGCAGACTCCCCACTGAGCAGGGAGCCTGATGCAGCACTCCATCCCAGGACCCCGAGATTACAACCTGAACAGAAGGCAGACATTTAACTGCTAGAACTTTTCTTTTATCTTTATTTTTTTATTTAAGATTTTATTTATTTATTCATGAGAGACAGAGAGAGATACACACACACAGAGGCAGAGACACAGGCAGGAAGTCTGATGTAGAACTCAATCCCAGGACTCAGGGATCAGCTTGACCGCTGAGCCACCCAGGAGTCCCCCTGCTAGAACTTTTTATAAGGAATTTCTGATTGGGCAGCCCGGGTGGCTCGGAGGTTTAGCGCCTGTCTTCAGCCCAGGGCATGACCCTCGTGACCCGGGATCAAGTCCCACATTGGGCTCCCTGCATGGAGCCTGCTTCTCCCTCTGCCTGTGTCTCTGCCTCTCTCTCTCTCTCTCTATCATGAATAAATAAATCTTAAAAGTTTTTAAAAAATAAATAAAATTTAAAAAAAATAAGGAATTTCTGATTGAGCCTTAAATAGCTATTTAAAGCCAGAAGCCCAGTCAAATAACCTGCCATTGGACTTTTCTGAAATACCTGTAGATTTGGGTGAATTCCTCTTTTTGAGGTCCCCAAAAGATCTTGAGGTCCCCAAACCTCATTCTTTACTTTAGTAAAGTGACATTCTTTACTCACTTGGTAAGGTATTGAAGATATTGAAATTTTAGGAGCTTTATATAAATTTTGGAACAGTTTTAGCATTTATCCACATAATAGAAACTAAGAAGATTTATTATTTGTTTGACAATGCTTTCCATGTAACTCAACATACCAAATAAATAAGCCTAATTGGTCAAAAGACTTTTTTTAGGATTTACATTTCTTGGAAGTCTGTGTGTGTGTATCCTATATAGCATCACAGATCATTACAAAACTTAAAACTTAATTATCTATTTAACCATTTAACTAAGGTGGCCATAAGAGAAGGTTATACGGTTGCTAGCAAAACTTAGCTCTTTTAATATTGAAAAGTTTAGTTTTCTTAAGAAATTAAAAACCGGGCAGCCCAGGTGGCTCAGTGGTTTAGTGGCGCCTTCGGCCCAGGGTGTGATCCTGGAGCCCCAGATCGAGTCCTGCATTGGGCTCCTTGCAGGTAGCCTGCTTCTCCCTTTGCCTGTGTCTCTGCCCCTCTCTCTCTGTGTCTCTCATGAATAAATAAATAAATCTTAAAAAAAAAAAAAAGAAATTAAAAACCTGGGGTCCCTGGGTGGCTCAGTGGTTTGGCACCTGCCTTTGGCCCAGGGCGTGATCTTGGGGTTCCAGGATCCAGTCCCACATCGGGCTCCTTGCATGGAGCCTGCTTCTCTCTCTGCTTGTGTCCCTGCCTTTCTCTCTGTGTCTCTCATGAATAAATAAATAAAATCTTTAAAAAATAAATTAAAAACTTGATAAAAACAAATATAGAAATCTTGTTTTTTGAGCAGATAAGAAAAAGAAAACCTACCCTTGTTTATAATTTCTTCTCATGGGTAGGGCAACAAACCAAGAAAACCTTGTCTCTTTAACAGGGAGAAAAGCCGAATTTTAATTTATGCCAGTATACTTTTAAAACTCACTAATTTTTAAAAGTATTAGTCTTAGTCCTAATCATGCATAAAATTATTTCATTCAGATTTTGTCCTACATTTTCCCTAAGTAGCCAGTCTCATTTCAAGACAAAATTACTTTCTTTTCCCTCAATAAAAATGTATACTCATTCCTTATATCTGTCTTATAAGATATATAAGACATATAAGTATATAATGTACTTTTCTACATTCAGAGTTGTTCTCTTTATCATTTTCTATCAGTCTTAATTACATTTAGCAGAATTTTAAGTATTATTATAATACTTTTATTATATAATAATTTTAAGTATTATTAAACTTAGTCTCCAGTTAAAACTAAGTAGGAATCACTTGTGAACTGTTATACCAGAATTCTTTAGAGTGACAAATTTATGAATATATTTCATAATTTTTAGAAATGTGTTTTATTATATATAGTACAATTTTTAAATTTTTATTTTATTTTATTAAGTTTTTTTTTTAAGATTTTATTTATTTATTCATGAGAGACACACAGAGAGAGGCAGAGACAGGAGAAGCAGGCTCCATGCAAGGAGCCCGATATGGGACTTGATCCCAACACTCCAGGATCATGCCCTGAGCCAAAGGCAGATGCTCAACCGTTGAGCACCCAGGCGTCTTCAATTTTTAAAAATATTTTATTTATTTATTTAAGAGAGAGTATGTGTACAAGTATGGGGAGGGGTGGAGGGAGAGGGAGAAGCAGATTCTGCCACTGAGTACGGAGCCCTACGTGGGGCTCAATCCCACAATCCTGAGATCTCGACCTGAGCGGAAATCAAGAGTCAGATGCTGGGACGCCTTGGTGGCTCAGCGGTTGAGCATCTGCCTTCAGCTCAGGGTGTGATCCCAGGGTCCTGGGATCAAGTCGGCTCATTGCATGGAGCCTGCTTCTCCCTCTGCCAGTGTCTCTGCCTCTATCTCTATGTGTGTCTCTTTTTGATACATAAAATAAAATCTTAAAAAAAAGAGTTGGACGCTTAACCTACTGAGCCACCCAGGTGCCCCATGGTTCGATTTTTATAGAAAGTGTAACATATGTTTATTAACAGACCCAAGTATCTTTAGTTTTTTTCTGTAACAAGACAAAAGCAGACAAATCTTATGGTTTGGTAATTAATGTTTCAAGATTTTATCTTATTCGATAAAGACTTAGATATTCAGGGACACCTAGGTGGCTCTGTGATTGAGTGTCTGCCTTCGGCTCAGGTCCTGATTCCGGGATCTGGATCGAGTACCCCATTGGGCTCCTTGCAGGGAGCCTGCTTCTCCCTCTGCCTATGTCTCTGCCTCTCCCTCTGTGTCTCTCATGAATAAATAAATAAAATCTTTTTTTAAAAAAGACTTAGATATCCAATGATATCTTCAACCCAATTTATCATTTAACTTAGCAAAACTTCAAAGTTTTGGGTTACTAAATATTTTGGAAGGTATTTAAAAGTTTATCTATGAACATTTTATTTATTTAGCCTATTTCCTTTTAACAATTACCCATGAAAATTGTACAACACAGGCAAAATTAACCATCATTTTAAGTTACTGTTTTTGTTGGGGCGTCTGAGTGGCTCAGTGTCTACCTTCAGCTCAGGTCATGATCTCAGGATCTTGGGATCCTGGAATGAAGCCCCACATTGGGCTCCCTGCTCAGCAGGGAGTCTGCTTCTCCCTCTCCCTCTGTCTCTCTCCCACACCCATGCTGGCTCACCTGCGCTCTTTCTCTCAAATAAATAAAATCTTGAAAAAAAATGTTTTTGGGGATCCCTGGGTGGCGCAGCGGTTTAGCGCCTGCCTTTGGTCCAGGGCACGATCCTGGAGACCCAGGATCGAATCCCACGTCGGGCTCCCGGTACATGGAGCCTGCTTCTCCCTCTGCCTGTGTCTCTGCCTCTCTCTCTCTCTCTCTCTCTCTCTGTGTGACTATCATAAATAATAAATAAATTTTTAAAAAAAGGAATTCTTTTAAAAAAAATGTTTTTGTTTACAGATTGCAACAGAGATGACATGAACTTATTTGACCTTTAGAAAACCTTGGTAAAATAAAAGTTTTTTATATTTAATGAAATAACTCTAACATGTTTATCTTAATTAAACCAATAACCTTGAATTAGCTTTCATATCAAATATTTTGCACCTGTGTCCACTAAAAGGTTAATCAGTTTGTTTCCCCATTTGACAATTTTACTTGGGGCTCCTGTGGGGAAATCTAAAGCGGGCTGTTTAGATCCAGGGGATCACCTGGGCCCCTTCATGTTGATTTTGGAGGTGCTCCAGTTTGAACCTCGTAAGGAGATGTCCCAACAGCTTGGGGTGCTTTTTGCTCCTTGATAGTGAGGGGAGGAAGAGCAGGAGCTGATGGTACAGAAGTACAGAGGGTGGTAGAAGGGTTGGCTGTGCGAGTACAAGAACAGGAGGAGGTGGAGGTAGAGGCATCAGGGGTGCCATTGGCAAGGCTGGAGACAGATTTAAACTTTCTTTTCCTTCCTCCCTTCCTTCCTTTTTTCCCCCTCTGTCTTCTGGGGCACCTGTCTTCTGGGGCCCAGTCGGTAGAGTGCAACTTTTGATCTCAGGGTTGTGAGTTCAAGCCCCACACTGGGTGTACAGATTACCTAAAAATTAAATCTTGGGGATCCCTGGACGGCTCAGCGGTTTGGTGCCTGCCTTCAGCCCAGGGCATGGTCCTGGGGTCCTGGGATCGAGTCCCGCGTCGAGTCCCACGTCGAGCCCCACGTTGAGTCCCACGTCGGGCTCCCTTCGGCGAGCCTGCTTCTCTCTCTGCCTTTGTCTCTGCCTCTCTCTCTGTGTCTCTCTTGAATAAATAAATAAAATCTTTAAAAAATAAAAATAAAAGTCTTAAAAAAAAAACCTCTGTCTCCTATCTTTTCCTCTGGGTGCTCTTTAGCCCTCTGGAAGAGGAGCAGGCAGTGGGTTGGGCTTTGGTTCTGGTGCTTGTGCTTGCGGGGGGTGGGGGGACCGTATTTAGGATTTCTAGTGTCTGCCTATTTTCTTCTTCCTTTTCCTCATTATTCTGACTATTGGGAAGGGGGTCAGGTGTCTTAAATTTTTGTTCATCTTTACCTCTTCAGACCATCAATCAGGTCCCTTCCTATAAGGCATCTTTATTATAGATTAACATAAAAGTCTGAATGTAGAATATTTTACCCCAGATAATTTTACCCTTGTGAGGTCTAGGACCAGTGAGTGGGCTTGGAGCATTGCAAAATCAATCCTTATGTGTGTATTCCTGGATGAGCCAATCACTAATTACCTTATGAGAAGGGAAATTCCTATGGGACTACTACACATCTGAGGAATATCCTCGGACACTTCTGCTAGGCCTTCATTCACCTGAAAGTACCATTTAACTCAAAGGAGCAGGTGTCCCTTCTCTTTGAGCTGAGCTATTCATATTTCTAGCCAGAAAATTTACTCAAGCTTTATATATTAATAACATCAATTAGTATAATGCCAAATTAAATCAACTAACCCATCAACCCCCTTAGAGGGCATCACTGGTAACCTTTAACAGTTCAAATAAAAGTCAGGACTGCCAACTCAAGTTGAAGAGGTTCAGGTATCAGGAGATATCACCAGATACATCCACCCATGAGGTGCTGAGGAGCCAGAGGGGCACAGAGGGCCCAAGCTGGTACCAAGCACTGAGTTCCAGATAATCCCCAGATGTTCTCAGGCGAGTTGCTCTGATATCCTGTTGACTATGCCAAGAAATATTGATGTAAAATGAACAAACACTTTAAAATTTTTTAAAGAGAAAGGAAAAGAGTTTTATTCGAGCCCAAGTTAGGACAGGTGCCCAGGATACAGTTTGCACAAAGAAGAGAGTGCTCTAGGGAAGAAACATTTGATGCAAGGATATATATATTTTTTTACATAAAGAGTTAACAGGGGCAGCTGGGTGGCTCAGTCAGTTAAGCATCTGCCTTCAGCTCAAGTCATGATCCTGGACTCCTGGGATCGAGTCCCATATTGGGCACCCTGCATGGAGCCTGCTTATGTCTCTGCCTCTTTCTGTGTGTCTCTCATGAATAAATAAATAAAATCTTTAAAAAAAAAAAAGAATTACAAATCATCATGATGGACATTTCAGAAAGTTACAGACTTTATCTTCTGTTTTTAGTATCTGCAAGTCTGTATGACTTTAATCTTATGAGGCCCAGGTTGTTTTTAAAATTTTTCTCATCTCTATGTTTGAAATGCTCTTTTTTGTTGTTTGTTTTTTAAAGATTTTTAAAATTTATTTATTCATGACAGACAGAGAGAGGCAGAGACACAGGCAGAGGGAGAAGCAGGCTCCATGCAGGGAGTGGGACTCAATCGGGTCCTCAGGATCACACCCCATGGCGGAAGGGAAGGCGGCACCAAACTGCTGGGCCATTGGGGCTGCCCTTGTTTGTTTTAACGAAGCAGACACACAATGTGTGCTCAGGGCAGACACAGAGCCCACGCTTTGAGGTTTTGCGGAGTCATTTTGATCTTGATAAATTTTGAAATACAGCTTCCTGGGAGCCCTGGAGCAGGGCCCACAAACATTAAAAATTAAAAATTTCCTTTAAATGAACGAGGGGTAGTGGAAGGGGAAGTGGGCAGGGAGGTTGGGGTGACTGGGTGATGGGCAATGAGGGGGACACTTGGTGGGATGAGCACTGGGTGTTATGCTATATGTTGGCAAATTGAACTCCAATAAAAAAAATTTTTTTAAATGAAAATTTCCTTTATCAATTAGTATTTATTATATTATTTGTTTTGTTTTAATTTAATTTTTATTTTTAAATTGTATTTCTCAAAAAAATAAATTGTATTTCTCATATTTTAAGTCATATCATTTGTTGATATTGTTAGTTTGCGACTTAATTATATTATTTTTAATTTTTTAAATTATATTATTTTAAAATAATCATTATTTATTACTTAGTTTATTAATTATACATAATTATTGATTATAGTTATTGATGAGGCTCCAAGGCCTTGGAATTTTGCCCTTTGTCCCCTGCAGGAACACCCCCCTACCCCTGCCTTCTGGGAAGGACAAACAATAGGGAAGAGGTCAATGCCCCTTGCTGCCCCTTTGCCACCCTTGCTTGGGCTTTATCACCACAGACACTCACCGGCTGGAGGGAGACTGGCCATCATGTCCACGCTTGGGGCCTTCCTGGTGCTCTGGGGTGAGGTTGCTGGGGCCAAGGTCCCTTGGGGTGGGAGGAAAGGGGAGGGAGGAAAGGGGAGGGATAGGAATGGGGGTCTCACAGGTGCGGTCCCCGCAGGTTTCTTGCTGTGCCCAGCGACCAAGGCAGCCTTAGGTAAGTCCGGATCAGGTCTTGGGGATGGTGGGCACCTGCAGAGGTGAGCCTCTGTCCTGGGACCCAGCACTGACCTCCACCTGCCATGCAGTGTTTGAGACCCGGCCGAATTTGTGGGCAGAGGCCGAATCGCTGCTGGAGCCCTGGGCCAACTTGACGCTGACATGTCAGGCCCGCCTGGGGACTCCGGATTTTGAGCTGTTCAAGGATGGAGTAACCCAGGAACTTGTACACCTTGATTTACCGGCCATGGAGCACCGGTTCCCGCTAGGAGCAGTGACGAGTGACACCCGGGGCCTCTACCGCTGCCGTTCTGGCTTGAACAGCGGATGGACTCAGTTAAGCAACCTCCTGGAGGTGACTGGAGCAGGTAAGCAGGGGCTTTAGTGGGGCCACAAGACAGTAGGGAGAGGGCTGCTCACTTCCTCACTTCCTCCCTCCATTCCTTACTCTCCTGGTCCTACTTTTCTGGCATGGGGGTGGCGGTGGGTGGGTGGGGATTCCTGAGCAGCTAGGTGGCCTTTGGCAAGTCATCTTACATCTCTGATTCCATTTCCTCATCTGTAAAATGAGGATGATGATGATGATCCCAGAAGGTTGTGAGGAATAAATGACTGAATCTACAGAAAGTACTTGGGAAAAAGCCCAGCACACTTCCCTTACCATATCTGCTTTTCCCGTCTCTTATCCTTGCCTCCCTTTCCTCCATCAATGTCTTCCAACTCCCTATCTCCTTGATATTTTCTTTTTTCTTTCTCTCAAGATTTATTTGAGAGAGAGAGAGACAGACAGACAGACAAACAGAAAATTGTGCATGGGGGGAGGGGCAGAGGGAGAGGGAAAGAGAAAATCATTAAGCAGACTCCCCACTGAGCATGGAGCCCCCCCACCCCCTCAGATCATGACCTGAGTGGAAATCAAGAGTCGGAAACTCAGCCGACTGAGCCACCCAGATGCCCCTCATGAGTGTGGAGGTCCTGGTCTGTTTGGGCTCGCATGTCTGTCAAGTCATTTAGAACCACCCATCAACCCTGCTCCACACGCAGAGTCCCTACCCCCACCTTTGCTTTCAACTGAGCCCGTGTCCTGGATCACACCGGGTCTGAAGACGAAACTGCTGTGCCATGGGGGGTTTCGTGGTGTGACCTACCTGCTGAGGCAGGAAGGCAATGATCAGTTTTTGGAGGTGGCTGAGGCCCCTGAAGACATGGAGGCCACCTTCCCAGTTCATCGGCCTGGTAATTATAGCTGCAGCTACCGGACCCACGCAGCAGGTGCACCCTCTGAGCCCAGTGCTACTGTGACAGTCGAGGAACTGGGTGAGTGTGTGGACGATCCCAGAGGGATTCCTGGGATAGGAGGCTCCTGGAAGTCAGAGCTATGTTTACCTTCACCCTCAACCCTGAATAACCTTGCCCAGAACTGGGTTGGGGAAACAGTGGTCACACAGTTGGATGGATCACACCTGACCTAAACATGGACACTGTGGCCCTGCGAGGTGGGGTGGGGGTGGGGTGTTGGGGATGGGCCACAAAGAAGGGTGTTCCTGGGGCTACTGCAGGGAGGGCAGAGGTCTGGGAGCTTGGGTGACTATAGCTTTCTCAGGAACAGTTCCACAGCAGGGGTTTCCAGGACTCTAGCTCTACTGACCCTCCCTGCCTTGCAGCGGCACCGTTGCCACCCAAGCTGAGTTTCCAGGGAGAGTCTGCAGGTCTCCTGCGCCCTGGTGCTGACGCCACTCTCGTCTGTGTGGCGCCCCTGAGCGGCGTGGACTTCCAGCTGCGGCAGGGAGAAGAGGAGCTGCTGGTACGCAGAAGCTCCAGCAACCCAGACCGCATCTCCTTTCACCTGGACATGGTGGCTTTAGGGTCTGGCGGTCTCTATACCTGCCGCTATCAGCTGCATGGCCAGCAAACCTGGTCTTCCGACAGTGCGCCTGTCGAGCTGCTGTTGAGTGATGGTGAGCCTGGCAGCCCCAGGCTGGAACGTGGACATGGGGCTGGGAGGGCAAGAGTGCTCTGCTCTGGGAGCGGGGAACAGGAGGAGGGATCCAGAGAGGGGTCCCCCGGAACTGGAGGGCTCTGGTGGGGGCCCATTCCCAACTCATCCACCTGGCCTCAGTTTCCCTGAGAATGAGACAATTAGCTCAGCAACTTCAATCAGAATAATTGGATGAACACACAAGTCTGCCACAGGCTGTGCAGGCAATGTCACCTGCCTGGGGTCCCCTCTATCTCCCGGGTCCAGATGGGCACTGGAGACCTGTTTGTTGAAGGCAGCCAGGTTGCAGCTGCAGGGCCTGCCAAGGACGGGGATCAGGAGGCCTGACCCCAAAAGAGGATCCAGGCCTGCAGGGGAGCACATCCTGGGCTTGGTAACAAAACTCAATCCCTTCCCCACATCTGTTTTCATGGACAAACGAACTAATAAGGAATAGTATAGGACAGTGTGTGAGGTATCTGGTGAGGTCTGGAGGGTGATGCAGTTTTAAGTTGAGGGAGAGAGGGGGCCCGCATAGGCTCTCAGGCAGGAGGAACCAGGCTGAATGGGGTATGAGGCCCAAGCCTTCCCCCTTGGCACCCGGATCAGCCCGTGTCCTCCCTGCAGAGACACTCCCAGCTCCGGAGCTCTCTGTGGAGCCCGAGACTCTACACCCCACGCCCGGCACGCTGGTGCAGCTGCGGTGTCAGGCACCCCGGGCCGGCTTGCGCTTCGCCCTGGTGAGCGAGGTCGCCAGAAAGCGCCGAGTGCACCATGTCCTGAGCCCCGAGGGGACAGAGGCCTGCTTCCAGCTGCGAGATGTCTCGGTGGTAGACTCAGCCAACTACAGCTGTGTCTACAAGGACACTGCGCCACCCTTCGCCGGCTCTGCTCCAAGCTCGAGCTTGGAACTGCGCATTGATGGTGAGCTGGTGGGGTGGGAGCAGCCATGAGCAAAGGAGGGTGCCCAAGGGAAGTGCTCCAGGCCTCAGTCCTGTCCGCATAGCAGACCTTTCAGACAAACGTAATTTGGGCTGATTTAGGCTGCCGCCCACAGCCTACTAGGGGATGCCTCCCATTTGGTTTATTTCCTGTTCCATGGCCAGGAACATCATTTCCCATGGCCATTTCTTTCTTTCCACACCTGTCCTGAGGCCCAAAGTGCCAAGTGCTGGGGACCCCAGGAAGTCTCAGAGCAGGCCCAGGTCTAGGGAACATGCAAGATCTTGGGGAAGAGGGTGACAGGGAGGATAATAGGAGAAGCCACTTCTGTTCAGGACCAGGAAAAGGAGGAAAGGTGTGTGCACAGGGTAGCTTCCTGGTGGGTGGAGCAGCCAGCAGGCCTGGGCTTAGTGGGAGGCAGGAAGGCAGAGGGGCACTGGGGCAGCTGCTGTCTGAGGAGAGGACCTCACTTGACCACTGACTGCTCCACCCAGGACCCCCTCCCAGGCCACAGCTCCAGGCTCTGTGGAGTGGGGCTATGATTCCTGGACGTGATGCCATCCTGCGCTGCAAGGGCCAGGTGCCGGAAGTCGTGCCGCACATCACTTTTGAGCTGTTGCAGGAAGGCAAAAAGGAGCCTTCAACCCAGGTCTGGGCCACCCACCCCTCAGCGGACCTTGTACTGACCTATGTGGGGCCCCAGCACGCAGGCAACTACAGCTGCCGCTATCGCTCATGGTTGCCCATCCCCTTCGTGTCTGAGCTCAGTGACCCAGTGGAGCTCCAGGTGGCAGGTAAACTTTTCCTCTGGTTCTGTGAGCTGGGTTCCTCCTCTGGCCTTTGCCCAGATTGTGCCCTTTATCACGAGGGCCCTTACCCTGAATTTTCTCCCAGCACATTGGTTAGTGTGCCTAGTGTGCTGGGGTTATGAGGGAAATTGCAGGTAGGGAAATGACAGGTGCAAAGGCCCTGAAGCAGAGTGGTTTGGTCAGTTAGAGCATCTGGAGGGAGGCTGAGGTGTGGGAGGGGTCTTGGCCGGCAGCTGACCAAGCTACTTTCTTCCTGAGGGGCCTCAGTGAGGTCTTCCCTGATTTCACTAGGGAGGAACACACATGATGCCCTGCTCCCCTACCATTTCTCTTTTATCACATTTGTCTAGGAAGTTGATCAAGCTGCAGACTAAGGCCGCTGATGCTATCTTTGGCAAGTGCTTTCTCTGGTCTGGCTATGATCCCTCATGCTGCAGCTAGAGGCTGGACTCCCCCTGGAAGTGCTGGAGGACTGTCCCTAATTCCTCCTGGGAATCAATAAATGTGAATAGAATCTTTAAAAGGTGTCCTTGGGGGATCCCTGGGTGGCTCGGTGGTTTAGCGCCTGCCTTTGGCCCAGGACGCGGTCCTGGGGTCCCGGGATCGAGTCCTGCGTTGGGCTCCCGGCATGGAGCCTGCTTCTCCCTCTGCCTGTGTCTCTGCCTCTCTCTCTCTCTATCATGAACAAGTAAATAAAATCTTTAAGAAAAAAAAAAAGGTGTCCTTGGCTAATGGCAGCCCTGATGCAGGGGCCTGTACTTCCACGGCTGAGGGAAGTGGGCTGGGGTCCTAAAGGTGGATGGCCTCTGGGTTGGATCCTGGGGATATACGGGCCAAAGATTGGCTACTTGGGTCCACATTGTTCAAGATTACCTTTTGCTTTCTTCAAGCTGCCTCCTACTCCCCAGGCACCTCTGCCTGGTCCCCAGTGGGTCTGGGGAAGTACCTTGAGGCTCCAGACATACCCAATCCCACCTTGACCAAATTGGTCCTCACACTGGGAGGCACTTCAGAGAGGCTGCATTTTGTAGTTTTGTTTTCTGGACTGAGTAGCCACCAGCTGGTGGAGCTGGACTCTTTCCCCAGCCAAAGGCTAGGTCTCTCACACTGGAGATTGAAACTTTTGGAGGGGTGGGGCTATTCTATTCTTTCCTCCTTCCCCTCAGATCTAAGGCCCTTTGCCTGACCCAATACCTTCCTGGACCATCTCATTGCAGTCCATTCAGAGCTTGGCTGTTAAGGTACTGGCATACCAAGGGGTATGTATTAGCATTATCAACTAACACTTGATAAATTTTGTTTAAGGAATTTGCCTATCTCATCTGAGTGATCTGATTTACTGGTATAGTTGTTTACAACATTCCTGTATTTTTCAATGCTTGCTGGATCTGTAGTTATGTCACCTCTTTCATGCTTGATACTGTGTCCTCCCCCACCTCAACTTCTCTCCCTCCTCTGTCAGTCTAGCTAGGGGTTTATCAATCGTATTAATGTTTTCAAATTACTAATTAACTTTTGGATTTGTTCATTTTTTTCTGGGGTCTCTTGTCTACTTTGTGGATCTCTACTTGTATCATTATTATTCCCTTCTTTCTACTTACTTCTGAATTAATTCGTCAGGAAACATAGATCCTTGATTTCTTGGGGGTAAACATCAGTAACAGCTCATTCTTAGGCTTAAAAACAAGTATTAGTTAAGTAATAGGATATTACTTCTTTGTGCATAAAAAATAATTGGCAATATTTAAATACTGGCGACTTCATCAATCATATCCAGTTGGTTGCTGTTGTTCAGTTCTTCTGTATCCTGATTTCCTATCTACTTGTTCTGTTGATTCTAGAAAGAAGGGTGTAGAAGTCCCCAATTATAATTATGAATTTATTTATTATTTCCCTTCTGTTCTCTTTTTGCTTCATATATATTAGGACTTTGTTGTTAAGATGCATACATATTTGGAATTATGTCTTTTTTGTAGATTGACATTTATCATTATGTAATGTCTCTTTATCATTGGTAATTTTCCTTGTTCTGAAGTTTACTTGGGATGATATTAATATAGTCACTCTAACATTTCTTGATTATATCTTTCTTCATCCTTTTATTTTTCAATTTTTTTTAGTATAGCTGACATACAATATTGCATTAGTTTCAGTTGTACAACCTAGTGATATGACAACTTTATATCTTTGAAACATAATGTATATGCATTAAAATATACAGATCTCAAATATATCACTGAATGAATTTTGATACTCTCCCCTCTTTATGTTGTAGTCATATACATATCAACATACACTGAAAACTCCACTGTTATAAATTTTGTTTTCAACAGCCATGTATATCTTTTTATAAAAAACACTCATGTATCTTAAAGATCAAATATTTGCAATGTATTACTCTTTCTTCATTACCAAGGTTCCAATTTTCCTTCTGTTATCAGTTTCCTTCCACCAAAACAATGCTTTTAGCCAGCTGGCAAAAGACTGTTAGTTTTACATCATTTGAAAATGTTTTAATTTTGCTCTCCTTCCTTTTTTTTTTTTTTTTTAAAGATGTTATTTATTTATTCATGAGAGAGAGAGAGAGAGAGAGAGAGAGAGAGAGAGAGAGGCAGAAACACAGGCAAAGGCAGAAGCAGGCCCCATGCAAGGAGCCTGATGTGGGACTCGATCCCAGGACTCCAGGATTATGCCCTGGGCTGACGACAGGTGGTAAACCGCGGAGCCACCCAGGAATCCTGTATTTCACTCTCCTTCCTGATGTCAATTTTGGATTGACAGGGTTTTTTTCCCCCCAGCACTTTAAACATGTTGTTTCTCTGCCTTCTGGCTTCCAATATTTCTGACAAGAAACCCATAATCTTTTGCATTGACCTTTATATGATGCTTAGTTTTTCACAGACTGTTCAAAATTTTTAAATGTTTTGTTTTCATCAGTTCGATTATGATATGTGCAGGTATAGGTTTCTTTGAGATTATGCTGTTTGGGGTTCACTGAGCTTTCTAAACCTGTAAATGGACAACTTTTGCCAAATTTGGAAAGTTTTAGTAATTATTTCTTCAAATATTCTGTTATCACAAAGAATGTGGTAGCATTTCCAACTACACATATGGTCTTATCCATTTCCATGATTTCAACACATTTCAATCCATTTCTGTCTGGTTTCAAACTATCACATCTTTTAATGAATTGTTCTTTTTATAAAAAACATAGTGATCTATGACCCTACTAATGCTTTTCTGTGTCTATATCTACTTTGTCAAAATTAATACAGCTCTGTTGTCTTTCTTCAGATTCATGTCTGCCTTGTATATCCTTTTCTATTACTTTACCCTCAACTTTTCCACTTTAGATGTGTTTATTCTAAAGAACATTATATCCGGATTTGAAATCCAATGTTAATATTTGTCTTCCTTGGTTTGTTGAATATAGTGATGCTTATTGAAATTGCTGACATATTTGGATAGGTTTTCAAATCTCAATGCTTCCAGTCTCTGGCAGTATAAACTTGGCCACTTACATTCTCCAACCCCAAGTCCCTTCCTCTAGAAAGTGGGAATGGTCATCCTGCCCTAAGTGTTGTGAGATGATGTACATAATATTTAGCAGACTGGACAATGCATGTAGATCCTTAATAAAGATTCTTTGCCCCCCTGACTTCCTCTTTAGATAAACATGGGAAGACACATCTCGTGACAAAGAGAGTGCTGGAGATGCTCAGAGTGCCAGGGGGTGGAGAGTCAGTTCTTCAGTGCCAAAGAGCAGGAAGACAGGGACAGAAAGAGGTGGAGATTGATGCTACAAGCTGGTGGCCAGGCCTTGGTTTGGCTGCTGCACAAGTCAGGTCATCTTATTCATGCTTTACAGAAGAGCAGGTCACTGAAGTTCAGGGAAGTCACTTATCCAAGTCCCAAAAGCAGCCTTGGGGAGGAGTGGGGCTCTGTAGCCTAACTTTAGGCCCACATCTTTTCCACTGCCTGCAGGTTTGTTGGAGGCCTGTGTGATCATTTCACTAGGAATGTATATCTACCATCTCTGAGCTTTTCCCTACATCTGTCAACATTCTCTGAGTCTCTCAGCCTGTCTCATTATACCTGGCAGTCTGCCTGTGTGTAGGTGTATCGGGGACTCTCTCAGATACTGGCACAAGATTTCTGTTTCCCTGGGTCTCAGCCTTCCTGTTCTGAACCTCACTCCTTGGTTGGTCTGTGTGACTGTTTACTTGTGACATGGAGGGAACAAGTCCAAGACACACGGTGAAACATAGGGAGAGATGGTGACGATGAACAGTACAAAACCATATGGCAGATCAAATGGTTAACACATGGTGGGGATCATCAGAGAAAGAGATGAAGACTAACACCCTGACAGTTAAGAACAGAGGCTGTGACATCTAGTTACAGACATGGACCCTGAAAGAGGATATAGAACTGTGAGAAAAGGCCAGAGAGAGCAGAGAGAGAGCACTAACAGCATGTTGGCAACCACTGAGTCCAGGGGGATTCTGGGGCGAGAGAAAGGGTAGACTTAAAATACCGTAACATTTTATTGAGGCCATGGTATGCCAGGCTTGTCTGGGTGCTGGGGCTCTGGGAAAATCAGATTGTTCTTGTCCTGCATGGTGCTGAGGAGACAGCAAAGACATATATTAGGTTCCAGAGTGGACCATGGTGACTGCCTCCAGGAAGGCACCAGTCCCAGTATATTCATTCAACAGACATTGGTCAGAGCCTATTGTATCCTATGCTATGGATACTGAGAGTAAGACATGGCCCCTGCTCTTGGAAGCTCACAGTGTCTTTGAGAAACACAGACTTCAAGCTCTTCAAGGAGTAAATACAACATGGTAGGCAGTTAAAGAGAAGTTAAGGAGGTGCTCTGAAAGCAGAGAAGGCTAGTTGATGTCTGCTCAAGGAGGCAGAGAAGGCTTTGTTAGAGAGAGAGATGTGAAACATCTGAGTTGTGGGGGGAGAGAGGAGGTTTCCAGGTACAGGTACAGAGGCACATGGGTAGGAAAAATATGGCTTCTTTAAGAACCACAAGTATTCCACATGGCTGGTGTGTAGAAGGTGGGGGCTACTACAGTAGATGAGGCTGATCGTGAATGGCAGGTGAAAGAGTTTGACATATATCCTAAAGGACAGTATTTTGAAACTACTTTCACATAACTGCACACACAGCAAAATGACAATATTCACATGCACCTATAGCTGGAGAGGTTGTTTGGGGCTCAGAAAGACTTATGTCTCTGCATACTTGTAATCGTTCAGGAAGCTTTGCCACCGAAGGTGATGCAATGGAGAGCTTTCCATGACGGAGTGACACAATCAGGTTTGGATTACAGAAAGAACCCCCTGGAGGCTGGTGTGGAGAATGAAACAGTGAAGGAAGTCAGGGGAGAGAATGAAGGTAGGAGACTCCAGCTGTAATCCAGACGAGAGGAGATGAGAGCTCAAAGAAGTGAAAATGGCAGAGAAAACAGATTAGAGGTGAATTTTTGATAAAACCAACAGGGCTGATGACTGGTGGGATATTGGAGAGGGCAAGGAGAAACAGATGCTGGGCAAATATCATGCTGTACCCTCGATTAACGGAGAATGGGAGAGAGACTGAGGGCCTGGAGAAGGCATCACAGAACAGGCTGCCTCACAGGTTGGCCTTGGAGTTAGACATGAATAGGTGGAGTAAAAGAGTATGTGTGAAGGCACAGAGGTGGGCATGGGCCAGCATCCCTCCTGGGTTAAACAAAAGAGGAAAAGGCAAGAAGAGCAGCTACATGGGAACATGAAGCTGGAGCTTGTCTGCTCAGAGCATCTTGGGACCACTGAGTCCCAAAAGAAACTTCATCCTAATTGCCCTGGCTCTGAAGACCAATACAAGTTCTCAGCTCAGCTGTCCCTTCTCTGATGGACCTGAATGGGGTATGAAGAGAAGCAGGATCCTTCTGGAAGCTTACTTCTTCAGCTGACCTGAATAGCTTTGTATTCATCAGGCACCTCCATCTGGGTCTCCAAAAGCAGAGTTGTTTCCAGACAGCCCCAGAGTCTGCCCTTAAGCACCTTATCATTTTAGGGTACTATCAATCACCCATCCCATTCTTTGTTCTTTGGAATTTAGGGTTTCTCTTAGATGTTGAGCCTCTGAGGGGAAGTTGTTATTCTGGGTCCCAAGGGCTTTCTTTGGTTACTGCAGCACTGTGATGTGGATCCTCAAGTGAACCATGAGGGCCGAGCTGCGGCTAAAGGCCTTCCCACAGTCGCTGCATTTGTACGGCTTCTCTCCTGTGTGGATCCTCTGGTGCTCAATGAGGGAGGAGCTCTGTGCAAAGGCCTTCGGACAAATCTTACACTGATATGGTTTCTCTCCAGAATGGATTCTCAGGTGGCGGATCAGAGCTGAGCAGTCACTGAAGGCTCTCCCACAAGCATCACACTTGTAGGGCTTCTCCCCAGTGTGGATGCGCTGATGCTGAGTCAGATGGGTGCTCTGACTGAAGGCCTTCCCACACTCATCACACTCATAGGGCCTCTCCCCTGTGTGCACTCGCTGGTGCTGAGTGAGATGAGTACTGCGGCTGAAAGTTTTGCCACATTCCTCACACTTGTAGGGTTTTTCTCCAGTGTGGATCCTCTGGTGCTGAGTTAGGTGGGTGACTCGGCTAAAGGCCTTCCCACACTCTTTACACTCATGGGGCTTTGCCCCTGTGTGGATGACTTGATGCTGGGTCAAGTGAGTGCTCCGGCTGAAGGCTTTCCCACACTCACTACAAGTATAGGGTGTCTTCCGAGAATGGCTCTTCTGGTGTGTCTCAAGGGCTGAGGAGTTCTGGAATGTTTTCCCACATTCACCACACTTGGAAGACTTCCTCCCTGAGTATATGTATGGAGGCTCTGTCCTATCGCCATCCAGTGGATCAAATTTCTCTTCTGGTGTCTTATCTTGTGAGGTGAAATTTGGCCACACATTGGGACTATTCCCCAAGGCACCAGATTCACAGCTAGGTTGGTCTGTGGGAACATCCTTGTGAGGCTCTGAAGTTTTCCTGAAATCCATCTCTTGGGGGACAGACTTTGTCCAGATTTCCCCTGAGAGTCCTGCCTGCCTCTCTGAGCTGCCCTCAGGTTCACAAGCATCACTATAGGTGAGTCCCAGGGTAACACCTCTCATGAGGGTTTCAGTGGCCCTGTTTAATGACTCTGACTCTTCCAAATCACTCTGCTTGCAGCTTGCCTCTGAGAGCTTGGCTCCCAGGTCCCATCCTGAAACAATCCAAACCACAGCATCACCACTCTTTCCACACGGGGCTTCCCCCACTCAGCCTGGGCCCTGGGGTCTCACTCTCTAAGGGGAGACATAGACACTCCTGACATTTGGCCCTGTTTCCAAAGAAGAGTTTCTCATTTGGTATCCTCAATGACAAAAGGGCATAGGGCTGCTCTCCTACACCATGGAAAATTGGATCACAAGTTCCAATCCTCCCTTCTCCCCAAATTCTCCATTCTTCAAGGCTGCTGATTTTGGCTCCAGAGTCAGAAGGAAGACCCTGAGGTTGAACTGAACTGAAAGAGTGAGAGCAAGTAAGCATGCACAGGGGCTTGTGCTTGCCCAGTGCCCGTGTACTCACTCCCTCTGGGCAGTACCTTTCTCCCGGGGTTTGGACAGCCTACTGAGGATTTTCCGCAAACGTTCATTAAATACTGGCTAAATGAGGGAATCAATTCCAGATGCTGACAACTGTGCAATTTTCTCCAGTCGACTCTACCTTGAGCCCTAAATAGACAACAACTGCTGAGGGTGAGTGGGTGAAATGCCCACTTGGCCTCTTTAAGCCCCCAGGAGGCCTGGGGCCCACTCTTTATAAATGGCTGTGAAGGCAGAGCGTAGTTAAAAGGTGGCAGGAGACTGGTTGTGAATGAGGTAGTAGATGCCTGAACTGACCCTCTGAACTGAACTGACCCTTGATGGGTGCACAGGGCACCTACGGACACTTAATAGCATCATGTACTGGACAGAATTCAGGAAGAGATGGGGGCAGGCAGAACAACTGCTGCTGGAGTCCACAGTGGAGCCGCACGCAGCTCTGCCACTAGCCAGCTCTGGGGCCTTGGGCAATCTTACCTTCACTTGGACCTGCTTCCCCACCTGGAAGAGAGGGATACTATAGTGCTCACCTCCCAAGGCTGCTGGTCATTACTAGGCTCTTGTTATGTGCTAGTTTCCAAGTACAGCGGGTAATTTCCATTGCCTCATTTCAGCTTTAGTCTGCTCTCACAGGACATACTGCAACAACTAACTTCACACAAGGAAAGTAAGGCCCAGCTGAAGGAAGTTCTTGCGTAACTAACTGGTACGAGATCACACAGTTAGCTAGTGGCCAAGCTGAGATTTCAGCTGTAGATTTCAGCTTTCCTCCTCTAAGCCCACAGAGGTTCTCCTAAGTACCCAACCTCCCCAGCCACATGCTTGGTCTCACATCCCCTTTCTTCCTCTATTCCAAAAATATCGCACAACCTGCTCTTTCCAGAATGCACTGGTCCATATCATACCACCTAGGCTTTCACCCCCACCATTCCCTCTGCCTGGACTGCCAGCTCTTTCTCCTCATCTCAGTGCCATATTGCCTTTTCTCTCACAAATTTCTCGACCCTGCAGGGGAATGGGGTCATTACCTCCTCTCCCTGTCCCTGTGACCTCTGCTTATGCATAGCTGTTAGGGCCAAGGAACATGATCAACCTCTCCAGAAAGGTCTGTTTCTCAAGGAGCTTAAAAAAAAAGAAATCATCCTAATAGCTACAGTTTCCACTGTGTTTAATCTGTACCAGGCACTGTTTCATGTGCTGCACAGGTAATGCCTCATTTACGCCTCTCAATGACGCTGAATAGGTATTATGACTGCAATTCCCATTTTATTGACAGGGAAACTGAGGCACAAGAAAGTCATGCGGCCAGGAGGGAGAGGAGCAGTGGTTGGATCTACCAAACCCTGATGATATTTCTGTTCCCTCTACCCACAGCACGCCTTCTCCCTGGTCCTGGCATACACACACTATCTGCTACCATCAGGCCAGGCCAAATTGGGCCAGGTCCTTTTGGGAGGAGCCTTCACTCCCTGCTCTTAACTGTCTTATGGCTGCTTACTCTAGGACCTCCCTGGGCTGGGACATAAATGTGGGTCCCCCAGAGCAACAGTGACTACTCTAGCTGAGGGCAGGTCTGATTCACACAGATCCTAGAGACCAGCAGAGGGGACATACCTGACATTTCTGTCACCCTCACCCCCACAGGCTTCCAGTCTCCAGCAGCCTGGTATTCTTTGCTCATGCCCATCCCTGGGATCTGGTCAGCCAAAGGCAAACACAAGACCCCAACCAGTTCAGTGGGGCTCAGGCTAAGAACCTTTTACTATTCTCCCCTGGGGTTTCTACATTAATAAGAAATAAGCCTGGGTTGCTGAGCCAACTTTGTCTCCAATGAGGATAGAAGATACTTAAGAGTAAAGCTAAGGGTGCCTGGGTAGCTCAGTCGGCTAAGTGTCTGCCTTCAGCTCGGGTTATGATCTCAGGGTACTGGGACTGAGCCTGTTGGGCTCTTGGCTCAGCAGGGAGTCTGCTTCTCCTTCTCCCTCTGCCCCTCCCCCTGCTTCTGCTCTCTCTCTCTCTCTCTCTCTCTCTCTCAAACTTAAAAAAAAAAATAAAAGAGTTTGGGTGAAGTACAAAGGTGACAAGTGTGTGCATTAGAGCCCCCAAGCCCAAACCCTGCACTCCTACATTCCAGTACAGGCTTTGCTCTAAGTGTGCTGTTGCTCTCCCTCACCTCTCTTGTCGAATGCCTGAGTCAGACCTTCCACCAGCATGGCAGCCTCCTCACCACTCTTGGGGAGCTGGGCACCCACCCAGGACTGGATCTTGGGGGGCAGTGCGCCCAGGAACTGCTCCAACACCAACAGCTCCAGCATTTGCTCCTTGGAGTGTGCTTCAGGCTGCAGCCACTGGTGGCAGAGTTCACGGAGCTGGGCCAGGGCCTCATGTGGGTTGGATGCCTCTTCATAGCAGAAGTGCCGGAAGCGAAGACGTGCAGTCTCAGGGTGGGCAGTGTGGCCAAGGCTAGATTCCTGGATCTCAGAGAGGCTGGCCTCCTCATCCTCCACCTTCACATGTAGAAAGCCATCTTGTTCCCAGAGCACTGGGCTCAGAGGGCTCTTGGGCATGGCCATGAAGCAGCAGCAAAAAAGTGAGGCACAGGTTGGTTGGAGTGTTGGAATTGGATCTGCAGGAATGCCAGAACTTTATCATCATGTGGAACTTGGAGCTCTGCTCACACCAGTAGAACACAGCAGATGCAGGCTTGGGGCCTGTGAGATGTGACTCACTCTCACAGAGATATAGATGCTCAGAATAATCAGGTGTTAGGCACCATTCTAAACATTTGCATATAGTAACTAATTTAAAACCCACAACAAACTCGGGGTAGGAACTTCCTTTCCATTATATGGATATGGAAGCAGATACACAGGAAGAAAAGATTTGCCTAAAATTTCCCAGATACTGAAGGGACTGGGAAGCTGAGCTACAAATCGAGGGAGCCTGACCCCAGGGCCAGTCTGCTTACAGCCTGCTCCTCCCACACAGAACCAGGTCTCCCTCCTATCTCACACACACTCCTCAGGGAACCAAATGGTCATTCTCTCACTTTATTTGCTAATTATTTTGTAGCTTTTGCAATGGATACTTACATAATTGACTTTCAGCCTTTCTTTCCTCTTTTCTATTACACATACTTAAGGCTATAAATTTCCTTCTAAACACAGAGAGCATTAGCTGCATACCCACAAGTTTGATGTTGCACTTTCATTATCATTTAACGAGTTCAAAATATTTTCTAATTTCTGTTGTGGGTTATTTAGAAATCTGCAATTTCATTTCCAAAAAATTGGGGTTTTCTAGTTGTCTTTTTATTACTGATCTCCAGATTAAGTCTATTGTACTCAGAAAACGTGCTTTAGTCAATTTCAATCTTTTGAAATTTGCTGAGACTTGGTTTGTGACCCTGTGTATAGTTAATTTGGCCAGTGTTCTGCATAAACTTAAAAAAATGCAAAAATTAAAAACTACTATACAATCCAGCAATTCCATTTCTGGGCATTTATCCAAAGAAAATGAAAACACTAACTTGAAAAACTATATTCACCCCTGTATACATTGCAGCATTATTTATAATAGCTAAGATATGGACATAACCTAAGTGTCCATCGATAGATGAATGGATAAAGATGATGTGGCAAATATATATAATGGAATATTACTCAGCCATTAAAAAAGAACAAAATCTTGCCGTGAATTATAACACTGATGGACCCTGAGGGTATTATGCTAAATGAAATAGTCAGAGAAAGATAAATACCATATGATTTCACTTACATGTGGAATCTAAAAAACAAAACAAATGGACATTGTTGGGCCGGCGGGATCAAGGGGGATCGAGAGGCACCAACAAAATGGGGGCGGACCCTCCACCTTGTTGCCCCCACCTCAGAACTTTCCCATCACCAGAAGACTGCCCGAAGACAGTCATCAGGGGGAGACTGGACCTATGCAGGAAACCTGAACCGTACTTTACCCAGACCCCACATAAGGGCATGAGCAGTTATCCCTCATATTGATTTCACCAGTAATATGTCCTAATACTTATCACCCCGTACAGACACACAACCCCTTACCCCTCCCCTCTTAAAAAGCCTGCTTACACTCCCCTACGTGCAACTTCCCCACGGGAGACTCCCTGCTCTCTCGCTCTCTCTCTCCCCTGTGGGCCACAGAACCTCACCAGAGAGCGGAGAGCGAGAGCCAGTCCCAATAAAAGCCTGAGTCCCGGGATCCCTGGGTGGCGCTGCGGTTTAGCGCCTGCCTTTGGCCCAGGGCGCGATCCTGGAGACCCGGGATCGAATCCCACGTCGGGCTCCCGGTGCATGGAGCCTGCTTCTCCCTCTGCCTGTGTCTCTGCCTCTCTCTCTCTCTCTCTGTGTGTGTGACTATCATAAATAAATAAAAATTAAAAAAAAAAAAAAAAAAAAAAAAGCCTGAGTCCCATTAAAAGCCTGTTTCGACCAACTTTTGCCAAGCCTATTTCATCTGACTACCAATCAGATTAAACCTGACAGACATACAAAACAAAACTAGCTGCATATATACAGAAAACAGACTGATGGCTGCCAGAGGAGAAGGGGGTTTGGGACTGGGTGAAAGGGATCAAGAGGTACAAACTAACAGTTATAAAATAAATAGGTCATGGGGAAGTAAGGTATAGTACATGTAATACAGATAATGATATCGTATCAACTTTGTATGGTAAGAGATGGTAACTAGACTTATTCTGGTGATCATTTTATACTGTATATAAATGTTGAATCACTATGTTGTGCAGCTGAAATTAATATAATACTGTATGTTAACTATACTTCAATTAGAAAAATGCAAAGGCTTCCTGGATAAATGATGAAAGATAAAGTAGAAAAACAACTTCATCAAAATTAAAAACTTTCCCAATTTGAAGGACACCATCAAGAAAGCGAAAAGGCAACCCACAAAATGTCAGGAAATATTTGCAAATTATATACCTGAAAAGGAACCTGTATCTAAACAACTCCATAATAAAAAGACAAATAATCCAGTTAAAGAATGGGCAAAGATTTTGACTAGACATTTCTTCAAAGAAGATATACAAATGGCCAACAGGCGACACGAAAAGTTGCTCATCACGGCTACCAGAGAAATGCGAATCAAACCCACAATGAAATACCACTTTACACTGCTAAGATAGCTAAACTTAAAGAGATAACAAATGTTGCACTTGAGCCATGGCCGTGGGCATAGGGACAAGCAAACGTTAGTAAAATAAACTCCAACCCTAAAACCTTTCAGTGATAGCTGGCAACTTCTGGCAAAACTGTGTTTTAGCCCCCAACTCCATCATGAAGCTCTTGAGCCTCTTGTCACCTTGCCATTACTCTCAATCCCCATTTTCTCAGCCTTTGTCCCTGTTACCCTCTTTTTCTAAAATCTCTCTCTGCACTTAATTCTTCCTAGTCCTCCAAATGGCACTTTACCTGCCATCTTCTCCAAGAGCTGTCCAAGCACTTGGGAGCAAGTTAAGTATCTTTCTGAGGGCTCTGGGTCTCTCTTTACCCAGCTCTGGCTATAACCACATGTTGCCCCAGAGAGACTGGGCTTGCTCTTGCTGTAGCAACAGTTTCCAGGGCACGGTCTATGTCAAGTACATCATAGATGGGTGCTAAGCAAATGGAGGAATGAGGAAAGGCTGAGCATGGTCACCCACAGATGTGGGGAATCACCATACAGGGGGAGGGGAAGCAGGAATTTTAGGGATGACAATAAATGCAGCAAGATTCCAAGCTCCTTTTTGTACCTCTGGAGCTCCTGTCCTGGAAAATCACTGATAACAGTCTCTGAGACACATGTACACCCACCTGCCTCAGCCCATTCCCAACATGGTGACCTCATATCAGGTCAAGGCCTCCAAACCTTGAGTGTTTAACCAACTGAGGAGAATGGTCCTTACATGTAGTCACCCTATTAGTTGGCACCTACCTCAGAGAGCTGCTGTGAGGTTACCCAAGGTGATCCATGACAGATGTCCAGTACAGGTCTGGCACACAGCAAACATGTGGTAAACAACCAATCTGTTGACTGCCAGACTTAAGTCCACAGGTGCTGGGGGACATATCCATAAACCCTGCTACGGGTTGTCAAATAACTCCAACTGCAGACACACAAAGCACAAAGTCCCTGTCACCTACTTGGTGAACTCTCTGCAAATCACCCAAATTTCAGTAGGCCTGACAAAATCTTAGTCAATCACACAGTCACACACACACCCTATCTCAGGCATGGTGTCAGTCATACTCCAAACTATGCCCAGACGCACAAAATGCACAGTTAGTCCCATAAACACAGGCCCTCACAGCAGCGCCGTCACAGCGGAGGATGCCGGCACAGCCACTCATAATCTCAGCCCGTCAGTCACACGGTAGATGCTCGCGGTCACACCTGAGGTCACACGGCCAGCCACACCCCCACCCTCTCACTCATAGCATCACAGGATCCCCTGGAAGCTCAGGCCACCGTCTTGGTCAGCCGCATAGGACATCCGAAGACCCCCCCCCCCCCCCCCCCCCCCCCACTCCCAGGCTACCAGTCAGAAACGCACGCCCGCGATGTGGCCGCTGCCGGAGCCCACAGGCAGGCTGCGTCCCAGTCAGCGGCTCCCACATCCGACAGGGAGTTCCACACTCGGTCCGTGCGTCAGTCAGTCGGTCCTCCAGCCGCGCCGCTGGTGGTTAGCGCTTCAAGCTCCCGTCGGCGAGTAGGGCCCGCCCGTCTGGCTCAGGCCGCCGCGGGCTTCGGGGCCTGGCGCTTTCCTCTCCCGCCGCGACTCCAGCGGACCGCACCCCGAGCAACCCCCTCACCCGCGCAGCTGCGGCCACTTCCGGGAGTGCTCTTGGAGGCGCCTCCTAGGCTAGGCCGCCTGCGCGCCCGCTCGCCGGGACCACGACTCCCAGAATGCGCTGCGCTGTCCAGCAGACGCGCCTGCTAGCCAGGATTACAGTTTTCATCAGGTCTCGCGTCTCGAGCTCCGCGGCCCCCAAAGCCCCGACGCCGCCGTCTCGTCCTTCTGGACCACAATCCCCAGAAGGCCTCGCGTCCTCCCTGCGCGTCCCGGGGCACGCCTGGAGTTGTAGTCTGAACGGGACAGCTGGCTGAAGGGTGGGCCTTTATGGGGTTGTGGTGGCGGTGAGCGGAGAGTTGGGCCGGGGTCTGTGCGGGAGGCAGCACCGTGCATGGTGCGTGAAGGTAAGGGGTGCGGGTGTTGGTGTGAAGAGTGTGCATCCTATATAGTGTGTGTTGCTTTCTGTGACCGTATACAGGTGATTCCATGTGTTTGTCCTGTGCGACTATAAGTGTCCTAGAGGTAGATTGCGTGTGTCATTCCCTATGACCACGTGTGTGGGTAGTTCTGTGTGTATGTGAGAGAGACCTCCGTGTTAGTCACCATATGTGATAATCCTGCAGCATTCTGTGTAATGCTGTCACATTGTGTAATGGTGTCTGTGAGACAGAGATGTGGTGCCCAGGAGGGCCTGATAGAGCATGAAGGTCCCAGACTGTGTATGACAGTCACATTCTGGGATATACTGGGGGTTAGGTTAGGATGTTAACATGTGAACTTGGCGGGGCACAGTTCAGCCCATAATGGGGTGAAAGGGCATTGGTATGAGTGTGAGGAGGCTTCTGAGGAGAGGTATCCATGCTGTCTTTAGTGAGAGGAACTGCAAATATGGCCAAGGGTACGGAAGGAGTGAAGAATTGAGCCAGTAATTTCATCCACTTCATCAAGCCTTTTGATTTCTTTTCAGTTTAGAAAGTCAACAAAGTGAAAAAACAAAACAAAACAAAACAAAAACAAGTCAACAAAGTTAACAACCTGGTTTCTTGCAGATAAGAAAGGTAACCACAGAGCATATTCAAAGACCTGCTGCAGTTCATCATCGTAGTAATAATGGAGGTCATCAGAAAAGAGATCTCATGGGGTTCTGCCTTCGAAGACATTGACACTCCTTTTTTTTTTTTTTGGTAAAGATTTTGTTTATTTATTCATGAGAGGTAGAGAGAGAGGCAGAGACACAGACAGAGGTAGAAGCAGGCTCCATGCAGGGAGCCCGATGTGGGACTCAATCCTGGGGCTCCAGGATCACACCTTGGGCCGAAGGCAGGCTCTAAACCACTAAGCCACCCAGGGATCTCCAACATTGACACTCCTGAGGCCCACTCAGGGAACCAGAACAGAGGTCCTACTGAGGATCCTTTTCTGACAAGATTTTTTTTTTCTGACAAGAAGATTTAAACAAAGGTCAGTCCCCAACATGGAAACTCCTAGTGTGAGGAGAAGTTATAGGCAGTGAAGTTGTGAGGAGTGTTAGGATACCTTCCAGCCCTATCAAACGAGACAGCATTGCTGTGGAAAAGAAACCACACATGTTAGTTGCATATGGAAGCAGCTTTGAGTGGGTTCCAGAGCCAGCCATATTGTAGGTAGCCTGTGTGGACAGGAAACCCTGCAGGTGTGGCTTGTGCGGGAAAAGTTTCAAGCAGCACTTGGCCCTCTCTGTGCATGAGAGGACACATCCTAGGGAAAAGCCTATCAGACCTGTGGAAACACAGGATTCACACAAAGGAAGAGCCCTACCAGTGTCAGGATTATGGAAAAGCCTTCAAGTGGAGCTCATCCTGATCCACCATCAGTGACACACAGTGGTGAGAAGCTATTTGAATGCATTGAGTGTGGCAAGTCCTTTAGGCAGAGTTCCACACTCATTGAGCAGCACAAGTTCCACACAGGTGAGAAGCCCTGCAAGTACTTGGACTGTGTGGCAAAGCCTTCAAGGGCACTGCAGACCTCAGCCAGCACCAGCGAGTCCATACAGGTAAGAGGCCCTATGTGTGTGAAGAGTGTTGGCACACCTTCATGTGCAGTCAGGCCTTCATCCAGGGTTCATGGCTCAGCCAGCCCCGACAGAGTCACACAGGTGAGAAGCTCTATGAGTGCCCAGCATGTGGCAAGTCCTGCAGCTTACCTTGTTGAGCACCAGCAGGCCCATGCAGGTGAGAGGCCCTATGCCTACCTGGAGTGTGGCAAGGCCATGAGGCCTCCATCCAGCAGTCGTAGCCAGCACCAGTGCATCTACATGGGTAAGAAGCACTCCATGTGCAATGAGCATGACAAGGCCTTCTGCTACAGTTCATACCTACCCATCACCAGAAGCTCCACACCAGGGAGTGGCACTGGTGGCCATGTTCTCTCCATGCCCCACATCAACTACCATTGTCTTGAAGGCCTGAGGCATCTCATCTCCCTCATCCTACACCTCATAGATTCTCATTGCTTCCCTTCCCTTTGCCAAGGTTTGTTCCTTCACCTGGTCCTCTTTCCATATTCTTTCCCTTTTAAAATTTAACTCTTCTTTCTTAGGTATAATTCACATACCTTAAGTTCACCCTTCTAAAATGTATAGTTTCACTTTCTAGTATATTCACAAGGTTGTGCAATGATCACCACTATTCCAGAAGGCTTTCATAACTCCACATACAAACCCCATACCCATTAGCAGTCACTCTCTATTCCCCCTGCCCTCAGTCTCTGAGGGCCATTAATCTACTTTCTGCCTCCATGGATTTACCTGCTCTGATATTTTGTATAAATGGCCCCTTTGTGTTTTCTGACCACTGTAGACCACAGCGGTTCTACTCCAAGGAATCCTTTGCTTTCCCCAACCAAGACCCATCTCCTGTCAAGCTCTGTACTGGGCTTTGGCCTGTAGATGGTACTGGCTGCCATCATCTCCTTGGGTCTTCTTGGCCTTCCTTGTGGTTTTATGCCTTCTGTTGTCAAAGGAACAACCCGAAGATGCTGACTCCCAATAATCATAACAATAAACCACACCTTCATTGGGCCCCTTTTGTGCACTAGGCACTCTCTGGGTACTGTCAGTTAACCCAGTTTCCCAACTCTGCTGTGATCATCTCTGCACCACTGAAGGCTTTATTTCTGGCAGCTCCTGCTTGCCAGCTCTCAGCCCTGCCTTTTCTGCACAGCCCCGCTTCACATCATTGATGCCTCCCTACCTCTAAGCAGAACTTGCCTTTCCACCTACCAGTGAAAAGAGCCCCACATTTTTCCTGGTTTTTACTTTATCACTTCCGTGAACCACCTTTCCTATTTTTCACCTGAGTATAATTGGCTGTGCTCAATTGGTCTGGTTGGTGTCTAGAGAGGCTCTATTGGTTTCCTATTGCTCTAACAAATGACCACATAGTGGTTTCTAACAACGAAAATCTATTATCTTACTTTTCTGGAAGTCAGACGTCCAAAATGGGTCTCACAGGGCTAAAATTGCCAGGGTGGCCCAGGTCCAGTTCCTTCTAGAGGCTCCAGGTGAAGACCTATTTCCTTGCCTCTCCTGGATTCCTTGTTTCTTTTTTCTTTTTCTTTTTTTTTTTTTTAAGATTTATTTATTCATTCAGAATAAGAGAGAGAGAGAGAGAGGCAGAGACACAGGCAGAGGGAGAAGCAGGCCCCATGCAGGAAGCCTGACATGGGACTCCATCCCAGGTCTCCAGGACCATACCCCAGGCCACCGGCGGTGCTAAACCGCTGCGCCACCGGAGCTGCCCCACATTCCTTGTTTCATCTCTGCTTCACCATTGTCTCATTTCCATCTCTCTGATCCTCTTTGCCTCTCTCTTTCACTCATAAGGACCCTTGTGATAACATTGGATATACTTGGTGACCCAGGATACTCTTTCCCATTTGCAAATTCTCTTTTGTTATATAAGGTAACATATTGATGGGTTCTGGGGATTAGAGTGTGCTCCGGGAGAGGAGGCATTATTCTGCCTATCACAGATCCAAATTTCATTGGTTTGGGGGTTGGCCTGGGCATCCAGATTTTTATCTGGGCAATTCTCATGTGTGGACAAGGCTGAGAACCACTGGCTAAGGAACAGCAGGGTGATGCACTAGGAAGCATGGGCTACAGAGGGGGATCCGGCTGATCTCGATTCCCAGTAAGATTCCCAGTAAGAAGTAAGTACTTCTTACTCTATCCTGTTCAAGCAGATGATTTGACTTCTCTGGTTCTCTACTTCTTTCTCCATAACATGGGGGATAATAAACCTGACTTTGTAACATGGAGAACTGAGATAAGAAACTCCCACCTCTTTCCAGCTGATTATGACACCCTCTACTTACCTCTGCCCATAGTGAGAGACAAAGTTGTGCCTGCTCAGATATAGCCACACACTGAGTCACACAGATGCACAGACATAGAGATCCCCGTAAAGACACACAGACACACAGGTAATACAACTTGTATCCAGAAAATATCAAGAGCTCTTATAACTCAACAAAGAACCAATTTAAGAATGGCCAAAGATGGGCAGCCCAGGTGGCTCAGCGGTTTAGCGTTGCCTTCGGCCCAGGGCCTGATCCTGGAGACCCTGGATTGAGTCCCATGTTGGGCTCCCTGTATGGAGCCTGCTTCTCCCTTGCCTGTGTCTGCCTCTCTCTCTCTCTGTCTCTCATGAATAAATAAAAATAAATAATGGGCAAAGATGGGGCACCTGGGTGGTTCAATTGGTTGAGCATCTGCCTTCAGCTCAGGTCATGATCCTGGCATCCTGTGATCAAGGCCCGCATTGGGCTCCCTGCTCCTTGCGGAGCCTACCTCTCCCTTTCCCTCTCCCTGCAGCTTCCCCACCCTCTGTCAACTAAATAAAAAAGAATGGTAGAAAGAAAAGAAAAGAAAAGAAAAGAAAAGAAAAGAAAAGAAAAGAAAAGAAAGAAGAAAAGAAAAAAAGAAAAGAAAAGGAAAAGAAAAGAAAAGAAAAAAGAAAAAAAAGAAAAGGTCAAAGACTGGACAAACCATAAGAGGTGGGAGCAGGGGGTAACTGTGTGATAGACATTAGGAGTGCACATGATATAATGATCACTGGGTATTATATAAGACTGATGAATCACTGACCTCTACCTCTAAAACCAATAATACATTATATGTTAATTGAATTGAATTTAAATCAAATTAAAAAGTTAAAAGAAAAGATTCTACCTCTCCCTGTGCCCTCAGTATAGAACTGGGCTCAACTCTGATTCCAACTCTGAGATTTATAGTCAGGGAGCAGCATGGGGGTCAGTGGAAAAACAGTTACTAAGAGGAAATGTCAGGGGAAAGGGGGTGTCAAACAGGATTCTTGCTGAAGGCAGGCCAGGGTGTGCAGACATCACTGGGGAGAGGGGGAGGAGGAGGAACCAGAGTAAACACATATGGAAGGTGGGAGATTCTTGCTAAAGTGACTTAGCTAGACTCTATAATGGACACAGAAGCTCCAGGTTTGAGGCCTCATCAAAAACTGCTCAGAACAACCTGACTGAAACTTGGTCATGGAGAGAATCTTTTGTCAGTGTGCAATGTGTGAGGGTGTGTTCAAGTGCAGATGCACACCCTACCAGGGGCCACCCAAGTAGAGAAGTGAGAACCTTGAGGCCCCATGGACTCCCCCTTGCCCCTTCGCAGGACTGTCTGGCTGGGCCTGGATGCCCAGCCTCTGCCTCCTGCAGTCAGTGCCCATGGCTCCCCTGCCCTTGGCATGGTGTCTGGACAGCTCTTTGCAGACAGATGTTTGATATGAGAGAGAGGTGAGCTATCAATGGTAATGGGCAAAGAACTTGAAGACCATCTGCCTTATGGGAAGGAATGGCCCCAGGGACATTCTGTGGCTAGGACCCTGCTTCTGTGTGGTGCTGTGCCAGCCTCTGCCCTGACCATCAGATGCCAGAAAAGCTCAGGTCTTCCCAATCCGAAAGCCCATGCCTTTACAACTGCTATCCTCTCCACATGGCCAGCCAAGTTCCCATAGGGCCATTCACAATACCTTTGGCTGCACATCTTTCTCATTGCCCAACCGTAGCCAATCTATGACCATCACTGACCTGCCTCAACTGGAGACTGTTTCCTGGTGGAACAGCACTCATACTGGACATACTCTTTCTCTACAAGTTAACATGTTAAATCCTTGTAGGGAAGGGATCACTATCCCATTTTACAGATAAGGAATATGAGGCAGAGGGTAGAGACCCAGAGCTTATTTGGGTTGTGGTGGACTTAAACTCATGGAGCTGGATTTAGCTGGTTCTGAGGCCCAACCACCCTACAGAAAGGCCCATGGCAAGCCTGCCCCATCCATGCCATGTGATGCCCCAGAGGCTTACCAGTTGCCCAGTTTCTCCTACTTCTCAGCCTGGTCCCTGGGGCTCACACAGGATGCTTTCCTGAAGATGTAGCCCCTGAGGTGGTCTTGCCCTCTTGTGGGGGAATCTGGAGCATCCCAAACAACACTGCCTCCAGTTGGCTGAAGCCTCTTCTCTCTTGTGTGCTGTAGTAGTAGCTGTGGCACTTGGCTAGGTAAGGAGGCATCACTGGTCACCAGCTGCGCTGGGCCATTGTGCAGCAAAGAGTAGAACTCAGTAGACCTGGGATGTCCAAACTGCACATTACAAAGAATTGACAGGCCCTAGGGATTGGCTCCTGAGAGAACCTCCAAGCCCTTGGAATATCCTGCCTGATAAGTGTCTTTCCTCACCAGGAGCCTTAGGCTACACCAGGTGTGATTTATGATGGGACCTTGAGTCACACCGGATCAGGCTAATCTCTGAGACAACTGGAGGCTCAGGAACTAAGGCCAGTCATGCACATCTATGTGGCCAACCCCCAGTAAATGCCTCCAGGCTTGGGTAACCTTCCCTGGCTGCCAATACTTCATGTGTATTGTCACGCCTTGCGGGGAGTACTACAGAGTCTGTGTGACTACATTGGGAGAGGGCAAATGGAAGTTTGTACCTGGATTCCAGTTTATGTACCTTCTAACTTTGTGGTTATAATTTGTATTCTTTTCACTGTAATAAACAGTATCTCAGCTTTTCTGAGTTCTGGAGTCCTAGTGAGTCATGGAACCTGAAGGTGGTCTTGGGAACTCCCTTGCAGTAATTAAAAAAAAAAAAAAAAAGATTTTATTTACTTGAGAGAGAGAGAGCACAAGCAGGGGGGGAGAGGGAGAAGCAGGCTCCCTGCTGAGTTGGGAGTCCGATGTAGGACTTGATCTCAGAACCCTGGGGACCAGGACCTGAGCCAAAGGCAGATGTGTAACCAACTGAGCCACCCAGTCGTCCTCCTTGCAGTCATTTTGTATTTGGTGTCTCACTGATTCATTCATTCATTCCCTGTCGATTTTGGCCCTGCCACATGCCAGGAGATGGGTCTACAGAGTGTGCTAAAGGGCCTCTGGGTCCAGGGTGGGCTCTGAACAGGACATGGACAGTGACAACACAATGTTCATGCTGCCATGGGGGGCATTAGGGGAGGACAGGCTGCTTCTGATTCAGCCAGTAAGGAGGTGCCCTGGAGGGTACTGATGCTGAGGACACGGAACAAGCTGGGCTTGGACAACACAGGAATGACTGGAAATAAACCTGGAAAGATGGGCTGTGGGGGGTGAATTCAGAGGCTTCAAGGCCAGACCACATCCTGATGGCCACAGAGAACCCCTGAGTGAGGCTGTATGGAAAAGTGAAAGGCTCATGCCTGTGACAGAACAAAGGCATGGCTCCAGCAGGCACATAACCAACGTCTGGACTGAGCAATGGCTGCCCAGCTCCTACATTTCATCTTTCCCTAAGTCAGCCAGATGGCTCAACCTGCTTCTTCAAGGACATTACATTCTAGAGCTGCCTCTTTACAGTAAATGCCCCTGGCATATGCTGAAAAGGATGGAGGGATTATTGCCACTCTGTCCCTATATGCCAACTCTAGTATTTTCTTTTTTTTTTTAATTTTTATTTATTTATGATAGTCACAGAGAGAGAGAGAGGAGAGAGAGGCAGAGACACAGGCAGAGGGAGAAGCAGGCTCCATGCACCAGGAGCCCGATGTGGGATTCGATCCCGGGTCTCCAGGATCGCGCCCTGGGCCAAAGGCAGGCGCCAAACCACTGCGCCACCCAGGGATCCCCAACTCTAGTATTTTCATCTTGAAATATGAGTGGCTTCTCGCTAGGGGCCTCAGGCAAGTGGTTTAACCTCTCAAAATCTCAGCTCCTTGGGGCACCTGGATGATGCAGTTAAGCATCCAACTCTTGTGTTCAGCTCAGGTCATATCTGGATCATAAGATCATGCCCTGCATGGGGCTCATGCTCAATGAGGAGTCTGCTTGGGATTCTTTCTCCTCCACCTCTCCCTAAATATATAAATAAATAAATATTTTTTTAAAAACCTCAGCTCCTTGTCTATGAAGTGGGGATAAAAATATCTGCATTTCAGGGCTGCTGAGGAGAATAAACAAAACAATGTATGTAAATGCTTATGAAGTGCTAAAGTCTTACATAAATGTCACTGGCTCAACTGATTTTAATGAAGTCCTCATGCTGAAGCTGATGAATGACACACAGTCTTTTTAAAAACCACGACTTTATGACACAGCACATTTCAACATTATAAACTTTACTTTCTGGCAGAGGAGCAAAACAAAACCACATAACCCAAAACCATATGGCCTGAGTTAACACAAGGCACAAACAACTGAAAAAGCATCTTTGTTTTTTAAAGATTTATTTACTCATTTTAGAGAGAGTGAGCTCATGAGCAGTGGGGGGGGGGGGCGGGGTGGGGGACAGGGGTAGAAGGAGAGAGAGGGGAAGCAGAATCCCCGCTGCGGAGCTCAATCTCTGAACTCCGAGATTATGACCAGAACCAAAACTAAGAGTCAGACTCAACTGACTGAGCCACCCACCTGCCCCCCCAAAAAGCATCTTTAAGGTTTGTTTTTGTTTGTTTGTTTTCATTTTTGCTTGGCAAAACTGGAACAAGCTCTTTCAGGCTTGCTGAAACCGTCCAACCTGTGGATCTCTCCCACCATCTGGTGGACTTCTGTGGGAGCCTGTATGATGGAGAATGGGAGGGGCTGTTGCTCCCCTTTAAGGCTCACTCTGGCTTTCTCACCCAACTGGGTGACACTGCAGAGAGGCGTATGATGAGCAAGGGGGCTGCTCTGCACTGGTCCTGAGTTCCTGACATTCAGAGGGCCCTCTGCCAGATGAAGAACACCACACCAAGGACAGACAGAAGGTCTCTGCCATGTTTGGCATATCCCCAGTTCACTGATAGATGAAAACCAAAGAGTTGCTGAGGGTTTTCTGATACTCACTGCCCTCACATGGTGTCCCCTGGGAATGAATTTTCTGATGCTGGGCCACAGATCTGCTCCAGCTGAAGACTTTCTCACATTTATGACATTCAAAGGGCTTTTGTCCAGTGTGAATCCTCTGATGCAAAATGAGGGCCGTAGACTCATGGAAGGTTTTCTGACACAGGCCACATATGAAGGGCTTGGCACACGCATGGATGTGCTGGTGCTACATGAGGTGTGTGCTGTGGCTGAAGGCTTTGCTGTATAGATTGCACACATAGGGCCACTCCCCTCTGTGCACCCTGTAGTGCTCAGTGAAGGGTGACATCTGGATGTAAGCCTTGTCACACTCATTGCACTTGTAGAGCTTCTCCCTGGTGTATGTCCTGAGGTGGAGGGTGGGGGAGGAGCTCTGCACAAAGGCCCTGCCACAGTTGCCACACACAAAGGGCTTCTCCCCAGGGTGGATCCTCTTGTGCTGGGTAAGGAACTTGCTCTGGCTGAAGGTCTTCCCGCATTTTCCACAGGGGTAGGGCCTCTCGCTCGTGTGCATCTGCTGGTGCAGGACCAGGGCTGAAGAATCCCCAAAGGGTTTCCTACATTCACCACATATGAATGGTTTCTCACTACTATGAATCTTGAGGTGCTGGGTCAGGTAAGAGGCCTGGCTGAAAGTCTTCCTATTCTCTACACGTGTAGGGCTGCTCACCAGTGTGCACCTGCTGGTGTCTGGCCAGGGAGGACCTCTGGCTGAAAGCACACGGCCACAATCCCTGCATGTGTATGGCTTCTCACCTGTGTATGTCCTCAGGTGCTTGCTGAGGGATGAGCTCTGGTTGAAGGTTTTCCCACATTTCCCACATTCCTGGCATATGTATGGCTTCTCTCCTATGTGGTAGTGCTCATGCTCAGCCAGGGAGGAGCTGAGGTTGAACGCCTTGCAGCACTTGTGGCACTCATAAGGCCTCTCTCCTGAGTGGGTCCTGTGGTGGATCAGGAGGGCTGGGGCGTCAGCAAAGGCTCTGCCACACTCACAACAGAGGAACGGCTTCTCCCCAGTGTGGACTTGCTGGTGCTGCATGAGGTGAGTGCTCTGACTAAAGGCATGCCCACAGTCACCACAGGTTTACAGCTTCTCACTTGTGTGCACCCGCTGGTGTTTGGCCAGGGATGGGTTCTCTCAGAAGCGCTTGTGGCAGTGGCTGCACGCATAGGGCTTCTCACCTGTGTGGATGTGCTAGTGCTTAACAAGGGTCGAGTTCTTGCTGAAGGCCTGTCCACACTCCTGGCATGTATTTGGCTTCTCACTAGTGTGGATTCTCTGGTGTTGAACAAGATGTGCGCTCTGTCCAAAGGCCTTCCCACACTCCTTACCCGTGTAGGGCTTCCATTTAATGGGAATCTGAAAATAAATAAATAAATACATAAAATAAAAAAAAATAATGGGAATCTGTTGATAAACCACAGAGCATGCATTCTTGCCAAAGGCATCTTCCCACCCACCACACTCCAATGTGTCCTCCCTACTGTGAGTTCCTTGTGGGTGACGAAGGTCTGGAAAGGAACTAAGGGCCTCCATACACTTTCTCCTTGGCAGGGGTGCCCCTGATCTAGGACTGAAACACAGGCAAGGCCCTTCTTGCCAACATAGCTCGTGGAAGCTTGAGCCCTTGGGGAATTGCCCCCATGCTCAATGAGGAATGGGTTCCAGGAGAAGGTTCTAGCAAGGCTCCAGTCTGGGCTTTTCTTCCCCTTGCCGAGTGTCACTGCTTGGCATTGTCTTTCTGCCACCTGGCCCTCATGCTCTGTGACTTCTCTGGATGGTGTGCCAGAAATCCTGCCCTGTGAATCCCATTGTTATCTGCTCTTGAGGAAGAAGAGCTTTCTTTAGAGGCAGCCATGCACCTTAGTGCCTAGGCTCTGAGTCTGAAAAATAAGCAAAGAAACATTCTCAAGCCCTAACCTGAATGTGCACTGCCAATCTATGAGGGATGGACAGAACCTCAGCAGTCACACTGGGACAGTGCAGACCCATGGCTTTCAATGGTACTCCTGCAGATAAGGACAGAAGAGTGGATCAGTCCAGAAGATCTCTACAGCCTTGGTGATTCCCTAGGACTTACAGGACTCAACAGAGTCATACTCATGGCTGTGACTGATTAGAGCAAAAGGACACTGGGCAAAACCAGCAAAGGGAGAAGGCACAGGGGGCAGAGTCCTCTCCCAGTGGAGCCACACAGCACACGCCAAACCCCTCTAGCACTGGATTCTGACACATAAAGTGTCGTCTACAGTTTGTTAGAGACTCAGTGCCCAGGGTTTTACTAGGGGCTGGCCACATATGCACCCACTACGTAGCATGTACCAAAATTTCAGACTCCCAGAAGGAAAGTAGGCATTTGGTATAAATCACACTATTTGTACAAATTGCTTACATGCAGTGAACCACTCTTATCATTCAGGGAATGGTGGGAATCTTCCCACGATCCAAGTTTCCAGACACCAGCCAAAGGCCAGCCCTGTATCAGGCCTTTTGAAGAATGGTGACCTCATATCTGCTGTCAACCCTCTTCTGCACAATGGGCAAGGAAGGGGTAGAATGGAACACAGATAGGCATGGGCCAAGGCTGAGAGTCACCCCACCTGTCAGCTGCCATTGGGATTGTTTTATAACCAAACACTTACTGCAACAGGGCCTGGTCAAACAGAATGTCCAAAAAATCTGGACATGAATGTGCATAGAGCACTGTTCCCAGAGGTTAGAAGCCAGACAAAAATAAATAAATAAATAAATAAATAAATAAATAAATAAATAAATAAGAAGCCAGACAAAAAGGATACACATAACATGACATATATCTATATGAAAAATAAATGAATTTGGGATGCCTGGGTGGCTCAGCAGTTTGGTGCCTGCTTTCGGCCCAGGGTGTGATCCTGGAGACCCGGGATCCAGTCCCATGTCGGGCTCCCTACATGGAGCCTGCTTCTCTCTATCTCTGACTCTCTTTGTATCTCTCATTAATAAATAAATACAATCTTTTTTAAAAAAGAAAAAGAAATGAATTTATATGAATACATTTATATAAACTTCATTTATCTGAAAGGTCAGAACAAGCAAATCATAGAGACAGAAAGCAGATTGGTGGCTGGCAGGTCCGGGGAAGTGACTACTAAATGACTGTCAGGTGTTTTCAGGCTCTTGCAACTACTAGATCCTTTCTGTTTGATGTATATTGCACCTCCTTTTCCCAGGAGGAGAAATAAACTGATCTGAAGCATCATGACTGTAGTTACGATACTGTATTGTATACCTCAAATTTCCTAAGAGTTGATTGGAAGCGTTCTCACTACAGAAAGAAACATCACAACTCTGTGAGTTGATGGATATATAAATTAGCTTGATAGTGACCATTTCATAATGTATATCAAAATACCATGTTGTATACTTTAAATATGTACAATTTTTATCTGTCAATTATACCTTTAAAAAAGCTGGGGGAAAAGATTAACTTTAAAAAATACCTGATCTGGGGATCCCTGGGTGGCTCAGCAGTTTAGTGCCTGCCTGCCTTTGGCCCAGGGTGTGATTTTGGAGTCCTGGGATCAAGTCCCACATCTGGCTCCCTGCACAGAGCCTGCTTCTCCCTCTGCCTATGTCTCTGCCTCTGTGTGTGTGTGTGTGTGTCTCTCATGAATAAATAAATAAAAATCTTTCAAAAAAATACCGATCTGATAGAATCTTATTTCACTCACCTGGACCTCTCAGGATATCTTTCTCCATAATCCAGGGGTCTTCCCGCTGCTCCAGCTTGGAGATCATATCTGGTTTGCAATCGTGAAGACCTGCCCATAGATATAAAGTAGGAGGGAAGTGTTGACGCTGTTGCCACAACCCAGCCAGGCCCCAACAGGCCCAATAGTGCAGTGTGTGTGCCTCAGGCATGGGAGAGGTCTCTCTGTGGTGATGTGGGGTGGGGCGTCCACTCTGTACAGACGGGATCCAAGTGGGGGACACACATCAGAGCAAGGACATACCTGGGTGTGGGTTGCTGGGGACAAGGCAGGGGATAAATATACACATGTATGTGTGAGCACACATGGAAATACACACATGGGACATGGATAAAAAGGTGACAGGAAGGCCTCACCCAGGGACACCGAGTTGCTGTAGTTCGTCAACATCACGTCATAGTACAGGATCCTCTGCGTGGGGTCCAGCAGCCCCCATTCCTCCTGTATGAAGTCTACGGCCACATCCTTAAATGTCACTGGCTTCTGAAACATCCCACATGCACTGGCTCAACCATGGGCCCTGTCTGACCAGCCCAGCCCCATGGGGAATAGCAAGATTGAATGTTCTGAGAACACTTGATTGTTATGGGGTAAGGGGTGTGGCTCATGTTGTGAGTGGCACTATTATCACCTTGACACTGAGTGCTGTGGTCCCACTGGAATAATTGTGTCTTTGCCAAATTCCTGTTAAAGCTTTATCCCTCAGTATAAAGGTGTTTAAAAGTGGAGCCTTTTGGAAAAAAAAAAAAAGTGGAGCCTTTTGGAGGGGGTGGGGTTAGGTTTAGATGAGGTCATGAGGATCGGGCCCCATGATGGGCCTAATGCCCTCATAAGAAGAGGGAGAGACCAAAGGTGTGCTCTCGCCTTGGCTCTCTCCCCAGTGTGTGAGGACACAGAGAGAAGACAGCTTGTCTGCAAGTCATGAAGAGAGCTCTCACTGGAACTCAGCCTTGCTGACACCCTCATCTTGGACTTCTAGTCTCCAAAACTATGAGGAATAAATGTTTTTTTTTATTTTTTATTTATTTATGATAGTCACACAGAGAGAGAGAGAGAGAGGCAGAGACACAGGCAGAGGGAGAAGCAGGCTCCATGTACCGGGAGCCTGACGTGGGATTCGATCCCGAGTCTCCAGGATCGCGCCCTGGGCCAAAGGCAGGCGCCAAACCGCTGCGCCACCCAGGGATCCCGAGGAATAAATTTGTTGATTAAGTTCACACACAGTTTACCATATTTTGTTACAGGAGCCTGAGCAGATTAAGACATAGTAATTCCAAAAAAAAAAAAAAAAAAGACATAGTAATTCCTCATCACTTCCCAAAGCACTCAGCTTTGTGGCCCCCAGAGAAACAGCTGGATGGCCCCTGTCAGCCCCCCATAAAGCCATCTGTCACACCTGCATGGTCTGCATCCTCTTTAGGGCTGGGCAGGGGAGGCCTGGAGGATGGGATGGCACCCAACACCAGCCACATATGCTCTGGGACCAGTAAGTGTCCCCAACCTGGACTTTTTGCTCCACAGCAGCACCCCTAGGCTGTGGCAACAATCCCTCTGCTTGTGTGTTGCTGTCTCCTTGCAGACTCCATGAAGAAAGAGTCTGTCAGCAAGCAACATCAATTTCTTTTTTTTTTTTTAAAGAGATTTTATTTATTTATTCATGAGAGACACAGAGTGAGAGAGGCAGAGACACAGGCAGAGGGAGAAGCAGGCTCCTTGTGGGGAGCCTGACGTGGGACTAGATCGTGGATCTCCAGGATCAGGCCTTGGGCTGAAGGTGGCGCTAAACCGCTGGGCCACCAGGGCTGCCCGCAACATCAATTTCTGAGTAACTACTTACCATTAACACCCAAAGCCCCTAACCACCTTTCTAAATGCTGCTCAGTGCCACCATTCGCTCATTTGCCCATTAATATCTTCCAGGTGTCTGCATATGACAGGCCCTGCTCTGTCCTTTCCTTGGATATTTGCTGATAAGCAGGGTGACCATAAAGAGCCTATGTCCCAGATTGGTCCAGGCCAGGATTTCCTCCAAGGTCCCCTAAATTGACAGGGTCACTAAGCCCCACCCTGCAGTGAAGAGAGAAGGAAGAAGAGGAAGAGGAGGAGGAGTGGCCAGGACAGAGGAAGGGGCCTTGCCCCAGGACTCATTTTCCTTGGGGGCTGTGGCTCCATTCCAGTGCCAAGGTGTAGAAGTACCACAGAAGGAAGAATAGAAAGGAGTATGTCTGATGAGACTGCTGGCATTTTTGAAAACTCACGTGGAAAACATCTGTTGGGAATGCAGTATTGTGGGCCTTGGGCTTGTCTTCCTTGATGCTCTACTGAGAAGGAAGAGCTGGAGGAGGAGAGGGGATGTGAGAGAGGCCAGATCTGCCCTCAGGCTCGAGACCCACACCCCAAAGTCCCCTCATCTCACATCTCTACCCTTGCCAGCCACTAGACTCTTTCCAGGGCCCCCCCACCCCAGACCCTCCCATAGGTATTTCCTCCTACACCAACCACCTGGGCCTGCTCCCTCCTGATTACCTCCCAGGGATTGGCAGAACCATAGCACCCAACACTTACTACATGCTAGGCATGGTGTGGACATCTTACATCACCTTGCTTGATCCTTATTCTGTCCCTCTGAGGGATAGTTAGGATCAACACTACCAGACCTATTTTGCAGGAAGGAAACTAATGTACTGAAGAGCAAGATGCTTGCTTGAGTTGAGCTTCTGCAGTGAAGCACCCCTACTCTTGTTCCCACCTATGACCAGCCCAGATAGTGAATCCTATGGAGAAAGCAGTATCCACATGGACAGACAGAGGGTCCCACACCTCCCAGAATCAGTCTGGGGATGTGACAGCCCACCCGGGCTCTCGTAAAGGGGTCTACACAGCCACCACGGATCCAGGATGACCCAGAGGATGACAAATACTTGGGAGTAGGAAGCTCTGACCTGTGGCTCTACTATGTGCCACTATGTTGCACTAACTAGCCATATCCCTGCTCTGAGCCCATTTCTTCCTGGGTCCCCAGGAGGATGGATGGTGTTATGTCTCAGAAGGTCTTTGTGAAATGAAATATAATATAGGAACACCTCATGGTGTCCTTGCTGCCAGAAGCCACACCACCTTTATACCCTCCATCCCATCCTGGCTCCCAAGCTGGGTAGAAGGTCACTGAGCTCAGGGCTCCACAAGAAGCAGTCCTCTGATTTGATGCTTGGAGGCTGGACCTCAGAACCCTGCCTCTAAAACAGAACTATCCATGAGTCCCTGTGGGCAGCTATAGCTGCCGGTGCTGCAGCTCCATGCCACCCCAGGGTGCAGACTTCTCAAGGCTTGCTGTGCAATTCTGGCCAAGTTTCCTAATACAAGGAAAAAGAGGTACTATCATCACCCTGTTATACAGGTGAGGAGAGGGTCACAGGTTAAATCAAAGGTGTAAAGCAAGTGATGGGTGAGAATCTAAACTCAGGAAGTCAGACTTGAGTCTGCTTTCAAAAATGTATTTTTTTATTTTTATTTTTTCAAAGATTTTATTTATTTATTCATGAGAGACACAGAGACAAGGAGAGAGAGAGGCAGAGACACAGGCAGAGGGAGAAGCAGGCCCCATGCAGGGAGCCCGATGTGGGACTCAATCCCGGGTCTTCAGGACCATGCCCCAGGCCAAAGGTGGCGCTAAACCACTGAGCCACCGGGGCTGCCCCATCAAAAAGATATATTTTTAATAGATGTATGAGTGCTCAGCTCAATGAGTTTTGACCAATGCACACACCTGTATAGGCACTGTCCAGATTAAGCTCTAGAACTTTCTGTGAGGATGAAAATGTGAAGCTATACTGTCCAATTGGCAGCCATCAGCTCCATGTGGCTCCTGAACAGTAGATACACAGGTGGTGTGACTGAGATACTGGATGTATAATTTGAAGTTTAACTGATTCACATTTTTAATATCTCCATGTGGCTCTTAGCTACCATTTCAGACAGCTCAGTACTAGGACTTTCAGCATCACAGACAGCCCCCGTCAGGCACCTCTTCCAGGAAGGTGGAAGCCCCAGCGTGACTGACTGCTGCTGGGACTTCAAACAGCACGTAAGTTGTGCCTATTCTTGAACTTCATACAAAGTAAATTATATGCTGTGTAACAGTCTGAGGTCTCAGCCCAATACTATCAGGTTTACAGACATTGCTGGCAGCAGACACCTGCCAGGATGCCTCCACAGGGATTGTTTGGGGACAAAGTGAGATACCAGGTAGGCAAATGCTCTGAGGGAAAAGCAATAGTCCCAGCTGTCCTGAATTCAGGTCCTATCAGACTCCCAGGAGTGAAGGACTGACATGGGACGTTTTGCACCCCCCAACCTCCAACACACACAAGGGTGAGAGTGGAGAGCTGATCCCTGGGGTCCTGATGTACCCAGTGCCCACACCTTCCTCCCAGTGTCATTCCTAGGCTGTAAACAGTGAGCATGAGGGATAAGTGGAGTCTGTCAGAATTTGGATCAAATCCCCTTACCACTCTCTGCTGGGTGACCTTGGGTTGCTCAATTCATCTAAGCCTGGGCTTTCTATCTGTAAAACTGGGCAATAGTACCTTTTGCAGAGGGTGTTTGTTCATTCATTCATTTACCAAATACTCCATGGAGACTGTGTACCACATCATGAACTTACAGTCTATGATGAATGGGAGCAAGTATAAAGTCTTCAAATGTAGTAAAGTGCTGAAAAGCATAATGTAGATATGTGTGGCACCTGTTTTGGATCAGGTGGTCAGGGAGGTCCTCTGAGGTAATATCTAAGCTTAAATGTTATTCAGTGGCCAGGGGCATGGGCAAAGGGAGAGCTGTAGGTGAAGCCTGGAAACGGGCAGACCCAGAAGGCATGGGAAGAATTGTAGATTTGGTCAAATCAGGGGTCAGCAAACCCATTGCTATACAGAGTGTGAGCTAAGAATAGTTTTTCCATTTTTAAGTGGTTGGGAGGGAAAAATCATCAGAAGATTAATGGTACATGAAATTCAGATATTAGCATTTGATAAAGTTCTGGATTTCATGCGGAAAAAATATGTGAAAAAATTTCTCTCATTAGGTAAGTATCTACCTGACATCTTTGGTTTTGCCTCTTAGCGTACAAAGCTGAAAACACTTGCTACCTGGTGTGGGGTTTTTTTAATTTTTTTTTTTAAGATTTTATTTATTTATTCATGAGAGACACAGAGAGAGAGAGGCAGAGACACAGGCAGAGGCAGCAGCAGACTCCTTGTGGGGAGCCCAATGCGGGACTTGATTCCAGAACCCCAGGAGCACAGCCTGATTCAAAGGCAGAAGCTCAAGCACTGAGCCACCCAGGTGCCCCCCAATGAGCCACTCAGGTACCCCGCTACCTGGTATTTAAAGGGAGAGTTTGCCAACTCTGCTGTGACAACCAGGGCAGGGATGGAAGGTTTAAGGGGGACATAGCTTCACTGTTCAGGATTTAAAGACCCCTTCAGGGCAGTATAGAGAGCAATAGAGGGGGCAAGGGAAGGCAGGAGATCTGTGAGGAGATGGTAGTCTTGATTAGACTGAGGATGGCAGAACAGTGAAGGCAGGAGGAGAAGGGCATGTTTTGAGGAAGATCTGGTTTCTGAACATGTCCAGCCCTACCACCACCACTCTGCCATGTGCCTCACCGGCTCCTCAAGATCCATTGCCTGCCACTCTGCTGTCTCTGGGCTGCTTGACCACAGCAGCTTGACCACAGATAGGGGGCATGTGGTCTTAGTCTCAGACAGATCTCAAATTGTAGATGACTCTTGCAGGGCTGGATTCCAGTTCCCAAAGCCACTGCCTCCTCCCATCTACTCCCATATAGCAGTCAGGCTCCTGGCTTTCACTTGGGGGCTCAGGGCTAGGATTCTAGAAATGAAATACTACTGGGTAAGCAAAAGCAACAGGGAGCAGGTGTGGCCATACACAAGTACTTCCCTGGGACAGACCCAAATGCCTCCCTCCTCCAAACTGAAAATATATGTCCACACAAAAATCTGTGAGTGTTCACAGCAGCATTATTCAGGTAAACAAACGTGGTATATTAACAAAATGGAACATTATTCAGCTATAAAAATGAATAAAGTACTGATACATGGCCCAACATGGACTTTAAAAACATTATGTTCAGTGAAAAAAGCCAAACACAAAAAAGCCACATATTGTTTGATCCCATTTATATCACATATCCAGAACAGAGAAAATTAAAAGAAAGTAGATTACTGGTTGCCAGGGGCTGGAGAAAAGGGGAACAGGGAGTGATAACTAAGGGGTAGAGGCCATAGGCACACACTTGAGGTCATGCCTGCAGACACAAAGGAGGTGTCACACATTCAAAACACCCCTTCCCCACAAACATGCATGGTGACACACCTGACCACTCACACACACCTGAGGTCTCATCTGCATACACAGATGGTGTCAGATGTGCAATACACTCTTCCCTTCTGACATGCACAAGCAGTAATACATTCAGGCAAATGCACATACCTGAGGTCACACTTGCACACACAGGCTCCGACACACTGCCCCCCCCCCACATACACACACACCTGAGGTCTCATCTGCACACACAGGTGGTGTCTTGCATGCAGGATACCCTTCCCCCTGAAACGTACATGTGGTGACACATTCAGCCACATGCACAACCTGTTACACCTGCACACACAAGAACGGACGGACTGGGCCCCTCTCACACACTTAAGGGCTCATGCACACACAGGTGGTAACTCACATGCAAAACACCTCTCCTCTCTGACGCGCACACGTGCAGTGTCACATTTGGCCATACACAGCTGAGGTCTCACGGGCACGCACTGGTCTCTTCCTCACATCCCCCGGCATGTGCGCGCGCCCACTGTTCTTCCTCTCTCCCGTCCTCCACCCCAGGGCCGCGCTCCCTTCTGGGCCCCATTCGGCCACTCAGTCACTACCATGGCATGCACACGTGGGCCTCGTCGTCCCTCACACTCACATAAGCCACCACGCCGCCGGAACAGCAGACTCATCACCGCAGCCAACCCCTCACAGAGCGGGAATGGCGCCACCAGCCGTCGACGTGAGTACAATAGCCAAAGACACTTCCGGTCTGCTCTTCCGCCGGTGGCCCGCGCTGAGCTCGGGATATTCTCCCAGAGAGCCCTGCCCGATGCGTGCTGGAAACCGGCCAAGCATAGGGTCAACAGCCTTCTGGGAAAAGGAGTCCAAATGGCGCCCGGCACCAGGGAGGGAGCGTAGGAACCTGGTTGCTCTGCGCCGCTGGAGCGTAGGACCAGTCAGCTACACGCGTAGGCTATGTACTTTTAAATATACAGCGTACCCTTTTCTCTTCGCACACGCACGTACACCCACACATGTCTGGCTATGTATAGTCGGGGAAATTCCCCCCCACACACACACGCACCGTTTCCTGTAAAGCTTCATCAGATTTCCTCTAAGATCCAGTACATTCTTCTGCCTACCCAGGAAACCACACGATTACCTACTTCAGCCTATATGCTAATTTCTTCCAATGACGTCCTACCTTTTTGTTTTCGTCTTTTATTCAAAACCCAATAAAAAAACACGCACTGCACCCGGCCACCGCCTCGTGTGCAGGCTTTCTCACATTAGTTAATCCTCTCAGCCACTTACCTTCGACCAGCATTGTGCAAAAGAACTTTCTAGAGATGAGGAAAATGTAACTAGTGAGCAGTTTAAATGTGGTTATTCACATGAGGAATTCAATTGTTTTAATTTTGGGTGAATTTAAAATTACATTTAAATAGCTACATGTGGCTAGTGACTACCATGCTAGACAACTTGGAACGTCTGGAAGATATTCACCTTGGGTCTCCTTACAAGAAATTTATGGGAGACTGCTCTTCAGACTGGATGAGGAATTCTCCTCAGTTACCTTATGCACAAACGACTTGAGTATCTCTGAAGATGTACAAGGCGATACTGAAAATGGGCAACTTGGCTGTTGGCCACAATTCATGTGTTGTGTGGACTCTCATAATTTGGGCTGATACAGGGACTTTAATGAAATAACTTGAAAACTTATTTACTACTAAAATTTATGTGCTAATTTATAGCTTGGAGGAAAATTCATGGAGTCAAAGCTATTTTACACTTAACTGGTTCCATTAACTCAATCGTCAAACATGTGTGCCTATATAAGAACAACTATGGCTACGAATTTAGTGTGTGCCTGTGTGTGTGGCGGGGGGTGCATGACAGAGAACAATGAAACCAACTATCAAACTTTAATTTGCAAGAGTTGAGATTTTTAATTTAAATTTATTTTTTGAACTGTTAATACTTTTACATGTTTCAAAATTCCAAAAATATCAAAAGATATAGAATGAAAATTATTCCTCATCCCTTTCCTCCCAGTTCTCCTCCCCAAGAGCAACCAGTATGCCTTGTTACTTTGTACCCTTAGGAGATTGTGTTTGTCTGTGTGTGACCAAAAAAATTTTTACACAAATGGAAACATACTTTACACACTGTTTTATACCTTTTCATTTAACAATGTATCTTGGAGCTCTTTCCCATATTATCACATAGACAGTCCCCATTTTTAAAGCTGTGTAGTTCTCCATTCCAGCACAAATCACTAACCCAGTTCCCCATGGTGGACACTAAGGTTGTTTACAAATTTTTTACTTCTTAAATCAATACCATAGGGAAACCATGTACAAATAGTCTACAACATACAAATAAATCTATTGGATTCACTCCCAGCAACAGGTTTACTGAGACAAAGAGTTTGTGTCTTTGTAATTTTAGATAGCAACTAGTAAGTTGCCCTTCACAGAGCCTGTATCAATTTATACTTCCCCTGGAAATGTATAGGAAATCCTTCCCCCCTTTTGGATAAAAGTCAAGGCTGATAAAATGCTAGGTGGTCACACTGTTACAATCTTCCTGAAAGGTAATTTAAAAAGCTACATGAAATTCATTGGCAGAGGAAAATGCTCAAAATATAGTAAGAAACATGTGTTACAAGAGAACTAGAAAGGATTCCAATTTTCTAAACATAACAATACTATACATTTTTTGTGCGCCTAAGACCTAGTGTACACTATATGTATACATGTATTTTTAAGAAAAAATTATAGGAAAATTAAAATCTTAATGGTAATGACCATCTCTGGATAGTGGAAGTATGAGGAATTAAATTTTACTTTTGTGCATCTTCCACATTTGCGGTAAAGAATTTACATTACTTTTATACTTATAAAATCATGTCCTCTGTAGTTTATAGTAACCTCCCCTGAGGAGTTCATCTACCTTTGTTTCAAAACATCTGTAAGACTATCAGTAGGGATATTATGCCTAGGAAATGCGACCTGAAATGAGAAATAGAAAAATTTGTAAAGATCTCTGTTGCCTGGAGAGGAAGGCAAGTGACAAGCTTGCTCCCAGCTTACCCACCAAGGCCACTGTAACCTCAGCCTCTGAGACTGGGGAAACATGACCCTCAGGAGCTGCCATTATGGGGGCTGAGGTGGAGGTAAAGGGACAATTGCAGGCCTGGCTTCTAGAGCTGTCTGGAACCAGCAAGTTACCATTGGGTGTCCCCTACCCCAAAAAGCACTACTGATAGGTAGAACATTCCCAAATCTGTACCCCACACAGCAGTGAGGAGAAATGGTCAAAAGTGGGGCTTATTCATGTTTTACAATGTCCATGATAAAAATGCTAAAATTTGCATCACTCAGAAAAATAAGTAGATTCTCTTCCTTTTCTCACACCAATTAGGAATGTTGCAAAACAGTAAAAAAATCACCAGAAAACATTTATGTTTAAATCAATTAATGATATCATTTGTTAAAATCAAAGGTTTAGGGTTGTTAGTAGAGCCCTCACCTAATCTGGAAAACGTTGGCTGTAGTGCTGGGCATGATTTCCCTACCTTGGCATATTTGTGGCTAGATAATTCCTTGTTAAGGGGGCTATCTTGGGCATTATAGGATGTTTAGCAGCATTTTCCACCCACTAGCTGCCAAGTGGCACCCCTCTGTTCTGCCAGTTATGACAACCAACAACGTCTCCAGACATCACCAGATGTCTCCTGGAGGACAAATCCATCCTGATTGAGAACGTCTGGCTTAAGCAACACTGACAATTTCAAGGTAATGGCTTTCAGTAGGAGCTGTGACACCCCAAGAGAATGTAGTAGAATTTCACGGGGGCTTTTTTGTCATTTGATCTGGGCTTATGTGGTGGGTACCAAGTGTGTTCTAATGACTATGAAGTACAGAACTGGCCCCTGTGGACCATGTATGTATGTATGTGTGAAACAACCAGAGTGTAATGTATGAACTGAGATCCTAAGTCAGCTTCACATATAAACACAAATTAACTCCTGCATGCTTAGAATTTTATACAGAATATTCCAGAAATGAAATAATAGTATCTTGTTTTGTTCCAAACTTTTGCAAGAGTTAGTCACCACTTAAGAAAATCACATCCCATACAGGAATGCCCCTCACAATATTTTCATGGCCAACATTATACCCCATATACCAGATGACAACAGCCCACCCCAGGTGTCCATGCATAATGGCCCACACAGTCATATGGAGAAATACCACACCAACTGAGTACACATTACTCTACCATAAATTACTTTTAATTATGCTTTTAAAAAAGCGGCCATTTTTCGATTTTTTACACTACACGTGTATAGGTTATATTACCTGTGAATTCATTTTGTAGTATAGGGAATGGCACAAAACACCTGTGGTTAAAGGGGGCACTGGGCTTGACCGATCTGAGAACTACGAATCTCAGGTATTGCGAAGCACCACTTCCTTAAGAAATCAGAGGTCACCTTAGACATTTCTACCCCCAGTCCTCCTTTCGATGAACATACTATGTGGATCTACCACATTTTTGTACCTGCGGTTCCAAAAATCATATGTAGTTTCTCTCCTATGAGGATTCTCTAACGTCAAATAATACAGAAGCACCCATAGAAGACTCTTCAACCCCGATAACATGAACTGGGTTTTTCTCTTGCATGATTTCATGGATGTCAAACAAGGCAAGGGCCTGGCTTGCAGGCTGTCCTGCCTTTGTCCCACCCCCAGGGCTCTCGCTTGAGTGTGTGTGCTGATGGCGGCCAAGCTGTGAGGTCCGGCCAAAGGACTGCTCAAGCCGTCGCCGATTCCGTCCCTGGGGCTCCTCTCTGGTGTGAGTTATCTGGTGTCGGATGAGGTGCGAGCTCTGAATAAAACACTTCCCACAATGATTACACTTAAATGGCCTGTCGCTCCGGTGGGCTCTCTCATCTGGATTCAGAGGTGGGTCACAGCCAAGGGCTTCTGCCCACTCATGTTTTGTTAGAGCTGGTGTCTGCTCAAAGATTAGCCTCTGGCGGCACTCGTATGGCTTCTCCCCAGCATGCTTTCGCTGATGCTGGGCCAGAGAGGAGCTGTGCCTGAAGCCCTTCCCACAGTGGTTGCACTCATATGGCCTCTCCTCTGTGTGTGTCCTCAGATGCAAGAACAGGCAAGTGGTCCGTGAGAAGGATTTCCCACACACACTACAAGTGTATGGCTTCTCTCCGGTGTGTGTCCGCTTATGCCGGCCCAGGGATGAATTCTGGTTGAAGGCCCGTCCACAGTCCTGACATTCATAGGGTTTCTCTCCAGTGTGAATTCTCCGATGGACTGTAAGGTGTGTGCTATGGCAGAAAGACTTCCCACACTCAGCACATTTATAGGGCTTGTCTCCTGTGTGGATTCGCTCATGCTGAACCAGGGAGGAGTTCTGGCTGAAGGCTTTCCCACATTCTTTGCACATATAAGGTCTTTCTCCCGTGTGAATCCTTTTATGCACTGTGAGATGAGCATTGTGGTTAAATGACTTCCCGCAGTCTGTACATTTGTAGGGTTTATCCTGTACCTGGCTTCGTGTGAGTTCCAGAATTGGAATGGCCTGACTGGAAGTTCTACTACAGTCACTGCTGTCACACGGCTCTTTTCCTGAGGAGCCTGTCTGCTGACTGACTAAGCTTGAGTTACGTTCCGAGTTTATAACCTGTGAGTTGTAAGCACAGAGATACTCAATCCTAGAAATCTCTGGGAATGGATTTAGGTTTGAGCTCAGGACACCATTTTCCCCAAGTCTGAGGCTTTCATAGCTTTTATCTTGAATTGGCGCTTCTTTGAGGTTAAATTCCAATTGCCTCAAATTATCCTGTTCTTTCTCAGGCAACTTTACCTGGCCCTCACATTCCCGGTCTTCCCTCAGTATGGTGGGACAGGGAGCATCCCTCAGGAAGCCTTCCCCTTCAGTGACGTGGGATGGATCCACCTCAGGAAGGACATGCTCCTTGGGTGGCACTTGGCTTTCAGGTCCAGGCTCCCGGCCTAAAAGAATACCAAGAGCTCTGAGGGAGTTGGTGGAAAAAACATAGAGACGGTAACAGGCCCCCAACTCACTGGGTCTACATCCTTACTACCCCTGCCTCCAAGTAAATCTGTTCTGCTCTTATGCTGATACCAAGTGCGTCATCTGCAGAAACAGCCTTACACTTTCATTCATTCAACAAAAATCTCTTGAATATCTGCCATAGGCCCAGGTACTGGCCTAGATCAAAGGCTGGCAGACTTTGTGTTTGGAGCTGGAAGAAGCCAAACATGTTGGGCACTTCAGGATCTTTTGCCTCAGAGGAGACATGGTACTTCTGCATCCACTGCAGATTCACCCCTGCCCTAGGATGATAGGCTATACCCTCTTGTGGAGGTACATGTTATTTCCTGCAGGTCAGAAAGCCCTAGGTGGTGTCAGAGGCATTCTGTTGGGAGGCTAAGAAGCTATGTAACTACTCTGGCTATGTAACCTGTAGTCATAGCCTGACTACAATGTTGTCAGGGTACCAATGCACCAGTCCAGAGAAGGGATTGTAACAGATATAAGCCAATTATGACAATGCAGGCCTTCCTTCCAGCCTCCATAGAGGCTGGGGTAAGGTATGTAGATTTGACCCAGTCCTAACTAAGGAGACCTCAATGGACAAAATCTGGAGTTCTGAAAAAAGGGGACAAATGTAGGGATGCCTGGGGTGGGCCAGTGGTTGGGTGTCTGCCTTTGGCTCAGGAGGTGATCCCAGGGTCCTGGGATGGAGTCCCACATCTGGCTCCCTGCAGGGCACCTGCTTCTCCCTCTGCTTGTGTCTCTGCCTCTCTCTCTCTATGTCTCTCATGAATAAATAAATAAAATCTTTAAAAAATAAGGTGGAGACACACAAATGTGACTGTCAGTATTCTTCCTACCTCCCTCTCCCTGAAGCATAGATGTGATGGCCAGAGCTGCTGCATCCATGCCATTACCCCATGAAAAATCCAGAAGAATAAGAACCATCAGCCTTGGCATTACTGGAATGCTGAGCCGGATACAGCAGTGGCTGCTTTGTGGGGAATAGGGGGAACCAAAAACAAACCCTTTTGAGCTACACTAGCCCATTTCTCAAGATATGTACAAAGGAACACAATCCTTTTTTCTTTTTTTTTTCTTTTTTTTTTTTTTAAAGATTTTATTTATTTATTCATGATAGTCACAGAGAGAGAGAGGCAGAGACACAGGCAGAGGGAGAAGCAGGCTCCATGCACCGGGAGCCCGATGTGGGATTCGATCCCGGGTCTCCAGGATCGCGCCCTGGGCCAAAGGCAGGCGCCAAACCGCTGCGCCACCCAGGGATCCCACACAATCCTTTTTTCTAAGAGAACATAAGAGTGTGGAGGTTTACAGAATCTGGACATTTATAGAGTAAAATGGAGAAGATGGAGGGCAAGTTCACACATTAGAAATGATGCTGTAGAGGGGCACCTGGCTGGCCCAGTCTGTAGAGCATGTGACTCTTGATCTCAGGGTTGTTAGTTCAAGCCCCACATCAAGTGTAGAGACTACTTAAATAACATCTTGAAAAAAAAAGAAGGGTGCCAGGTGGCTCAGTCAGTTAAGCGTCTGCCTTTGGCTCAGGTTGTGATCCTGGGATTGAGCCCCATGTTCGGTGCCCTGCCTGCTTCTCCCTCTTTCTCTCTCTCAAATAAATAAATATGAAATCTTAAAAAAAAAAAAAGAAAGGAGGGAACCCTGGGTGGTGCAGCAGTTTGGCGCCTGCCTTTGGCCCAGGGCGCGATCTTGGAGACCCGGGATCGAATCCCACGTCGGGCTCCCGGTGCATGGAGCCTGCTTCTCCCTCTCCCTCTGCCTATGTCTCTGCCTCTCTGTATGACTATCATAAATAAATAAAAATTAAAAAAAAAAAAAAAAGGAAAAAGAAAAAGGAAAAGAAAAAGAAAAAGAAATGAGCCTGTGGAAAGGGCCCACTCAATGACTGGTGAGAGAGAACATGAGAGGGAGGAAGAAGTCATATTCTTACCACTGGAGAAAAGCAGATGGGGAGGAGGATGAGGAAAACAGGGAGTACAGGAGCAGAGCACAGACATTCTGTGCAGAAAACAGCTAACAGAGCAGGCCCGAGGCTACCATCCTTCCATCTTTAGAAGGACCAGCTTTTGAGATTGGCCCTCAGCTAGGTGTGAGAATTTGGGTTTTAGGGGTATTCCCACCACCATGATGAGTGGCTCACTATACCCAAACTGTGCCAACAATACGGTTTATGGTTAATACCCGCTTTCTCCTGGGAGTCTGGAATCTTAGTCTATGCCAGGCACAGCCTATGACCAGCCCCCAGTGAAACCCCCTGGCACTGAGCCTCTAATAAGCTTCCCTAGTAGCTAAGATTTCTCATGTATTGTCACAACTTACTGCTGGGGGACCTAAGCATGTCCCATGTGATTCTACTGGAAAACTCTATAATCTTGGTTTCTGGACTTTATCCCATCTGCCTTTTCTCCTTGCTGACTGACTTTTCTCTATATTCTTTCTCTCTGTGATCACTGGATCTTTGGGTGGTCTTGGGACACTGACACACCACCCTTTCCAAGCAGCATATCTGTAGTCACCTCTTGAGCTGTTCCCATTAGGGATTCCCATTTGGCAGCTTCTCACCTGGACAGTAGCCCTGGGCAATTTCTCTCTCTGCTGCCCATAGCTCAGCCCCTTGCTCCAGCTGGGAGATGACTTCAGGTTTTGGAAGCTCAGGCCCTGGAAAAAGGGAAAGACACAGAATGTGCAGATCTGCTATAGAGAGAAAGAACCAGCTCAAGATCCAGCCCTAGACTCCTGATAGGGCACGAGGACATCTAACAATAAGGTGAAACCTTTGCCCTGGGACAGAAAAGGGCAAAAAAACCCCTGCCCATTTGTTCCACAAGGGAGTGAGAATGCAAGATCTCTGATCACCACCCCAAGGTCAAGTCCTCATATCAGAGGCCCTATGACTTAAAACCCATCAAGAATAAGTCACTGTAGGAGACTGATCATCAGCTTGGGAAGCAGGCCTTACCCAGAGAGAGCAGATGCCCAAAGGTCTCCAGCATCACATCACGGTATAGGGTCCTCTGGGCAGGGCCCAGCTGCCCCCACTCTTCCTGGGTGAAGTCCACAGCCACATCCCGGAAAGTCACTGGCTCCTGAAACATCACACACACTCTTGACAGCTTGACTGTCTCTGTCAGTGCTCTCAGGAAGAGGAAGAGGAATGGAAAAGCAGAGGACAGGTAGGCCAGTGTCCTGAGAGAGTGCATGTTCTGAGTAGTAGGAGTCAGGTCTCACTGGGGGCATGTGAAAGTATCCAAGCAAGATCAAAACTAATTGCAGCTGATCGACAACTGATCTTAGGTGCAGATCTTTGGGCTAAAGAAATGGCTACTGGTTTAAGCCACTAAATTTCGGGATAGTTTGTTACACAGTAACATCTAAATGATACACTAAATAATCCTCTGATTCATTCAAAGAAAGGTTTATTAGACTCCCTGAAAAGAGAGGTTTACAGTTGGGAGTCAGAAACTCACCTACCTTTTCAGGGACCAGGCAGGCTCATTAGTGACTGAAATGGGCTACTTTAAGAGCCTACAAGGGTACTTAATTTTTGAGAGGCGACACTGAAGGTGACAGGTAATATAAGCCCTGTCTGAAGGGGCAGCTGAGACTCAGAACCAACTGAACATGGGGAAATATAAGCTTCATATGATTTCTAGTGAGTAGAATTTCTAGTGAGTAGCTGAAAATTTGTTCAAATTTTTAACTGACCACTTTAAATTTTTATAAGTTGATGTAATGTATCTAAAACATGTCCCACAAATCAAACCCTTCTGTGGGCTGGGTGTAGCCACTGTCAAAAGCTAGATATTTCTGAACTCTGAGTTTTGACTCTGCCACTTCTTCCTCAAGAAGTATACTTGAGCAGGTACTTATTTCTACTTCCTTGTTTTCTTGTCTACAAAGAATCACTTCTTGGGGGCTGTGATGGGGAATAAGTGGCTGTAAAACACTTTCTACAGGACAACATGCGAAAGAATAAAGTTGGTCCCCTACCTCACCAAATAAAAAGTTAACTCAAAATGGATAAAAGACAAAATATAAAAGCTAAAACTATGAAACCCTTAGAAGAAAGCATAGTGATAAATCTTCACAATCTTGGATTGGCAAATGATTCTTAGATATGACAGCAAAAACACAAGCAATGAAAGGAAAAATAAGTAAAGTTGGATTTCATCAAAATTAAAAACTTTTGTGCTCCAAAGGACACTATCAATAAAGTGAAATGGAAAAAAAATAAGTGAAAAGACATCTATATAGGGGATCCCTGGGTGGCGCAGCGGTTTAGCGCCTGCCTTTGGCCCAGGGCGCGATCCTGGAGACCCAGGATCGAATCCCACGTCAGGCCCCGGTGCATGGAGCCTGCTTCTCCCTCTGCCTGTGTCTCTGCCTCTCTCTCTCTCTCTCTCTCTGTGTGACTATCATAAATAAAATAAAATAAAATAAAATAATTTAAAAAAAAAGAAAAGACATCTACATACTGGGAGATAACAATAGCAAATCACACATCTGATGAGTGGCTTGTATCTGGAAAACATACCTCTTACAACTCAATAATAGCAACAACCCAATTAAAAGCAAAGGATTTAAATAGGTATTTCTTCAAAGAAAATATAAAATATACCAATATCGAATAAGCACATGAAAAGATGCTAAGCATCATTAACCAAGGGGTATTTTCTTTTAAGAAAAACACAAGTAGACTTTAAAATATTAAAGAAATCATAGTATAGGTGGCATATGGCTCTGACAAAAGTTGTGCAGGAGGTATGAAGAACCCTTTGGTTGGGAACAGAGGTCTCTGTTCCTGTCCCCATGTCCTCACCTCCCACTCAGAAGGTCCTCAAACCTTGATACATGCTCCCTGTACCTCCTGCCTCCCCCACTCTGCCCCTTCAACCATCACCCACCCTGCATGGGTTGTCAGTGACAGCCCAGGCATCAGGTCCACTGAGTACACAAGTACTTCATGTCTCCTCTTGAAATTCTAGCAGGAGACCATTCCTTGCCTTTTTTTCTTTTCTTTTTTTTTTAGATTATTTATTTACCTGAGAAAGAGTGTGAGGATGTCGTGGGGGCCAGAAAGAGAGAAGCAGACTCCCTGCTCAGAGTATAGCCTGACATGTGGCTAGATCCCAGGAACCTGATATCATGACCTGAGCTAAAAGTCAGAAGCCTAACCAACTGAGTCACCCAGATGCCCAACATTCCTTGCTTTTTCATGGCCCTCTCTGCTGCTTCACCTCAGACCCCTGTAGCCCTCCTCTTGCTCTTCACTATTGGTGCCTGGAGGTATGGGCTGTCAGGCTCCTTTACTTTACACTCTCCCACGGCTGACCAAACCACACTGGCATGAGCCAGCACCTGGTCACTACCCACCTCCCCCACCACATCCTAGTTAGCTCTCAGTATTTCTCCTACCCTGACCTCCAAGATGCCTGAATGATTTTTTTTTTTTCAAACTCAAGTCATCTTGCTTAAAAAAATTTGAATGTCTCCTCATCTTTCTATCAGGATGACCTCTTTCAGCCTGGATATAGCTGACTGAATAATGGTCTCCAAAGATACGCAGGTCCTAGTTTCTGGAACCAGTGAATGTTCCATAAATGGAATGTGAATGTGATTAAGGATTTTAAGATGGGGAAATCAGGTGGGCCCTACATGCAATCACAAATGTCCTTCTAAGGGAAGGGTGGAGGGAGACTTAACTATAGACTACAAAAGGCAATGTGACCACTAAAGCAAGATGCCATACTGCTGGCTTTGAAGACTGACAAAGGGCCATTAGCCAAAGAATACACAGTCTACAGCTATAATAGCTAGAAAAGGTAAGGAAACCGATTCTCCCCTAGTTCCTCCACAGGAAGGGTGGCTCTGCCAACATCTTGATTTCAGTCCAGTAAAAATGATTTCCAATTTCTTACCCCCAGAACTGTAAGAATAAATGTGCATTGCTTTAAGCCACCAAATATGTGGTGCTGTTATAGTAGCCACAGGGAGCTTACACTAGACCTCAAAGCCCTCTACTTCCTTGCCTTATGTGGTGGCCAGCCTCCAAGACAACCCCCAATGACTCCCAGCCCTTGTCTAGTTGTGTAGTCCCTTCCTATTCTGTGCAGGTTTGACTTGTATAACCAATAGATACTGTGCAAATGACAGTGCATAAATTCTGACCCCAGAGCACATAATGCATTAGGGCTTCTACCTTGCCCTCTCCTGAATCACTCACTCTTTGGAAAGCCAGATGACAAGTTGTGAGGCCAGCCAAGCAGCTCCACATAGAGGCCCAAATGGGCAATGAGTTAGCCATCTCGAGGTGGATCTTCTAGCTCTACTAACATGTGTTAGCCATCTCCGAGGTGGATCTTCTAGCTCTACTCAAGTCCCATATGACAACAATCCAGATTGACATATTAATCATAATTTCATGCACCCAGGCCAGAACCCCTAGCTAAATCATTCAAGGATTCCTGTCATCAGAAACTGAAGTAATATTTATCGTTGCTTTATGCCACTAAGTTCTGGGTTGTTACACAGCATCAGATAATATACTTTCTCTTACTGTTGACAAAGACTCTCTCCTTGAGAGAGTATGGCTCCTCTGAACCCTCTTCTTAACTAGGCCCTGATCTCTAGGCTTCTTCTTCTTCTTTTTTTTTTTTTTTTTTTTTTAATCTCTAGGCTTCTGTGTCCATTTTGCATTACTTAGATTCATAAAGAATTGGTATAATCAAAATCCCCACCCACCATATCTGATCACTCTCATATCTTTTCAAAGTCCTCATCCCCCACAGTCCTCCAGGCATTATCTGATCACTTGGCCTACTTCAGCAAGAATCCTGTTAGGTCATTGGGCACCTGGGTGGCTCAGTCAGTTAAGCATCCATCTAACTCTTGGTTTTGGTTCAGGTCATGACCTCAGGGTCATGATATCAAGCCCCACACTGGGCTCTGTGCTCAGCATGGAGTCCGTTGGAGATTCTTTCCTTTTCTCTCTCCCTCCACTTGTGCTCTCTCTAAAATAATAATAATAATAATAATAATAATAATAATAATAATAATAATAATAAAGGATCCTGTTAGTTTAGCAAGAATTACACCCACCCCTAACCCCAGGTATAAATTCCCACTTTTACTTGTTGTATTTGGAATTGAGTCCAATTCTGTAATGAAGTCTCTTTCTCCTATTCCAAAAGGTTCTGAATAAAATATCTTGACTGAGGGGATTCCTGGGTGGCTCAGTGGTTTAGCACCTGCCTTTGGCCCAGGGCTGATCCTGAAGTCCCAGTATCCGATCCCACATCGGGCTCCCTGCATGGAGCCTGCTTCTCCCTCTGCCTGTCTCTTCCTCTCTCTGTGTGTCTCTCGTGAATAAATAAATAAAAATCTTTAAAAAATATACCTTGACTGCTTTTATTAGTATCCATCTCTGTTTTACTTTAACAAGGCTCATTCCTGCCCCACCCATCCACAGTAAAAGCAAACTAAAGCGTGGTTACATTTAATGGAAATCTGCGATCCCTGGGTGGCTCAGTGGTTTAGTGCCTGCCTTCGGCCTAGGGCGTGATCCTGGAGTCCCGGATGGAGTCCCGCATCAGGCTCCCTGCATGGAGCCTGCTTCTCCCTCTGCTCTGCCTGTCTCATGAATAAATAAATAAAATCTTAAAAAAAAATAAATCTGCAATAACACTATCTGAAAACATGCAAATTGAAGGTTATCAATCTAAAATAATGCAAATCCTTGTAAACAACAAAAGACAGTATGTGCAAAATTTCAAAGACGTGGCCTTCAGGAATTATCAATTATTTTTGGTTCCTGCCACATGGAGATAGCATTTTATGGAGACCACAGTCTAGAATTGCCGAGCTTTGAATCAGGCACCTGCCCAGGTGGCCTTGCAAGCAGGGACCATCCTGGGTTCTAGTGGGCCCCACTGCGCCCCCGGTAGTCGCTCCCGCCACACTAATGCGGTGCGTGGTGACCAGTTCTTACCCTCAGGTTGGGCCAGGGGCCACGCGATGGAGGGCTCTCGGTGGGTGTTTGCTGACTCCATGAATTAGAGCATTTCTATTCTGTTAATATTGTCATCTCGGCGCTCCACTGACACCAGTTACTGTGAGCCATCACACAGCAGGCGGCCTTCAGGGAGCGGGGAAGGCTTAAAGGCTCAATACCTGTGGGAGTCGCTCGGCCCGCTGCCATCATTATTATTATTGTTACCTGAAGCCATTCCGCTGGCAGCCCCGTAGCCATCGCCAGTGCAGTCGGTTCCTCTTCGGGGTTCATCCTGGACCGACAGGTCGAGGACAGTAGCCCGCAATGGCCGTAAACACTATAGCAGCCCCAGCCTCAGGGACCACTCCGCTCTCCGCCCGCCGGACAATGGCGGCCGCGCTGGTGACGCTGCGACTACAACTCCCAGAAGACCGTGCGGCGCGCTGCAGGGCCTGACCAATGGAAGCTTTTATCTGTCGAGCCTTCCACCAATGAGAGCCTTCTGGTTTCGGGCCAATGGGACCGTCCAGCCGTCTGGCCTCCGGCCACTGGGGGCGCTCCTGCAGCAGACCCGGCTAGGCGGTGCTGGGTGGGCAGCTGCGGGCGGTGCTCTCCCAGGTACTGGGCAACTGGGTGTCTCCATGCCCGGGACGAAGGGGAGCGCCGACGAGCTGCGAAGGGATGAGGCTGTGAGGGATCGTCCTCCCCCAGCAGCTGGGGGTTCGCGTCTGCGCGCGGCCGCGGCGCCGGGATGGCCCGCAGGCGCCCGCGTTCCGCGGCGGTGGCTCCCGCGGCCCCGCGTTGAGATGCCAGCTTGCCCTCGCTGGAGGGGTGCCCTGCTTGGAAACCCGGGCCTGGGCGTCCTAGCTGGCCATGCTTTACTCTTCGGAGTATATACAGCCTTTGTACTTAAAACCTATTTCTAGGCGTCAAAATTACACGTGTAATTTTGCGTGTAAACGTTTTGTTAATATCATGGATATGGGGGCTTAGTGACCGGAAGGGGGCAGGCGCGGCTTCTAATGCTGATTGTGTTCTCTTTCTGGATTTGGGATGTTCCCTTTGCGATGTGTCATTTCTGTGGGTCTTTTAGGGTCCATTAAAATTTTTATTAATAAAGAAGAGAGAGGGACGCCTGGGTGGCTCAGCGGTTGGGCGCCTGCCTTCGGCTCAGGTCGTGATCCCGGGATCCGGGATCGAGTCCCGCATCGGGTTCCCTGCGAGGAGCCTGCTTCTCCCCCTGCCTGTGTCTCTGTCTCTCTGTCTCAGTCTGTGACTCTCATATAAATAGATAAGTCTTTTTTAAGAAATAGAAACAATCGAACCGTAGCAAATATTTCACTATTTATTTGTGCTAGAAACCGAGCACAGAGAAGAGATAGCTGCCCCCAAGGGGCTGATGGTGTAGTGAAGAGGGACAGAAAATAAATGAGAAACATGATACATCTATCAATAAGTAGTCATTGGCTGGGATAGAGCAGCTGGCAAAGTCCACACTCGCCCATCACTGTCCTCTCTTCTCTGCCTCTCCTAGCCCTCCCCCCACCCCAAGGACAGCAACCAGTCCGCTCTCTGCAGGGACATTTCCCCTGGACACCCCGCCCACCGCCCAGCGTGACCAGCGCAGAGGTCCCAGGACGCGCATTGGTCAAGCATCTTCATTCACTTGAGCAGGTGGCAGTGGCTGCATTGGGAATCAAGAAACCCGCACTGAATTTGGCCGCTAATGGGTACCAAAACAATTTCCAGGCAGTATTCCTTTCTCGGTGGGCAGAGAAGGTCCCAGGAGGAACTATTGCCTTCCCCTTGGCAGCAGACCCCCAGAGGGTGGGAAAAGGGGAGGGAGGGTTGGGTCTATTATTTTTGTAGGAACAGCCCCGAGTATTTATATGGAATGAGTAACTGGGTTTAACTTTCCTCTTGGTTCTAATGGTGCTGGATCTTCAATGCATGATGTTTCCCTATTGTTTTAATTTTTAATTTTCTATTACTTGTATTTTGTTTTCTCCTGATTATATTATAGGGGTTTGTCTATTGCAATAGTTCTCAAAGTGTGGCCAGGGATACCTGGAGTTCCTGAGACCCTTCCTACCAGTCGGTGACTTCACGCCCCCACCCCCTCCTCTCACGAAAGTAGACAGAGTTTTCCGGAGGCTTCCAGATGAGTAATATTGCAACAGAATGAAAATGTTAAAGATAAACACAACGGATATTAGTTAACATGGTGAAAACAAATTTTATTCAATAACTGCTGACAGTAGGGGAAAGCACTGAGCTTCATTTGCGTTTGTGGAGAGGTGACTGGACCTTTTAAAGAAGAATGAAAGAATCAGAAGGGGGACAGAGCAGGACCCGTGGAAAATTACTAAGTGTTGGTCAGTGTCTATATGATTAAGCCAGCCGTGCCACCAGCTGGTAATTATCGAAGTTAGGATTCTATCTTCCCTCAGAGACTGGAGACAGGAGCCCTCTCCTTCCTGTCAATAGTATTTCAAAGGAATGGCTTTCAGGTCCTTGAGAAAGATCCTTCTGAGTTGTAGGATATACACAGACGTCTCAAAGAGACAGAGAAAGAATTCACAATTCTAAAGTCTTTTTAGTAAATGCTGTAAGAAAGGGAGGTCAGGAGGTTCCTTGGACACAGTGAAAATTTAAGTTAGTAGTAACTTCTTTGCAAGCAGTTCATTGACTATTATTGCTAAAAAGAAGTAGGAAGAAAAAGCCTTCTGGCAGTCTGGGTTATTTCTTTAAGAGTTCTGACAGGGTGGGATGGATGAATGGAGTGGAATATGAACTTTGGACAAGTTAAACGGGACAGCCTTCCATGTTCATCTGTCTACCTCTTAACTGAATAAAAAATCCTACAGTTTTTAGGAAAAAAAGGAGGGAAGGGAGGTCAGGAGTCTATCCTTGGGTGTTGGTTAGAACAAACAGCAATTTCTCCTGGCAGTATTCCTCAGGGAGGCATTAAGCAGACATTTTAATAGGAGGCTGGTGTCCTTCTAGGGACACAGCATTATGCTGCCAGAAGCTTTGCTAGTGTTTGGTTCTCTCTCAATGCAGAGGTTTGGACTGAGTTCTCCAGTGCTGAGAGCTCTGCAGTTCTCAAGGACACAAGCAGCTTTGGAAATCACGTGCTTTTCATCAAGCCAGACATTAAGGAGATTTATAAAACTATAATGCAACGCTACTCTTTTTTTTAAAGATTTTATTTATTTATTCATGAGAGACACAGAGAGAGAGAGAGAGAGAGAAAGGGGCAGAGACACAGGCAGAGGGAGAAGCCGGCTCCATGCAGGGCGCCCGACGTCAGACTCCAGTGGGACTCAGTCTCAGGTCTCCAGGATGACGCCCCTGGCTGAAGGCGGCACTAAACCGCTGAGCCACCTAGGCTGCCCAACGCTAGTCTTTTCACTCATATTTATTTGTTTTGGAAATGTAGTTATTTTACATAAAGTAGGGTTAAAAAAAAGTGGTGTATTCATTTGTTAGGTCTGCCATAACGAAGTACCACAAACCGGGTGACTTAACAGAAATTTATTGTCTCAATTATGGAGTCTGGCAGTCCAAGATCAAGGTTTTGATGTGGTTTGGTCCTTCAGAGGACCTGAGAGAGATACTGCTCTCTCACTTTTCTCAGCTTCTGGTGGTTCCTGGAAATCCTTGGCCTCCCTTGGCCTGTGGATCTCTGCCTTCATCTTTATGTGACTGCTCCCTGTGTTCATGTCTGTCTCCAATTTTCTTCTTTTTATAAAGACATCCATCATATTGGAGCAGGGTTTACCATAGTGACCTCAGTTTAACTTAATTACCTCTGTGGAGATCCTATCTCAAAATAAGGTCACATCCTGAGCTATGGAGTTAGGACTTAAACACATGAATTTCCAGGGGACACAATTCAGCCTATAACATATTGTTAACATATAATGGCTTTATTTTTATTTTTAAGTGGATTTATTTTTAAAAATTAAATATTTTTTTCTGTTTTCATTCTTAATATGGCAAATATCGATAGATAGAACCCTCATAACACAAAAACTGGAGTCCTCAATTATTTTTAAGACTATGAAGGGGTTGGGGAACCCTGGGTGGCTCAGCGGTTTGGCGCCTGTCTTTGGCCCAGGGCACGATCCTGGAGTCCTGGGAATCGAGTCCCGCTTCGGGCTCCCTGCATGGAACCTGCTTCTCCCTCTGCCTGTGTGTCTGCCTCTCTCTCTCCTCTCTGTGTCTATCATAAATAAATAAATAAATCTTAAAAAAAAAAAAGACTATGAAGGGGTTTTGGGGCACCTGCCTGGGTGGCTCCATCAGTTAAGTGTCTGCCTTCAGCTTGGATCACGATCCCAGGGTCCTGAGATCCAGCCTCACATCACATTGAATCAGGTTCCTTGCTCAGTGGGAAGCCTGCGTCTCCCTCTCCCTATGCCCCTTCTTCCTGCTCATGCTTGTTCTCTTTCCCTTGATCTTTCTCAAATAAATTTAAAAAACCTTTTAAAAAAATTCTCTTTCCCTCTCCCTTTGCCCCTCCCCCCCTCCCCCCCCCAAAAAAGACTGTGGAGTGATCTTGAGATACATTTGTCTATGGTACTGGCTTTTTTTTTTAATTTTAAAGCAAGTTTTTTTTTTAAAAAAAACAAGCTTTAATAATAATTTTATATGCATTCTTATAATTTTGTTATGAAGTATATTAATTTTTAACTAAACAAAATCAATTTATTTTTATTTACTTATTTTGTTATTTTCCTCTTTGACCAAATAACTTATGGGTGATGTTTAAAATATCCAGATTGAACTCTTTATCTCAATTACTAATTTGTAATTTTGTTGCACCATTACAGAATGTAGTGATGGGATTTAGTAGTTAGGATGGATGATCTGATGGATGATTTCATGGATGATCAGGTCCGAAGGACATCTGAGATGGTTTCTCTTTAAACATATATTTTCAATAGACTTCTTGCATATCTTCATCCAGTCTTGAGAGCTCATTGTACTCCTATCCACATCTTTCTTTTTACAACCCCTTTAGAGCATTCTCATACCATTCCTCTATGTGCTTGAAAATCTACTCTCTGAGGAGGGAAAATCTACAAGTGGGAGGAGGCATGAAGGAGATCGGGGCAGGGGCCATGGGGATATTTAGGTGGAAATTGTCCCAGGCAGAGATCACAGAAAGTGCAAGACTCTAGATGCTCAAAGAACACATTTTTATATCTCTCTTGTGAAACTTAAACAAATATAGGCACATCCTATGTTTTGTCCTTACTTGACTAACACTTTAACCTGGATAGCTCCACCTTGATGTCCCTTGGGCATCTCATACAACCTGTCCAAAAGAACACCTACTGTTCCTGAACTCTAAGCTTACTCCTTCATGTCACCTCAGCCTACTTCATTTGTTTGTATCATAATCTGATATAAGATTAAGATTCTTTGAGAAAGATTCCTTTCTCTCTATTAGTCCTGCTTGGGTCACTGAGTAATCCAGCTCCATATAAAGATGGCCCCAGGGATGCCTGGGTGGCTCAGTGGTTGAGCGTCTGCCTTTGGCTCAGGGCATGATCCTGGAGTGCCAGGATCGAGTCCCGCATCGGGCTCCCTGCATGGAGCCTGCTTCTCCCTCTGCCTGTGTCTCTGCCTCCCCCCTCTGTCTCTCATGAATGAATAAAAATTAAAATTAAAATCTTAAAAAAAAAGATGGCCCCAAAATCTGTTTCTCTGCCCACCAGGAGGTGGAATTTACCTACTCTCCCTCTGACTCTGGGCTGACCCTGACTGACCATACAATAAAATGTAGCAGAAGTGATGATGTGTGAGTTCTGAGGCCAGATCATCAGAAGCTTTTGCAGATTCTGCCTAGGTCTCCTGGAATGCTCATTCTTGGGACTTGCCATCTTAGAACCCAGCCACTACACTAAGAGGATCCTAAACCACGTGAAGGGGTCTGATGTGAATGCTCCAGTCAAGAGTCCCAGCTGAGCTCACAGCTGGCAGCTAGCATCAACTGCCAGTTTGTGAGTGTATCGCCTTCGTTCTGAGCTTTCAAATGACTCCAGTTCCCAGTGTATCTACCTGAAACTGCATGAGAGGCTGTTAGAAGAACCACCCAGCTGTTCCAAATCAACCTATGGAACAGTGAGAAATTAAATAATTCATAGTTTTAAACCACTATGTTTGGACAGCCCAGGTGGCTCAGCGGTTTAGCCTTCAGCCCAGGGCATGATCCTGAAGACTCAGGATCGAGTCCCCTGTCGGGCTCCCTGTGTGAAGTCGGCTTCTCCCTCTGCCTGTGTCTCTGCCTCTCTCTCTCTCCCTGTGTCTCTCATGAATAAATACATAAAATCTTAAAAATAAATCTTTATTTATTCATGAGAGACATAGAGAAAGAGGCAGAGACACAGGCAGGCGGAGAAACAGGCTCCCTGCAGGGAGCCCGATGTAGGACCTGATCCCAGAACCCCAAGATCACGCCCTGAGCCGAAGGCAGATGCCCAACCACTGAGCCCTCCAGGCATCCCTCACTTCATCCATTTAAAGTGCATAGAAATTGGAGCATAGAAACTTTCTGGGGCTGAAAAAATGACTTTCAAGTTAAGAACCTCAGTAAACAAACCAGGATGGAGAAGGGTATCTATAGAGAACCACCGAAGAAATGGCTCATGACAGGACAAATATAAAGAAATGGGAATCTTGATGGAAAAGATAATAGCCCAGGGGCACCTTGGTGGCTCAGTCAAGCATCAGCCCTTGGCTCAGATCATGATCCCAAGGTCCTGAGATTGAGCCCCACATTGAGCTCCCTGCTCTGTTAGGAGTCTGCTTCTCCCTCTGCCTCTTCTCCCTTCCCCTACTTGCTTGTGTTCTCTCTCATATAAATAAATAAAATCTAAAAAAAAAAAAAAAAGACAGCCCTTGTGAAGACCTCATGGAGGAATAGGGAGGACTTTAGATGGAGAAAGGAGGACAGAGAGAGAAGCTAATGATCAGGGCAGCCACTGAGGAAAGTTTTCTGATGTGAATACACTCCTCAGGACACAGACAGGTCTTACCAAGTTCTTGGTAGGAGTAATGTATTAAACTGTTTGAAAACCTACTTAGTCACAAATACGTGTGTATATGTGTGTGTTTCATGAGTGTGTGAATATAACTATTGTGACTGTTATGTCAAACTTGTTAATCATCATTTCATGGTGAATCACTTATCTACTTAAACAGCCATTTTTTTCCCTGAGAGAAATATTTTAAACTTTCCCAAATGACTGTAGATTTACCCATTTTCCTGGTATTTCTACCATTTTTTTCAGTTGGACTATTTTAAAGGTTCATGGTCATTTAAAAATCTTTGTAGATTTTAACTTTTACTAACGTAAAATATCCTCCTGCAGAACAGAGGAGGTTATCAAATTAAGTAGTCTGAAATCCTATAAAGCTTTTCATGTCCCAGTTTTTTTCCAGAAACTGTACCCCTGGGCACTTCATCAGTGTATCTCTTGATCTTTAGAGTTTTAAAATAATAATAAAATAATGGGCTTTAGAGTTTTAAAATAATCCTTGCAAAGCCAGTGGGCATAGAACAGTACCTGGCCTTTTAATTTTCAATTCCCTAGGTTAGGTCTATGTATCTACTGCTAGATCATGTTTGAATCCTTACTTTTAACCATTTTTAATTGTCTTAGCTTTACTTTTGCCAGTTAATTTCAGAGTATTTGCTTACCTTGCTGAGCATATTATCACTCTATGTTAGTTCATCCAGTGTTTATTGGGTGTTCTCTCTGCTCTGGACTTTTTTGAGCCCTCTAGAGCCCTCTGGGCCCTCTGCCTGGCAGCAAGGAACAACTCCCTTGTCCTTAAATTTCATGGGAGAAAGATGCTGGGTTTCTTTGAGCATCTTCTTAAAGAACTTAGCACAGCTGTGGCCAAACACCAGGAAAACTTCTAGGGAAGACAATCCATTGGAGCAGAGCATTTCCAAGGTCAGGATACAGAGTGGCTGGAATCTCTGTACCTCCAAGGGAAAGGGTCCTGCTGTGAACCAGCTAGATGGAGAATCTTCAAATTTAGACTGATGAACAAGCTGTTTTCTACCTAGGATGGTTAGATGTGTCGTCCCAATGTGCAGTGGGCAAAGGGTGATCCCTTCCTACTCTCTGAGTGCAGCAATGTGGGAAGGGCTTCTACATGTGCAGGAGACACAAAAGCCACAATCAAGCTATTACATTTTCTCCAACTAGAAGTCTTCTTTCAACATGTTCCATGCCCTATCACATGTCTGAGAACACAGTTGGGCATGGCTCTATGCTTTAAGGGATCCTTCATTTTCCCCTCCAGAGATCCTAGTTCCAGCCTAGACTTGATGATTGACTCACTCTGTGTTCCTGAAACCCCCCCTCACAGGATGATGGCTTGATCTCTATCCCCTGAGAGAGCAAGATTAACATTTCATGTGTCAACATCTTCTCTGGAAGTCAGGAGATTGGTACCAGCTTGTGCAGTGGAAATGGGACCTGGAGAACATCCTTCATCTAAGAGAAGGGGACTGAGGAACAGAGAGGTGGGCATAAGTGCCCCCCCAGGCCACATAGCACATTCATTAAGGAAAATTCACTGAATATGACTAGTGAATTTTTTTAAAGATTTTATTTATTTATTCATGACAGAGAGAGAGAGAGAGAGGCAGAGACACAGGCAGAGGGAGAAGCAGGCTCCATGCAGGGAGCCTGACGTGGGACTCGATCGTGGGACTCCAGGATCACGCCCTAGGCCGAAGGCGGCACTAAACCGCTGGGCCACTGGGGCTGCCCTGACTAGTGAATTTTTAATCTTTTCCAATTCCTCCCCAGATCTGCTCCTCTCTTTTTCCTCCATCATCCCTCCAGTGCTCAACTAAAAATAAAATAAAATATAAAATAAAATAAATAAAATAATTCTTCATTGAACAAAGAATGGCCATTATATACCAGGAACCGTTTATCAGAGAAGAAAACAAAAACCCTACCCTCATGAGCTGGCATTTTTTGTGCATGTGAGAGGTGGGGTAGTTGGATTAGAATTATTTTTTTAAACTACCTATTTTTATATAAGATGGTATCAGTCAGGATGGACTAGGTTCTGTTGAAGTAATAAACAAGCCCTGAGTTTCAGTGACTCAGGTCTATTTACAGTTGATTTAATATTTGCACTCTCTGTCCACTGGGGTTGGCAGTTGAGTGGGTGGGGAAGGGGATGTTGTCCAGCTCACCATAACCATAATGGATGTTGCTGGTTACCAGAGCCTCCTTGTCTTGACTCCGTATTCACCCCCTTCAGCAACACTCACTTGTACATTGTGGCTGAGTTGCTCTCTGTGAGATCTGCAAGCACCCTCTCAGTCCTGTGGGGGAGCAGGTGAGAAATGCAAGTGCTGAAATGATGATGATCTCCATGGCAGTTTAAGTTCCCTGTGATTTCCACACTGAGAACTTGAAGAAGACCAGAAAGGAGCCCAGTGAGCTGGGGCACTGAGAAGGACATAGCTCTGATACTTATGTGGAAGGAAAGCAGGATTACTGGGTCAGAAGGACAGATAATGAAAACAGAATATACAACCTGAAAGTGGAACAAGAACCTAAATACCCCAAAACTCTGCCATCAGTTACATTTCTTACAATAATGAATATGAATAGTATAAATAATACTTGGGTAACATTACATACACAGAGCACATTGTTTGATAGCCAATTGACAAAATTCACACAGTCTTAGTATCATATCCTCAAGAGCTAAGGTGATGTTGCTGAAAGAAAACTAGAAGCTTCCACAGCCCCCAGAAGGATAAACGTACAGTTAGTGGATCTGAGAGTCATCTTAGGTCAACACCATTCTGCTCATGCTGTCTTCATGTAATACCATGATGCAACATGCTTGCAGAGTAAACAAAAGTTCCAGCTAGTAACCTCAACCAGAATATTACTAAGAATGTTTAACACACCAAGGCACCTAGCTGGCTCAGTTGGTGGAACATGTGACTCTAGATCTCAAGGTTGTGAGTTCGAGCCCATTGGGTGTAGAGAATACTTTAAAATCTTTAAAAGAGAAAACAAAACAAGCCCCAAAACGTTAAGAAAAAAAAAAAGAAAGTCTACTTGAACTATGAAAATATCTAGGAACCACCTCAACCTGACCAAAGTGGACTCTCTGAAGACGGGCCTAGGAAACTCCAATCCAAAAAGCTCCTCTCAGGTGGGTCTTATGCATGTTTCAATCGGGAACCACTGGCCTCTGGATATGGGAACCATTCAGGTGGGGGTTTCACATTCCTATTTCAAATAAGCCCATTTCTTGGGTCCTAGAAGCCTCAGGTTTCTCACTTATGAGGGGGTAGAACACCTATCAGAGCAGGGTCTGATGCACTGGTTGCTTACACAGCAGCAGCTGCATCCTTCCATTCCCTGTCCAGTCATCTCCTTCTTCCAATTCCCACAGGGGTTAGTCTCCAGGTGCACATAACCACTAAGCCCCTTCGTGGAGTCCCCACTATGGAAAGAGGGACTTGAGGACACTGGCATCACACACATCTTCCGTCCTGGAGTCTCTAGTAGTGCCTTCATTGCTAATTTCATGACTTGCTGTATGCAGACACCTCTCAAGTGTTTGGTCAGGAATTGTCAAACAACATGCACTTCGCTGGATCTGTCGGGCAGATTTTTCTCTCAGGTTCTGGCATCTTTTGAGAGCTATACAATAACATTGGTCTAGGCAGCAGGATCAACCATCCAAAGCAAAGTCCCCATCTGTTCTGTGCAGGCTGTCCCAGCCCAGACATTTTCCATCTCGACCTCAGGGTTTCATATGAATCATGAGAGCTATATTACTTAAAGGGTTTTATAATGGATACCAGGTAACTGCCAGAGTGACCTTGAGGGAAGTACATTCAGTAATTGTTTATGCAAATTCGCACGACTATCCTGCCCCATCTTGTCCCAGGATACCGGTACCTCTCTAAGTCCCCACTCTTGGGAGCCTTCTGACTTCCTGGTATTAGGTTTCTGGAAAATCACATCTTAAAGACTAAACCACCCTCCTTTAATACCAGGGACTTCTAAGAAGCCAAGGAGCCTTCCTGCCCCCGGATAAAGTCTAATTGGCCAAATAGAAAAGTCTGACATATTTTTAAAAAAACTCTTGCTGTTTATTTTTATTCATTCATTTTATTTTATTTTTTTAAAGATTTTATTTATTCATTCATGAAAGACACAGAGGCACAGGCAGAGGGAGAAGCTGGCACCATGCAGGGAGCCAAATGCGGGACTCGATCCCAGATTCCAGGATCATGACCTGAGCTGAAGGCAGATGCTCAAACCAATGAGCCACCCAGGCATCCCATATTCATTTATTTTAAACAGATTTTTATTTATTTATTTGAGAGAGCACAAGAGAGCACAAGAGGGGGGAATGGTGGAAGAAGAGGGGAAAGCAGGCTCCTGCTTGCAGGGCTCGATCCCAGCACCCTGGGATCATGACCTCAGTTGAAGGCAGAAGCTCAACCAACTGAGCCACCCAGGAACCCCTGCTCTTGCTTTTTTTTTTCTCTTGCTTTTTATTTTTATTTTATTTTTTTTATAAAGATTTTATTTATTTATGAGACACACACACACACACACACACACACACACACACGAGGCAGAGACACAGGCAGAGAGAAGCAGGCTCCACTCAGGGAGCCCCATGTGGGACTTGATCCCAGGACCCCAGGATTACGCCCTGGGCCAAAGGCAGGGACTAAACCACTGAGCCACCCAGGCATCCCAACCGCTGAGCCACCCAGGCATCCCTGCTCTTGCTTTTTAAATTGTCAATCTACTATTACAGCAACCCTGAATCAAAAGAAAGAAAATTGTATATAATCCCACAAATCAATTGCAGATATCCCCATGTACTGTTGTCTTGCTCATCTATAGGTACATGTTGGAAAGAATTTGTTACCCAAATAAGTAGTGTACCACCAAGGAAAGAGTTACTATGGAAGGTATAAAATGAAAACCAGTCGTCTCCTGCCCCACCCTATCTAATAGTCACACATCCCACCAACGACTTTTAACTGTTCCTATTCCAGTTCTTTCTGAGGCCATCTCTGTAATTCTAATCTTTTATGGCCTGTAAATTTACTGACTTCCTGCTCTTAAAAGGAATGTAGATTTGATTCACAATGTTGCTCCTCTATTTGCTTCCAATTTCTGTCATATTACCATTTTGTGCTCTAATTTTGGTATCCTAAACAATCTATCATATTATATTTAAGAGGCTACTTCCTAAGTTGAGGATATAGGGATACTCCTTCTCCCCACTATGTCTCTTTCCCCTTCTACTTTACAACAGCTACAGACTATACCATTACTGTTAGTAACAATGCTGGGAACAATGATGCTCTACTCTTGCCATTATGAAATCCTCATGTCACATGGCTTTCTTCCTTAAAAAAAGCAAAAAACAAAAACAAAACTCAATACCTCCTGTTTATATCATATCTATGCAAACACTGTTTGGTGAAGGGCAAATCAAAACAATCTGATTATATAGCCCCCTCTTTTATTCCAATTTCATGAGTTCTCTGCCTCTTGTAAGAAGAAGTATTAGCATCAGGGTCATATTCATGGATCTTGGGGTGCCTGGGTGACTCACTTGGTTAAGTGTCTGACTCTTGATTTTGTTCAGGTTCTGAACAGGTCCTGAGGATTATAAGATTAAGCCTGACATCAGGCTCTGCTTGAGATTCTGTTCCTTTCCCTCTGCCCCTCCCCCTCTCACTCTCTCAAAAAATCTATCAATCTTAAAAAAAGAGAGAATCTTGGATTTCTTTTTCATTTGCAGTTATTTTTTGACTCACTGTTAGTTAGAATAAAACTTTTAAATATTTGGTTCCCTGAATATCTTTTCTTTTGAGGCTGATTTCTTTTTGGCCTTACATATTTTTTCTTTCATGTTGAAGCCTTTCTTCATCTTTCATGCCTTGGCTCCCATCCATATTGAAGAGGCTATCAAAGAAGAGGGGAAGTTCAAGTAGGTGGGTGAGATTGGTTTGTTTTTTTAAGATTTTATTTATTTATTCTTGAGAGACACAGAGAGAAGCAGACACACAGGCAGAGGGAGGAGCATGCTCCCCACAGGGAGCCCAATGTGGGACTTGATCCCCAGACCGGGATCACACCATGAGCCAAAGGCAGGTGCTCAACCGCTGAGCCACCCAGGCATCCCAAGGGTGAGACTGGTTTAACGCCATGTTTTGCTAGAGGGTGAAAAGTACAAGAACCAGCTGTTAGGATGAAGGTCCTTGTAATGCCCAAATAAAGCAGCCTTTGTTCTGGAATATAATGAACCAAATTCTCTGGCTCCCCAGATTATTTTTAGTACATAACTTCCTCCCTACTTTATTTTTTGTTTACCCACAGCCAGATACTCACTGTAAGACAAGGGAAAAAAGGGGGGAGAAGGGAGAGCAAATGTGGAGTTTCATAGCTAGATCTTCAATTAGCCCCATTTTCTCATCCACATTTTGGTATACAGTTCTGCCAGGGGGCTGTGACCTCTTCTGCTGCAGCCCTCTCTTCACGTGAAACTGGCTTCAGCCTTTCCACTCTGCGTCTCCAGATGGTGCTTTCACATCTCCTTTTACCTTGACCAAATTGGCAGTTATGGCTTCTCCCACTTTCATCACACATCAGCCTTTTTTTCAACATGCTGCTGAGTTGACCTTCTTAATCAACCATCTGTGTATATGTTTTTTTATGTGGTTGTAAGATTTTGTGTATATACTACTTTGGGTCCTCTTTTCACTTCACCTGATAAATATTTTCCATATTGCCATACACCCAGCTCTGATTATAGTTAACCTGAGCAACAAAGTTAAATTAGAGCACAATGGAGTCCTTGACATATTCAGAGTCTATTTTTAATTCCAACAGAAACCATTTCAGAACACTTCCCATCTTCAGTCCTCCTCCAATTTGTATTAACTGCTTACATTGACTGGCTTCGTAATTCATCACTCAACACTAACTTTGCCATGCAAATATTTCTTCTTAGATTGAATGTTTGGGGTGTTGTATCAAGAACATCTTCCAGTCCAATAAAGTAAAATTAAAAAGAGAAAATCTTCCAGCCCATTATTTCTAGGAATGTGTTATAGAGACAATGTCTGATTAAATTTGGATGGTTGTTTACACTAAAAGGATTATTTGATGGATATAGCTACATATTCAATTTCTTAACTCCTGCTAAAAGCTCTGATAAAGTTTTAAATTGTGGTATGTTCACAGTTTCTCATTTAAATGCAGCAGTAAACACATTTTAATGTACATACAAATTATTTGTGCTGCATCTGGGAACTGTAGGCTCCTGAGTTTTATTGCCAGAGATTCTGATTTAGGAGATCAAGTTAAGCTTGGTAATGTGCAGTTTCAATGAACACTCCAAGCATACCTGATGTGGTCATTAGACCACACTCTGAGAGTCATACTTTTGTCACCTGATGTCTATAATAAAGTTTGGCAGCGAGCTTCTCCATCTTGATTATTCAGCTTCGCTACCTTGAGTTTTTTCATGTTGAATAAGGAATGTATAATAACTGAAAACCTTCATTCATTACATTCATAGGGTTTTTTTTTTTCTCCAGTATGAATTCTCTGGTGCCTAGTAAATTGACATCGCTGACTAAAGGCCTTTTCACAATGATTACATTCATAGGGTTTCTTGCCAGTGTGTATTCTCTCATGTTTTGTAAGGGTTGGCTGATCATTAAAGGCTTTCCCACAGTCAATACATTCATAGGGCTTAACTCCAGTATGTGTTCTCTGATGTTCAATAAGGTGTGACCTCTGACTGAAGGCTTTAATGCACATGTTACACTGATAGAGCTTGTCTTCAATGTGTGTTCTTTGATGCACAATGAGGGGAGACCTCTGGTTGAAAGCTTTTCCACAATGACTGCATTCATAAGGTTTCTCTCCAGTATAGGTTCGCTGATGCACAACAAGCTGTGACTGCTGCCAAAAGGATTTCCCATAGTCATTACATTCATATGGTTTCTCTCCAGAATGAATTCTCTGATGTGACAGAAGGTGAGAGCTTCCAGTAAAGGCTTTCCCACACGGATTACATTCAAAAGGTTTTTCTCCAGTATGAGTTCTCTGATGCTCAATAAGGTTAGAGCCTCTAGTGAAAGCTTTATCACATTGATTGCATTTATATGGCTTCTCTCCAGTGTGAATTCACAGATGCCTAATAAGTTGAGTGCTTCGAATGAAGGATTTTCCACACTGGTTACACGCAGAGGGTTTCTCTGCAGTGTGAGTCCTTTTATGTGCAACAAAGCCAGAGATCTGCCTGAAGGACTTTGCACAATGAGCACACTCATAAGGTTTCTCTCCAGTATGAATTCTTTGATGTACAATAAGGTTAGAATTCCACCTGAAAGATCTTCCACATTTGTGACATTTATATGGTTTTTCTCCAGTGTGAGTCTGTTGGTGTCTAATAAATTTGGAACTCTGGGTGAAGGATTTCCCACAATGGTTACATTCACAGGGCTTCTCTCCAGTGTGGGTTCTGTGATGTATGTGACATGGTCATAGCTCTGGCTGAAAGACTTCCCACACTGAGTGCATTCATAGGGTTTTTCTCCAGTGTGTGTTCTCTGGTGTACAACAAGCTTAGAGCAACAGCTGAAAGATTTTTCACACTGACTGTATGCATGTGATTTCTTTTTAGTCTGAATGATGTCACAGTCAGTAAAAGATGAGGCTGCATGAAAGGCATTATGTTCCTCCTTGTATCTAAATGGTGCTTCTTTAGGATCACTTATTTCAGTATGTATAACACATTCATCACACTCATGCTGACTTTCTCTAAAATGAATTGGTATGGGTTGATTCATGCTATGAGACATACTATGATTAATGACATTTCCATAGCCTGTACACTTTGCACTATTCTCTGCTGAAAAAAATTCTATTATGAAATCGAAGGGAGATACCATAGTTGAAAGAGTCAGTACTGACAGTATATTCATAAGACTTTTTATTTCTCATTTCAACATTTCCAAATTCATTCAGGTAAATGCTCTGACAGAAGGCTCTAACAATTTGGTGATTTTCACAGGGGTTCCAATCAGCCCAGCCTTTCTCATGATTAATGAAAACTGAATTCCATTTCAACCTTCTAACCTGTGAGTCAAGCATATGGAAATGTGTTCTTGTGGGTAATGTTGGAGATAGAAGGCTTAAACTCAGGTAACTTCCTCCAGGGTCATGCTCACAATGTTCCCCTTGAGCAAACAGTGTATCTGAGGTAAGTACCATTTGACTCAAAGAGTCCTCCTGGTGCTCCCTTAGCTGATCCCTCCAATCCTGCCTTTCTCCTAATGATACCAACCAGGGGCCTTCCTCCCATATGCAGTGTTTCATTTTTATGTGGTGGAATGGTTCTTTCACAGCAAAATCCTCTTTGGAAGCTGACTCTTTTCAAATGTATTCTTCCAGTCTGAAAGAAACCCCAAATACCTGAATTACTCAAGATGCATTTGAAGAGGAGGATGGGATAAAGGAGACCACCAAGTATGGAAGATGCTTTTGAGTTTGTTTCTAACCCATGGATTGTAATTTTATGCAGGATGTAAAAAAGGGGATGGATCAGAAAATGGGATATCAGTGATAAAGTATAAAAAACAAGCAAAGATATTGAAGAGGTGACCCAGGAGAACTGATCCCCAAAGAGGGAGGAGAGGAATATAAATAAGCAGGGAATGGTCAAGATTAAAGGAGGAATCCACAAAAGAATTGGGCCTAAAGTAGACAGCCCTCAATAATCACAAAAGATACCTACATTCTAATTGCTGGTACCTGTGAATATGGTACCTTATTTGGAAAAGGGTCTTAGCAGGTGCTTAAATTAAAAACTCGAGATGGGGAGAGTATCTGTGTGGGCCTTAAGTATCACCAGAAGTGTCCTTATAAGGGAGGGATAGAGATTTCATATGCAGAGAGGTGATATGAACATGGAACAAAAATATTTGAGGATGCTGGCCTTAAAGACTGAAGTGATGTGGGCACAAACCAAGGAATGCTGTTGCCACCAGAAGCTGGAAGAGATGAGGAAGATTTCTTCCTGGACTATCCCAAGGAGCATGACTCTATTAATATCTTGATTTCAGCCCAATAGTATTTTTTAAAGATTTTATTTATTTATTTATTTATTTATTTATTTATTTATTTATTCATTCGCGACAGAGAGAAATAGAGACAGAGGCAGAGGGAGAAGTAGGCTCAGCCCGATGTGGGACTAGATCCTGGATCCCAGGGTCATGCCCTGAGTTGAAGGCAATGCTCAACCACTGAGCCACCCAGGCATCCCTCCCCAATGGTGTTGATTTCACTTTTCTGGCCTTCCAAACTGTGGGAGAATCAATTTGTGTTGTTTTAAGCCACCCAACTGGTAATCTATTACAGCAGTCACAAAAAATTAATATGGAAACCTAACTGGTACCGCAACCTAGATTATTGACCTAGAATGTCAGTCTATCTATTTTCTGGTTCTGCATCTTGAAACAGGATCCCAAACACCAACACTGACTTAATATTCTTAACATACCATTTCTACTATTTCTTCAGGCTACCCACAGAAAAAATTCTCTTTAACAACTCTGTAATCAATGCCACAAACTCCCCAGAAAAGCACTGTAGTCCTTGAAGTAGTGGGCTTAACTAACTAGCAACTACTGAAGCTTGGTTTCCTTGGTGGTAAGCCAGGAATAAAAATCCTTAGCTTACACGATTTACTCTAATGCACAAATGAACTGATATCTGAGTCCCACATGGTGCTTGGCCTGTGGTGCACTGCTGGCATGTGGTGCCATTGATATCACCACCCCTGTTATTGTCCTAATAGGGACTTCTCCCTCTGTTGAAATATTGGGCCTCTAGTGAGTGGAATAGGCTCCCAGCTCAGGACCTTGCCTAGGTCCTCCAAGATTTCCTCTTTATTGTCATTCTTCCCATTTCAGTCATGTAGCCACCCATGTCTAGTACTATCAAGGATTCTGATCAAGTCTCATGCTTCACCTCCATGTCTGCTAAGAAGAGAAGGATCCTCCAATTGGCAAAATATTAACTACACTCTGTGGCCCTCTTTTGACTTCCAGGAGAACCTTTCCCTATTGGACAAAGTCTTTATCTAAGCCCTACACCCTCTATGACCAACACTGTTCTCCTTCCCAAGATTCTGCTATGTTCCTTTTTGGTGTTGCCGTGGAATCCCTGATGATGAGAACTTTTTCAAATAAAACAATGGTCCAATGAAAGGGAGTGAAAGGGTATTTAGAGATGGGAAGAAGGAAAGAAGTGTTTGGGTGCCTATGATGTGTTCAAGTTATGCCTGGTCATTGGAAACTGGGCAAAGGAGGTTAAACATTTTACAGCAGTGTCTTCATCACAATTGCAAAATGAGAAGGCAGCCTGGGTGGTTCAGTGGTTTAGCGACACCTTCAGCCCAAGGCATGATCCTGGAGACCTGGGGATCGAGTCCCACATTGGGCTCCCTGCATGGAGCCTGCTTCTCCCTCTGCCTGTGTCTCTGCCTCTCTTTCTCTTTCTCTCTCTCTCTGTCTATCATGAATAAATAAAATCTTTTTTAAAAAGTTGCAAAATGAGGAAAATGGACTGTGTGAGTCAGCTAGAAAGTAAATCTATGATAGATGAGAAGAAAGTCATTGCCCATAAACTGAATTCAGAATGGCATCATTTGAAGGACCAAAGCTAAGTAAAAGTTAGGTGACACTTCAGAGGAAAAAACAACAGAGGCTGTAGGTGAGAGTTACAGGGTAAGAAAGAGAAGGAACACACTAGGAGAATGTTCAAAGGTAGTGTGAAGGACACACATTATGCTTCTTGCCAACCGGAAGTAGCCGGTTGAGAAAGGCCATATATTGTATGATTCCAATTACAGGATACTGTGGGAAAGATATAACTAGAAAGAGGAAAATAACCAGTGGTTTCCAAGAATTATGGTGGAGGGAGGCAAGAACAGCTGGAGCACAGAGGATATTTAGGGCAGAGGAACTACTTTGTGTGATACTATAATGATGGAGATACGGTATTATACTCTTACCCAAACCCACAGAATGTACACCACCAAGAGTGAGCCTAATGAAAACTATTGGTCTCTACTGGTAATAATGTGTGAATACAGCTTCATCCATTGTCACAAATGTACCACAGAATACAAGAAATTAACAACAAGAAACTGTGTGTGTGGGAAGTGTGATATATGGGAACTCGGTCCTTTCTGCTCAACTTTCTGTAAACATAAAACTGCTCTAATAAATAAAATTTGTTAATTAAAACAAAATAATAACAAAAAAATCAGAAGCAGCCCAATTACTTGGGGTGATGAACATGTTCTAAAATTGCTTACAGTGATAGATACACATGCTGTGAATATACTAAAATTCTTTGCATACTTTATTCTTTTTTAAATATTTTATTCATTTATTCATGAGAGACACAGAGAGAGAAGCAGAGACATAGGCAGAGGGAGAAGTAAGCTCCTTGTGGGGAGCCCGATGCACAATTTGACCCAGATCCTGGGATCATGCCCTGAGCAGAAGGCAGACACCCAACACCAGGAGCCCCCCTTTGCATACTTTAAATGAATGAATTGTATGGCACATTAATTGTATCTTGATCAGCTATTGAAGGAAAAAAAAGAGTTCCAATCAGGTTGACACACTGGGACATATAAGGAAGTGGGCCTATGGAATAAGAAGAGGTGGGAAAAAAAAGTTCAGGAATTGACTTAGTAGGAATCCTTCTGGAAGGAATAGGTTGTTGTCATTTCCTAGGATGTACCAGTTCTCACCACACCTCTGGATCATCTAGAAGTTGTGGGAATGTTCAACATGGAGGAGGAATGGACACCCAATTGCAGGGGAAAGACTAGGTGTGAGAAATCTGAGGAGCTGCATGAGGGAATCAAGAAAAAGAGAGGGCATAAGGACCTGGGAATAGATGAAGCAGTTGAGGGGTGAAGACAAAAGGGAAGATAGGAACAGAAGTGAACTCACACATGAGACAGCAGTGAAATGTGTTTCTCATGGATTGGGGGAAGAGAGACAGGAGGATCTGGATGAGAATGTGGCTGCCTTGTTGGATATAAGGAAGCAGCATGGTTCTCCAAGGAGCTCCCTGCTCTTCCTCCCCTCCTTGGACTCAGGGACCTGCAGAGAACAATATCACCATGTTAACTGACCAGGGCTCTGGCCTGCTCTCACCTCGGGGAGGTCCCTGTTCTGACCTCCATGGGTCTTGTCCTTGTTCCAGCCAGATGATCACATCTGGTTTGGAAAGCAGAAGCCTTGGTCAGTGGGGGAAAAACACAAGACTTTGTGCTCTGCTTGGATAGAAAGAGAACCATTTCCTCTGGCCCAGCCCTCGTTCCCTGGGGTCAGATCTGGATGGACTAGGAGAGCCCTGTGCATCCCAAGGAAACTCCCAACAAAACTCTCAGCTCCTTAGAGCCAGAATGGGTGGCAATATCCAGGATCTATATCTATATATATCTATATCCAGTGGCAATATCCAAGGAACCCACTTCTGGAATGCTCTGGTCCAGCCCAAGCACACCCTTAAGAAGAGGCAGAGCTTTGAGTCCCTGAAGCAGAAAATTGCTATGATGGGCAGAGCCTGTCTTACGCAGAGACACAAGGTGGCTACAGGTCTCCAGAGTCATGTTGCCGTACACCATCCTCTGGGCCAGATCCAGCTGTCCTCACTCCTCCTGCGTGAAGGTCACAGCCACATCCTTGAAGTTCACAGGTGGCTGAAACATCACCCATGTTACCATGGGGCTCTGCCTCTCCCATGTGGAGGCTGGGTCAGGGGGATGAGACAGCACAGGGAGGGAGAGGACATGGGCTCAAGATGACATCAATGAACGTTCATGGGGTTCCCACCTTTGGGATCAGACTGCCCCAGGCCCATGGTGTTTACACTTTTGAGTGTCTCATCTATCACAGATCACAACAGTCCTTCTGATTTTTTGTACCAGGAAACAACAGGAACCCCACTGGGAGATCCCCACCCCTGGCTTCTCTAACCAAATCAGATTGGAAGCCAAAGAACATGTTCTAAATCAAGGATCACTAAACTTTGGCTCATAGGACAAATCAGGGCCATGTAAAAAAAAAATCAGGGCCATGTATATTTTTGGAAGGCTACTTCCATGAAATGAAATGTTTCCCCCAAAACTCACATGTTGAGGGCCTAACCCATAAAGTGACTCTATTTGGAGGCAGGGCCTTTATAGAAGTAATTAAGGCTAATGGAGGTCATAAGGGCAGTGCTCACTTATGATGAGATTGATGTCCTTATAATCCAAAGAGGAAACATCAAGGGCCTCACTCCCAACCTCTGTGTGAGGACACAAAGAAGGCACCATCTGCAAGCCAGGAAGAGTCCTCACTAGAAAGCAACACTGCTGGCACCTCAATCTTGGATTTTCAGTTTCCAGAACTGTGAAAAAATAAATGTCTGTTGCTTAATACCACCCAGTGGCATTTTGTTATGGCAACACAAATGGACTAATAGAGGTAAGAATGAATTTTTACATTTTTATTTTTTATTTATTTATTTTTTAATTTTTTATTTATTTATGATAGTCACACACAGAGAGAGAGAGAGGCAAAGACACAGGCAGAGGGAGAAGCAGGCTCCATGCACCGGGAGCCCGACGTGGGATTCGATCCCGGGTCTCCAGGATCGCGCCCCGGGCCAAAGGCAGGCGCCAAACCGCTGCGCCACCCAGGGATCCCGAATTTTTACATTTTTAAAGGACAATGTGAAAAAAGAATGAAACAGAGACTATGTGGTCCAAAGAGCCTAACATAGTTCCCACCTGGCCCTTTACAGAAGGAGCGAGGTCAAGCCTGCTCTCAAAGAAGGCTGACAGGCAAACACCCATGTGTCCTGGCCTTGGGGGGCCAGGCCTGAGTTGGCATCTCAGCTTCATGACTTCCTGAATGGACACCTGAACACATCCCTGAACTGCTCTAGCATGAGTTGCCCTCCCTCACGCAGACAGCCTCCTGCATCAGGGAGTCTCACAGGACATGAGGGGAAGTACCAAGTAAGCACAAAGACATGTGTGGCATTGGAATGCTGAATGAGGTCAGTGACCCACCCCTCACCCCACTATTTGCCGCACCATGAGCCATCTAAGGGCAACTATCACACTTTAAGGGGACACTCTCAGTTGCTTTCCTGAGTAATCTCAGTGAGGGTCAAGGGCCCAGTGTATAGATGAGATATGGAGGCTTAGTTCTCCCCTTCCTCAAGAGCAAGCTCTGCAGCCATCACAAAGAGTCTGAGCCAGAGACCGATCCCAGGGAACCAGGTGCGGTATACTCATGTTGGGTCTCATCCTAGGAGCTCCTGACTCATCCATACAGAGTAGGTGCCTTATCTACAGAGAGCCTTTGGCTTTCACATGAAGGCACAGGGCAGCATTACAGTGCTGTCATGTGCTGGCCTGAGAAGGTGGGTGGTATTCCTGGACCCATTTTATAGCTGGGGAGACTGAGGCAAAGGGAGAAAACTTTTCTAACTTACCTGTGATGGGACCACGTGAGAATGTGTTTCCATTGCCTCTTCATACCTGAAGAACATGCTGTGAAGAGGGCAGAGGTTCTCAAAAGGCAGGGCTGGTGAAGTGAGAACAATTAGGAATTCAACCCCACCTCAGCAAGCCCATGTCACTGAGCCCATCTCCAACCCCAGATAAAGGGGAGGGCTGCAAGTGTCATTTGAGGAATATTACCTTGGGCCTGAGGAGCTAGGAGACAGGGCTCTGACCAAGTACCTAAAAAAGTCTAAGGCTCTGAGGTCAGCTGTGGCAGCCAAGCCAGCTTTCTAGATGTGGAATAGGCCATCCTGCAGTGCTATGAGCCTAGGGATGGACTTGGGCTAACCCAGGCTCAAGAAAAATGCCCAGGGACATGTAGGTGTATCTGATCTGTGAGCCCACAGATACACAGCCATCCCTCAACACCCAAATAAAGGACTGGCCAGTTTTCCTGTCATTTCAAGAGACTAAATTGGGGGAGGTGGAAGCAGTGTGTTAAGACAACTGTACAATTATATTAAGTATCCCAATGAAACATCAGTTGGTTTCCCAAGAAAACTGTACAATTTTTGGATACCAGTGAAACGTGAGCTGGCTTAAAAAAAAAAAGATGCACAATTTTAAAGTATCACAATAAAACATCAGCTGGTTTCCAAAAATGGGGGTGGGAGGGATGGAGACAAGGAGGATAAAAATTCCCAGGAAGACAGCTAAGGGCACTCTGTGAAAGGTGTTGTCCCAGGTGTGTACTCCCCCAAGTCACTCTGGAGGTGCAGGATATGGCCCCACTGTGTATGGGGGGGCACACCCTTTATCTGCTACTTTACTGGTTTTTTTCATTGCTTCCGGTACTCTACTTAATAGCTTGGCTGGAATCATGTGACTGTCCCACTGAGGCAGCCAGGCAAAAATCCTGCCAGATCTTGCCTCTTGCTCACCCACTTGTATCAAAAGCACACACACACACACACACACACACCATCTATCCAGTCACTGGTCATTAGGGATGACCCAACATTCCAGAAATATATACTGCATTTGTATGTTTGTTCCCATGGAGCTACTGCTCATTCTGCCAGATGGCATCTTTTTTTTTTTTTTTCAGATGGCATCTTTGATTAGCATGGTGCCATCCAGGTCACAAAGAACCTTGGACACTCACCCTCTTGAAACTACAAATGACTATCATCTGGGCTACAGGCCCAAGGAAATTCACACCTCTCATTTGTTGCTTCCAGGAACTCTGGAGGCCGAGAAAATTAAGGCCATTCCACCTTAAATTCAGCGTTAGCACAAGTACAGCCATCTCAAGCCCTAGTGAATAAGAGCTGAAATTTACATTATGTCAGTAACAGGAAAAAAACAGCTTACAGCTTAAATCCCTAGAAAGCCCCATATTAGAATGAGAACAGAGCTCAAGCCAGTGGCAGGAAGTCCCATATTAGAATGAGAACAGAGCTCAACTTCCGTGGTAGAAAGTCCCATATCAGAATGAGAACAGAGCTCAATGCTCTTGAAAGCCCCATATCAGAATGTAAACAGAACTTGAGAAATTCCTCCACCCCTTCTGGAGGTCCCCTAGACCAGCCCATAAAAACCCAGCTGGAACCCATCTCGGGGTCCAAGTCCCTGCTCTGCTGTGTGGGATATACTTGGACCCAAGCTCAAGCTTATTAATAAAACCCTCATGTACTTGCATCGGTGTTGGCTCCTTGGTGGTTTCTCAGATACGTAATCTTGGGCACAACAGAAGCAGACACTTGTTGTTCTCCCAGGATTCAATGGTGGCATTTTTCTTGTCTTGCTTTCTCTATAAAACCCATTTCCTTGGATAATCAAGAATCAAGTCACAAATCAGGGAAAGTGTGCTCTCTCCATGCCTCACGTTTTTGGCAGGTCTCACCTTTGCCTTCAGATGTTTAGATCAGTTACTCATCTCCTCTTTAAGATTCTCCAGGTGCTGTGGTTTCTCTTGGGTCCTGAGCTCCCCAAAGAGTGTATTGGAGGCCACTTCTGACCACAGCCAGCAGGAGCACGGTGCCTGGTGCCTACGGATGGGCCAGGACCCAACACTTGCAGCTGCTAGAGCCACAAAAGCCTCAGAAGCAGCTTCCCACTGTGCTCTCTCATTTCCAAGACAATCTGTTTTGAGAACTCTACTCCTTCCACACAGCTGGGGTCTGAGAACTCCTTTCCCAAGCTGAATTCTTCAGATACTCCCTGGCCATCACCTTCATGGTGGTTCCCAATCTCTCTTTCTCACACAAACCTAATATCTTTCAGGCAAAACGAGCACTCAAGTCCTCTGAGAATCACTATAAAAAAGAAAGAATGCTGGGGTACCTGAGTGGCTCAGTCATCAACTAAGCATCATACTCTTGATTTCAGTTCAGGTCATGATCTCGTGGCTGTGAGACTGAGCCCCACATCAAGCCTACGAGTGGAGTTGGGCTCCACACTGAGTGTGGTGCCTGCTTAAGATTCTTTCTTGCCCTCTCCCTCTATCCTCCCTCCCCCCGCATGTACCCTCTAAAAATAAATAAAATTTTAAACAAACAAATAGGAGAGAGTGCTGAGTATAGCCAGTTCAATACTAAAGCAGAAGACAATCGCTTGAAATGGCAGAGTTGTGTCCGATCTTGGCACTTGGCCCAATACAGATAAGGCAGCAATAACCATGCAAGAAATAGAATGCCAGAATGATTGGAATAGCTGTCAAGTAATCTTGTACCCAAGATTGCGAATCCGAGAAACCACCAAGGAGCCGACACCAATGCAAACACACAAGGGTTTATTTACAAGCTCGAGCTTGGGTCCAAGTGTACCCGACACAGCGGAGCAGGGACTTGGACCCCGAGGTGGGTTTCAGCTTAGTTTTTATAGGCTGGTCTAGGGGATCTTCAGAAGGGGTAGAGGAATTTCTCAAGTTCTGTTTACATTTTGATATGGGGCTTTCAAGGGCATAGAGCTCTGTTCTTATTCTAATAGGGGCTTCCTGCCCTTGGCTTGGGCTCTGTTCTCATTCTAATAGGGGCTTTCTAGGACGTTAAGCTGTAAGCTGTTTTCTTCCTGTAACTGAAGTAAGGTAAAGTTCAGCTCTTATTCACAGGGGCCTGGGATGGCTGCACTTGTGATAACGCTGAACTCAAAGTGGAATGGCCTTAATTTTCTCAGCCTCCACAGTAAGAAATTTTGGGGGAGGGGATTATTTATATTCCACTAAACATTTAAGGCAGAACATAAGTCTATGACAAAATGTTCAACTTTCAACTTTTAGAGCTGGTGTGAGTACACATTTACCTTATTCTCAGCATTAATTAAAAAGAACAGAATGACCCCCACCCCAAAAAGGTAAAAGTTGCACTCATCTACAATGACACTGGGATGGCCACACTGTCCATAGCTCACACCTAAATATAGTGAGTGTGCATGACAAGTTGACTCAGCAGGCCTGTGTGATCCATGCCCCGTATATTCCAAAGAAAGGCCTGATGCCTGACCAGCTGCTGGGAGGTAACTTCTGAGCCTTTGGGAATATCCTGATAAAATGTCTCTGTTTACTTGGGAGACACTCCTACAAAGTGAGCATCAAGCTCAACTAAAGGACAAGGCCACAAAGAGAAACACATCTCCAGGAAGTGAAAGAAAGTTAGCCCTTTCTATAGAGCAGTGGTTCTCAACTGGGGGCAGGTCTGCCCTCAAGGGACATCTGGCAATGTTTGAAGATGTGTGGCTGTCACAACTTGCAGAGAGTGAGTGTGGAGGGTAGGCAAAAGTGAAAGGCAGTACCAAGCATTTCCCCTACCAGAGGATGACTCAGCTTCCAAAGTCAATAGTGCCTCAAAGGTTGAGAAACTGCTCTACAAGGAGACAGGAACTTGATGGTAAGACTGTGTCACAGGGTCACTAGGACTCTTCAGCTCTGGGCCAATCTCACAGATTAGCAGAGCTGCAGAAAATCTGGCTCCCCCAGCCCTTTTTGTTTTCACCATCTTCTCTTCCCGAATGAAATGTAAAACTCAGAAGCTACTTAGGACAGAAACAACAGCAAACTCTGATGACACTCACCTTTTACTCACCAGAAGGAGAATCCACACAAAAGGCTGTCGCCTACCAGAATGCCACTAAACCTGTGTCCACACCACCTTTTGCTCTTCTTCTTCTTCTTCTTCTTTTTTTAAAAATTTATTTATTTATGATAGTCACAGAGAGAGAGAGAGAGAGAGAGAGAGAGAGAGAGAGGCAGAGACACAGGCAGAGGGAGAAGCAGGCTCCATGCACCGGGAGCCCCACGTGGGATTCGATCCCGGGTCTCCAGGATCGTGCCCTGGGCCAAAGGCAGGCGCCAAACCGCTGCGCCACCCAGGGATCTTTCTTTTTTTTTTTTTTTTAAAGATTTTTAAAAATTTATTCATGAGAGACACACAGAGAGAGAGAGAGATACGCAGAGGGAGAAGCAGGCTCCATGCAGGGACCCCAGGATTATGCCCTGAGCCAAAGGCAGATGACCAACTGCTGAGCCACCCAGGGGTCCTCCACCATTTCCTCTTCTGCACAGGGCACAGGATACCTGTCTCAGCTGACTTCTCCCTTTGCCCACTGATTAGTTTTGCAAATCTTTTGATCATGTCTGTGGTTGACTAATTGCCCCCAAAAGATGTCCATGTGCTAGTCCCTAGACCTTGTAAGTATGTTACCTTGCAGGCAAAAGCAACTCTGGAAATGTGATTCAATTCAAGATCTTGAGATGGAGAGATTATCTTAGATTTTCTTTCTTTTATTTTTTTAATGAGTACACCTGTTTAATAAAAGGAAAAAATGTACATTTTTTTGTTGTTGTTCTTTAAGAAATTTGATTGAGTTGCAAGGAAATGTCTGGTCATGGCTATGTATATCCTCAGGCAGGGCCGTCGGGCAGTGAAGATGGCTGGGCTGTTGTCTGTGTTGCATGTCATTGGGCCCCCTGGGACTGCTCGTCAATGCCACCGCCACTCAGGCTTCAGTCCCATGGAAGTGTCCCTAGGTCCATTCCCCAAGAGACCCAGAGCCTGAGCCTGTGTGCCAGGAGCCAGCCTGCCACCGAGGATGCAGGACAACAGGTGGGCTCCAGGGCTGCTGCTGCTCCTCCTCCTCCTCTTCCTGTCAAATTGAGAGACTATTTTTTAGAGAAGTTTGTTAATTGGTTGGGCAGTGGTTTTGGTTTTCATCATGGGATGCTATATCCCTTGGGGTTTTTGCCTGAGTTAAGAGAAAAGCTGGAAAGAAGAGCTTAAGGTAAAATGTGGGACAAAGGCTGGTGCATATAAGCTGGTGAGCAGTAAAGGTCGGATCTTGGGGTCTAGTTGGAGACAGTTTCTTGACCTTCCTTGGGGCCTTGCCATCTGGAAACTTGACCTCTTGACTCCAACTCCTCCCAATTCCCCCTCCTCCTAACATAAAAATTAAAGATGACCTTGGTTGCCTCGATTTTGACCTCAAACTTTCTAGTTGGGTTCTTCTTTCCAATTTGCCTCTTGGCTCAAGTAGAAGAACCTGAGGGCAAAGCATCCCCAGAAGGAAATCAAAATTACCCCCTCAAACAATAAGGACTGCCCTGAGCCAGCAAGACTCCATCTGTGATTGGCTCCAAGATAGTGATTGATTTGACCCTCAGTGCTCACCTTCGTGTCCCCACCCACCTTTGCCCTACATTTTCTTTTTTTTTTTTTATTTATGATAGTCACACAGAGAGAGAGAGAGAGAGAGAGAGAGAGAGAGAGGCAGAGACATAGGCAGAGGGAGAAGCAGGCTCCATGCACCGGGAGCCCGACGTGGGATTCGATCCCGGGTCTCCAGGATCGGGCCCTGGGCCAAAGGCAGGTGCTAAACCGCTGCGCCACCCAGGGATCCCTGTCCTACATTTTCCTTTCCTTGTAAACATGGAAGTATTTTCAGCACTTTGTAGATAGTCTTTGAGACATTAGTCCACTATCTTCCTGGTGTTGGCCTCACTGAAAAAAATTCCTTCCTGTTTCACCACCACTTGTCTATCTACCTTTGGATTTTGTCAGCATTAAGTGGCCAAACCTGATCTGTTAGGGACTTCCCAAGCGCCTGGGCTCAAATTTCACGCGGAGTTAAGATGTATTACTAAGTATGAACTCTGACTGTAGTATTTCCCACACTGTTGTCTTTAGGACAAGAGTCTGTCATCTTCTCAGTCTGCTGAATTCCTGAATAAAGTTGCTTTCCTTACCCTAACACCTTGCCTCTCCACTTATTGGCCTGTTCCACTGTGAGTGGAACAAGCTTGGACTTGGTTACATCATTATTTTCCCTCTAGAGTTAGATGTGTTCTCTTAGGGCCTGACCTCCTCCTCCCCAAAAATAACTTGGGCTTTCTTCTGCACTCTTTCTACTCAGAAAGACTTGAGATGTAAGGACAATGGAACATTAGTCTTAGACCATGGCCCTGTCTCAAGTGGATAAAGTAATGAAGATAATGGCAACTGTATTCAAGTAAAAAAAAAAATCAGTATAACATCAGATTGCTACTTGTAAACTTTGCTCCAGTATTACAACACTAGATTTATCCCACCCTGTCCAGCCACTCCTTGGCCCTTTAGGATAGGGTAAAACTATAGCTGGGCACATTGATTACATTTATAGGGATTCTCTCCAATATGAGTTCTTTTATATTTAATGAGGTGAGAATTGTAGTTGAAAGATTTTCCACACTTGTGACACTCGTGAGGTTGCTCTTTAGTGTGAGTTCTCTATGCCTAATAAGTAAAGACCTCTAGCTGAGGATACTCATGCAGTTTCTCTCTAGTATGAATTCTCTGATGAGTAACAAAACGAGAACTCTGACTGTAGTATATCCCACACTGATTACATTCATAAGGCTTCTCTTCAATGTGAGTTCTCTGATGTGAAATAAAACCAGAGCTCTGAAAGAAATCTTTCTTATATTGTTACACTCATAAAATTTCCCTCTATTATGCTTTCTTTGATAAATATTAAAATGAAAGCTACGACTTAAAGATTACAACAGAATAGTTTCTCCTCAATGTGAGTTTTCTGATGCCTAATTAGTTGAGATGTCCTACCAAAAGTTCTCTCACATTCATGACATTCATGGAGTCTCTCTCCAGTAAGAATTATAGAATCTATAACAGGAGAGGAAAGCAGCTGAAAGGCATCCCATGTTGATTATATTCATAGTTTTTTTGGGGGGATGAGTTCTTTAGACTTGAATAAACATTATTAATACATTTTATGAAATTGAAGCATTCTTGCATTCAATCGTAAATAATAAATCAGTAATAGTGTTGTTCTTTAGATATGCTGCTGGATTTGATAAAATATTTTCTTTTCTCTCTCTTTATTTTTTTTAAATTTTTTATTTATTTATGATAGTCACACAGAGAGAGAGAGAGAGAGGCAGAGACACAGGCAGAGGGAGAAGCAGGCTCCATGCACCGGGAGCCTGACATGGGATTCGATCCCGGGTCTCCAGGATCGCACCCTGGGCCAAAGGCAGGCGCTAAACCACTGCGCCACCCAGGGATCCCTTTTTCTCTCTCTTTAAATAAAATATTTTATTTTCAACTTATGTATTTATATTCATAGATGAGGCTGGGAGTGAATTTCTTTTTTATATCATCTTTATCCAATGTATTATGTTATCTTCATTTAATATTTTGTGAGGCTGTCCATTGTATTTTTTTTAATATTTTTTTTTATTTATTTATGACAGTCACAGAGGGAGAGAGAGAGAGGCAGAGACACAGGCAGAGGGAGAAGCAGGCTCCATGCACCGGGAGCCTGACGTGGGATTCGATCCCGGGTCTCCAGGATCGCGCCCTGGGCCAAAGGCAGGCGCCAAACCGCTGCGCCACCCAGGGATCCCTGTCCATTGTATTTTGATGTGGAAATGTTTAACAATTTGGAGTAATTTATTCCTTAATGTTAGATTTAAAGTCAGCTATAAAGTCTCCTGGCCTTTGTGTCCACGTCACTTCTGTAGTAATTATTCTATTTGAGTTTTCTGCTGCTTCTTAGGTCACTGTTGTTTGTTTATTTTTGTTTATTTACTTATTTATTTTAATAAGTATTATATAGGATAGTTATGCATCTCTGCTACTTATCTTTTAAAGATTTTATTTATTTATTCACGAGAGACACAGTGAGAGAGGCAGAGATACAGGCAGAGGGAGAAGCAGGCTCCATGCCGGGAGACTGACGCAGAACTCAATCCCAGGACTCCAGGATCACACCCTGGGCCAAAGGCAGGCACTAAACCGCTGAACCACCCAGGCTTCCTGTTATTTATATTAGGAAAATTTCCATATAGTTCTATGTAAGTTTTTATAATTCCTTTCATCTTTTCTGTACCTGTGGTTTTCTTCTCATTTATAATACTTCTGTTCTCTCAATCAGGCTTGTGAGGGATTTATCTATTAACCTTTTCTCTCCTTTCCCTTTGCTCTCCATTTCATTAACTTTGGCTTTAATCTCAATTAACTTGAATAAATTTCTATTTTATTTTTTTATTGTTTTTCCAATTACTTAAAACAAAATATTCCTTTATTTTTGAGAATTCTGCCTTAATAATACAATTAAGGCCATAATATTTCATTATACAGTGTAGTGGTGCACCATTTATTTTGATGTGTTGTCTCTTTAATTTTATTATTTTTCGGGATCCCTGGGTAGCGCAGCGGTTTGGCACCTGCCTTTGGCCCAGGGCGCGATCCCGGAGACCCGGGATCGAATCCCACATCGGGCTCCCGGTGCATGGAGCCTGCTTCTCCCTCTGCCTGTGTCTCTGCCTCTCTCTCTTTCTCTCTCTGTGACTATCATAAATAAATAAAAATTAAAAAAAATTATTATTTTTCAATTTAAAAAATTTATTTATTTATTTGAGAGAGAACACATATACATGTGTGAATGCCAGGGAGGGGAGCAGAGAAAGAGAATCTCAAGCATACTCCCTGCTGAGTGTGGAGCTTGTTGTGGGACACAGACCCATGACCCCGAGATCATGACCTGAGCCAAAATCAAGAGTCAGATGTCCAAATTGATTGAACCACCCAAGCATCCTGTGTTCTCTTTTTTTAGGGAGTTAATAATCTGATTTTATTTTCTCTTTGGTTCAAGGATTAATTTGGAAGTTATATATTAACGCACAGGAAATTAAGATTTTTTAAAAAAGATTTTACTTATTTATTCATGAGAGACACACAGAGGCAGAGATATAGGCAGAGAAAGAAGCAGGCTCCATTCAGCGAGCCAGATGTGTGGGACATGATCCCAGGTCTCAAGGATCATGCCTTGGGCTGAAGGCAATCGCCAAACTTCTGAGCCACCCAGGTGTCTTAGAAATAAGGATTTTTTAAATAATCTTTTTATTATTTACTTATACTTTTATTAACTTATGATCATATAATTCACCTGTAAAAATTCATACTTTAATATTTGCTAATTCTTTGTGATTAAGCACACATATATCCTTGAAACCATAAGGTACAAAAATCATATATATATATATAGAATTGAACTTATTAATTTTATTATTAAATTTTCATTATATTTACTTCATATACTAGATATGTCTCATTCCAAAGACAGCATATTAAATTCCTTCTCCACAATTGCTTTTTCTATTCTCTAATCAAGGTTTCCTTGTATCTCAAATTGATCTTTGCTTTATTTAAGTGCCATTTTTAGTTGCATATAGGTTTTAAACTGTTATTTCTTCTTTTTTTTTTTAATTTTTATTTACTTATGATAGTCACAGAGAGAGAGAGAGGCAGAGACACAGGCAGAGGGAGAAGCAGGCTCCATGCACCGGGAGCCCGACGTGGGATTCGATCCCGGGTCTCCAGGATTGCGCCCTGGGCCAAAGGCAGGCGCCAAACCGCTGCGCCACCCAGGGATCCCTGTTATTTCTTCTTTTACAAAACCTTGTTCACACCAAATGGCTTTGTCCTGTTCAACCCTCTAACTTTTATTCCCACTGTGGTTGATATTAATATTGACACATGCTTCATTTTGTTTGCTTTTGCAGGTACTACTTTATAGGGAACTTTATCTCCAGTCATTCTTTAGACTTTTGGTTTACAGCATCTCAAATTAGAATGGTGTGACTGAACTTTTTTTTCACCTACTGTAACAGGCACTGTTTTTTTGATGGTGGCTGCTTTTTATTTTTTTATTTGTTTTTAATATTTATTTATCCATAAGACACAGACTGAGAGAGAGAGGCAGAGACACCGGCAGAGGGGGAAGCAGGCTTCTCACATGGAGCCTGATGCAGGACTCGATCAAGGATCCTGGGATTATGGCCTAAGCTGAAGGCAGGCACCCAACTGGTGAGCCACCCAGGAGTCCCCTATTTGTTTTTATTTAAGTTAGATTTGCCAACATATACTATAACACCCAGTGCTCATCCTATCAGGTGCCCTCCTCAATTCCCGTCACCCAGCTACCCCAATCCCCTGCCCACCTCCCCTTCAACAATCCTTTGTTTCCTAGAGTTATGAGTCTCTCATGATTTTACTTCCTCTCTAATTTTTCCCACTCAGCTCCCCTCCTTTCTCTTATAATACCTTTTACTATTTCTTATAACCACGTATGAATGAAACCATATGATGATTGTCCTTCTCCAATTGACTTATTTCACTCAGCATAATACCCTTCAGTTCCATACACATTGAAGCAAATGGTGGGTATTCCTCCTTTCTTTTTTTTTTTTTTTTTTGTATTCCTCCTTTCTGATGGTTGAGTAATATTCCATTATATATATAGACCACATCTTTATCCATTCATCATATGCCTAAGGGCATCATGGCTCCTTCCACAGTTTGGCTATTGTGGACATCTCTGCTATGAACATTGAGGTGCAGGTGTCCTGGCATTTCACTATGTCTGTATCTTTGGGGTAGGTACCCAGTAGTGCAATTCCTGGGTCGTAGGGTAGCTCTATTTTTAACTTCTTGAGGAACCTCCCCACTGTTTTCCAGAGTAGCTATACCAGTTTGCATTCCCATCAACAGTGCAAGAGGGTCCCCCATTCTCCTCATCCTCGCCAACATTTGTTGTTTCCTGTCTTGTTAACTTTCACCATTCTCATTGGTGTGAGGTGGTATCTCATTTTGAGATTTTGAGTGGTTCTATCTTCATTTTCATTAGTTGCCATAAATCTTTTTAATTCTCCTCTAATTTCCTGATTGACCAATTAATCTTTTTGTAGGTTGCTCTTTAACCTCCGTGTGTTTGAGTTTCTTTCACATTTCTTCTTGTGATTGAGTTCTAGTTTCAAAGCATTGTGGTCTGAAAATATTCAGGGGACAATCCCAATCTTTCATTATCAGTGGAGACCTGATTTGTGACCCAATATGTGGTCTATTCTGGCGAAAATTCCATGTTCACTTGAGAAGAATTTGTATTCAGTTGCATTCAGATGGAAAGTTCTGTATATATCTGTGAAATCCATTTGGTACATCATTTAAGGCCCTTGTTTCTTTGGTGATGTTCTGCTTAGAAGATCTGTCATTTGCTGAAAGTGCCATGTTGAAGTCTCCTACTATTAGTGTATTATTATCTAAGAATCTCATTACTTTGGTTATTAATTGATTGATATAGTTGGTAACTCCCACATTAGGGGCATAAATATCCATGATTGTTAGATCTTCTTGTTGGGGGATATCTGTGTGGCTCAGCGTTTAGTGCCTGGCTTCTGCCCAGGGCGTGATCCTGGGGACCCAGGATCGAGTCCCACATCAGACACCCTGCATGGAGCCTGCTTCTTCCTCTGCCTGTGTCTCTGCCTCTCTCTCTCTCTCTGTATCTCTCATGAATAAATAAATAAAATCTTGAAAGAAAGAAAAAAAATCTTCTTGTTGGATAGAACCTTTAAATATGATATAGTGCCCCTCTTCATCTCTTACTACAGTCTTTGGTATAAACTTTAATTCATTAGATATTAGGATTGCTACCCCAGCTTTCTTTGAGGAACATTTGAATGGTAAATGGTCCTCCACCCCTTCATTTTCAGGCTGGAGGTGTCCTTAGGTCTAAAATGAGTCTCTTGTAGACAGCATATAGAGGAGTCTTGCTCTTTTATCCAGTCCAATACCCTGCATCTTTTGATGGGATCATTTAGCCCATTCACATTCAGAGTAACTATTGAAAGATAGGAATTTGGTGTCACTGTATTACCTATTTAGTCCCTGTTTTTGTGGACTGTTTCTTTGGGCTCCCTCTTTCTTTTACAGGGTCCCCCTTAATATTTCTTTGCAGAACTGGTTTGGTGGTCACATATTCCTTCAGTTTCTGCCTATCTTGGGAGATCTTTATCTCTCTTTCTATTCTGAATGACAGTCTTGCTGGATATTCTCGGGTGCATGTTCTTCTCATTTTGTACCCTGTATATATCATGCTAGCCGTTTCTGGCCTGCCAAGTCTCTATGGAGAGGTTTGCTGTTAATCTGATATTTCTCCCTATATAAGTTAAGAATCTCTTGTTTCTCTCTGCTTTAAGAATTTTCTCTTTATTTTTGAAATTTGCAAGTTTCATTATTAAATGTAGAGGTGTCGGATGGTTTTTATTGATTTTTGGGTGGGTCCTCTCTATCTCTTGGATCTCAATGCCTGTTTCCTTCCCCAGATTTGGGAAGTTCTCAGCTATGCATTGTTCAAATATACTTTGTGGTCCTCTCTCTCTCTCAGCCTATTCTGGAATCCCAATTAGATGTATATTCTTCTTTACAAGCTATCATTTATTTCCTTAAGCCTTTTCTTGTAGGCTCTTGTTTTTCTCTTTTTTCCTCAGCTTCCTTTCTTACCATCAAATTGTCTTCTGTGTCACTCATTCTCTCTTCCACCTCATTAACCCTGGCCGTTAAAACATTCAGTTTGCATTGCATCTCATTTAATCTATTTTTAATTTCAACCTGATTATATCTCAATTTTGCAGTAACGAAGCCTTAGAGTCCTTTACACTTTTTTCCAGAGCCACCAGCTTTTTAAAAAAAAATATTGTATTTATTTACTCGTGAGAGACACAGAGAGAAAGGCAGAGACACAAGCAGAGGGAGAAGCAGGCTCCCTGCAAGGAGCCTGATGTGGGACTCGATTCTGGGACTCCAAGATCACACCCTGAGCCAAAGGCAGATGCTCAACAGATGAGCTACCCAGGTGTCCCATTAAAGTTCCCACTTCTCCAGGGCTGGGCTTTCATGCCCTGGAGGCTCTCAGTGCTCCACTTTAGCCTGGCTAGTTGCAGTTCCCCTCCTCCACTTTATTCTTTTTCATTTTTTCATCTTCCACCTTGTTAAAAAGGTTAGAAAAAATTTCTCTCTGTACCATTCCAGCTACTTTCTCTTTAAATCTCAGGTCGAATTCATAGGTGTTCAGGATATTTTGAAAGTTATCTATGTAAGTTTGTGGGGCCAGGTTAGTTGAGGACCTCTACTCTTCCGCCATCTTGCCCCTCCTTCCATCCTTATATTTATTCATTTATCTATTTTTAAACATTTCTTTTTTTAAGATTTTATTTATTTATTCATAGACACAGAGAGAGAGGCAGAGACACAGGCAGAGGGAGAGGGAGAAGCAGGCTCCATGCAGGGAGCCCGACGCGGGACTCGATCCCAGGTCTCCAGGATCACACTCCAGGCTGCAGGCGGCGCCAAACCGCTGCACCACCAGGGCTGCCCTCCATCCTTATTTTTTTTTTTCCATCCTTATTTTTAATAAAGAATTTTGCCATTTACATTTAGTGCCACCCTATATAATTGATACCATTCTTACAGTTCTATGGCTATTTTTTAGGATTATTTATTTATTTATTCATGAGAGACACACACAGAGAGAGAGAGAGAGGCAGAAACACGGGCAGAAGGAGAAGCAGACTTTTCTCAGGAATCCCAGTATGGAACTCGATCTTGGGACTCCAGGATCCCATCCTGGACCAAAGGTAGGTGCTCAACCGCTGAGCCACCCAGGCTTCCCTATTATATTCTTCTTTCTTTCTTTCTTTCTTTCTTTCTTTCTTTCTTTCTTTCTTTCTTTCTTTCTTTCTTTTTCTTTCTTTCTTTCTTTCTTTCTTTCTTTTCTTTCTTTCTTTCTCTTTCTTTCTTTCTCTCTCTTTCTCTCTCTCTCTCTTTTCTTTCTTTCTTTCTTTCTTTCTTTCTTTCTTTCTTTCTTTCTTTCTTTCTTTCTTGTTTTTGTACCTTAATTTTTGCTCATACATTCTATTTTTTCCTCTTTTTGCTATTTTAGAAGTCTTACTCTACTTTTCCATTTCACTGGTTGTGATTTCCCACTCTGACACCCCTTACACATAACATGTTACCTCATGAATATTAGATATTATAGAGGACGTGAATTATATTCAACCCACTGATTCTCCATGTCTACTCCTACTGTGAGGAAAGATTAATACATTAGAATGCTTTTGCTTCCTCTTCAATAGCTGGGTGTTTTAACTACATGCAAGTAACAGAATGGCCCAGCCAACTGGTCTTAACAATAAGAAACTTGTTGCGCATACCAGAACAAAGATGATAGCAAGATTGGGTCAGTGGATGGCAAAGACACTGCAGATCTAGACACTTGCCATTTTTCTGTTATGCCACCCTCCACGGGCCGATGAGATTACTGTAGCAGTTGTCTTCACAGGGACAACCATCAAGAATAGTAATCTTGCCTAGGATTAGGTCACATGCCCACATCTATAGCAATCTCTGGTAAAGAGAGTGGAATTCCCGAGTGCCTTCTGCAAATCCACATTCACCCCAGTGACTGAGAGGTGTGGGAAAATCAGCACCTGAAAGAATTGGGAATAGAAAAATAAGCAGTGGGGTACTAGCTGGTGGATACAGTGTGCAAGGTAAATCGTCTTTTAAAAGTAGAAAATATCAGCTCACATACCAGCAAGTGCTGAGGCAGGGGGCTTTTGGGCTTGGAGAGGCATTATAGGTCCAGGTTCCTTCCACTTTCCTTTCTTGTTGTTTTGGCAGCACTTCTCATTAAGCCTCATTGTGTTCTCATGGTGACTGCTACAAATCCAGGGTCACATCCTGACACAGTAACATTTAGGCAGAGAAGAGATCATTGTAACTCTTTTAAATGGCTCACAAACCTTTCATGAAACTTCTGAGTGTACCTCTTCTCATGCCCCTTTCCTAAATCCCCTTTTCTTCCATCTCTGGACACTGTTCCCTTGCTCTTTTTCCTCCTAAGTCCCATGTTTCTAATTCCAGGCATAAACACCCCTCCCCATATTTTTTATGTCGCTTGAAGGATTGTTTCAAACTTGACATTCTAGTAGGTCCTGACATACCCAAATGTCATGAGTGATGTTGGCGATTGTGAACAAGGTTCTTGGAAAAGAATGAGAACCATATACCTTGGTGGATGCAGATCCCAAGTACTTGTTTATCCATTAGCTCATTCTCTATTCTGAAATAACCTCCACTCTCACTGCCAAAGCCCTATTTTAGTCTGACCCTACATACAGCCCAGAAGAATTACTTTAATCCTTTGCATTTTAGTGTTAATCTTTTATGACCTTCCATATTCTTCTAAGTATAACTGAAGACCCTGGGGGTAGGTGGATAATTGTGTCTTTGGATTGTTTTCTCCAGGCATTCAAGGACTGCTTGTTGAACAAGTGACCCAAAGCATGTAGACCTCCCAGCTCTGCCACTTCCAGTTCTGTCCCTTTGGACAACTTACTGAGTTTCCTCCTGTTCACCCACAATTGAGAAGAATACTGATGAATTGGCAAGGTTATTGTGGGTGCTAAGAAGATACTGAAACCAAGGAGGGGCTCTGATGGTTGTCCACATCGTTGGCTGTTATTAAATGCCAGATTTCAAGAGTATAAGGGTGGTTGTTTCTATGTTCTGTGATCTGAGGGTCTGAGGAAGTAGAAAGCCAGGTATCAGCTTGTGAACTGGACCATTTTCTCCAGCTTTCAGATGATTCATAATTATACCTCATCCATTTCCACAAGTGCAGCTGCCTCTACCCCAGATGTTACATTTGCACCCCTTTCTAGCAGACAACAGTCCTTGTCCCAAGCTCACAAAAGTCTGAGCATCCTACTAACCCATATTGTGGTGAGTTTTCCTACCTAACCAATCTCCACATTTCTGTGAAAACGGAGTGTCATCTCACTAGAACTGAACCACTAGTTCCCTTCAGGTTGCCAATCCTAGGCACAGTGCCTGCCCCCATTCCCTCCCACAGATCCAGTGTTTCCTGTTGAGGTATACCATCCTTTAGGGCACAGATCAGCACCTTTTGGTAGAAATTTGCAAATCACATATACCTCTTGCTTTAGTTTGCTAGCACTGCAGAAATAAATTACCACAAATTTAGTGGCTTGAACAACACAGATATGTTATTTTACCATCCTAGAGGTCAGAAGTATCACTGGGTTGAAATTGAGGTGTCTCCAGGACTGTTTATTCTGAAGGCTCTAGGGAATGAGTCAGTTTCCTTGCCTTTTCCAGCCTCTAGAAGCTACTCACATCCCTTGGCTTATAGCCTTGCATCACTCCAATCCCTGCTTTTGTCATCTCATCGTATCTTCCTCTCTTACTTGGACCCTCTTGTCTTATTACTCCATTATTTGTTTATTTATTCATAACAGAGACAGAGACAGAGACACAGGCAGAGGGAGAAGGCCCCATGCGGGGAGCCCGACATGGGACTCGATCCTGGGTCTCCAGGATCAGGTCCTGGGCTGAAGGAAGCACTAAATGACTGAGCCACCCAGGCTGCCCTTTTCTCCCTTTTATGGTGACTCTTGCGATGACACTGGGCCCATGAAGATAATCCAGGATGATCTCCCGGTTTCAAAATCCTAGCATAATCACATCTGCAAAGTCCCTCTGGTCATGTGAAACACAATTTTCAGAGGTTCTGGGGACTAGCATGGACATCTGTGGGGCCATTACCCTGCCTCCCATGGTCCCCCAGGAGATTCAGACACATTGAGCCCTGATGGCAAACTTGTGAGGGTAATGGTGGGTGCTGCTATTATCATGCGTGAGTGGGAAAAGATGGGAAATCATCAGTTTCATATATTCAAATTCTGCATCATTACATCCAACTTTAAAGAAAGTAAGAGCTCTTCCATTCACTTCAGAGATGAATTTCTCTGACCTTCTAAAGCAGTCAACTGGGTTTCAAATTTGGCCACTTTCACTAAGTGACTCCAAACCTCAGGGGCCCTGGATAAGCAGTCAACTGGGTTTCAAATTTGGCCACTTTCACTAAGTGACTCCAAACCTCAGGGGCCCTGGATAAGCGGCTAGGCAAGCCTACTCTCATCCATTCACCCCCTCTGAAGGGATGATATTCCTTCTCCTCATTCACCACAGAACACTGTGTAGGCTTGTCACTGTTTCCGCTGACACCACTTCTCATTTCACTGAGGGAACAGAAAACCCCAGCATCCTTTATGACCTCATCTCATGGAAGATACACAGCATAACTTCTGCCCACCCTACGGATGGAAGCAGTCAGAAGCCCAACCTGATTCTAGGAATGGAGGAATGGTAAAGAATGTATTTGAAACAACCACAGATGTGAAAGCAGTACTGCTCACCTCTTTCAGTGACCATCTTCTGGCAATAAGTCAGTGTATGTCATTTCAGGATAAATTGACCTCATTTGAGGGCATGGCTATGACTTTCACCAGTGGGCACTGGGCATCATGGTGAGGTCACTCCCAAGGTAAACAAACATCCTTACATCATCAGGACTTGGAAAAGGAACTGCTGATGTTCTCCACTGAAAACTGCTCTGTCTGTCCTGGAAAGATCTCCAACTGTGTAGTGGGAAGGCAGCAGGCCCTGGCAAGTTCTTTAAGCCCCTAGATGTTAACTTTCTCAAAGAAGCTAACATATGAAGAGGTTTAAATGTGATATAGCAGCCATGAGCCCTGTGCCTAATGCATGAAGAACAACAGGACAGCTGGTGTGCCATCACCATTCTCTAGGCACATGTCCTCCTGGCTCCCCTTGTCGGTCTCCAGGGGCTATTCACTCCTGTCAAGAAAGGAACAAGACATACTCACTCCAGAAGCCATGACTGTGCCTCACCCTTGTCAGCATGAACCCAAGGACTCTTAAGAGGCATGCACAGCAGCACTCAACCAATATGTGATGTGCCTAAGTTCAATATCTGACCCAGAATTTTAGAACATGTTTTGAAATATTATGCACAACTCAAGAAAACAGAGGTGGAGTTGTAGAGCAAGGGATGGGATGGGTTGCAAGTTATAGACTATATGACCTGGAGAAAGGATTTTAATCTGTCCTGTCATGTAAAATGTGAAATATGGGCATCAGACACATGTGCTAACACTGCCAGTCTCCTGCTGCTTAACTTGGTGATGAGCATCCAGCCAGGGTAGTTCCTTCCATTGAAGGAGTCCTGTAGAAAAAGTAGAAATGAATCGAATGAACATTCCTGGGAAGTTCCCACACTTCCCTCTAGACCTCCAATGGTTGCTTGAGATTCCCATTCCCTGAACCTAACATTCCCCACATGTTGATGATGTTCTAAGGATGAGAATGACACACTCATCCTAACTCATTTGGAATCTTGGACTAGAAGGACTGCAGCCTTTAACAGAGTCATCTAGATCTGAGCTGACAATCTCCATTTTGTCTTAATGCTGCTTACTTTGAATATCAAATTATTAATGAAAAGATATTTAATAGGTGGGAAAAACACACAGATTCTATCACAGAAATACAGTTTATTTATCCTTGTTCTTTTTTAGTCCTAGACCATATGCATAAATACTTTACCACAAATATATCAGTGCACAGACTTTTTGGTACCTGGCTTTTTAAATTTATATTAAAAGCATTTTTCAGGTTTCACTAGTATCATTTTTAATGACCAAATGAGCAAACAAGTTATAACAGCAAATCAAGTGAGTGAAAAATTAAATATTTTTCCAACCTATGTTCATTAGCAACAACCCCCCAGCAGTTTTATTTCCTCATGTGCAGGGTGTTATCCCTGGTTGTCCTTTGGTCTTCAGAACATCATCACTCAATGCTGCTTTTCACATTCAGTTCTGAATGCCAACCAGGCCCATTCAGGTTACTTTGCAGTTTGCAGGATAAGGCTGAAAAGGCAATGTTCTTCAACCGGCTCAGCTGGAGGGCTATGAGGTAGGTTGTTTCTTCTTGTATTTCACCCCACCGTGTGTCTTCTGATGCCCAATGAGGTGGGAGCTCTGCGTGAAGGCCTTTCCACATTTGTTGCACATGTAGGGGCGCTCCCCAGTGTGCGTTCTCTGGTGCCTAATAAGATGGGAGCTCTGGCGGAAGGCTTTCCCGCAGTCCTGACACTGGTAGGGCTTGGCTCCAGTGTGAGTCCGCAGGTGCTGGGAGATGGCCGAGCGGTCATTGAAAGTCCGCCCGCACTCATGACACTCAAATGGTCTCTCTCCAGTGTGAACTCTCTGATGCTGTGTGAGGGAGGAGCTCTGAACAAATGCTTTCCCACAGTCCTGACACACATAAGGCTTCTCTCCTGTGTGAATTTTTTTATGTACAGAGAAGTATCTTGGGTTCCGGAAAGTTTTGCCACATTCACTGCATCGGCAAACTTGGCTCCCTTTGTGGATTCTTGTGAATGTAATCTGCTGAGTGCTCCGGTTGAAGGCTCTCCCACAACTAGTATTTTCCCTGGCTTTTTCTCCTTTGTGGCCCTTCTGATGAATTTTTACACATGGACCACGTGTCACCTTCTTAACCCGTGAGCCACGCTTGCGCAAGTGTTTTCTAGGGAGAGTTTTTTGGAGTGAAATATGGCTTGTGACAAGGCTAGTGTTTGCCTGGGATTGGGGACTTTTCTGAGGGAGGGTTTCTTCCTGAGTTGGCCCCACCTGCCTCTGTGCTGTGTCCAAGACTTCCGGGGCCTCACCCTGTAAGACATCTCTTGAGGTAGGGGACCTGGTGTCATCCCTTGAGAATTCTTCCAATTTCAGGTCATGGGCTGGTTCCTTCTCAGGAACGTCAGACTTTGGAGTTAACTCTTTACTTTCCAGTGTAGTCTCCCACCCTGAAAGAACCCAAAAGATCCAGATACTGTAGAAAGTGCTAAAAGGGCTGATAATATGACATAATCAAGAACTCAAAAGCTGCCCCCCCACCCCAATACAGTCGTACAACCTGGGGGAACAGCAAAAACCAGTGAAGCAGCAAAGAGAGGAACACTGAGCTTGGCAATTGGGTATGGGGCTAGAACTGGGAGCACTGTCCGGGCTCTCCAACTCCTCTTATGCCTTCAAGGTGGGCAGCAAGTCAGTCCTTCGCTGGACCTGAGGCTGCTGCTATCCACACAATGCCCACCCCTCCAGCTCCACAGGGCCAACTGAAGGCATGGATGGTGCAAGGAATTCTTGAGGGCATGCCTAGTTCTCACACTGGGCCCAGAAAAGGCACAAGCCCCAACTCAGGGCCTCTGGTGCTCCCAGTCCCAAAAGGGTGTAGTGGTCAGCATGGGCACTTACCCACGGAGACCAGGTGTCCAAAGGTTTCCAGCATCACGTCATGGTACTCAGTTCTCTGCATGGGGTCCAGTAGCCCCCATTCTTCCTTGCTGAAGTCCACAGCCACATCCAGGAAGGTCACTGGTTCCTGCAATGCCACATTCTGTGTCTGCTCAGCAGAAGGGTCAATGACAGGAACAGAAAGAGGACTACCAGGGTCTCTCAACTGCTGTGCTGACGATACCCCTGCTCTGGGGTTTGCTTAGAACCATGACTTGCGCCATAAGATGCCCAATGGGTACCTTCTTACAAAATCAAAGTCTGGGGCCCAGGTTGGAGGCAGAGTCCTTGCTTCACTAAGAGCTACAAATGCCGTAAGCAAACTGCCCCCACTCTACCTAACCCTATCTGCAGTTTACCCTTTCCCTGCAACTTCCCTTAGAAGACTGCCCTTCAAACAAGCCCCACCACTAGGCACACCCCTTTCTTCTGGTAATAGTGCCTCTACATGTGGTGGAACCAGCCCCTGCCTTTGTGAACTGGGGCTGCCTGGGGGTGAGGTAGCCAAAGGCTGCACCGAGATCAGTCTTTTCTGGGGAGCTGGCCAGAACTCTAGGAGGAAGAGGCCTCCCCATGGCACTCTGCCTGATCTAGGAAGGGCAGAGCCTGCTTGAGAAGGAATGGGAGAAAGCAGAGCCACTAGACCAGGACCAGAGCATTCCTCTCTCTTATCTCCTGGAAGCCCCTGAATATAGCCTTGCCTGAAGCCTACCCCAGACCACTCATGTGAGAGCCAATAAGTTCACCTTATGCTTAAGCCAGTTAGGAGCCACTTACAGCAGAGAGTTGGGACCAATGCCACACATACCATCACTCAATCACATTCTCTGAACCTCAATAGTTGATAAGGCAGGGACAGTGCTGTTTCATCTATGCCCTGGATCTGAGATATTTTGAGGCAAATCCCAGACATTGTTTCTGTTATAAACACCTAAATATGCATTTCTGAAGGACGAGGGCTGTCTTGTTCTCACCCAGATCCAGACGTGGTCCCAAACACCCATAAACACTTGGCCTCTCCCTTCTGCCTTCAAGTTTCTGGATTTCCTATTGCTGTCCCCTTCCTTGGTCCCCATGGTGATAGCAAGGCCTTCCTGCTCAGAAACTCTGAAAGGCCTGGCCTGTGGCGGGCTGCCGGCCTGGGGTGGGGGTGGCGGTTGGGGAGAAGAGTTGTCACCTCACAGGGGATACTATGACCAGAGAAGGAAATGGTACCACTCCCCACTCACCTCAGGCAGTGCCTTCACTGGCCAGGTGGTCATGTTCTCTTCCTTCTCTTCCTGAGGAGTTGTGGTCTGGAGAGAGCTGGTGGGGCCCTGGGAGGGTGATGCTGGGAAGAGACATCAGCACAGGGGATCAGCTGGGTGCGGTGCTACTGTGAGGGCATCTGTGCTCCAGCCTTTTCCCCTACCAGCTCAGATCCCCATTCTGGCTCCTCTTCACAGCCCATGCCCAAATCCCCACACCTGGATAGCTCAGGATGCATCACCCAATGTGATATAGAGCACTAATGTCCCCACTGCTGAGCCCCTGATCTCACTTTCTCTCCCTCCAAGGACTGTTCTGGACTCAGTCCCTCCCCTGAAGCAGCTGCCTCATCTCCCCATTCACCTTAGCAGCTGGCCTCACACCTGACCTCAGAAGCAAAGAACCCCCTCCCCCTCCAAAAAATTTTTTTTAATGAAAGGAAGAAGAAGAAGAAGAAGAAGAAGAAGAAGAAGAAGAAGAAGAAGAAGAAGCAGCAGCAGCAGCAGCAGCAGCAGCAGCAGCAGCAGCAACAAAGACCCCATTTCTGGCCTCTGAGTACTCTACCCTCTTCCTCTTTCTCATTTTTTCCATAGGACATCCTCTGACTCCCAGGACCAGATCTATTCTTGTAACACACCTATCTTGACAATTGTTTTATCAAGTTTCCTCCATCTTAGAAAACACCTCTGCCTGATCTTAAGACCCCTTTCAACCACAGCTCCTTCATGTCTGACTCTCTTCATCTGTCCCCAGCTGGTCCATGGGCTTCTATAATGACTCCACCCCCACTCTCAAGAGGAACACATGATGTGACCCAGGCTAACCCGCCAGGCTGCCCCTTCCTCCCGGCCATAATGATTGGATCATGGATGAAGATGGGGGCTACTGCTAGACAATCAGAGCCAAAGAGGCTTTTGTTGGAACATTAAGGAAAGAGAAATTCTGTGCAGTGAGGCCCCACATGAAGACAGCTTGCCTTAGTGAGTAAAGCTAACAGAGGCCAGCAGAAATATCATAGAGAGGATGAGTCCTGAGGACACTACAGGAGTCCTGGGTCCAGTCATGCCTGAAGTTAATAGACTGCCCTGGGCCTTTTTCAGTAAATTCTCCCCTGGCATTCACAACCAAGAGTCCCAACTAACTTGCTGATCACAAATGCAGAATTCTTAAGAGTTCTCTGGAAGGCCTCTTTCCACCATCCTCTGTGATATTGATTTCATTCACCCCCAAGATATGAAATAACAGACAAACTGGCTTTTGTCTTATGAGCTCCAAGACTGTCCCCTTGGCATCTCTATCAGTTTCCTATTGCTGCCTTAACAAATTGCCACAACAGTGACTAAAAATAATGCAAATTAGCTTTCTTATGATTACGGAGATCAGAAATCTTGACACCAGCCTCACTGGGCTAATAAAATCAAGGTGTTGGGAGGGCTACCCTCCTTTTGGAGGTTCTAGGGAAAAATATATTCCTTACCTTTCCCAGTTTCTAGAGGCCACCTAGAATGACTCCTGGCCCTTTCTCATGTCACCGCCGCTTTGGGGGTCACCTATCTTCTCTGCCCCTAAATTTCATGCCTGACTTTTTATAGGTACCCTTGTGATTACACTGGGCCCACCCAAATAATGCAGGATAATCTCCCCATCTCAAAATTCTCGATTTAATTAACTGCATCTATAGTCACTTTGACTGTGTGAGATTACATATTCAGGTAAGCAAGAAAGCAGTGTCCGTGCTCCATGAAATTCAGCCCGACAGAAATCAAGTTTCATGCAATCTCACCTCCAAATGCACCCTACATATTTGCTCCTATCTCAGCTCCCCACCACTGTCACTCCTGCCCTAGCCACTACACCTCTTGAAGGACATAGTAACAGCTCTAGGTGGCCAATCTGCTTCTCATTTTGAGCTTGTTCACCGTTCACCATCCAAAGCAAGCTGCAACCTGGTACATCTTTAGAGCTCAATCAGACCAAGCCATATGTCTCTAGGGAGAGCTCATGGATTGGTTCCCACTGCTTTATACTTCTCATTGCTTTAGGACATGAAAATCCCTTCAAAGGCCCCATCAGCCCTGACCCTGCTCCCTTGTACTACAGATTTACCCAATTTGTCTCCAATTTTGGAGTATACTGTTATTGCTCCCACTTTGGGCCTTCATAGGTGATAGTCCTCTGCTTGGCACATCCTTCCTGCCCACTTCTCTCTTTTTTTTTTTAAAGATTTACTTATTTGAGAGAGAGAGAGAGAGAGAACGCACATGTGCACACACACAGTGGGGGCGGAGAGGAGGATAGAGGGTGATGGAGAGAGACAGAAGCAGATTCCCTGCTAAGCAGGAAGCTGCCATGCAGCTGGATCTCATGACCTGATCAGAAATCAAGCCACTTACATGCCCCCTTCCTGTCCACTTCTAAGTTAACTCCACACCAGATGTTAGCTACAGCAACTTACCTCCAGGAGCCCCGCCAGCACCTTTGAGTTTTTCTCATCCCCACTATTGTCACAGGCATATCTGTTCGTCAAATTGCTATCCTTCCTGCTGGACCTAAGTCTTGTTGAACTCATGAGCCTGAGTCCTTTCTTGGTCACCACTTTATCTACAACCCCCACCAATTGCACAACATTGGAAGGCACTCTGGCAGGGGCACCTGGCTGGTTTAGTTGGTAGAACATGTGACTCTTTATCCTGAGGTTGAAAAGTCTGAAACTCATGTGCGGGCAGTGTAGAAATTACCTAAAAAAATCTTAAAATATCAGGCATATCTTAAAAAAACCAATGCATTCTGAGAATATGCTTAAGTGACTAAAAGAACACTTTTGATTAGCTTGTAGTGCAGCAGAGATCTGAAAGGGATGAAAACAAAGAATTTAACTGTAAGCTTTTATCAGAAGCCTGGGGAGGGCTGGTTAGAATGTAGTCCTAGGTCCGACCCAAAGGTTTCAGTAGCTGTGAAGAGGGGTCTGAGACTTTCCATTTCCATAGATAGGTCCAGGGATAACACCATTCTTGAATCAGATCCCTTGACTTAGAGGCACTAGGTACTTCAGCAAGGAAGCATCTAAAGCACTGACTCAAGATCATGTTCAGGAGGCAGACCCTGGCCTACATGGAGAGAGCGTGACCTTTCTCCGACTGCTCCCAGAAAGCCTGAGGTCTTTCTGAACTGAGCTCCCTCATCCTCCAAGCTGCCCCCACAGAACTGCCTCTCTCCACCCTTCCATTGCACTTACCTTCCTCCTCAGATATCCAGGTTACATCCTCCACCAGGGCCACTGCCTCTTGGCAGTCCACTGGGTGCTGCGACTCCACCCACATCCGGAGCTTTCTGGGCAGTGCGCCTAGGAACTGCTCTAGCACCAGGAGCTCCAGCATCTGCTCCTTGGAGTGCGCCTCTGGCTGCAACCACTGGCGGCACAGCTCCCGCAGCCGGGCTAGGGCCTCTCTGGGCCCTGCCACCTCCTCGAAGGAAAAGCCCCGGAACCTCTGGCGTGCAGCCTCGGGGTCACCTGGATGCTTGCCTAGCTGCTGAGTGGGCTCCCCAGGCACATCTAGGCTCAGGCCCTCATCTTCAGCATAGAGGGCCCGTATCTGGGCGTTTCGGGGACGGGCTACCTCTTGGTTCAGTGTGAGGACTTCAACGACTTCGATCTTCATCAGGGGATTACCAGCAGGAAGAGGATCCAAATGAGGGTCCAACTGGGTTGCAGGATACTCTGTAAGTCAACAGCACAGCCAGACACATGCCAACAAGCATATAAAGATGATCAACATTATTTGCCACTGGGGAAGTGTAAATCAAAACCACTGATATACTACCTCATATTGACTAGGATGGCTATTATCAAAGATACATAACTGCTGGTGATGATGTGGAAAGACTGCTGTTTGTGGGAATATAGAACGCTGCACCATTTTGCAAAACAGTCTGGCAGCTCCTCAAAAAGTTAAACACAGACTTACATTACAACCCAGGAAATCTAGGCATACACCCAAGAGAAATAAAAATAAATGTCAACACAAAAACTTGTACAGGAATGTTCATAGCAGCATTATTCCTAACAGCCAAAAAGGGAAACAACTCAACTGTCCATCAAATGAAGGGTGGATAAAGAAAATATGGTCTACCCATACTATGGAGTATTATTTGGCAGTAAAAAGGGAATGAAGTACTGATGCATGCTACAGTATAGATAAATCTTGTCAACGTTATACTGAGTGCAAGAAGCCAAACACCAAAGGCTACCTATAGTATGATTTCATTACATGAAATGTCCAAAACAGACCAACATAGAGACAGAGTAGTGGTTTTGAGGAGATAGAGAATTGAGGTAATTGGGGAGTGTTGTTCAGTGTTTTTTTTTTTTTTTTTAGAGTGATGACAATGTTCTGAAATTAGATTGTAATGATAGCTACATAACAGTGTAAATATAATAAAAACCAATGAACTGTACACTCTCAAAAAGTAAACTTTACAGAATGTAAATTATATTTCATTATAAGGTGAAGAGAAATATGAGAAACAAGGAGGATTAAGTAGAGACCTCTGAGGCTGTATAGGTCTACAGCCATGCACATGGAATAGAACCTGATCCTGCCTTCATGGGAGCCAAAACAATGACTGGGAAAGTCAGGGGCTCTGTGTCTTGGCACAGGGTTTACAAGAGCAGCTGCTTAACACAACTCTAGCATGGCCCGGAAATACCAAGGAGGGGACACAAACCAATAGGAAACAAGAAAGTTCTCTACAACTCCAAGAAGAAATGCTAATTGACTAAATGAGTTAAAAGCTTTAAAAAAGCAAAGAGGAAAATTGTAAACCACAGGTCATAATGGCTCACTTCCAATTTGATTTACGTTGCTTTATAAAAACAGAAATGGCAGAATTGATGTCAAGAGCAAAGGTGCCCTCCTACTCTGGCTGTTTTGAATACACATGATTAGCACAAGTCTACCTAGAAGGGAATTTACAGCATGGACTCAAAGCCTTAGCAACGACTGCCCAGGGAAATGCCCAGAAGACTCTCACCAGATTCATCTACTCGTGGTCAGGGAGCTTTTTGAAGAGGAACACAGATGTACAAACACCAAGGGAATGACTACTTGGAGACAAAGCAGACCACGTGGACAGCAGAACTCCGACCCTGAAACCTCTGTGGCAACAAACCCAGGACCTGTTTGTCTTTTTTACCCCTGCAAGTCAATAACCTCCAGGGAGGCCCTCCTCCGACTCCCCATTTCCCTCGCTCCAGTGGGCTCCCACGACAGCCCCTGCCTGTTCTCCTTCGTGTGGTCTTTTTTCCACGACCCACATCTGCTGATGTTAAAACATGACTCAAGAAAATCGTGCAAGATTCACAGGTAAGCATTAAGAGCACTGCTTTGGCTGTGGCTGTTACAACAGAGAAAAGCTTCCGTCACGTGAAGGAAAAAAAGCGAGGCGAAAAATTACCGGTGTGGAGTCACTGCAGCTGTGTTATATAAAAACAAAACCAACTCGGAAAGACACGAAGAGCATCGGCGGCCTGCGTGCATCGCGCCAATGTTTTCCTTCCTCGGTGACCATCCTTCCTCGGACTCAAATCGGCTGCCGCGCGCCTTTTGAAGCGGTGCTCAGCGGCTCCGCCCCCAGAACGCGGCGATGCCGGGGAGGCTGCTCCGGCGGAGGCCACAGCCACAAGCACACGCTTCCGCTCGCGTTCGGGAAACTGAAGCGAACCCTAGTCCCCATCCCCCCACGCTGGGAAAACGGGGCGACAACGGCCAAGCCCCCACAGCCACGCCCCGATCCCCTAGCCCGGAAAAGCGCAGGCCGCAACTTCCGTCCGGGTCCAGAAGTGCGTCACGCGCTGGGCACCGTCACACTACAACTCCCAGGAGCCTCCGCGCCGATTTCCGGGGCCGCCATGTTGGGGCTATAGGTCCGGCCCGCAGCCTGCCCGAGCCCTGCCCGGATGGCGGGCCCCTTGGCTAACCGCTGAACCCTGGGCTCCGGCCTCTTCCGCTCTCGTTCCCTATCCCCCGATTCCCTGCGACAGCGGACGCGCCCTGGGGCGGCGCGGACGCAGCTGGAACTTCTACACCCACCTTGCGGATCTGCAAGTTTTTTCCCTTTGGGCGAGCGCGGGGCGGGGGAAAGCGCGGTCGCTTCCCCCTGAGGCAGCGATTCACCCGATTCCTAGACAATCTTCGAGCCTCCGATTTGCAATCCTTCCTTTGTTCCCGTGGGGTTTTCCCCCTCCCCCTCCCAACTTCCTGACTACAAACCTTGGCTCGTCGGTGGTTTCCTCGGTTTACCGGTTTCACCGACCTCACTGGGGCTGTAAGTCGCTGGCGCGCTATCCGAGAAGTGAGTCAGCTCGGGGTCAGGAGTCGGCCGCGCTGGGTGGGGCCGCCCGCCGCCCCGGACGGGCCCTGGGCGCTCGGGGTTGCCAAACACGCCCGGGGCCGCGCTTTTCATCTTGTATTCCTTTCCTAGTTTTTTTTTTTTTTTTTTTTTTTAGATTTTATTTATTCATGGGAGGCAGAGGGTGAAGCAGGCTCCAAGCAGGGAAGCCCGATGTGGGACTTGATACCGGGATTCAGAACCATGCCGTGTCAAAGGCAGACGCTCAACCGCAGAGCCACCCAGGCGTCCCTTTTCCTAGGTTTAAAGTGACTTTCTTCTTTGATAAAATTTACAGCGTTGATCTCCCATTGCCGACCTTTTCCCCTAAACTTTCGTATTAATTTCATTTGGGGGCTTGCCCTTCCCAACTCGTTTATATCTGCTGTTGTCGTTAGCATGTAATTCCCTTCCTGTTCCTTAGGACTTCTGGGGGTTCATTTACCTCCAAATTCTTGATTTGAAAGCAAAGTATGTATTCCTTTTTTATTGGAGCTCTCAGAGCTCGAAATTTCCGTGAGAGTAACTCAGGAAGCCAGAGATGGCAATTTCCCAGATTCCCTTGGACCTTGAAAAGTGCCCGATGTGGGATATTGGGGTGCTAGGGGGTAGTTAGCGCTCCCTAGCGGCTCCTTGCTGGGCCACAGGCGCCATTTTGAGCAATAATGCATGACACCTAAAAAATGTATCATGCTCCACAATGCTTTCCAGCTAATTTCTAAAACTTGTTTTTTACTCCTTGTTAATCACAGGTATTACTTAGTACTTTATCTCTTAAGAAAATTAACTGTAGGTTCTTTTTATTCTAATCCATCCCATTATTTCTCCTTTAATCCTGATCAGGTATTTTGTTCTTCCTCTTATCCTTGAGGGCACCAGGGAAATTTCTCAAAATCCTGAACTGAACGCTCATTCAAAAATGTTAACTCTTACCATCTTAAGTTTTAAAGCCTCTATAGGTTTGGATGTTGGGAACCCTGCTGATCCTTGTGGTGCTGAGCGCGCTCAGTGGATCTGCAGCCTGGTTCTCCCTGCTGTAGCAGCCCTTCAGGACAACACATTCTGCAGGGTTATTGTAAAGCACCTACTGGGTACTATGCAAAAAATGAGATGAGCCACAAGCCTGGAAGCCAGTGGGTAAGTGTCATTCTAGGCAGTGTTGACTTCTAAATCTTTCATCCTTTGGACCATCCCCCAAGCCCTCTAAAGTATTCTTTCCTACTGGAAGTAGTCACCCCACTTCACAAAGTGAAAGCAAGTTTTCCAGCTGGCAGAGTCAGAATTGATCTTCAGCTCACTGGAGCGTAGCTGGGACTGACTGATCCACTCATCTGTGTGGAGCTACACAAAATGATCTCTATCAACTGCAGCTCTAAGTACTGATTTTCTTTTCTTTTTTTAAGATTTATTTATTTATTCATGAGAGACCCACAGAGAGACAGAGGCAGAGACAGAGGCAGAGGGAGAAGCAGGCTCCATGCAGGAAGCCCGATGTGGGACTGGATCCGGGGATTCCAGGATCACATCCTGAGCTGAAGGCAGATGCTCAACTGCTAAGCCACTCAGGCATCCCTAAGTACTGGTTTTCAATCCACCAACTGAATGATCTAGGGTGGGGATTTGATCAGTTTAGTCCCCTCACCTGCCAACTATCTATTCAGTGGGTTGTTAAACAAATTCACCAAGCCTTTGGACTAGGGGCTTAATCCTCTGGACCTTAGTTTCCTCTGATTAGATATAGGATGTAAAAAAGAAAGGCTGATGGGAGCTGCTGTTTCTTCCTCCTCTTACAGTTCCTCTCATGTCTCTGCTGCATCCCTTCCAGGATAAGCCATCTCTCAGTGCTCAGAATTCCATAACTAGCCAGCTATACTAGGGCTGTCAGCCCATAAATTCAACAGTGACTAATTAACAGTGACCTTTCATGATCTTGTTGGAGGCCAAAGCCAGGAAGAATGCTTATCTCAGCTCCCCCTATCCCTGTGTACACTCCCCTGTTCCTCTTTCTCCTTGTCCAGAATGCCCTCAGCTCTTCACCCTTTCTCCTCTTCCCATCACTCTTCAGCTCAGCTGGGCACCCTATAGCATCACCTTCTAAGTTTGTTTAGTTTGTTTACCCCACTGACCTGCTGAGGATGTCAACTGGGTCTTGTGCATTCGAATTCCTAAAGCCAGGCCCAAAGGAGGATCTGCCAAAGGTGTTGATCATCTTTACATTAAAGTCTCTGAGCAACAAGAGTTACTTGAAGGCCCCCCAAGACCTGGGCTTTACACACCACAGTCCCACTAAGCAGTAGCGTCCATCCTTCACACAAAGGAAATCCATGCTGAGAGCCTAGAAGCCCTGCCCAGGCCACAATGGGGAACAGAGCAGCTGGGGTCCAAACTCTGCTCCTTTATATCCTTTATATCAAAGGGTGCTTCTCACAGCTGCTATCTTACTATTCCTTAAATGTGCCAGTGTGCCTTGTCTACAGGTATTTGCACTGGCCACACCCCTGCCTGGTAGTCTTTCCTAACATCTTTACCTGGTATCCCTTCACCATCCAGCTCTTGAACCAAAGTTTATCACCTCCTCAGAACTGCCTTCCTGCCCAGTTCTAAACTAGTATTGCCCACCCTTGTCACTCCCCTCTAGCATATTCCATTGTTTCATTTTTTTCTTCAGGTCATTGCCACTTCAAAGTATTTGCTTCATTAATTATCACTCTCTACCTTCTCTATAGCACTGGCCAATGGAATGCTCATTTACGGAAATGTTCTAGATCTACAATGTCCAACATAGTAGCCTTTAGCTGCAGGAGACCAATGATCATCTGAAAGATGGCCAATTCAACTAAGGAACTGAACTAGTTAAGTTCATTTTAGTCCGTTTAAATGTAGTCAGCCACATGCTAGTGGCTGCTCTGGAACAATGTAGGCCCAATGAGACAGGGGCCTGACTATATCCTTTTCAACACTGTGACCCATCCCTGTAACAGTATGTGGCACTTTGGCAGGCTCTCAAGCAGTATTTGTTGACTCAACACAGCTTCAGAGTGACTTGAGTTTTAGCTGTCAGTCTGGATTTTCCCCTATTTCTGTCAAATTAAGAAATCTCCCTATCATTTTAATTGTGTGGGAGGATTGCTATTGCTACAAAGTTCCCTTCTTCCCCTGGAGAGCTTGAGCAGTAGCTGGCAGTGCAGGCCACCAGTAAGAGGACTCCCAGTTTGTACTCCTAGACCAGCCAGGTCAGAGACTTGCATTTCTGCTTCCACTGGTAGAATGGCTACATCAACATTTCTCTAGAAGCTGCTGGCTAGAATGATAGCAGGACTTAAAGGGACTTTATACACTTCTAGCCTTTATAAGCCCTCAAAAAAGAAGTCATAACACTCTACCTCTGAAACTAACGATAAAAAAGCGGGGAAGGGGGCATTGCTTCTATTTACTCTACATCCCACTTAGAATTTTTTCAAATAGAAACTCCTTAACAATTGATTCCTTAACAATCATTTCTTAAATTATTCTTAGATCCCATTTCAAGAACCTATTAACAATCTTTTCTATGTTAAATTCGTTATTCCTGGTATAAGCCAAAGCTGTTAGTCTCCATATTATTTTGTAATTTGTCATACTGATGAACTCTTAAAAACTATTTCAGAGGAGAAGTTTTAAAGTGGTTGATATATAATAATAAGCTACAAATATCTCGTTTTTAATGTTTTTCTCATTTTGCACTTTAGTAATGCTGTGTATACTTTGCAGAATTTGTCAGCATTCCAGCCTGTGTTTTGCCACTGAACTGCTCATGTACCACAGGAATTTTCTTTTAACAAGAAGTTGGAAAATATTCACTGCCCAGGTCAGTAATAGGCAGCTGGCCACTTTATTTTTAAAAGGGTTAATTTTAGTACTTTTCCTGTGACCAATTTTGACAACCATAACTTTTCCAGAAATCTTTCCATTTTATCGTTTGTTCATTCCTAAACTCAACAAGTAATTACTGAGGCATCTGTATTGTGTCATGAACTGGTAACACAACAGGAGATAGCAGTTTCCATTTTATCAGCATGGTTATGGGCAACACTTCTAAAAATGGAAAATTACTCTTCCGTCTAGTTTCTTTCTCAGGAGGCCATCTCAGCCTGTAAGCTTCTACATTCAGTGATAACTGACACATTTGTGTTTGTAATATTAAAAAAAAAGGCATTGATATTATGTGCATTTGCATATCTTCATACATCTTAAACGATATATTTAATAAATATGCATATCCTGGAGACTTCCATATCAGTACATACAGCCGGCTCATTACTGTACAAAGTACTATAATGAAAACTACATGTATTGCTGAATGTGTGACTGCTGTTTCCCTGTGTAGTTTTTTTAACTTGTCTTTTATTTTCCCTCTATTTAATCAAAGTTGATTTTGTATTTTCTCCTTCTGGAACATTAGCTCTTGGGTTCCTTTTTTCTTCTCCATTTCTGGTTCTTTTATTTGAGCTGTATTTATCTTCCCTTTTTTCCGTAGAACTTTTGGAATCAAATGTTTGTTTTCCTTTTTTTTTTTTTTAAGTTTTTATTTAAACAATCTCTACACCCAACATGGGGTTTGAACTCAAGACCCCAAGATCAAGAGTTACTGCTCCTCCTACCAAATCAGCCAAATTGCCCCTATTTTCCTTATTCAATTAAAAAGCATCTTCAGGCCTTGAAATTACCCTGGGGATTACATCTAGACACCAAGCAGAGTGGTTTCCAGATAAAAGAATCAAGATTACATGGGTCCAAAAGAGTAAATATATGAAAGGTGACAGAGAATGTATTCTTCAATAAAGGTTGCATGGTATGTGGCCACATCCTGCTAGGCTAGATTCTTGTCAAATGTTTTGATAATCACTCATGATTCTAAACTTCTGGCCCACTCCCTAGGATGTGAACGTTTAAGAGTTCTTAATTGCATTATGTATCTCAAGATTTCCCCCTTATCGTCCTTTTCCCACCCTCTCACCTCAAAGCCTGATCTTGTCTTCAAAGTCTCCTCTTTGAAGAGGTCTTCTTGTTTTTTAGTTGCTTCAAACATTTATTCACCCAAGTTTCCTGAGCTAGAGATTGAGTCATTGTCTTAGTAATGGGAACCTTATATGGGACACTGAAATAAAGACTGTTCTCATGTTGTTTAATATTTGTTCTAGGTGTTCAGCTCAGATAACAGAACAAGTTGGAAAAAACAAGACCTCTTTTACTATACTTGTATACTTATGTCACCAGTTTTATTCAGAGTTTGCCTTCTGTATGATTATCTGGTATAAAAATAGGATGAGACATTTCATTTTCACTCTTCAGTGTAGTTCTCTCCAGTTTGATTTTTGGCTTGTTGTTCTGTCACGTAAGGTGGGAACTAAGGCTGATTTGCCTGCACAGAATACACTGAGGGAGTGCTTTCATATGAGTCCTCTGATCCTGAGTACAATGAGGACTCCTACTGAAGGGCTTCTTGCCAGCATGTTCTATGCCTCCTGAAGCCTAACACTGATGACATTCTCAGGTGCTTTCCAGTATGACTGTTGTGGTGCTGAGTAAGAGAGCTATGCATGCAACTTTCCCACATTTAATACAACTGGTTTTAGGAGTTTTCTGTGTGTGTCCAGTATGAGCTTTTACAAGCCAGAGTGAATCAGGCCAGAAGCCTTTCCCGCTATGATGATATTCTTCCCTGTTTGAATTCTCAGGTCAAAAAAAGTCATGAGAACTTTCTCCATTTATGGTCTTTCCATGTTTATCTCCCATGTGAGCCTTCCCTTAGTTAAAGGTTGAACTGACAGTAGGCTTCCTCACACTGAACACATTTATGGAGTGTGTTCTTGAACACACTGTTCTTGAATGAATTACCCTTTGTATAAAACAACTGATTTCCTACACCTACTACATGTTTGCTTTGTAGCCTATGTGAGTCCTCTCAGGCTACACAAAGGGTGAAATCTAGAAAAGGATTTCCTTGTCTTCCTCCCCAAAACAGTCTCCTTATAGAGGTTATTTTTCTCTGCTAAAGTTCACACTAAGTTGAGTGTTGCTACATTCATATTTGTAGGGCTCATCTCTCCTGTGTCTTCCTTGACAAGTCAAGAATTAAATATCCTGCAGGCTTTCCTATATTCATGACTTTAAATATAGTGTCTTTACTCCATTGCTTTTCTATGGATTAAATTTAGCTTATGTCAAGTTTTCCACCCAAACCACATATATGGCAGAACTTTCTTGAAAGGACAGAGTTACAGCTAAAGATCTGAATGCCATCAAGTATCTGTTTTCCCAAGTCAGTGCCACCTTAAAGATGGCCATGTCTTATGTGCTTATTACTCAGTATACCTTCAATGGCAGCCAATATCTGTGCTGCATTTTTGCTGTCAGAGGGAGCTGAAGAGCCAGCCATACAAAACGAGTTGCCTCAGAAAGACAACTTTCCACTTAAACCCAGTCCCTTGCATTGGGGAGAGGCACCACTACACCAGTGATGGCAAAGAGACCACTGCTGGAGATGATGCTCTAATCTAATAGTAATAAAGCATGCCATTCCAAACACTTGTCATTCCCAAGTTTCTATGCCCCACTGGGACCTCCTTTTGGAGTCCAGAGAGGTGCATTCCACTGGCTTCACAAACCTCTACTTAAACATCTCTAAGTTCCTTCTCATTCACAAGTCATTAACAGAACCAGTCAAGACATGGGACAGTACCACAGACTATTGAATCTAGGTGAAAGCTATAAGGGAGTTCTTTGTACTATTCACGTAATTCTAAAAATTACTTCAACTGAGTAAAACCAAACAAAACCTCCATTTCTACCCTTCAAAAGTTTATGCCTTTACCAGATTTCCTCATGTCACTGACTAAAGACAAAAATTCAGGAGTAATAATTTTTCTCCTTTATTCTCTTTTTATTTATTTACTTATTCTCTTTTTAAACTAGATGTTGATACAAAAAGAACTTATGTGGCAAACACATACATTATAAATAGTCCTAGGAAATCCCTGAAGCCTTTACCTGTGAAGGATTCTTGGTCACTTTCTTCCCATTACTCACCTGGCCCCAATGAATCCACCTATAAATTGGGATAAGCCCATGCCAGTTTCTCCCCAACCCCTCTGCTACTCAGGCCAGGTGTCATCACCTCCTCCCTAGATGCTACCTACCACAGCTCCAAGCCTGCTTCCATCTGTGCCCCAATATGGCTCAAAAGCACCTGAATTGTACTTGAAACGCCACATCACACACCTGCCTGATAAAAATCAAAACTCTCCTCAAAGTGGAGGCCACATGTGCACTGCCAAACCTAGCCTACATGTCAGTATACCTCAATCACCTCCTCCCAGCCCATTCAGGGATGGATTCCTGAATGTGCCAAGCTGTTCCATGTTCATGGTCATGCCAGATGTTGTCTCTGTACTTGGAAGCTCTCTTTACTACCACTCTTACATGTCTGTAGAATTCTTTTTCTTTGGGAATTGGCTTAAAATTTCACCCCTGCAGTGCCCCCCAACCAGCTCCTCTAGAGTAATTCCCCACTACCTCCCACTTTACATCATGTCCTTTTTCTTCTCAGTGCTTACCACTATTTATCTGTTTACAGATATCTGGGGAACTTGTTTGTAGAAGCCATAATTTATTAGGCTACAAGGTCCACAGAGGCAGGGATTATGTTAGGTCTTTGGTTTATTACCAAAGTGCTTAATGTACTACAGGGGACACCAGGACTTCCACAAGTATTTGTGAGGTGTAAAGGGAGGCAGTGGAGGGAAAACCTATAAAAAAGGACTCTGTGACAGAGCAGAGTCCAGCACCTATTACCTCAGGCATAGGTAATAAAGTGTCCTGATAAGCCTCCCTGCACATGGTCTCTTGCTCTGGGACATCATCTCAGAATCTCCTGTCACCTGTTAATAAGCCAGTTCTCCTAGGATGTGCAGAATCACAGGTGCCCCAAATCCCACATGGCAGCTAGGTTCAGGGAACTACTAGATCATCAATAGACTGGAGGGTCTGCCAACACAGGAACTTGGGGCTTGAGCTCCAGGTAGGGTGAGACACAGACCTGCCACAACCAGAGCCACCACCACAGGAAAGGACTTTCGGAGGCTGGATCAAGGGGAAACACCAGGGAAGATACCACAGTGGGTGGATACAAAGTGCTTGTGTTGCTGGGGACCTTCCCAGTGAGGTACAGTTTAGTGACCTGTGCTAATGGTTGGAAAGGTTTTCAACGTAGGGAATGAAAGTAATGAATCTGAATACGGAAAAGAAAAAAACACTAATGCTGAGCCATCAAACTGAGTCTAGAAAAGTGGGGCAGAGAGTCACATAAATGCCAGTCTATGTTGTGGCAAGCAGAAAATCATCACCAAAGATGGGGGACCAGGTGCAGATTTCATAGTTGCATACTGCCAGAGCAGGTAGTTCCAAAGTCACTTGCATTAGAACGCAAAGAACAAAGGGAAGAAAGAGTATCCAAAGTTTTCTTTACAAACTCAGAATACCTGATATAAAAGTTGATAAAAATAATTAAAAAATCCACTCACCTCCCCAACCTAATTTATGAATACTGATGTATTAGTGGATGCCAGCAGCATGTTACAACAAGGGCACTTCTACATTTATTAAGTCACTGTGTTAACTGTTTGAAGGAGATAATTGTGAGGATCACTTTGGGAAGATAATGAGGGAAACCTAGGGCTATTACTGATTTTTCATTTATCAAAAGAGCTAGAGGACTATTTCTTTACCCAAATAAAACTTATTTGAATCAAAGAAGAGTCCAGGATCATGCTCGGCAAAGCCAAGAAACTGTACTATTTAAGTCAGACATTCACTCTTCACACTCTCAGTTTCAGTGTTTTCAAAGTACTAGATGTGATGTCATTATGTAATTAAGCAAAAGAAGTAAAATAATAATAATAAGAATACAGCTGCCTCCTCCTTTATACTTGCTGGTAAAATGGCTGCACTAAGAAAATTAATGAGAACCTAATAAGACAACTTTAAGAGAATTTAGCAACCTGACAGTCTCATCTGGACCAACTACGTGAGATTGCAAAGATTAACCTGAGAAGATTAACTGCAACCACAGTGAAAGCCCAACAACACTCAAAAGGCCTGAGTGAGGCAGTGAGGTGAGCAGATTTCTTTGCACACTTGTTAAACTAGACGAACCAATTCTGCATCAAGGAATTCTAAATCCAATCATTATAACAGGATTTTCTCAATGAACCCCTGACAAGCTGATGCTAAGTGTTCATCTGGCAAACCAGGTGGTTGAGAGCAGCTAAGAATTTTTTTTTTAAATAATGAGAGGAACTCCCATTTATCCAGGTTTGTTATAAAACTACCATATGTACAGCAATATGGTGTTTACTCAGACTGAGATCAATGAAGCAGAAGGGACCAAGATGGAGCCCTGCATCCAATGAGGACTGTGGGAATTTAGTCTATGATAAGTGGAAGAATCTAATCAGAAAATGTGCTGAAAGAATTTATGCTCCATGCCATATACACAAACTCCAGATAAGTGCAGCAATTAAACAAAAAAATACAGGAATACAAGAAAGTATAAAATCTGCCACTATGATATGAATAGGAATAAAAAATTTTGTTAGGGAAAAATACCTGAATCATAAAACTTCCTTATGGAGACTAAATTTAAAGGCAGATGGTAACTGTTGGTCTGAGACATTATCAATACTCATAACGAATGCAGAGTTCTCAGCAAAATAACCCACCCAAAAAGACAAAAACCGACAGAAAAAAAAAAGGAAAATATATGAACTCATACAAGAAAAAATATAAACGTAACATAAAAATATATGTTCATGAAGAAAACTTCATGAAGAAAACGTGAACTACACTGAACATACTATCAGATCCGCAAATCTTAAAAAGATCGTTATAAATTGCTGGCAATGAAGCAGAAAAGGAGCTCTCATGTAATTGAGCACCTACATATATTTTAAAGGATTCTAGAAAGCAATCTGTTGCTACCATATTTTTAGATTCTATCTTGGTTGATTCTGAAGTTCTAGTTCAAGAAATTCTACCTACAAAAAACCCAAATGAAATGTGCAAAAAAAAATATGCAACAAAGTTTTCTTCAACAACTTGAACAACCATCAAGAGGAAAGATCAAACGTGAATTACACAGTATCTATTAGAATGAATGAAACAGGCCTATTTGTATTGAGTGTAACACCCCCAAGTCATAAACATACTCATATACATACATATAAACATCTATAAAGAAGTCTGGACAGACATACCAAGCCAGATACTGGTGGATTACATGAAAGAAGAGCAGTAGAACAGATGGAGACCCTACAGCCAACCTGCCAGCTGCAACAAATTCATATTCAACCAAGAGGTACCCCTGACTCAGACCAGAGGAAAACAGTTTCAGCATGTCTGCAGCTACACCCCATCTGGTGTTTTCCCCTGTCCCATCTTTTCTTCTAAGACACCAGTCCCTATCTTAAACAGCCCATCCCTGCCAGGACTCCTGTGGGCCTGGTTCTCACCTGAAAAAGTGTCTTGAGGAATTCCTCTCTCCACGGACCAGAGCGCTTCCTCCTCCTCTAACTGAGATACCACATCTGGCTTGGAAAGCTGATGTTCTGCCCAAGGGAAAAGAGACAGGGCTTGGGGGGTCTGTGTTCCGGAGAAAATGTGTTCCTGCTGTGGCACATGCTGTCCCTGAATTATTCCCTGCAAGGGCATGACTTCTGGTCTATGTCAGTGATGATAACTCAATCCATTCCCTTTATCAACTATTTGCATCCCTGGACTCCCCTGCCACTAAAAGTGGCTGGCCAGCAATGGGATCCAGTTCTGGCCAACAAGGTACAAAGAAAAATATGTCAGCTGGGGGCCTTAGGGACTTTTCTTTCTTGCTAAATATGGTAGGTGTGAAAAGAGAACTAGCCAAAGCTGCCCCCTCCCTTCTTTCTGCCTTGAATACAAACATGATGCTGGGTGCCACAGCCATGCAGCCACTAACCTAAGAGTGGAAAAGTTCATACTAATCACAAAGAAATGGAAGGGATCAGTCTTCAGTGACACTCCTGAATTCTTGGGACACCGACCCCACATACTATGGAATTCTTGTTACATAAATGAGCATCCACTACTGTCTGAAAACATCCGTGACAGACCTACCTCCATAGGATTCAAGGACTGTGGGGGGTGGACTAGGTGGCTTCAGAAGTCACATAAAGTTACCTTTCCCTCCAGGTACAAATTAAAGCCTTTTCCCTCAAGCTCTGGAGCCTTTACAATTTCACTCTCATCCTTGCAATCTGAGCCCAAGCAGACACACACTTCAGAGGCACCACATTCGTGCTGCAAAGCGCAGATCTTTATTGACATGGAGGCCATCCTTACCCACTGAGACCAGGTTCCTGTAGTTTTCCAGCATCACCTCCCTGTACAGGGACTTCTGTTGGAGGTCCAGTAGTCCCCATTCCTCTGAAGTAAAACCCAGGATCACATCTTCAAAGGTCACTGGTTCCTAAAACCCACAGGTTTCTGTTCAGCCATGGTCTGTCGTCACCTACACTGACAGGAGGGGGAAGGCTGACCCAGCACATGAAGGCACAGTCTACAAGATGACCCGAGCATTCCAGGTGTCTCACGTGTTCCTGCGTTTGTCTGAAACTGAGCAAACCCAAGCCTGACCCTGTTCAGGTCACAGCAAGGAGGACAACACATGAGGCCAGACAGGGCTCTTCCTTCTCTGAAGACCTCTCCGTTTATTAACTTGGGGATTCCAATACTGGTATCAGTGGTTATACCTCCTAAAGAATTCCCTGTAAGCTGAATCATCACACTCAACCGTTCAGCCCCCACCCCACTGCCTGTGCTGCCTCTACTTCCTTCACATGTCAAGGACCCATCCTCCTGTTTTATCTTAATGACTGAGCTCACTTCCCCTTTAGCTTTGATGCCAAAGTAGCTACTGAAATCTAAATATGAGCCTACTCCCTGATTAAACCTATCAATGCCTATCCTCTATATAAAGGATAAATCAGAATCCCCCAGAACCTGACCTGTATTCTAACCATTCCTTTGGAAAGCTAAGCAACCTGAGATTCATCTGTCCAGCAGGGTCTCTCATTCCCAGCCAGTCTCTCAATCCTCCCCAAAATGCTCGGGGCCTGAAGACATCTCGAGGGAAGGTGACATCTCACTATCATCCGGCCACCCCCACCCCCAAATCCAGGGGTAGATTCAGAAACTCAAAGAAGCCTCTACTCACATGGAACCAGGCTGTCGGAAGCCCGGAGGCCATACCTCCTTCTCGACGTATCTCGTGGGAGGAGGCAGTCCTGAGAAGGTTGAATTTGGGAGGCAGGAGGAGTGTGAGGGCTACGCAGAGGGGCAACCCCTCCTTTACCCAGCAGCGACCCGACCAAAGTGAACTGACAAGTCCACCCCCAACCTAGAAAAACGCACTGAAAGGTTCGTCTCCCCCTCCTCCCCGACACCTGGAGGGCAGGTTTCCCCCTACTGGAGAGAAGGCCGTCCTCACAGCTTTCTCACCTGGAGGGAGTTACTTCCCTGTCCAGTCCGCACGCGCCCGCTACAGGTAAGCCCGATTTAAGCCCCACGCCCGGAGGGGGTTGTTTTCCCTGTGGGCCCCGAGTCCCCGACCACACCGCCCCTTCCGGCCCCGCGGCGGGAAGACAGCAGGCAAGACCGGCCTCCGGCTACTGAGCTTGGCCGAGAGGAGACTGGGGCTGCACACCCCGAAGAGTGCCTCCGCGATGGATCCGCACAGCCCCCGACGGGAGCAGATTTCGCGCCACACTCACCCAGCGCGCGGCGCACAATGGCGACCGTCGGCCCGCGGCGAAATGCGTCAGCGCGTCGGCCCGGACTACAACTCCCAGCCACCCCTACGGCATACCCGCTCGACCTCTCCCTGGCGGCGGCCATCTTGGAGGGCCATCTCGGATGGCCCGCGAAGACCGGGCTGCCCAGAAGAGGGCCTTAGCTGGCGACCTTCGGTGGTCCAGCTGGGTTGGGGGAGGGCTCGAGTCGGATACACTACGTCGCGGTGTATCAACACTTTTCCAGTCAGTGGCCCAGGCCAGGACCGAGTCGTGCACCGCCACGAGGGCGACCACTCGTGGGACGAACCGGAAGTTGGGTAGGGAAGGAGCGCAGAAGGGGGTAGGCCGGAAGTTGATTACAGCTGGGTGGGGTGTTGGCGAGAAGGTTTACTACGTCCCAGCGCGGAGGAGGAAGAGCGGGCAGGGCCCGGAAGCGTAGAAGGTTGGGGCTAACTGCTACTCCTACCCAATGTGGAGGAAGGAGGGGCGGGAACAAGGCGGGCAGGAAGCGTCTAGGGGGCGGAGCTAATGTCCCGCCAAGCTGGGGGAGGAGGGACGGGAGGGTAGTGTGGGGGTGGAGCTAAAGTCCACTGAAGTTCTGGGAAGAGGCACTGAGAGGATGGACGGAAGAGAGTGGGGGCGGTGCTGAATGTGGATCTGTGTCTGAACGGAGGGGGCGGGGTTGGGGAGGGCAGGAAGTGTGCCGGAGGCGGGTCTAAGATCAGCCCTGGGTTTTGAGAGGATTGGGGGTGAGGCCTGCTGGGAACGTGAAAACGGCGGGATTCTGTGTCTGGGGAGGGGAGTAGGGGAGAGGGCCCAGGCCTAGGTGTTCACTCAAGGTGTGGGAAGAAAAGCAGGGTTAATTGTGCCCTAGACTACCTGACAAAGGACAAGCCCCCGCCGGCATAATTGACAAGTCCTTGAAACAAGCAGAGAAACATTCCTCTAGGGACTCAACTGCCTGGATGTTTGTACTTTACTAAGGGCAGAAGGCAATCTTAGCCTGAACCCCAGGATTCTGTAAGTGTACTTTAACATATAAAAACTCATTCAGAAATTTCCTTTATCTCTAAACCCCCAAAATACGTGTTGGCAGTCATCCTCCAAGCACATGGCCCACCGATAAACATTTGAAGGTTTTATTAGCTGGTAATAAATGACCTTTTCCCAACAATAGCTAAACCCCCTCAAGGTCCTGGAAACCTTGCTTCCAAAATTCCTTAGAGATGAAGCTATCCCCAAACCCCTCCCAACTCCAGGTATTTAATCAGCCACTCTTCACAGGCCCCAGGCCAGCAGCAATTCCTGCCCATGCTTTAATAAAACCACCATTTTGTACCAAAGACGTCTAAAGAAATCGTGCTTGGTCGTCAGCCCCAGACCTCACCCCACCAAACCTCACTTATATTCCAAAACGTCATCATAAGCAGGAGGGTGGGGGGTGGATTGTCAAAACCAGAGCTACAAAGAAGTTAAACAGTGGAAGATTTGGAGAGATTTTACTCCCAAAAATGTTGCTGCAAGTAGAGACGCTCCAGTGTAGACCTGAGCTCAGTTCTAAATACAAGATCAAGTGGGAATTTATAGCTAAGAAGCAAGTTGGAGTGTGTGTGGGAGGGTGTTGGTTGCTAGAAAATTACATAGTCTGGGGGCTTCTCGCTGAACCAACCTAATAAGATTTTTGCTGAAGGCAGGCCAGGGTGGTCAGATAACACCTGAGGACAACAGTGGGGATGAGAATTTTTATCAGATTTCAAGGTAGAGAAGTCTTGTTAAACTGACAGGATTCTTGCTAAAACTGGATTCTAGGGGCAGCCCTGTGGCTCAGCGGTTTAGCGCCTCCTTCAGCCTAGGGCATGATCCTGGAGATCCAGGATCAAGTCCCACGTCAGGCTTCCTGCATGGAGCCTATTTCTCCCTCTGCCTCTCTCCGTGTGTCTCTCATGAATAAATAAAATCTTAAAACAACAACAACAGCAACAACAACAAACCTGGATTCTAGGAGGAAGTTCATGGATGGGCCCTGTTAGGAAGAGTGTTCGGGGAACCTGACTCAAGTTCCGGTAAGCAAAGACTCTGTCAGGGAGAAGTAGTGGAATGGGTAGGATCCTCTACTCAGTGTCCTCTTCTGTGAGCCAAGGGGCTGGTGTCTAGGAAATGAAAGAAGTCTGTCGCTGGCCAGGATCAGGTGTGTGCTTATTTCTGCCCATTGTGTTCTCTTCTTTCTTGGGAGCAAGGACTAAGAATCTTATCTTCCTCAGAGTCCAGTATCTGGGCTTCTCTCATCTTCCTCAGGTCCCAGGGCCTACTGTGGTCTTGTTTTCCTCAGGCCCCAGGCTCCAATGTTCTTGGGGCTTTCCTAACATTCTTAGGCCCAGGACCTGCTGTACTCTCCTCTTGGGGTTTCCTAGCAGGTTTTATTTATTTATTTATTTATTTATTTATTTAGATTTTATTTATTCATTCAACCTGCCCTCCTAGCAGGTTTTAGCAGCCCTATTCCTCCCTTTGGGTCATCTTGCACACTGCCTGCTAAACTTGTTCCAGGAGTTGTTAATCTTTATGGTCACTGTGGAGAGCATCCACCTGCAGGCTGCACATTGTTCATCTAATTTGTTTTATTTAGACAGGCTTGATTTTGATTCGTATTTACTAAGAGACCATGCCGATGTCTTTCATTCTAACAGTATTTCCTTGAATTTTTCATAGCTATAAAAATTGTGTGGATAAAACACTACCCCATTCCATAAGTACTTTCACTTCTTCCTTTTCCATATCTTGACTTTAAAAAATTGATATTACATAGCCCTAGGTAGTGCAACAGAGCCACATTAATTTGTCATGTTATTATTGCTTTGTTTTGGATGTAACTGGGGAAGCTTGCAGTGGTTCACCATCAAGTTTGATGGAGGATTTTAACAACTTAGGGGAGCAAGCCCCCTTGGAAGTTCTTTCAGTTATTTATTCTGTTTACATGGTATGGGATAAAAACATGATTTTGGTTCAAAGGTGATTTTCAGTACGTGTATTATTGAAGATTTATTCATGAAAGCCACTTTTAAGCAACAAATTGTTATTTTTCTCATTTAGCAAATTAAACTACTTAATTTACTGTAATTTGACTATGTTAAAGTATTTCTGAACAATTACTATTATGGGTGTAAAATATCAAAAATGTTATGCATCCTGTTTGCATACAAGGCCCCAATCCCTCATTCAAAACCTTAAGGGCCATGGGATGCCTGGGTGGCTCAGCGGTTGGGTGTCTGCCTTTGGCTCAGGGCGTGATCCTGAAATCTTGGGATCGTGCCCCACGTCAGGCTTCCTGCTTGGAGCCTGCTTCTCTCTCTCCCTGTGTCTCTCATGAATAAATAAATAAAATCTTAAAAAAGAAAAAAACCTTAATGGCCAAAACTATTTTGGAATCCACTGTGTTAGACGCATATACCACACAATATGTAACATCCTGAGCAGGTCTGGGACAACATCTAGCCACTTATACGTGTATTGATAGCAAAATACATGAAGAGTAATGCTAAATTGGAGAAAGACAATGTGAATAGCCTGGTGAGTTCTGGTAAATCTGGCAGATACATAATGGAGGAAGACACTTGATTAGGAAAGGCTTGGGAATTTAGAATTGCATAAAAGGCATTGTGGATCATGTAAAAATGGCTGGATTAGCAATAGTAATTTTTCATTCAATGTAAAATTTAATTTGTACTTTTCCTCTCTTAATATACTCCATAGAGGGGACACATGGGTGGCTCAGTGGTTGAGTGTCTGCCTTCAGCTCAGGGCATGTTCCTGGCATTTCGGGATAAAGTCCCACATTGGTCTCCATGCGGTGAGCCTGCTTCTCCTGCCTGTGTCTCTGCCTCTCTCTGTCTCATGAATAATGAATAAAATCTTAAAAAAAAAAAAAAGTATACTCCATATAGTCAAAGGTCTGGGATTAATTTGTTGGGAAATGCAGGGGACCTATATAAAGATAAGTTTCTGGAAAGAATTATAAGTAAGTTTACATATACTAATGTAAAAATGATTATCATGTTCCAGAATGGGAAGTCCAGTTGTAAATCCCAAATGATCACTAGGCTTAATTCAAGAGGAAATAGGATTATAGCAGGATGCTTTGGGATCCTGGCCCTTGGACTTTACTCTGTATTTCCTTCTTCCCCAAAGTATGAGGGGGAAGAACTGACTAGTTTTTCACAAGAACAATTAAGATTGTGGTGCATGGATGGTGCAGTCACTTAAGCGTCCAGCTCTTGATTTCTGTTCAGGTCATGATCTCAGGGTCATGGGATCAAGCCTGGCATCGAGCCTGGAGTCAGGGTCCATGCTCAGAGTGAAGTCTGCTTAAGAATCTCACTTTCCCTCTGCCCCTCTTCACCTATCCTCTCAAAAATCAATCAATCAATCTTTAAAGCACACACACAGGGCAGCCCCGGTGGCACAGCGGTTTGGCGCCGCCTGCAGCCTGGGGTGTGATCCTGGAGACCCGGAATCGAGTCCCACATCGGGCTCCCTGCGTGGAGCCTGCTTCTCCCTCTGCCTGTGTCTCTGCCTCTCTCTCTCTCTCTGTGTCTATGAATAAATAAATAAAATCTTAAAAAAAAATAAAGCACACACACAAACACACACACACGGGGAAGTGGGTGAAGGGATGAGGTAACTGAGTGATGGGCACTAAGGAGGGTACTTGATGGAATGAGTAGTGAGTGTTCTATGTTGGCAAATTGAATTTTTTTTAAGGTTTTATTTATTTATTCATGAAAGACACAGAGAGACAGAGGCAGAAGGAGAAGCAGGCTCCATGCAGGGAGCCTGACGCGGGACTGGATCCCGGGACTCCAGTATTATGCCCTGGGCCGAAGGCAGGCGCTAAGCTGCTGAGCCACCCAGGGATTCCCAGGCAAATTTATTTTATTTTATTTTATTTTATTTTATTTTATTATTTTATTTTATTTATTTTTTAAGATGTTATTTATATTAGAGACACAGAGAGAGAGAGAGAGATTGAGAGAGAGAGGCAGAGACACAGGGCAGAGGGAGAAGCAGGCTCCATGCAGGGAGCCTGACATGGGACTGGATCCCAGGACCCCAGGATCACGCCCTGGGCTGAAGGCGGCCCTAAACCGCCGGGCCACCGGGCCACCGTGACTGCCCAGGCAAATTGAATTTAAATTAAACACACACACACACACACACACAAGGACGCCTGGGTGGTTCAGTGGTTGAGCGTCTGCCTTTGGCTCAGGTCATTATCCTGGGGTCCTGGGATGGAGTCGCGCATCAGGCTCCCTACAGGGATTCTGCTTCTCCCTCTGCCCATGTCTCTGGCTCTAGCTCTGTGTCTAGATAGATAGATAGATAGATAGACAGACAGACAGGGGATCCCTGGATGGCTCAGCGGTTTGGTGCCTGTCTATAGCCCAGGACATGGTCCTGGAGTCCCGGGATCAAGTCCCACACATCTGGCTCCCTGAATGGAGCCTGCTTCTCTCTCTGCCCATGTCTCTGCCTTTCTCTCTCTCTGTGTATCTCTCATGAATAAATAACTAAAATCTTAATTAATAAATAATAAATAAATAAATAAATAAATAAAATCTTAACACCCCACACACACACCCACACACAAGATGGATTCAAACTCATCTTAAAGGGAAATGGTCCCAGAAACTACTACTTCAAAAATGTTCCTTGTTTTTTTGCCAATAAATTTAGACTTCAAAGCCAACCATAGCATGCCGTTATAATCACAGAACATTTTATATGATGGTGGTGGGAAATTCATTTTGTGGTTCAGCGAGTTGGCACTTTTTTTTTTTTTTAGAAGTGTGTGGTTTGTTTCAAGCACTCTTATGTCACCTACTATGAAGAGGAATATGAGGGAGAGACTGTACCCGTGTCTGCATATGTAATTTGATGAAGCCACCATCTCTTCTTGGTCCCACTCTGTGTTTTCACCTCTTCCCTTTGGACCTCTGAAATGTCTTTGCGCCTTCTCTGGAGTCCCTTGGCTATGCCTCTGAGATTGTAGTTGAGGTGATTTGGCTCTTCCTGCTGATTTCAGTGGATCTCTGCTCTTTGTGGAGTGTTCATCTCCCAAGGATTGGCTCTAAATCAGGTGAGCAATGGTCAATCTGAGCCTGCAGAACTTGGTTACCTCTGATGGCTATTTCCTACCTAAATCATGGCTCAGCATGACTAGAAGACACTTGAAAGCAGAAGCTGGTTGGGAGCAAGAAAGGGTGATAGTGTAAGAAATTTGTAGGTTTTTTTTTTCCCTCCAAGTAACAAAATATGGCACCATTCATTATCTGACACTGCATGAAATCCAGAGGCAAAGGGCTTCCAGGAATAGTTCCTGGACTTGACCACTACCCTTAGCCAGGCACTGTCCATCTTTTATCTCAACCCCTCCTTAGTGTACTGTCTTGATTATTCCTGAGGCTTGTGTCCCCATAGTCTCAAAGTGGTTATCACAGTTCCAAGCATTGCATGGAGCCATGCAACATTTGGCTGAAGATACTGGCATTAGGGAGTGTATTTGTTTCCTGTGCTACTTTAACAAATTACCATAAGTTTTGAGGCTTAAGACAACACACATTTATCATCTCACAGCTCTGGAAGTCAGAAGTCCAAAATAGGTCTTAATGGGCTAAAATAAAGATGTTGGAAGAGCTGCATTCCTTTTAGAGACTCTAGGGGAGAATCTGTTTCCTTGCCGTTTCCAGCTTTTAGAGACTGCATTCCTTGGCCTGTGATCTTTTTCTTCATTACCAAAGCCGCAGTGTGCCATGTTCAAGTCTCCCTCTGATTCTGAGGGACTTTCTCGGACTCTACTTCTCCTGCTTCTCTTAAACAAGGACAATTGTGTTGACATTAGGCCAGCACATGTAATCCAGGATGATCTCCCCATCTCAAGATCCTTAATGTAATTACATTCGTGAAGTCCCTTTTGCCCTGTAAAATAACACATTTACAGGATCCCAGCATTAGGATACGAGCGTCTTTGGGAGCCATTACTTTACTTAGCACAGAGAAGGGATAAAATATTTCCAGAAACTCTTTTTCTCATGGACTTCCTCACACCCCATTGGCCAGGATTGACACTTGTGTCTATGTCCTGCCTGTAAGAAAAGCTGGTAAAGAGAGTGGCTGACATTTGAGATCTATAGAGGGAGATGGGCTCTCCACAATGAGGAGGATGGCATAGCCACAGGCACAAAAATCTTCTTTTTTTGAAATGCATCTGCCCCAGAGGCCTCTCCTCCAGTTGAGTTTAAAGGCTACATGCTAAATCTGAGAGCAGATGGTGCTGGAAGTTTCTGGGCTTGCTACCAGCAGAGGTCTGGAACTGAATGAAGTCTCAAGATCAAAGGGACAGCAAGGAAAGAATTTGATGGTTGTGTTGGAGAGGAAAAGTGGTATTCCACAGAGTATGAGAGGAGCAGGGCTCTCCCTTGGGTCTCGGAGGAAAACCAGTGTTTCAAAGGATTCTCATAAAGGGGGATGGAGAGGAAGGTCTTCAGCATTCATGTATAGGAAGGACATTCTTCCTCATATCTTCCCCCAGAACATACCATATATTTTTTTTAGGCAGCTATGGGTGAGGCTGCCTCAGGATCCATCTTTTTAAGAGAATTTAGTTGAAGTTTATGAGGTTTGCATTATCCTTAGAGAATGGACATGTCACCCGGCTGTGGTGTGTGGTATGTCTTTTTAATCCTGCCTGGATCTTGGCTATGCTCATGGAAGTGTGAAAATGCATACAACTCTTTATGATACCTTTCTTTTTTTTTTAATTTTTATTTTTATTTATGATAGTCACACGCAGAGAGAGAGAGGCAGAGACACAGGCAGAGGGAGAAGCAGGCTCCATGCACTGGGAGCCCGACGTGGGATTCGATCCCGGGTCTCCAGGATCGCGCCCCGGGCCAAAGGCAGGCGCCAAACCACGGCACCACCCAGGGATCCCTATGATACCTTTCTTAAAGTTAATAGTAGAATGCTGTGTGTGAAATATTGCTGAGTTAGTATAGACCTCCCTGATTTGTGTGAAGTGATGGCATTTAGATTATGGAGGGAAAAAGTGAATGGCATATTCTTCAGTCCTCTTCTATGAATACTATATAATTATGCATATATTGATCCCTATGATACTAAAAGATAATCTCTGTATAACACTTCAAACGTGGTAGGTCTCTAAATCATATATGATATAAAAAGTTAGATATGGTATTGTTTTAACCTTTACATTTTATCATCTATGGCAATCATTTCTATGATACATTGTCCATTATGCCTAGACTATGAGTCCCATTAAATGGTGTTTCAATGGTAAATCAAGGGCATATGTAGAACATAACTGCTTATAATTGCTTATCCTCAACTGCAGGGAACCTCAAGTGCAAAGTTTTATTACATGCATATACCTGTTTATGGGTCAAAAATACCTTGTGGATTCTGCCTCTTTTGGTTTATTTTTGATGTCGAATAAAATGGAATTCCAACTAACAGCTTTTCCATATTGATTACAATCAAAAGCTTCTCAAATCTATATGAATTTCCAAGTGTCAAATAAGGTGATAGCCATAGTTGGAAGAGTGCCAACATTAACTCTATTTACAGTGTCCTCTAGTATGAGTCCTCATGTGTTGAAAAAGTGAGAACACCTCCTGAAGGCTATTCCACATTGATTATATATAGAGGGTTTTTCCCAGTATGAGTTCTCTGGTATAGCAACATAAGTGCTGAGCTATATTTAAAGACTTTCCCCCAATGAATATATCCATGGGTTTCTCTTTAGCGTTCATTCTGTGGTGTTGAGAAAGGAAGGAGAAAAGCACGAAACTTTTCCTGAATGATTATATTGTAGTGTTTTCCTTCTTTATAAATTCTTAGATATAGAGTAAAACATTCCATCCTTGCAAATTATTTCCTGAATTCACTGCAAATATAAAGTTTCTCTTAAGTATAAATTCTCTCATACTGAGTAAGGAATAATTTGTGTTTATATGGTTTTTATCCTGTATGAGTTCTGAAACCTATGAAAGGCAATATTTTTCAGTGAAGACTCTGCCACACTCAATACATTTGTTAAGTTTATCTCCTGAGTGAACTTGCTCAGTTAAAAGAGTTGAGCTCTGTTTGAACTTCTCTACATTCATCACATTTATATGATTTCTTTTAAGTATGACTTCTCTGATGTCATTGCCTAGTGGAAGAAGGATCGAGTTCTAATCAGCTTTTCCCCCAAGTTCATTATTATTTCAGCCTCTGTCCTGAATCAGTGTTTCATGATATGTTCTTCCATCTTTCTTGGTTCTCTTGTCTCTTTAAGTAGGCTTCACATTCTTGGTCTCTGACAAATATGGGGGGATATAGTTCATCCCTTGTGAATCTGTTTTCAGGACAGCATGTGCTTCTAAGAGAAATGCTGATTTCTGCTTAACTATTTACTTTCGAGTCTAGTTTCCCAATCTGGAAAAAAAAAAATAATTTTAAGTGCTTAGAGAAAAACTCATGGAGAGAAAATAGTGGTATTAAGTGAAGAAGCACATTGGAAGCATGTGGATTTGTTTTAAAATGTCTTGCAAGAAGTGATTGAGCTGTGAGCATAGAGAGTGAACGCGGTAGCTTCACTACCCATAAGGGTAGCTTATGGGAAGATAAATCAGTCTAAGCTATTGATCACTCCTCCCTCATCTTTTCTAGGTGCTCTTTTGGATCCCAATTCTTTTTTTCTTTTTTAGGATTATTTATTTATTTATATGAGACAGAGAGAGAGAATGAGCAGTGGGGATGGAGAGAGGGGGAGAGAAAGAGAGAAGCAGACCCCCTGCTGAGCAGGAAGCCCAATGCAGGGCTGGATCTCAGGACCCAGAGATCATGCCCTGATCTGAAAACTGATACCCAACTGAATGAACCACATAGGTGCCCTAGACCCCAATTCCTTGAGGACTTTTTAAATGTTTACTTTTTAAAGATATCATTTATTTATTCATGAGAGACACAGAGAGAGAGGCAGAGACATAGGCAGAGGGAGAAGCAGGCTTCCTGCAGGGAGCCTGATGTAGCACTCATCCTGGCACCCTGGTATCACACTCTGAGCCAAAGGCAGATGGTCAACCAGGTGTCCTGAGGACTTTTTAACATCTCCTGGATTCAAACACCATTTTTAACGTTGATAAATCGTATTTCTGTAGCTTAATTCCAGATTCTTTTCAGAGCACTGGACACATTCATCTGTCTGCTAGGCATCTCTATTCTACAACCACAACCTGCCAAAATTGAATACTAATCCCACATCCCCACCTGCTCTTATCCTGGTTTTCTCTACCAGTGGACAGCATCACCATTAACCCAGTTGTTCACAGACCCTCCACTTTCATTTTGAATCAATCACCAAATTTTGTGGCTACCTTGAGTATACATTAAGTTGGTCTCATTTTCATTTCCATTGCCCTGTCTGACTGAGTCACTGAACTTGTCAGAGGAAATACTGTAGTAGTGCTTTAACTATCATTCCTCCTTCTGTTCTTAGCTCTGTCCTGATGCTCATCCGGCACAATCTTTCAAAAATATAGGGATCTCTGGGTGGCGCAGCGGTTTGGCGCCTGCCTTTGGCCCAGGGAGCAATCCTGGAGACCCGGGATCGAATCCCACATCAGGCTCCTGGTGCATGGAGCCTGCTTCTCCCTCTGCCTATGTCTCTGCCTCTCTCTCTCTCTGTGACTATCATAAATAAATAAAAATAAAAAAAATCAAAAATATAAACCAGCGGCACCTGGGTAGTCTATCAGTTAGGCATCTGCCTTCCTCTCAGGTCATGTTCCCAGGGTCGTGGGATCTAGCCCAGCATCAGGCTCCCTGCTCAGTGGAGAGCCTGCTTCTCGCTCTCCCTCTGCCACTCCCCTTGCTTGTGCTCTCAATCTGTTAAACAGATAAATAAAATATTTTTAAAAACCAAAAAAAAAAAAACCCCCAAAATGTAAACCAGATAGTGTCATTTTCCTACTTAAACTTAACCAATGGTTACTCCTAAATATTTATAATTTGGGGGCACCTGGGTCACTCAGTCAGTTGGGTGTCTGCCTTCAGCTCAGGTCATGATTGGGCTCTCTGTTCAGTGGGAAGTCTGCTTCTCCCTCTCCCTCTGTCCCTTCCCTGCCTGTACTTTCCAATTCTCTCTCTCAAACAAAATATTTTTTAAAATATTTATAATTTTTTCTAGAGTATCTCCTTCCAATATGATGATAGATGCATACAGGTAATACCACATCTGGCATGGAAGAGGGACTTAGGATGCCTGGGTGGCTCAGCAGTTAAGCGCCTGCCTTCAGCTCAGGGCGTGATCCTGGAGTGCCGGGATCGAGTCCACGTTGGGCTTCCTGCATGGAGCCTGCTTCTCCCTCTGCCTGTGTCTCTGCCTCTCCCTCTCTGTGTCTCTCATGAATAAATAAATAAAATATTTGAAAAACAAAGACTATTTGTTGACCAACTGTCTGAGGTCACTTGTACCCCTCACCATTTCACTTTTGACTGGTATGTGGATGACTTCCAAGTTGAGATAATTAACCCCCGACTTCTAAATTTCCAAATTTTGTGATCATATGTTTGCTGAAGATCTTTTCTACACAGCATGCCATGAATTTCTAATGATGTAAATCAGATCATGTCACTCTCCATGGTAACCCCACCCCAAGTGGCTTCCCATTGCATTCAGAAGGAAGCTCAAATCCCTAATTAGTGTTCACAAGGCTGGCACATCTGAGCTTCATTGCATCTGACCCTCGTCCTGCTCTCACCCCCTCACCTATCCATTCTGTCCTCATTGCCTGCCATCAGTTTCTTGATTGCACCAAATTCTTCCCACCTCCCACCTTCCCACCTTCACTAGTACTTCTCTTGCCAAAATGCTCTTCCCCAGCTCGTTATATACTGGCTGCTTTTCATGCCTAAGAGGTCAGATTAAAGTTGACCTGTTCAAATAGGCCTTCTTGAGCTGTGTAGTGAGCTCAATAATCATCCCCAAAGATGTCTGTGTACTAATCTCCAGAACCTGAGAACATGTTACCTCACATGGCCTAAGGGATTTTGCAGTTGTGATTAAGTCAAGGATCTTGAGATGAAGAGTTTATCTTGGATCATGTGGGTGGGCCCAGTGTAATCACAAGGGTCCTCAAAAGTGTAAGAAGCATGCAGGAGAATCAGAATCAGGAGTTTTGGTGATAGAATCAGAGGTTGGAGTGAGTTAGGGTCATGAAGTACACAATGTGAGTGGTTTCTAGAAGCTGGACAAGGCAAGAAAATAGATTCTCCCCCAGAGTCTGTAGGAAGAATACTAACTCATTTTAGTCCTCTGACCTCTAGGACTATAAGATAATAAATTTGTATTATTTTAAACCACTAGGTTAGTGGTAATCTGTTATGGAAGCAATAGGAAACTAATACAGTCCATATGGGGATGCCTGGGTGGCTCAGCAGTTAAGCGCCTGCCTTCAGCTCAGGGCGTGATCCTGGAGTAACGGGATCGAGTCCACGTTGGGCTTCCTGCATGGAGCCTGCTTCTCCCTCTGCCTATGTCTCTGCCTCTCTGTCTCTCATGAATAAATAAATAAATAAATAAATAAATAAATAAATAAATAAATAAAATCTTTAAAAATAATAATACAGTCCATATGATCTAGAGTACCTTCTCTTTTGTTCCCTCATATTTTCTTGTTCTTTTCACATGCCATGCTTATGATGTGTGGTGATGACTTGTATACATGAAGATTTTCCAAAGAAAATGCAGCCCCTAGCACAACAGCTGCCCGACATTCAGTAGGAAATGATTAGTGTTGGCAAATGAACAGAGGCGATGGAGTTAAAAAGAACCATGAGGGAAGAGTCTGGACCCTAGTACTTCATACTTGGATAACGAAAGCATTCTTAATCTTCTCTCTTTAGTCATTGCTCTATGACTCACCTTGATACCAGAGTAATCTTCCTATGCCCCAGTAACATCATCTTCAGGATGCTGTATGGTCCCAGTGGTCCTGAACTCTAATCCCTCCAGCATGGTAACCTGAATTCATTGGCAGTCATGGGGCTTCCACTTTTCTCCTTACTGAATTACTTGGGTGTCCAACTGAGAGACATTGAATTGCATATAGCCTATAGTCCTTAAGGAAGATTCATCCAATGACACTTGCAGCATGTAGCCCTCAAGGAATCTTGTGTGGAGGAGGTACAGCATGGAGATGTCAGGTCAGGGGTAAAATGTAGCCAAAAATGCCAAGGCAGGAATGACTCTGGGCAAGAAAGAAGCCTGGCCTGGAAACTTCAGGGAGCACAGATGACACCATGAGGGTGTGATCAGGAAAATCCAGACCATGGAAACTTTACAGTCTGACAGACCATGTTTCACAACAGATCAAGTAGAAGGAAAATAAACAGATGCTGTGTTGTAGGCAGCTTCCAAGATGGCCTCTAGTGATTCCCCACTCCTGGAACTCACACTGTCCTGTGGTTCCCTTGTCCCATGCTGTGCCAAGATTGGTCTGTATGACTCATAGAATGTGGCAGAAGTGATGGTATATCCCTTCCAAGAGTAGATTATAAGAGACACGTGGCTTTAGTCTTTATTGTTTTTCTCTCTTCTCATTCTGGAGGAAGCCAGATGCCATGTTATAAGGAAACTCAACTAGCCATGTAGAAAGGCTTAAGGTACAAGGATCTGAGGCTTCTTGCCAACAACAACAAAAACAAACTTGTAAATATATCTTCTATTACGGTTAAACTTTATATGACCACAGTCCCAGACAATATCTTGATTACAGCCTCATGAGAGACCCTGAGGAAGAACCATCCAGTTAAGCTGATCCTAAATTCTTGACCCACAGAAACTGTGAGGGTATCAAATATTTGTTGTTTTAAGCTAGGAGTCAGCAAACTACAGCCTCCAGGACTAATCTAGTTGGCTATCTTTTTTTGTTTTGGTTTGGTTTTGGATGACTCACAAACAGAATAATTTTCATACTTGTAAATGGTTAAAAAAATCAAAAGAAGAATTATATTGTATGACATGTTAAAATTATATGAAATTAAAATTTTGCTGTCCATAGAGTTTTATGGGAATACAGCCATGTCCATTCATTACTTATTTCCTATAACAAAAACAGCATTGAGTAGTTGCAACAGAGACCATGTGGCCCACCAAATCTAAAATATTTACCCTCTGGCTCTTTATAGAAAAGGCTTGCTACTCTTGTTTTAAGCCACTGTATTTTGGGGTAATTTTTGTATGGCAGTGGATAATTAATGTACACTATGTCTCATTGTCCCTGACTTTGGACTAAGGCATGAGACTTTTTCTGGCAAAAAATGGGTTAGCAGCTATGATGTGAGTAAAGGTGTAGAATGTGCTAATGTGTCTGGACTTCCCCTCTTATGCTTCTGCATTGCAATAACAAGAACAAGACTTGGCTAACACACTTGTCTAAGGAGGATGGGAGGCAAAGGGAGCAGATCTGCTCCTCATGAAGCCTGAAGGCCAGCTCAGCTAAACCCCGCCTAGGTCAGCAAACCCCACATTGACCTGTAGGTGTATGTGCCAGAACAAATGACTATTTTAAGCCACTGCATTTTAAGGGCAGTTTGTTGCACAATTGTCTTATGATAATAACTGACCAATACATATTTCCAGTTACCGATGGGTTTTGGTCAAAACAAATAGTCGGGTGCCTGGGTGGCTCAGTGGATGAACATCTGCCTTTGGTCATGATTCTGGGGTCCTAGGTTGGAGTCCTGCATTGGGGTCCCTGCATGGAACCTGCTTCTCCTTTTGCCTGTGTCTCTGCCTCTCTCTCTGCGTCTCTCGTGAATGAATAAATAAAATCTTAAAAAAAAACAAAAAAACAAAACAGAAATAGTCATTTTTTTAAAAGATTGTGAATGGGGGGCATTGCCTGAAAAAGTAAATGTGAGACAGACAATTATTATTTTTTTAAACATTTTATTTATTTATTCATGAGAAACACAGGGAGAGAGAGAGGCAGAGAAGCAGGCTCCATGCAGGGAGCCTGATGCGGGACTCGATCCCAGGATTCCAGGATCACGCCCTGGGCTGAAGGCAGGCGCTAAACCGCCGAGCCACCCAGGGATCCCTGAGACAGACAATTAGTCCCTTCAGGCCATCCTCAGGGAGGCCCTTGGGCAATTTCCTTCCTATTTCACTCTTTCTACTAAACATTTGAAAATGAATTTTAATGAAGAATATTAAGAAGATTAAACTATTTTTTTAAAGATTTTATTTATTCATCCATGAAAGACACACAGAGAGAGGCAGAGACATAGTCAGAGGGAGAAGCAGGCTCCTTGTAGAGAGCCTGATGTGGGACTTGATCCCAGGACCCTTGGATCATGATCTGAGCCAAAGGCAGACGCTTAACCACTGAGCCACCCAGGCATCCCTAAACTATTTTTTTTTAAAGATTTTATTTATTTATTCATGAGAGACACACACAGAGAGATAGAGAGAGGCAGAGACCCAGAGGGAGAAGCAGGCTCCACGCAGGAAGGCCAATGTGGGACTCAATCCCAGGACCCCAGGATCATGCCCTGGGCCAAAGGCAGATGCTCAACTGCTAAGCCACCCAGGTGCCCCCCTAAACTATTTTTTTAAAGATTGTATTTATTTGTTTGACAGAGAGAGAGTGAGCACAAGTGAGGGGAGCAGGAAAGGGAGAGGCAGGCACCCTGCTGAGCAGGGAGCCCACACGGGCTTGATCCCAGGATGCTGGGATCATGACCTGAGCCAAAAGCAGACGCCTAACCAACTGAGTCACCCAGGCACTCCCGAAGATTAAACTATTTCTAATTGATAGTTTTTTTAAATTTTAAATCCTGTAAGCTAATTACATGATACCGAAGTCAAAAATGAAGAACAATGTATACAATGTCTACCTCTTATCCCCATCCTTTCCACCCTGGTTACTTTACTACCTGTAGATAAATAATTTTTCATTAGTATTTGGTTTATTCTTCCATTGTTATTTATATGTCTATTTATGAATAAATATATAATATATATACAAACATAGACATACATGTATATCACCCATATATATGCCTCCTTTCTAATCCCACAAGGAATTGCCTTGCAAATCATTAGCGAAATATGGGAACATGTAATTCTCCTTTAGCAAAGGCAGGAAAAAATGGGGACCAACAGTTCAATTGATTTTCAGTCAATAAATTCATTAAGCATCTAGTATGTTCCAGGTATTGGTAAAGACCTAAAGAGGTGAAGGAACAAGCTGGGTAGATATTTGGTAGAAAGGTGTTCCAGGCAAGGCGTACAACATGTGCAAAGCCCCTGAGGTAGGAGCATATTGTGCATGTGAGAGCACCAAGGAGAGAGCCCATGTGGCTGGAACTGATTGAGGAAGAGGGAATGGAATGGACAATGAGCAGGGCAACAGGGCAACAGAGGCTGACCTGGTCAGACCTTTCAGGCTGTGGTATGGACTTTTGCCCTGAAGGAGTTAGAAACCTGTGAAAGAGGGACACCTGGGTGGCTCAGCAGTTGAGCATCTGCCTTCAGCCCAGGGCGTGATCCTGGAGACCCAGATGGAGTCCCACATTGGGCTCCCTGAATGGAGCCTGCTTCTCTCTCTGCCTATGTCTCTGCCTCTCTCTCTCTCTCTCTCTCTCTCTCTCTCTCTCTCTGCGTCTCATGAATAAATACATAAAATCTTAAAAAAAAAAAAAAAAAAGAAAGAAAAAATAAACCTGTGAAACTTTTAAGCAAAGGAGGGAGGTGCCATAGAACTCTCTAGCTGCTGTAGGGAAATAGACTTGGGGATAAGGATAGAAGCAGAGAGGTTGGTGACATCACTGTGATAGATGCTGGCAGCCAGACAGGAAGTGAAAGCAGGCTACATTCTGGATAGATTTGAGCATGATGCTGTCAGGACCTGCTCCCCAATCACATGTAGGATATTAATTAAGAGAGTGTGGATACCAATAAGGTTTCAGCCTATACCAGGGGAAGAACAGAAATGCTGGTGACCAGCACAGGCCAAGCTGTGAGAGGGGCTGGGAATGGGGGAAGCACCAGTGTTTGGTTTGGGGCCTATAAGATGTTCATCAGACTTTCAAGTGGGGTGTCCAGGAATTAAGCGACTGTTTTACTCTGGAGTTCAGGGAAGAATCTGAGCTGAAATTATACACTTAGGGGTCATAGAAAGCAATAGTAAATCTGAAGAAATGAGGTGCTGAATAGAAGGAGGAGTAGAGAGGAGAGTGCTATTAGCAGAGAACCTAGTGTGAAGAGCAACACAGTAGGGGCAGATTGTGACTTCCTTTCCCCGACTCTTTCCCTTTGGCTATCATGGGCTTCTTCTTTCATCAAAAATAGAAAATTATATTGTATGGCTGCATTGGTCCAAATATTAATATAATCCAGATGGGATTATATTCATTTTTCACTTCTACCATTTTTGTGGACCCTTAAAGTTATCTTGGGCCCTGGATACTGTGCTTTCTGTGCCTGATAGAGAAATCAGGAATTGAAAGAAGATCAGAGGCCACACACACCAATGAGCTAGAACCTGACGAACCTGAGGGGCAGGGCTCAGATCAGGTATGGACTTGTAAACTGAGTGAAGGATTTTATTCTTAAAAAGAAACCAACAGGGATGCCTGGGTGGCTCAACGGTTGAGCATCTGCCTTTGGCTTGAGGCATGATCCCAGATTCCCAGTATCAAGTCCCACATTGAGCTCCTTGCATATAGCCTGCTTCCTCCCCTCTGTGTCTCTGCCTCTCTTTCTGTGTCTCTCATGAATACATAAATAAATAAAATCGTTAAAAAAAAAAAAAAAAGGAACCAACAGCGGAAAAGGTGCCAAGGTTAGAGACTTGGTTAGTTGCTGCCCAAATTCCCCCTCAAGGAGGGGTCTGCTGTTAGCCGTGAGCTCCTTCAGGAGCCAGGGTCATACTCCTGTTCTAGCAGCCCTGGCCACTAAGCAAGTAAGGCCATGGTCCAAAGGCCTGAATGTTTGCACTTAACATGACACTCCTTTAATCAGCAGTCTCTGCCCTGGAGCTTATTGTTGGCAGCTCTATGATCTGACAGTGCCTTCTGCCCTGTCCTGCTTCCTCCCTCTTTTATCCTTTTTCTCTTTTACCAGTGTTATTCCACAACAAACCATTGGAGGCAGGTAGAATAAGGAAGCGTTGGGAAATGGCAGGAGGAACAAAATGGGGAAACTGAGTTTGATGACTCACAGAGTTTTTGGTGATTAAGCAACCTCTTGATACCCCTGTGGTTTCTCAGGGCCACAAGAATCCTGTTGCTGCACAAGCTTACAGCATGCATACACACCAAGACCCATTTAATTTGCAAATGAGGGATCCCTGGGTGGCAAGGCGGTTTGGCGCCTGCCTTTGGCCCAGGGCGCGATCCTGGAGACCCGGGATGGAATCCCACGTCGGGCTCCCGGTGCATGGAGCCTGCTTCTCCCTCTGCCTGTGTCTCTGCCTGTGTCTCTGCCTCTCTCTCTCTCTCTCTCTCTCTGTGTTTGTGACTATCATAAATAAATTAACAAATTTTTTTTAAAAAATTGCAAATGACCGAGAATGACCCCTCCACTGGGGGCGCTTGAGGACTCCTAGTAGATCTTGAATATCTATGGCGTGTCCCAAGAGAAAAATCAGACTGCGCCTGTGCATAGTCTAGCATCGAGCGTGTAGAGCCATACAGACTTTTTAGAGGTCCCGCTTATTCCCAGAACTCTACATGAATTTTCCACCCCCTTAATAAAACTGCTTATAAAGATCAGATCCCCACATGTACCTAGCGACTCAGATCCTGTATCTGTGACTGCACTCCTCCCGCCCCTTCAGGTGTGTAATTTTACTTTGCAATAAAGCCACTTCTATACTTCAGCAGACTCATCCTTGAATTTGTTCTATGCTAAAATCAAGAACCTGCGGGGATCCCTGGATGGCTCAGCGGTTTAGCTCCTGCCTTCCGCCCAGGGCGTGATCATGGAGTCCCGGGATTGAGTCCCACATCGGGCTCCCTGCGTGGAGCTTGCTTCTCCCTCTGCCTGTGTCTCTGTTTCCTTCTTTCTGTGTGTCTCTCATGAGTAAATAAGTAAAGTCTTAACAAAAAAAAAAGAACCTGCCACTGGCTGGTGGTTAAAGTCTGAGGCGTTGCAACTCCCCTAGTCTCTGGTATCATTTTTGCACTTTTATCTCTGTCTCAGTGTATGATGCTGAACTGCACCACCTTGAAAAGCAAAACAAAAAAGTGTTAAAGGAGGCAGAGGAGCTTCCACGTTAAAGTTCAGACACATCTGTGAGATCAATGGACTCCAGCATAGAAATGAATAAACAATATTGACTAGTCCTCCCTCCAAACTGGGTATTAATGAATCGACATGCAAGAAATGTGCATTATTAAGGACATGCAAGTTAAATCAATGATGTGCTGCAATTTCTAGATTGGATATTGTGGTACACAGAATTCTAAGAACTTTATACCATGATTAGTTTAGTTTGTATGGCAAAGGATGGGATTTTGAAGATGTAATTAAGGTTACAAATTTGTTGATTTAAGCTAATCAAAAGGGAGGTTAATTTGAATCAGCTGGACTTGGTCAGTCTGATTTTTTTTAAGGTTTTTGTTTATTTGACAGAGAAAGAGCACAAACAGGGGAAGCAGCAAGCATAGGGAGAAGCAGGCTACCTGCTAACCAGGGAGAAATCCTAGGGTCATGGGATCTGACCTCAGCCTAAGACAAATGTTTGGGCAGCCCGGTGGCTCAGCAGTTTAGCGCTGCCTTCGGCCCAGGGCATGATCCTGGAGGCCCAAGATCGAGTCCTACGTCAGGTTCCCTGTATGGAGCCTGCTTCTCCCTCTGCCTGTGTCTCTGTCTCTCTCTCTCTGTGTCTCTCGTGAATAAATAAATAAAATCTTTATTAAAACAAAAAAGGGCCGATGCTTAACCAACTGAGCCACCCATGCGCCCCAGTCTGAAGTCTTGAAAAGAGTGTTTAAGACTCTCTGTTGCTAGCTTGGAAGAGGCAAGCTGCTCTGAGCTCTACAGCTACAAGGAAATGTATTCAGTCACAATCTGAATGAGCTTGGGGGACGCCCGGGCAGCTCAGCTGTTGAGCGTCCTTCCTTTGACTCAGGACATGATCCTGGAGTTCTGGGATCAAGTCCCACATCAGGCTCCTGCATGGAGCGTGCTTCTCCTCCCTCTGCCTATGTCTCTGCCTCTGTCTGTATCTCTCATGAATAAATAAAATCTTAAACAAATGAATAAGCTTGGAAGTATACTCTTACCCCGTTGGTGGATGAGAATGCAACCCACTGAAGACAGAGGACCCAGTTAAGCCATGCCAGACTCCTGAACTCATAGGAACTACGAGATAATAAATGCATGTTGTTTTACGGTGTTAAATTTATGGTAGATTATTACATAGCAAGAGAAACAATAGAGGCATGAAAGGGACTATGGAAACAAGTTACAGGTAAAAAACATTGTGTATCTGGAGCACTTTGTTGTTACATGGTTTTTCTCCTACAGAGCAGAACCAGGATATGGCCCACCCCATATACAAGCCAGACTTAAAACATAAGACCCTGGGGATGCCTGGGTGGATCAGTGATTGAGTGTCTCCCTTTGGCTCAGGGTGTGAATCCAGTCCTGGGGTCGAGTCCCACATCGGGCTCCCTGCGAGAAGCCTGCTTCTCCTTCTGTCTGTGTCTCTGCCTCTCTGTGTATCTCATGAATAAATAAATAAAATCTTTAAAAAAACAAACAAAAAAAAAACAAAAACAGAAGACCCTGGCTCCCAAAAGCACCAATGAGTTGCCTGTGTTAACTACCAATATTGATCAATCAGGATGAGGTATTTTTTTTTACCCCTTTCTGTCCTTAGCATATTGGACCTGAGTGGGAACCTTAGTGGATGGAACTTTCTCTATATAAGCAGGGCCTCTCCATGGTTAGGAGGGGTGAGTTTATTCTTTTTAAGATTTTATTAATTTATTCATGAAAGAGAGAGGCAGAGACATAGGCAGGGGGAGAAGCAGGCTCCATGCAGGGATCCCGACATGGGACTCGGTCCTGGGTCTCCAGGGTCATGCCCTGGGCCGAAGGCAGCACGTAAAACCGCCGAGCCACACAGGCTGCCCGAGGAGTGAGTTTAATTCTTGCTTGTTAGTACTGTCTTTCCTCAGCTTGAGCTGTCACCCCCAATATAGCTTTGCCTTTACATTTGATTTGTGGTCCTGCCTCATTTCTATTGTTGGTCCCAAGAATCTGACTCTGGAAACATCTGGTGGTGAGTATACGTGGGATAAGTATGAAGGGAGAGTTCATAATAATATAAAATTACTTAAAATGTTCCTATCATTCTGGCATCTAGGAATTCCGTTTCTAGAAATTCTTCTTAAAAAGGCCTTAGTAATTAAACAATAGTGAATCTGCATTGAGGGTTTAGTGTGTATAGAACACACAGGTACTAGCAATACAGTCCTCACAGAGCTCTCTAATTACTCTGATTTTCAAATGAGGAAGGTGAGTTTTATTTTTTTTAAAGATTTATTTATTTATGAGAGACACACAGAGAGAGAGGCAGAGACATAGGCAGAGGGAGAAGCAGGCTCCTCGCAGGGAGCTCGATGTGGGACTCGATTCTGGATCCCGGGATCACGCCCTGATCCGAAGGTCAATGCTCAACCGCTGAGCCACCCAGGTGTCCCTAAAGGTGAGTTTTGGAGAGTTTAGAGAGTTGAGGTCTTTTTACATCACTCATGAAGCTAGAAAGCATCTGTGTTAACCTGAGGCACAGGCCGTGCCTTTTTGAAACCACTCTTAATCCCATTCGATTATTATCAAAATAAACCCAATGGTGTTTATGTGTATAGTGATAAAACACCTGTTGTTAAACGTTTATTGTCTAATTTAGGGGCAGGGTTAGGTGTGTGCTCCCACAATCTTGCTAAGTTTTCTAAATAATTGAAAATGTTCTAAATAGGATGTTGAGGAAAAGTAAGTCCAATAAATGCAGTATTTTCTAAGGTTCACATATCTTTGGCTGAGGGAGTTACCCCTCATTCGTTTCTAGACAAATTGTCTAAGCCATTGACTTTTCCTTGTATTAAAGAAAATATTCTGGTAAGAACACCTAGGGTGGCAAAAGTAAACTTCAGTCACCAGATAAAGGTCCCTACCGCCCCTACAGGCTGGCTCAGAGCTCCGCGTATAGCCGTTGAGGATGAATCCAGTAGGAACTGCGGGGCTCGGTGCTTGAGGCTGAATTCCGCGGGTGATTTTTCCTTTCACCTGTGGGATCACTTCAGAGCCCTGCGATCTGAATCCTTGACATCCAGGATCTGCTGTCGTCTCCTTCTCTCGCCAGGAGAGGGCGCCGCCGCCACAGCTAACGCGACTTGTAGAAGAAGGTGGTGCGCCGCCTCCCGCGACTTTCTGGGAGTTGTAGGCCGCTGGGAGAACACGCATGCGTGCTGGAGACCCGGAAGCGGGTACGTTGGCGCGGGAAGGGTGGGCTGTTGCCTTTCGAGTGGGGATGACCGAGAACACAGCGTTAACGTTGCTGCTGCTGATGAGGCAGCATGATTAGCGCTCGGGCGGAGTCGGCGGCGGGGCAGCCGGGAGGACCCGGAGCGGGGTCGCAGGTGGCTCCAGTGGGGGCAGGTATCTGCTGCTGGCCATCACTGGGGATCGTCCCCCAGATCCACTGTACGGGCAGGGGCCTTTCTCCTCGTCCAACCCCATCTCCCAGCAAGACCTCCATCCTCTGGAGGAGGAGCCCCACTGGTGGCAGACACCCTCTGGTCCCTGGATATCTGTCCATCTTTCTTCCTACACATACTGCACTACCCTCCCAAAAGGATAACTCAGATAGCTCAGGTCCCGAGAGTCCCGGGGATCCATTGACCTTGACGCTAAAGGACAAGTTCTGAGCCCCGCCCCACTCCCAAAGTACTGTGGTGAGCAGGGAGGGACTGGATTCGCAAAGGAAAAGGCAGATTCCAGGGCACCACACCTATGAAATCTTGCCCTAACCACAAAGGAGGCTTCCCCCCCCTTTTTTAAAAATTTAAAACCAATTAACATACGGTGTATTATTAGTTTCAGTGTATTATTTATTTCTTCAGGTAGAGTTTGGTGATTAGGAAGTGATTACGGTTTTTCTAGACTCTGATTCTTCTCTCTGGAAGAAAACCTATGTCCTCTGGGGTCCCTGGCCTAGCTTCTGGGAGGCCTTTTCTCCATTCTGGAAGAGGGCATCACAAATATAAAATCAAAAAATACTGTGCAGCCTGGGTGGCTCAGCGGTTTAGCGCCGCCTTCCGCCCAGGGCCTGATCCTGGAGACTCAGGATCAAGTCCCATGTCTGGCTCCCTGTATGGAGCCTGCTTCTCCCTCTGCCTGTGTCTCTGCCCCCCCGCCCCCCCCTCCGTCTCTCATGAATAAATAAAATCTTTAAAAAAATAAAAAAATATTAACAGCGCTCCCAGATGCTCCCTTTCTGATTCATTCCAAGTCAATATTAGCTCTCCTCCAAAGGTTCACAAACACTATCCTGATTTCTGTTGCGGTAGATTCCTTTTGCCAGTTTTTGAACTTTGCATAAATGGAGTTCTGAAGTATGTATTCTTTTTTGCCTTCTTTTGCTCAATACTATTTATAAAATTTATCCTTTTTTTTTGTATGTAAGTAGTGGTTTGTTTGGTCCAGTATTACACTGTATGAAAATGCCAAATTCTGTTCATTTTAATGTTGGTAGATTATTTGGTTGATGATGCTTTCGGACTTTTATGAATATTAGTGATAGGGACATTCTGGTATGTAGCTTTGGTTGCATGTCAGGTAGACTCAAACACCATAGCAGAGTTTAAAACTGAGCTGACACTGGCAGGGGTGACTAGGTAGCTCAGTTAGTTAAGCCTCCCAATTTTGGCTCAGGTCATGATCTCAGAGTCCTGGGCTAAGAGTCCCAGGGAGGCCTTCCTGCTCCATCACCACTACTCTACTCCTGCTCTCCCTGTCTCTCTCTTTTTCTCTCTCTCAAAACAACAACAACCCACCCTGAACTGACATTGGAACCACCATCCACAAAAAATGAGGCAGAACTTACAGTCTAAACCTAGCTGGAGGGCAGCCCGGGTGGCTCAGCTGTTTAGCGCCTGCCTTCAGCCCAGGACGTGATCCTGGGAACACGGGATCGGTCCTGCGTTGGGCTCCCTGCATGGGGCCTGCTTCTCCCTCTGCCTGTGTCTCTGCCTCTCTCTCTGTGTGTCTCTCATGAATGAATAAATAAAATCTTTAAAAAAAAAAAAAAAGCCTATCTGGGTTTATCACTGATAAAACAAAAATGCAACATTTTCCAGCTGATTTTAAGAAATCCCAGAGTCCCATATCGTAATATTCAAAATTCTCAGGGCACAATCCAAATTATTTGCTATAAAGAGAACCAGGCAAATATGAACAATGATCAACACTTAAAGGAAAGGACCTGGATATAGCAATTACCAAATACTTTATTTTTATTTTTTTAATTTTATTTATTTATTCATGAGAGACACAGAGAGAGAGAGAGCGACAGAGACATAGGCAGAGGGAGAAGCAGGCTCCATGCAGGGAGCCCAATGTGGGACTCAATTCCAGGACTCCAGGAACACGACCTAGGCATGAAGGCAGGCAACAAACTGCTGAGCCACCCAGGCATCCCTACCAAAGACTTTAAAGCAGCTCTCTAACTCTGCTCCATGAGGTAGAGGTAAACAAATGAAATGGAAAGACAGACTTTTCAGTAGGGAATTAAAACTGGAAGTTGAAATTCGACCATATGCAAATTTTGGAACTGAAAAATACCTAAAATAAAGAGTTCACCAAATGGATGAGCTCAGGAGCAGAATAAAATAAGAGAAAATAATTAGCAACATTGAAGATCAGGTTGAAGAATAGGCAGAATGAAACGGTCAAAAATAATGAAAACAGCCTCAGTGACCTATGGGACAATATCAAAATGTCTAAAGTTGTGTCATTAAAGCATCAGGAGAAAGATTGGCTAAGAAAAAAATACTTGAAGAAATAATGACTGCAAACTCCCCAAATTTGGTAAAAGGCACATATTTGCAAAATTAGAAAGTTCAAGTGATGAAGTTTTGGAATATAGGTGAGGTTTGGTGGGGTGAGGTCCGGAATCGATGACCAAGAAAGAATTCTTGAGGTGTCTTTGGTGCAAAATGGTGGTTTTATTAAAACATGGGGACAGGACCCGTGGGCAGGAAGAGCCCTGTAAGGGGTGGCTGATTATATACCCGGGAGTTAGGAGGGGTATGAGAATAGTTGGAAGTTTTCTGGAGGAACATCACACAAACCCCATAGTGGAGGGTTGGGGAAGGAGGGTGCAGAATGTCAGTTTGTGTTTTGTCCTAGCTAGCCTTCTGCACCCCATTAGAACCACTAAAAAAACGCAAAGATGTATAGCTAAAATGCCAATAGATAAATAAGATGCAATGCTACAGAATATTCAAATAATCCAGAGAAGGCAGGAAAGGGGAAACAAAGGAACAAATCATGGAAGAGACCAACAGAAAACAAATAGTAATATTGTAGGCCTTAAATTCAACCTTATCAATAATTACATTAAAAGTGAATGATGTAGGGGTGCCTGGCTGGCTCAGTCTATAGAGCATGTGACTCTTGATCTCAGTGATGAGGGAACAGAGGACTCGCTGAGGGACAAAGCACATTGACAAGTCCTTGAAACAGGGAGAGTGACATTCCTCTACAGACTCAACTACCTCAAAGTTCATACTTTGCTGAGGGCAGAAGGCAATCTTAGCACAACCCCCAGGATCCTGTCAGTCTACTTTAACTTATAAAAATTCCTTTAGAAATTTCCTTTATCTCTAAACCTCCAAGATACGTGTTGGCAGTCATCCTCCAAGCACAATTGCCCACTGATATACATCTGAAGGGTCTCATGACTCAGGTTTTATTAGACGGTAATAAGTGACCTTTTCCCAACAATAGCTAGCCCCCTCAAGGTCCTGGAAACCTTGCTTCCAAAATTCCTTAGAAAGTACATTATCCTCAAACCCCTCCTAACTCCCAGGTGTATAATCAGCCACCCCTCACAGGTCCGGGGCAGCGGCTCTTCCTGCCCATGGGTCCTGTTCCCGGGCTTTAATACAGCCACCGTTTTGCACCAAAGACATCTCAAGAATTCTTTCTTGGTCATCCGCTCTAGACCTCACCAATATTCCAAAACTTAATCAGACATTACATAAAGATATGAAATTTATGAAGAAGACATAACTATCCTAAATATGTATGCACCTGACAATAAAACTCCAAAATAAATGAAGCAAAAACTAGTAGAATTTAAAGAAAACTAGTTCCGTAATTATAGTTGGGGACTTTAATACTCTCTTCTCTGGCAGCCCTGGTGGCACAGCGGTTTAGTGCTGCCTGCAGCCCAGGGTTTGATCTTGGAGACCCTGGATCAAGTCCCATGTTGGGCTCCCTGCGTGGAGCCTACTTCTCCCTCTGCCTGTGCCTCTCTCTCTGTGTCTCTATGAATAAACAAATAAAATCATTAAAAAAAATACTCTTTTCTCTGTAATTAATAGAATAAGTAGTTGGAGATTGATAAGGGTATAGAGGACTCAAACAACACTGCCCACAAACTTCACCTCTCTCTCTGTGTCTCTCATGAATAAATAAATCTTTAAAAAACACAATATAGTCAAGATTTATTATTATTTTTAAAAATGTTTTATTTATTTATTCATGAGACACACACACAGAGAGGCAGAGACATAGACAGAGGGAGAAGCAAGCCCGATGTAGGACTCAATGCTGGGACTCCAGGATCATGCCCTAGGCTAAAGACATATGCTTAACCTCTGAGCCACCCAGATATCCCAAGAAAGAATTATTAAGATGTTTTCTTTTTTTTAAGATTTTATTTATTTATTCATAGAGATGCAGAGAGAGAGAGAGGCGCAGAGACACAGGCAGAGGGAGAAGCAGGCCCCACACAGAGAGCCAGACATGGGACTCGATCCAACGTCTCCAGGATCACGCCCTTGGCTACAGGCGGCTAAACCACTGCGCCACCAGGGCTGCCCTATTAAGATGTTTTCTGGTGCAACTTAGTAAGTTTGTTTAAGTAACACAGGGACAGGATTTGTGGGAAGATCTGTACTTTTGCTGTGTGAAGCTTGGTTATATGCATAGTGATCAAGAGGGAGGGGATGTGCATTCAATATTAGATCATAAATGTCTTCTTTTAATTTCTGCTCATAAACTACTTTTGCAAGGTTTCTCAATGTTTATCAATCAGTTCAATATTAACTATTGGTGTGATGTACAGGCAGTCACGAGACTATTTAGGAATGTAACAACCAGCACTTATTTGATCCTTATTGGAACTATGCAGGCTATAGGTCAGCCTTCTGGTCTAAAGGTGAACATTTTTCTGCTTCCATCCCTCATCAGGACTAGAGTTTTTTTTCCTATATTTTTATTTTAGAAGTAATTTTAATCTTACAAATGTTAATAAACAAAATTCAACCAAGTAGATTTGAACTCTGATTAACTTTATTAAAGGATCCATAAAATGGGCAGCATCCCATCTAGTAAGTAGAGAGGAGCTCAGAAAAAAGGATTATTGCAGGTGAGGTCACCTTCATTTTGAGATCAAAAGGGTCTTACTATATCTTACTAGGTGGATTCCCCTTCCTCTGAGGGATGAAGAGGGCCCAAGTGACAGATTACCTTTTTGGTACTGACCAGAAAATTCCTGACAACAGGTTAGGACTACATGTCTGAGGGAGACAGAGAGTACAGTTAATTTAGGTATTAAGTCCCGGTTTGGTGATGTGGCCTGAGTAATACAATTTTTGGCCTGTGGTTTTCTTTTTCTTTTTTAAAAAGATTTTATTGTTAAATAGTCTCTATACACAGCGGGGCTCAAACTCACAAACTCGAGATCAATCCTCCATCCAATGAGCCAGCCTGGTACCCCTATGGTTTTCTTAACATAGAAAAGCTGGAAAAATAATAGACTTCTGTAGATCTTTCACCAGTTTCCACTAATGTTACCATTTTAGGTAACCATGATATAGTTACCAAAACAAGGAAATTACCAGGGTGCTTGGGATGGCTTTAGTCAGAAAATCATGCAACTCTTGATCTTGGGGTTTTGAGTTCTAGCCCCAAGTTGGGTGTAGAGATTATTTAAAAAACAAAAACAAACAAACAAACAAAAAACTAGGAAACTACCGCTGGTTCACTGTTAACGACTGAAGTACAGACTTTACTTGAATTATTGTTTCCAAATGTCCATTTTTGTTCCAAGATCCCACATTGCATTTATTTGTGGTGTCTCAGTCTTATCTAATGTGTGACAATTCCTTAGTCTTTCCTTGTCTTTCATGACTTTGACACTTTAGCAGGATACTGGTCTGTTATTTTCTATAATGTTTGTCTGTTTCCCATGATTAGATTGAGATGGTGCATTTTTGACAAGAATTCCAGAAAAGTGATGGTGAGGATGGTGCCTGCTAGGTTTTTCCACTATCAAGCTACTGTTTTCCCCTTTATAATTAAAAAACATATTTGAGACATTCTTTGAGAATCATCTCATCATCCCTTCCCAGGCTCTGCTGGAGGATCCCAGCCTAGTAACCTGGGCCTTAAACGCTGCCTGGTCTATTTTGGGGGTCACATCATCTTCCCCAAAGTTAATGATGGATGATGGAGGTATGAGTATTATTGTTATTGGAATCATTTTATACACATACATACATAAAATTGACAAGCATTTCTTTTCAGAGCGTGTTTCCTAACTGCTTATTACTGATTTTTACGTTTTCCATAATGGATTCACTGATTTTTACTAATAATCTATCTAAAATCCTTACTTAGCTGTCTTTTTTTTAAGATTGAGAGAGAGAGAGAGAGAGAGAGAAGCTCCACGCAGGGAGCCCTATGCGGGACTCGATTCTGGGACTCCAATATCACGTCCCTGACCCAAGTCAGGCGCTACACCGCTGAGCCACCTAGGGATCCCCTAGCTGTCCTATTAATTCAAAATTGTGTAGCTTGTTTCAACTAAGTAATTATATTGTCAACGAATAACGAGGTGTAAATATCTTAAATTTTACGTATTTTTCACAGAAATAATAAATTATGGTATAGAATAATACCATATTTATTTATACCATAAATACATTTATACCATAATACCATATTTAAAATAATTCTAAAGCTATTTAAAGTAATTCAATATGGTATAAATAAAAATGAGGCTGTACAATAATGATGGCGTCGGATTAAAACCAAAGGAGAAAAATTCCTCGTGAGTCCGTATTGATATCAATAAATAATTGGGTGGATAAAGGGGGAATAGAGACAGCTCTTCCGGGCAACGTCCTCCGTCGACCCGCGCGGGTGACGTCAAGGCAGAGTGAGGTGTGGGCGCGGGACATGGACGTCTGAGGCTGGAACCCGCTCCAACCCCCGCCCAGACAGAGGGGCTACACCGCCGCTCAGCCCCAAAAGTCGGGGATCATCGGACCTGTCTGCACCGTCCGCGGCGGGGCGGAGCCCACAGGGACGCACACATCCGGGTCCCGGCGCGCGCACGCGCACCCGCTGCAAATGGCCGCCGCCTCTGGTCCAATCGCCTGCCCGCCAGAGGTGAGTGCCGCTGTGTCCTACGGACCCTGGAGCCTCAGTTTCCCTCAGGACAGTGATGTGTGTGTGTAGGTGGGTATGTGGAGCGCGGAAGGGGTCAGCCGGATGCTGGTGCGGCGTGGGCGGTGCGTCCGCGAGCGGATTTCATGAGAGGAGTGGGCGCGTCCGGCTCTCAGGGGCGCCGGTCGGCCCGGGGCACAGATGCCTCAGCGACCCAGGACGTAGTACCCCCCTTGGACATAGACGCCCCCCGCGAGTGAGGACGCCTCAGCTCCGTCCTTCGCGCCGCTCGGGGGTTCCGCGCCCGTGTCTGGCTGGTCGTTCCACTGGGACCATTTTGCTCCGGTCTTCTAGGTCCCCGGCCCTGCCGCTGGGGCGAATTCCGGGTCCACCCTATTCTGCCGAATAGTAATGGACCGCTGTCGGTGGGTCTCAGACTAGAGTGGCCGCGTGGCGCCGGGAAACTGCCATTTCCCACAGGTGGTAAGACCCCGCAGGTGGCAGATCCCTCGTTCTTCCCTCCACCTGCTAGCTGTAAAATCATCTATTTTCCCACCTGTTTTTTTAGTGGCCGTTTCATTTTCCTCTCCCTTGGTATAGTGGTTCTTTTTTTTCAACTCCTCTCCTGCTAATAGTTTATGGAAAAAATTTTCGTACATATAGGGGAGGCAATACTTGTGCGACCTTAAGCCTACCCGCTAACATTTGCTATACATGCTGCCTCTTATATATTTTCCTTCATCCTTTCAACCATACGTTAATCTTTTGAGGGGAACATTTAAGAAAGTTCCAGGTATTACGAAGCTCCCCCCTCAAACATCTCATTATTGCCCTTTGAAAAAATTTTTTTAAAGATTTTATTTATTCATGAGAGACAGAGGCAGAGACCTAGGCAGAGGGAGAAGCAGGGCCGCGCATGGAGCCTGATGCGGTACTCCATCCCAGGACCGCAGGACCCCGCCCTGAATCAAAGGCAGAGGCTAAACCGCTGAGCCACCCAGGCGTCCTGCTTTTTTAAATTTTTGAGGCAAAATTGACACAATGAAATGGGGAAATGCATAGATCTTCACTGTACCACTGGGAGAGTTTTTACAAGTACAACCCAATTCTTTATCAAAATTACCATCACCCCAGAAAAGTTTATTATCCTTTGCCAATAAAAAAAAAAGTTGGGGGGGGGGGTGTCTGGGTGGCTCAGTCCATTAAGCCACCAATTCTTGATTTGGGCTCAGGTCATGATTTCAGGGACCTGCTCATAGCAAGAAGAAAGCACCCAGGCTTTCTAGTTAGCTTGCCTACATGTGGAGCAGTAGGAGAAGGGGGAGGCTTGAAAACTAGTAGCAGTCATTCATCCAAATGGAGTCACACTTTATCACATTGGTAGTCAGGTGGGTGACTTTATTAGGACAGAGCTAAAGTTGGGAAACTATTTTTGTTAAAGAATGCATCACTTAAACAAGTAAACATTATCATAGGTGGTCCATAGAGATGGCAGGAACCATGTGGTTGGGGTTGGACAACTGAGGTCTGGTGCCACTGATGTCAAACATCCAGGCATCCAGCTCAAGTGAGCCCTCTGCCAGGTGGTCCAAACTGGGGATAAAGCCCTTCAGAGGTCAGTGCCTGGGAATAGAATTCTATATAAGTTTGGCACATCCCTATAAAACTGTTAACTTCTCTTGTGAAGTTCTAAGGTATCAGAAACATTCTAGGTGGTGTCTAAACTAGTGGTTCTGATCCCAGCCGACTCAACACTTTTTTTTTTAAGATTTGTTTATTCATTTTAGAGAGAGCATGAGCAGGAGGGGCAAAGGGAGAGAGAATCTCCAGCAAACTCCATGCATTGAGCTCGGAGCCCCAAGTAGGGCTGGTCTCATGACCCTGAGATCATGACCTGAGTTGAAACTAAGAATCAGATAATTAACCCGCTGTGACACCCAGGTGCCTCACCTCCTTAATTTTGTTTTTAAAACAGCTTTTTTGAGATACAATTCATATAGTATACAATTTATCCTTTAAGGTATACAATTCAGTGTTTTTTAGTATACTCCCTAGGTTGTGTATCTATCACTGCTATCAATTTAAAAATGTTTTCATCATCCCCCAAAACAAAATCTATACGCATTAGCAGTCACTCCTTATGTCTTTTATCCCTCCAAGCCTTAGGCAATCATTAGTCTACTTTTTGTCTCTACGCATTTGCCTTCTAGATATTTCATATAAATGGCCATATAAAATCCTTTTTGGGGGATTGTCTTTGACTTAGCATAATGTTTTCAAGGTTTGTTGTATAGTAGAGTAGCATCTATCAGTATCTAGCTCATTTTTATGGATGAGAAATGTTTCATTGTAAGGATATACCTCATTTTGTTTATCAGTTCATCAGTAGATGGGCATTTGAGTTGCTTCCGCTTTTTGTATATTACGAGTAATGCTTCTGTAGACATTCATGTGTGGGGTGTTTTTTGTTTTTTTTTTTTTGATGGACCTATGTTTTCATTTCTCTTGGATAAATAACTCCCTAGGAGTAGAACCGACTATAGCCATCCTTCTGGATGTGAAGTGGTATCTCTTTCTTTTTTTTAAGATTTTATTTTATTTTTTTTGATAAATTTTTTTAAATTTTTATTTATTTATGATAATCACACACAGAGAGAGAGGCAGAGACACAGGCAGAGGGAAAAGCAGGCTCCATGCACCGGGAGCCCGACGTGGGATTCGATCCCGGGTCTCCAGGATCGTGCCCTGGGCCAAAGGCAGGCGCTAAACCGCTGCGCCACTCAGGGATCTCTTAAGATTTTATTTATTCATAAGAGACAGAGAGAGAGAGAGAGAGAGAGAGGGGCAGAGAGGCAGAGACATAGGCAGAGAGGCAGAGACATAGGCAGAGGGAGAACCAGGCTCCATGCAGGGAGCCTGATGTGGGACTCAATCCCAGGACTCCAGGATCATGCCCTGAGCCGAAGGCAGATGCTTAACCGCTGAGCCAGCCAGGCGTCCCATGAAGTGGTATCTCAATGCGGTATTGATAGGCATTTTCCTAGTAATTAATGGTGGTGTGCATCTTTTCATTGTGCTTATTTGTCCATTTGTATATCTTTTTTTTGGAGAACTATCAATTCAGATCCTTTGCCCCTTTATTAAGTGAGTTACTGATCTTTTAAGTATTTTTAAAGGGTTTTATTTATTTGAAGAAAGAGCAGGAGCAGAGGGGAGAGGCAGAGGAAGAAGAGAAGCAGGTTCTCGACTGAGCAGGAAGCCCAATGGGGCTCTATCCCAGGGACCTGGAATCAGGACCTGAGCTAAAAGCAGGCATTCAAACGACTGAACCACTCAGGCACCCCTTGATCTTTTTAAATTATTATTTTTTTTTTAAACTTATTTATTCATGAGAGACATATATATATATAGAGAGAGAGAGACAGAGACACAGGAGGAGGGAGAAGCAGGCTCCATGCCGGGAACCCGACGCGGGACTCGACCCCAGGACCACGCTCTGGGCCAAAGGCAGGCGCCAAACCACTGAGCCACCCAGGGATCCCCTATCTTTTTTAATTATTGAGTTGAAAGATTTATTTATTCTTGGTACTTGACCTTAATAAGATATATGATTTGTAAGTATTTGATCCTATTCTGTGGAGTTTTTAATTTTTATTTTTTTTAATTTTTATTTTTTATTATTATTATTTTTAAAGATTTTATGTATTTATTCATAGACACAGAGAGAGAGAGGCAGAGACACAGGCAGAGGAAGAGAAGCAGGCTCCATGCATGGAGCCTGATGCGGGACTCGATCCTAGGTCTCCAGGATCACACCCCACGCTGCAGGTGGCGCCAAACCGCTGCGCCATCAGGGCTGCCCTAATTTTTATTTTTTTAAAGATTTATTTATTTATTCATGAAAGACACACAGAGGCAGAGACACAGGCAGAGGGAGAAGCAGGCTCCCCGCAGGGAACCCGATGTGGGACTCGATCCCAGGATCACGACCTGAGCCAAAGGCAGACGCTCAATCTCTGAGCCGCCCAGGCATTCCACTGTGGAGTTTTTTTTTTAAGTTTTACTTATTTAAATAATGTCTACACCCCACATGGGGCTTGAACTCCTGATCCTGAGATTAAGAGTTGCATGCTTTTCCAACTGAGCCATCCAGGAGCCTCTCTGAGGGTTGAGTTATTGTTTTTTCCTTTTTCACTTTCCTATTGAAATTCTTTAAAGCACAAATGTTTTAATTTTGATTAGTCAATTTTATCTACTTTTTTTGGTCACTTGTACTTTTGTGTTGTACCCATTTGTGAAAATCTGTACTTGTTTTTCTTTTCTTTTTTTTTTTTTTGTACTTGTTTTTCTTTTTTTTTTTTTATTAAATTTTTTTTTTTTTTATGATAGTTACAGAGAGAGAGAGAGAGAGGCAGAGACACAGGCAGAGGGAGAAGCAGGCTCCATGCACCCGGAGCCCAATGTGGGATTCGATCCCGGGTCTCCAGGATCGCACCCTGGGCCAAAGGCAGGCGCCAAACCGCTGCGCCACCCAGGGATCCCTGTACTTGTTTTTCTTTTAAGAATTTTATGATTTCAGAGATGCCTGGGTGGCTCAGCGGTTGAGTGTCTGCCTTTGGCTCAGGGTGTGATCCTAGAGTTCCGGGATTGAGTCCCACATTGGGCTCCCTACATGGAGTCTGCTTCTCACTCTGCCTATGTCTCTGCCTCCCTCTCTGTCTCTCATGAATAAATACATAAAATCTATATATATATAAAAAGAATTTCATGATTTCAGCTTTCATATTTAGGCCTGTGATCTATTTTGAGTTAATTTTTGTGTAATGCTCACTTTTTGTGAATAGTCATTTGCAGTGTGTCTTTTGCCATCCTGGAGTAGCTATTAAAGGAATTTTAAGATAATGTTATATATCCATGTAATTTTAAAATACTAAAGTCTTATGTGCATATAAAGAATCAATAAAAGTATTTATTTCTGGATTTTTTTTTAAATTTTTTTATTTATTTATGATAGTCACAGAGAGAGAGAGAGGTAGAGACACAGGCAGAGGGAGAAGCAGGCTCCATGCACCCAGAGCCCGACGTGGGATTCGATCCCGGATCTCCGGGATCGCGCCCTGGGCCAAAGGCAGGCGCCAAACCACTGCGCCACCCAGGGATCCCTATTTCTGGATTTAAATGCTTGGGTACAATGCCTTAGAAGATATAGGAAGCAGTCCAGTGCTGATGGTTTGAATTATAGGATAGTAAGAAGTTACTGTCTTCAGTGAAACTGAATGAGGTGAGGTATGGGTGGATGCTTTTGGAACAATGAGTGCTGGGGAAGTGGACACAGACCAGGTGTATTAAGTAGAAAGGAGAGAAAGTATTTTGGTGGAAGCAGGTTTTAAGTGCTTATGCAGTAAGGCAACCCAGGCTGTTTAGATGAGCTGGGACATAGTCATAGGGAAAGGATCAGTCACCCCTTGTGATATGACCTGGAACAACATCAGGACAATTTATTACAGAAAACAGTTCTTCAGACCTGACATCTCAGCCCATGCTGGGGTAACATGTAAAAATAGACTTGGAGACCACCTTCTTAGATGGCCATGGGGAAGAGAAGGACAGACTGGGGAAAATTGGTAATACTGGGGCTTCAGACAAGTAGTATGGTGAACATCTGAGGACAGGGTCAGAAGAATAGTGGGGGAGAAATAGGGAACCCCCAAAATATGTGAATGGCATCAAGGTGAATTTTTTACAGCATAAATTTTGTATTGTACTTCTAAAAGTGGTAGTACATAAGGAAGTAAGGAAGGAAATAATCTGAGATATTTTATTTTACTTATTTATTTTTTTAAAGGTTTTATTTATGTATATGAGAGAGCATGAGCATGGTGAGGGGCAGAGGGAGAAGCAGACCTCCTGCTGAGCAGGGAGCCTGATGCAGGGCTCAGTCCTGGGACTCCATCTAAGAACTCCAAGATCATGACCCAAGCCAAAGGCAGACACTTAACTAAGTGAGCCGACCAAGTGCCCCTTGTGTTTGTTTTTTAAAGTTTTATTTGTGTATGTATGTATTATTTTTAAGTTTTATTTATTTATTTATGTATTTATTTAAATACATATTTACATATATATTTATGTAATCTTTATACCCAGTGTGGGGCTTAAAGTCACAAACCCAAAATCAAGCAAGAGTCATAGGCTTTTCTGACTGAGCCAGCAAGTGCTGCAATCTGAGTTTTTTTTTTTTTAAGATTTTATTTATTTATTTATTCATGAGAGACAGAGAGAGAGAGAGAGAGAGAGAGGCAGAGACACATGAAGAGGGAGAAGCAGGCTCCATGCAGGGAGCCCGACGTGGGTGGGACTTGATCCCAGGTCTCCAGGATCACACCCTGGGCCAAAGGCAGCACTAAACCGCTGAGCCACCAGGGCTGCCCTAATCTGAGATGTTTTTAAAATAACCTTAATTAGTAAAATTCAATGTGATACCTTTGTTAAATTCCCTAATATTATTTCCCCCAAAGTCTCACTATGGCCCTCAGGCACTCATTGACTGAAGATATAGTTGGAATGACCAGTTTTTGTGAAGGAGATGCAAAATAGGGAATGAGTCCATAAATCCAGGGCAGTATCCTGATTTCTTTTTAGCTTTCTCTCCCTCTCTCTCTTTTTAAAGATTTATTTATTTATTCATGAGAGACACAGAAAGAGAGAGAGAGAGAGGCAGAGACATAAGCAGAGGAAGAAGCAGTCTCCCTTCAGGGAGTCCAATGTGGGACTTGATCATGGATCCTGGGATCACACCCTGTGCCGAAGGCAGATGCTCAACCTCTGAGCCACCCAGGCATCCCTCTTTTTAGCTTTCTTCTAAATGAAGGCACCTTTTCCTTAATGTCTTGTAACACATAAAGTATTATTCTGTTCTGAGATACCCCAAGTAGTATGATGCAGGGACTTTGGTCCATGGGGTGGTCAAGCATCATGTGGTGGTCCTGAGCATGGAAGCAAATTTATATCCCCAGCCCAGGCCCATCAAATGCCAGCATTCTCCACTGCCTGCATCTTTGTGACAACCTAACACCTCCACAGATTTCCACATGCTCTGAGGAAGTACTACCAAGGTCAAGAGCTCTGGTTCAGGCTGGAAGAGACTTGTCCCCTTCTAGGGGACACATGTATGCTTAGCATCACTGGCATCATTCTTGAAGGTGTAAATTTACTTATTAGAGGTTTATTGAGGTAAAATACCATACGATTCATTCAAAGTGGTTTTTAGTATATTTACAAAGCTGTGTAACCATCACCACTGTGTAATTCCAAAATGTTTTCATTAGGCCAACAAGAAACCCCATACCCATTAGTAATCATTCCACCTTTTTTCCCAGTTGCTGGCAACCACTAATTTCTGTCTGTATGGAATTGCCAGTTCTGGACATTTCATATAAATGAGATCATATAATACGTAGTCTTTTGGGTCAGAGTTCTTCAACTGAGCACAATGTTTTTAAGGTTCAGCTATGTTGTTGTAGGATGTATTAGTGATTCATTCCTTCTTGTGGCTGAAGAATATCTCATTGTGTGGATTTCTGCATTTTGTTTAGCTGTTCCTCAGTTGAAGGACATTTATCTGAATTTCCACTTTTTGTTTGTCATGAATAGTGCTACTGTGAACTTGTAATTCAAATATAAGTTTATGTGTGGACTTATGTTTGCATTTTTCTTGAGTAGATATCTAGGAGTAGAGTTGCTGGGTCATGTAACTCTATGCTTAACTTTTTGAATTTTTATTTTATTTTATTTTATTTATTCATGAGAGACCCCTAAGCTACCCAGGCATCCCTATGTTTAACTTTTTAAAATTACTTTTTAAAGGATCCCTGAGTGGCTCAGCGGTTGAGCGCCTGCCTTTGGCCCAGGGCGTGATCCTGGAGTCCCTGGATATCGAGTCCCACATCGGGCTCCCTGCATGGAGCCTGCTTCTCCCTCTACCTGTGTCTCTGGCCTCTCTCTCTCTCTCTCGTCTCTCATGAATAAATAAAATCTTTTTTAAAAAATTACTTTTTAATTACTTATATTAGAGAGAGGGGTTGGAGAGAAGAGGAAGGAACTGGAAAGGGAGAGAATCCTAAGCAGATCCATGTGGAGCCAGATGAGGGGCTTGATCCCATGACCCTGAGATCATGACCTGAGCTGAAACCAAGAGTCACTTGCTCAACTGACTGAGCCAGCCAGACGCCCCATTATTGTCTTTTTTTTTTTTTTTTTAATGTGGCCACACTCCTGGGTATGAAGTGGTATCTCACTATGGTTTTGATTAGCATTTCCCTAATGACAGTGAAGTTGAGTATCTTTTCATGTGCTTTTTGGCCATCTGTATCTTTTTTGTGGATAAATGTCTACTCACATCCGTTGCCTGTTTTTAAAATTTGGTTTGTTTTGTTAATTGAGTTGTAAGAGTTTTTTTATATCTTCTACATATATGATCTTTACTAGATGTATACTTTGTAAATATTTTCTCCCATTGATGGGTTGTCATTTCACTTTCTTAGTGGTGTCTCTTATTGCAATAAAGAAAATGTCTATTATAAATTGACTAGATATTCCCTTTACTCCTCAAGGCCCATTCTCCATATCCCCGAGACAGTCATGATCACAGCTTTGGTAAGTGTCTTGGCAGGGCATTACTTCCAGAATATTTATGTGCCTAAAAAATTTCCCCAAGTGGTATCATACATATATACATACATACATACATACATACATACATATATATATATACATGTATGTGCCTGCCTGTCTCTCTGTGTCTCTGTGTCTCTCATGTATGTATACATATATACACATATATACAGATATATATGTGTATGTGTGTATATGTATATGTCTGACTCCTTTCTTTTAAGTCCACACATACATCCTTCCCCTACAGACCTAAAAGAAGGTGCTCTCTATCTCTGATGTTCACAGTATAACCACAGGCCATCCAGGCCCCAGTGTACTCCAAAGGCCCAGTACGGGAAACATGCAGTGTGGTGGCAGGGCAGCCTCAGGAGGCCTTTTCTGTAGGTGAGGAACTCATAACATTCAGGACATCTTGGGACCTGGTCCTCCAGACCAACTAGCCCAACTCCACATCACTGTTGAATGCTGTGATGTAGCAGGCTTCTGGGATGTTGGTCTTGGCTTCAAAGTGAACAAATCTGATGTTTTTGCATTGGGTATGATGTTTACCTTGATTCCTTGTGTCCCTGATTGTTAAGAATGTTCATCAAGAGTTGGAGCTTTCCTTTTTGAATTTATTGATAGAGTTAAAGGGGTCTACTACCTGAATCTGAGAGCATTTTGATCATGAGTCTGGATGAGATTTCCTCAAATTAACTTTCTTACTTTACTGAGATAGGATATAGGGGATTGTTTTCTATTTCTTTCTGAAAATATAGGGAGTTGAGTCAGTAGACATTCTAATGTTTCACAGTCCTTGCATTCTTAGGATAAATCCAATGTTGCCATTTTGGTAACTTTCTGTTTCTTAGTTAAATCCCTCTTTCATGACTGATATCACTAATGTGTGCCTTCTCTTTTTTGGATACTCTTGGCCAAAGTATGTCTATTTCATTAATCTTTTCCTTTTTTTTTTTAGTTGAAGTTAGATTTGCCAACCTATAACACCCAGTGCTCATCTCATTAAGTGCCCTCCTAAGTGTCATTAATCTTTTTAAATAACAGACTTGGTTTTCTTTCTCTTCTTGGATGTTCTTTATTTTGTTTCTTTAATTCCTGCTATTACCTTTATTATCACTATCCTTCTACTTCCTGTTTGTTTATTCCTTTGTTTTTTCCTTTAAGTCTTAAATGGAACTCAATAACCTTCAGTCTTTTTTTAACACCAGCATTAAAGGCCAGCATTTTTGGAGGAACTGTTAGTCTCACCCCCATTTGCACATGTTCTGAGATCTACCATTTCCATTGTTCAGTTTGCTTCTTGGTGTTTTCTAATTTCTATTGATATTTCTCTTTGAGCTGTGAATTCCTGAGGGAAAAAGAAGGTTTTGTTTTCCAGATAAATAGAAGTTTGTTTTACTTAATGTTTTTCTGGTACTTGATTTTCTTTCTGCTACTGGTTCTTAACTTGACCACATTTTTAGTTAAGAGGCTATGGTCTGGTCTTGGTTGAACTTGTTCTTTGGCCTGGTTTATTGTCAGTTAGCAAATGTTCCACCAGCACTCAGAAAGCATTTTCTGGCTCTAATTATTGTTGAATGGTTCTTCATCCAACTGTCGGAACAGACTAGCTAATTACATTCTCTCCTGCTTATCTCTATCAAGTTTCTCTGAATTTTCATTTCTGAAAGAAGTTCCTTAAAACTTTTATATAGTTGAATTTGCTAGTTTTGATTAACATTCCTTGTTGACTTTGTTCTGTTCTGAGGCATGCTGTTAATATAGACATTTTTGCCATTGTTCTTTTGCCCTCTTACCATATTTGAAGTTTATCATTTCTTGGCAAAGAACCGTAAAATATTGGGCTAGCTTTTGTCTGTTCCAAACTTTTGCTTTCATCTTCTATGTCCTTTTGCTTTCGGTGTGTCTGTTGCATACACATTGTCTTAGTGCACTCTGAGACTGCATCTTTATCTGGCCCATCAATGCTATTTACATTTATTGTTTTTGATGACATCTTGTTTTGTACATTGTGTTTAATCTGTTTTTTTTTTCTCTGCTTTCCCCATTACCACCTTCTGAATTAATCTGATATTCTTTTCTTTATTATTCTCTTACTACAACAGGGTTGTTCTGCCTCAGCACTATTGACACTTGGGACTAGGCCATTCTGTGTTTTCAGACTGTCTTATGTATTAAGTGTTTAGGGGATGCCTGGGTGGCTCCGAGGTTGGGCGTCTGCCTTCGGCCCAGGGCGTGATCCTGGAGTCCCACATCAAGCTCCCTGCACAGAGCCTGCTTCTCTCTCTGCCTGTCTCTCTGTGTCTCTGTGTCTCTCATGAATAAATAAATAAATAAATTTTTTTAAAAAGAAAGGTGTTTAGTAGCATCCCTGGCTTCTACTTCCTAAATACCTGTAGCATCTGCCCCCCATTCATGACAACCAAAAACATTTTCAGACATTGTCATATGTCCTTTGGGGGTAACACTGATTGAAAACGACTGCACTGTGGGTTTGGAAGTTTTACATTATATTTATTCTTTTATTCTGACTTGAGTAGAAATAATGTGAATTATGAGCAATGGAAGGATATCAGGACACTTAATTTTGTTATGCCTTTCCCATCAAAAACCCACTGCCATTTGAAATTTTAGTCCGAAAAAAAAATTTTTAGTCCGTCCTGTTTTTAACTCCAAGTCATTGTTATTGCTGCATTTTATATGATGGTGTATCATTTTATATGCTGAATTTGATTTTAATACATGTTCATTTCCATTTTTTTCCATTCCTTCTGTGTTTTTTTCATGAAGAACACATTTTTCTAATTCTTTTGGCTAGTGTCCTTGGAGATAAACTCTTTGGTTTTTTTAAAGCTGTCTTTGTCTTATTACTCTTGAGCAATAGTGTATCTGAGAATTTTTCCCCCTTGGCGCTTTTAAAGTTACCTCCCATTACTTTCTGGTTTCTATTTTTGCTATCAAGTGGTCTGTCATGGTGATTTTTACTCCTTCACCAGTGTTCTGTCTTCTCTCTGCTAGTCTTTAAGACTGTCTCCTTAGGTATAGATTGATATATTGTTTATGCTTGGGATTCATGTTTTCTGAGTCTGAAATGCCTACAAGTGGAATTGCTTGCTGGTAGGAAGGAAGTGTCCATTTTACGTTTTGATGGCTGTTACTATATTACCCTGCTGGTGGACTGACCACTTTACATGCCCACCAACACTCTTCTCCCATGAGATGCCTAAGCTTTATATTTTCACTCATATGAAAAGTGTACATTTTGTCTTAAAGTTTCAGTTTGTGATTGTCTAAATGATGGTGAGAATGAGCAGATAGTCATGTTTTCAGGAAATTTATATTTTCTATGAAGTGCCTTTTTGTGTCTCCATGCCCCGTTTTTTGTGCTATTCTGTAAGAATTCTTTATGATCGTGGACACTATTCCTTTGTCTCTTACATTTTATAATCTTCATTTGCCACTTAGGTTTTGACTCTTACAGTTTTTCTGTTGTATGGAAATTTAAAATGTTGGTATTAAATTTGTTAGTCCTCATCTGTATGATTTTTGTTGATCATGAAGGTGTCCTACATAATTTAAACTTTGATTTAATGTTGGGATTTTTCCTCTAGAGTTCTTTAAAAGAGATTTCTTCCCAAGTTAAGGATCTAATTTCATTTTGCTCAAAAGAAATGAGCAGGATGCCTGGGTGGCTCAGTGGTTGAGCATTTGCTTTTGGCTCAGGACATCATCCCAGAGTCCCAGGATCAGTTCCCCCCAGTGGGCTCCTTGCATGGAACCTGCTTCTCCCTCTGCCTGTGTCTCTGCCTCTCTGTGTGTGTGTCACTCACTCATGAATAAATAAATAACCTTTAAAAAGAAAAGAAATGAGGAGCAAGTTGTCTTGATATCATGAAGTCAAAGGGGTGGAAGGTGGTTAGAGGAAGATCAATAATGGTGGAGACACTGGCAGCCACTTAGAGAATGATGTTCATTTCTCAGGTCAGAGCCAGCATCAGACATGATCTAGTTTTCATAATAACCCTGCAGAGTGATCATTGACAGATCTAGGACTTTCAGAACTTCTGGGTCATTGAGCTTTTGCTTTGTCTCATCCACAAAGACATAACCGACCACAATGCTGGGGTGAAAACTGCTCATTCTGCACTATCATAAGCATACAGTAAAGTTGGGGCTTTGAAAATGTGTATTGATTGTTGGTATCAGCAGTGGGTAGTAGGGGCAAGCACACAATAGCCAAAATGGTGTTCCAGTATGAACACTGATACCTGGCCTCTGGTCTCCTATAGCTCAGTTTCATTCTTTTGGTGATACTTGTCTCCACTGTTTCTCCTCCTTGTTCTCTAGAAGGGTGAAAATGCTATGTGGCTCTTTGCGCCTGTTCTTGGCTCCATCCTTTGACTCTCACTTTATCTTCACCTTATAACAGAGATTAATTTGAAAAAGTAAAAATACCCATAAATGTAAATTGGTGCAGCCACTGTGATAAACAGTATGGAAGTTCCTCAAAAAATTAAAAATAAAAATACCATATGATCTAGTAATTCCACTACTATTTACCCCCCAAAAGGAGAGAAAACACTGAATACAAAAAGATATATGTCCCCCTGTTCATTGCAGCATTATTTATAATAGCCAAGATATGGAAGCAACCCAAGCACCCATTGACAGATGAGTGTGGTATGTATATACAATGGAATATTACTGAGCCATAAAAAGGAATGAGATTTTTGCCATTTGCTACAACCTGGATGGATCTAGAGGGTATTATGCTAAGTGAAATAAGTCAAGCAGAGAAAGACAGATACCATATGACTTCACTTATATGGGGGAATCTAAAAAAACTAATAAACAATCAAAAAGTAGAAACAGCTCATAAATGCGGAGATCAAACTGATGGTTGCCAGAAGAGAGAGGTTGGGTGATGGGCAAAATGGATGAAAGGGAGAGGGAGATACAGGCTTCCAGCTATGGAATGAATAAGTCATGAGGATTAAAGGTACATTATAGGGAATATAGTCAGTGATATTGTAATAGTGTTATATGATGACAGATGGTGGCTATGCTTGTACTGAGCATAGCATAACATATAGACTTGTGAAATCTCTATGTTGTACACCTGAAACTAATGTATCATTGTGTGTCAAATATACTTCAATAAAAATATAAGCTGGGGAAAATTAATTAAAAAATAAAAATGTGGATCCACACATCTGCTCTGTCATCATTTTTATTCCTCTTCGAGATACAGCTTTATGTACTTAAGTCTATCTTTTTCATTCTTTGCTTTTCAGCTTGAGAGATGAGATTGAAAATGACAGAATATTCCTGAGGAAGAACCATCCTGTGACGTGGACATGGAAGGATTTATGAGAGAAGGATCCCATCTATCCATTCTAGGTGAAAATTGGGACTGTAAGAACCGGGAGGGACATTTGAGGCAATTACCTTTAATTCAGGAGAAGCCAGGGGCTCAGGAAGCAATTTGTGAATATTCTGGACTTGGAGAACATTTGAGTGCAAGCTCAGACCTTCTGTCATCTAAGCGAATACCTACAAATGGTTTTCATCTATGTGACTCAGATATTAAAAGTTTGGATTGTGATGCAGCTTTACACAGTTGTCAGAAAAATTATGTAGCTAAGAGAAATAGTGACAGTGACACATGTGGAAAAGCTTTCAACCATTCTGTGGAAGTTTTTCAACTTGGAAGAGATCAAACGAGAGAGAAAACCTTTAAATACCCTGAAAGTGTTAAATCTTTCAATCATTTTACTACTCTTAGTGAACAAAAAATAGTGAAAAGAGGGAAGAAACTGTATGAAGGTAAGGACTTTGGGGACATCTTTACCTTGAGTTCATCTCTTAATGAAAACAGGAGGAATCACCTTGGAGAGAAACTATATAAATGCACTGAATGTGGCAAATGCTTCAAACGGAACTCTTCTCTTGTTTTGCATCACCGAACTCACACTGGAGAGAAACCTTACACCTGTAATGAATGTGGAAAATCGTTTTCCAAGAACTATAACCTAATTGTGCATCAAAGAATCCATACAGGAGAGAAGCCCTATAAATGCAATAAATGTGGGAAAGCCTTCAGTGATGGGTCAGCTCTCACACAACACCAGAGAATTCACACTGGGGAGAAACCTTATGAATGTCTAGAATGTGGGAAAACGTTCAACCGAAATTCATCTCTGATTTTGCATCAAAGAACTCATACAGGAGAAAAACCATATCGATGTAATGAGTGTGGGAAACCTTTCACCGACATTTCCCATCTCACTGTGCATCTCAGAATCCACACTGGGGAGAAGCCCTATGAGTGTAGCAAATGTGGAAAGGCTTTCCGGGATGGCTCATACCTTACCCAGCATGAGAGGACTCACACTGGAGAGAAGCCCTTTGAATGTGTGGAGTGTGGAAAGTCATTCAACCGAAACTCTCACCTCATTGTACATCAAAAAATCCACTCTGGGGAGAAACCCTATGAATGTAAAGAGTGTGGGAAAACGTTCATTGAAAGTGCTTACCTCATCCGGCACCAGAGGATTCATACTGGTGAGAAGCCCTATGGCTGTAACCAGTGTCAGAAACTTTTCAGGAACATTGCTGGCCTCATCCGGCACCAGAGGACTCATACTGGTGAGAAGCCCTATGAGTGTAATCAGTGTGGCAAAGCTTTCAGGGACAGCTCCTGTCTGACAAAGCACCAGCGAATTCACACAAAGGAGACCCCATACCAGTGTCCTGAATGTGGAAAGTCCTTCAAGCAGAACTCTCACCTGGCGGTACATCAGAGACTCCACAGCAGGGAGGGTCCCAGCCAGTGTCCTCAGTGTGGAAAAACATTCAGAAGGAGCTCGTCCCTCATCCGACATCAAAGAATGCACTCTGGAGAGCAATCCATGGAAACATAATGAATGTGAGCCACATTCGTCTCCTGGCTTGTTCTCAAAAAGCTGTGTGAAGGAGGATTGCTTTCAGGGATGACTTTTCCTTGTCCACAGAAAAGAATTCTTTAAGCTATCCAGTGAATTGATGAATATAAGGCATTCCTTAGCCATACTATTAAATCTCTACATTAAGGAACTCCTGGAGAAAACAGGATGGTAATAAATGTGGAGTAGGCTTCAGGAATGATGCAGCCAGTACCAAATGTAATAGCGTACACACTGGAATAAAATCTGTGAATGTCAAGAAGATACTTCCCTGTAGATGCATCAGAGTGTTTAACCAGGAAAGACCCTGTGAATGTGTTTAGTAAGTAATTGATATGTGAAATCCTTTAATAAGGAATGTCTGCCTTGTATATAAGCAAACTCTTAATTAGGATCAAGTGTAATCATTGAGAAAAGCTTTTGTCAGCTCTTACTGTCTACTCTGTATCAATGAAGACTCCTGGTGATAGACCACACACAATGCTCCATCCCATGGCAACCACAGAATTGTAGTTAGATTTTGCTGTTTGTATGTATGTCTATGTTACAATCGTATCAGATGCTGAGGACTTGTTTCAAAAGGGGCAACTGGATGAAGACGGTTGTGAATGAACGATGTAATTGTCCCAGTTAAGACTGAAGCAGGTTCGCACTAAGATGGAAAGGACTGCTGTTGAGAAATGTGATGCATTGCTTTAGTTGTGGAAAAAATAATGAGTTTCTCTGTTTCTGTATTCACCCTCCCCTGTTGTTCATCTAGGATACTTCTTTTGTTCTATGCAGTCATGCTGAGCCATAATTATGAAAGTGTTATTACCACTTGAAAATGCTTATAATACGGCAGACAATAACAACAATTAAAGAGGCATAAAATAGAAGATTTGCTGTTATTACAGCCATGTAAAAGTATGTGCTCATATGGATGTAGACTAGACATTGGTCTTGGGGAAGTAAACATGGTTTTCTTAGGGGCCTACAATTGCATATGATTTTTTTCTCTGTTGTAAACCATACATTGTTGCTATAGTAATTTGATAAGGAATAGAAAGAGGAAGCCAGAAGGAGACAAACCTTGGGTTTCTTTGGACTGGTTGTTTTTGTTTTTGTTTTTTGTTTTTTTGACCAGAAGGATCAGGGTCATAGGGCAACTGTAAGCACAGACGGGGAGCATCCAGGAAGAAGTTTCTCAAGTTGAGAGGATTCCATGGCCCAGAGCATAAGAATAATTTTCTTCTTTGGGATTTGGAGGTATCATTGATAGGAGAGGACGGGCCTCAGAAAGTGAGGAGTAGGAGGCTACAGAGAAAGGTCTTGGATGATCTGGAAACATCTCACCTATGGAAATACAGAGCTGGCCAAGTGAGAGCTGCTCAAGCTGACTGGCATAGCCTCAAAGCCCTGGGAGTGGCTCCCCTTGAGAGTCTGTGAATAAAGGCTGTGAGACAATAAATTTGTGTTGTTTTAAGCTGCTGAGTTTGTGATAATTTGTTATGGCAGCAGTAAAAAACTAACACAAGCATTATAGAAAACTAGGGATCCCTAGGTGGCGTAGCGGTTTGGCGCCTGCCTTTGGCCCAGGGCGCGATCCTGGAGACCCGGGATCGAATCCCACATCGGGCTCCCGGTGTGTGGAGCCTGCTTCTCCCTCTGCCTATGTCTCTGCCTCTCTCTCACTCTCTCTCTGTGACTATCATAAATAAATAAAAATTAAAAAAAAACCTTCTAAAAAAAAAAAAAAAGAAAAAAGAAAACTTTCCCTGCCCTTTTTCTCCTCTTGTGCTCTTTTGGCTTGCTTCTTCCTTTGACTCTAGCAGAGCTGCTGCCAATTCATACTTCCATAGGGAAGTGACCTTAGGAAATGGACCTTCTTGGGGCAGTGTAGAAGGAAAACTTTATTTGCTGGGTGCTGGGCTTCACCTACTGTAGGTCTAACAACTGAAATTGTGAGGCTGATGGACCGTGAGGAGTCTGGTGATCGCCCCTTAAAAGCCTAGCCTGACAATGGCCAGTACAACTAGTTTTAACCATATGTGCAGACCCAAGACCTCCTTCATCCCTTCACAGGCTGAGTTGAAATTCTTCATTAAAACAACAATCAGGAACTCCTTTTGGAAGGCTAAATAATGGTCCCCAGTTCCTGAAGTGTGGAGATGAACCTGGGTTATCTGGTGGAGTAGTGTCATCGCAGTCATCCTTACAGGGTCACAGTCAGAGAAGAGATGATGGAACCAGAAGTTAGAATGATGTATTTGAAGATGGAGAGGTGCCATGAGGCAAGGAATGTGGAAGCTGGTATAGGCAAGGAGACTGATTCTTACCCTACAGCCTCCAGAAGGACCTAGCCCTGCTGACATCTTGTTAGCCTGGTGAAAGCGATTTTGGACTTCAGATTTCCAGAACCGTAAGGGAATAAATGTGTGTATTTTTAAGGTACAAAGCTTATGGTAACTTGTTATAGCTGCCATAGGAAACTGAGATACTCTCTAGTTCTTTTTTTTTTTTTTTATAGACATATATTTTTTTAAGATTTTATTTATTTATTCATGAGAGACACAGAGAGAGAGGCAGAGACACAGGCAGAGGGAGAAGCAGGCTCCATGCAGGGAACCCGACATGGGACTCGATCCCGGGTCTCCAGGATCGGGACCTGGGCTCAAGGCGGTGCTAAACCACTGAGCCACCCAGACTGCCCTCCTTTCTAGTTCTCATGGATCTTTAACTTTCCTTGCTCCTGTTTGGTGAGATATTATTCAATGTGTGTTTTCTTTTCAGCAAGTTAATAAATAAGGATTGAAAAGACAAAAACAAGAAAAAGACAAAAAAACCTCTGGTAGTCTCTGTCTACTTTGAGAGTAGGTATGGCTTACTCAGCCAGGTGCCCCTTGGTCATTCACACAGCCCTGATTGTCAGAGCTAGTCTGGAAAACTAAGTCCTATTAAGGAACAGACATTCTTTAGTGAAAGGAAATTTCAGAAAAGTTCAGGAAAAGATCCCCTTCACTTCTACTTACACCTTCTGTGCCCTAGGTTAGCTGAGGGGAAAGGCACCTTTTAGCATCCTAAAAAGAAGTCCATAGCCTACGTGTGGGAAGTCCAGATGTGCTCTCTAATCCAATATAGATACAAGGGATGTTGATAGTGGTTGCCGCCATGCTTCAGAAAGTTTCTATTAATCCACACCCCTCTTTGTATTCATTCAATGTGTAACTTCTAAAGAAAAGAAAGGGGGCCTGGAGTTTATAGAGTCAGATAAGAAGGGAGTCATCCATGAGTCTTACGGGAGACATGAGGAAGGATGGAATAACTGAGGAAGCGTGGAGCCCTGTTTACCTGGGTCTGATTTGGGAATATGTGAGAATAGGATGGTTAGCCATTTCTTGGAACACAGAGGGGTGAGGGAATTTCTCTAGGAACCCAGGTCTGAAACAAAGTTCAATATTGTTTGTACATATGTTAGTCTGTTCGGGCTGCCATATCAATCGACAATAGACTGAGTGGCTTAAAAAAAAAAAAACTTATTTCTCACAGTTCTGGAGACTGGGAAGTGTAAAATCAAGGCACTAGCAGATTTGGTGTCTGGCGAGAGCCTACCTCCTTGTTCACAGATTGATTATCTTCTCACTGTGTCCTCACATGGTGGAAAGGGTGAGAGAGTTCTCAGGGGTCTCTTATAAGGTCATTAATCCTATTCGTGTGGGCTGTACCCTCAGGTCTAATCACCTTCTAAAGGCCCCACCTCTAAATACCAGCCCAGTACAGATTAGGAGTTCTACATGAGTTTGGGCAATGCACAAACATTCAGTCTAAACCTGTTAAAGACAGGTTTTCATTTCCTTTGGGTAAATACCTAGGAATGCAACTGCTGGATCATGTGGTAAATCTATGTTGAACTTTGTATGAAACTGCAAAGTTCCTTTCCAAAGTGGTGGTACCATTTTTCTTTCCCATAGTAATAGATGAGACTATCCTTACCAGCACTTGAAATGTCAATTTTATTTATTTAATTTTTTTTGTCATTCTGAATTTCAAATTTAAAGCAGCAGTTCTGGGGTCCCTGGATGGTGCAGTCTCTTTGGTGTCTGACCCTAGGTTTCTGCTCAGGGTATGATCTTTTGGTCGTGGGATTGAGCCCCATGTTGGGCTCCAAGCTCAGCAGGGAGTCGACTGGAGTTTCTCTCTCCCTCTGCCCTCCGTGTCCTCAAGTGCATGCTGTCTCTCTCTAAAATAAATCTTTAAAAAAAAAAAAAAAGATTTTATTTATTCAAGAGAGAGAGGCAGAGACATAGGCAGAGGGAGAAGTAGGCTCCATGCAGGGAGCCTGATATGGGACTCAATCCAGGCATTCCAAGATCACACCCTGAGCTAAAAGCAGATGCCCAACCACTGAGCCACCCAGGCATCCCTAAAATAAATCTTAAAAAAAAAAAAAGCAGTACTTATGGTTTATTATAACAGTCAGCTTAAGGTAAGTTATTCTACAGTAACTAATGGCAGGAAAAATATTTGGGGCTCATAATGCCAATGATCTACTGCATGTTACCTTCACTTGGCTAGGGAGCATCTTCTCTCTTCCTGGGGCCATTGCTGGCCTTATGGCAGAGGGAAAGGGGGATAGCTGGATTTAGGTAGAGGCTCTGAAAGCTTCTGCTCAGAAATGGCACCTGCACTTCCACTAACCTTTCTTTGTCAAAGCAAGTACACAATCAAGCCTGAAGTCACTGAAGCAGGGATGAATAATCCTCCCTGAGGAGAGGCAGCAAGTATCTTTAACCATAATACAAGTTATCTCAGTTTTCTTACTTCATCATGTCTGGCCTGGCAATGTGTGGGGTTTTCATTGTCTCTAGGTTGGTGCTTGAACTTACGACCCTGAGAATCAAGACCTGACCTGAGCTGAGGGGCACCTGGGTGGCTTAGTCAGTTGGGCATCCAACTCTTGATTTTGGCTGGGGTCATGATCTCGGGATCCAGAGATCAAGCCCTCTGTCAGGCTCTGAGCTCAGGATGGAGCCTGCTTGTCCTCTCTCTGCTCTTCCCCCTGCTCTCCCTCCCTCTCTCTCTTTCTTTCCTTTCTCTCTCTCTCAAATAAATCTTTAAAAAAAGGGGGGGCGGGGCCTGAGCTGAGATCAAGATTTGGACACTTAACTAATTGGGCCAACCAGGTGCTTCATGGCCGGGCAATGTTTTAGTTGATAGTCTCTGCCACCTCCCTGGCCCCTTCTCTGATATCCCCCTTGGTCACTCTTCCAGTCTCAGTGGCCTCCCTGGTAGTCCTCAAATGCTAGGCATGTTATGCTGAGCCTCAGCAGTCAGTGTTCCCTTTGTGGGGATCATCTTCCCCCAATACTTTTGGGCTCACTTCCTCACCTGCAATTCATTATTCAAACATCACCTTTTCAGTGAGCACTTTACTGACTTCTCTAAGAGACTGCTCCTACCCAATACACACTCACTCCCCCATCCTCTTTCCCTGCTTTATGTATCTCCAAGGCATTGACCGCCATCTGATTGATACATGATGCATTGTACTTGTTTATCTCTCTTGCTGTATTGTAAACATCTTGCTTGGATTCTGCTGTATCCCTGGCCCTTTGAATACTGCAACAATGCCCAATAAATGTTTGTTGAACATTTGGAGGTGAACCAGCACTAACAGTGGACAGCCATATCTTGAGTGCCTATCTTTATTGTTTTCTGTTTCTTTTTTTAAATGTTTTTCATTTTTAATTTTTTGTTTTTTATTTCTAAAGTAATTCTTCCTCAGTGGAAAAAAAAATACTTGCAATGTACAGAGAAATAGGAAATTAAAAGAAGTTGCATCCAGAATCTCCCCTATGACCAGCATTCATTATCAATATCTTGGAATATATCTTCCAATTCATTCAAATCAGCAAATATCTGGTAAGTATCTTTATTCACCAAATACATTTGGTGAGCAATCATTAATATTTTGGAATATGTCTTCCAGTTCATTCAAATCAGCAAACATTTGGTGAGTGTCTCAGATGTTGACACATCAATCCCCTGTGGGTGGATTCTCAGTTGGGAATACAACAGTGTGTCCAGCTCCAGATGGAGCTGTCCAGATAGGAAGATGGGCATTTATTTATCAAACAATTATGAAAACATCAATGTGAGCTATAGGATTAGGAGAGGTTAACCAAGTGGTAGGGAGGGAAGACTGCCTCACACAGAAGATTATGTACTGATGCAGGAGGGTTAGGGCATCAGAGGGAAGAGAGATGAGCAGGCAAGATGAGGTAAGTAAAAGCCTTGTAGACCTCTGATTATGTTAGGTGAACACTCAGAATGGTGACCGAAAATTGGTTGATCGTGGGGAAAAACAGGAGTCAGCCAGGTGAAAAAGAAATGGCTTAGGAGGGAGGAGGGAAGCCAGGGTGTTTGATGTTATGGATCAAGAGAGAACGGGATTTAGGGAAGACAGACTCCTTCCACCTGTCAAATATGAGGGAGGGGCAACAAAGCCATAGGTGAAATCCCTTCATGGGACACAGTTGGGGAAATGGCTTCATTGGAGAACTGAGTGTGGGGTGCAAGGAAGCCTTTGCCAAATAAAAAATCCACATTCAGGAGGGCAACATTTGAGGGGATGCCTCAGTGGCTCAGTTGGTTAAGCCCCGCCTTTGGCTTGGGTCATGATCCCGCGGCCCTGGGATCAAGTCCCACATTAGGCTTCCCTGCTCAGCAGGGAGTCTGCCTCTCCTTCTGCCCTTCGCCTCTGCTTGTACTCTCTCTCATGATTGCTCTTTCTCTCAAATAAAAGCTAAATAAACCCCAAACAAACAAAAAGAAAACAAGGGCAACATTTGAGATTCCAAGACAAATAGGTTGAGAGTGTGTATAACCAAGTTCCCGGGAAAAAAAGTAGCAAAGACATAAGTAGACATCTAAGCTTATAGTGACCAAAGGAGTTCAACTGAATCAGTGGTCATTTCTGGTAAAATAGGTTAAACAATTTTCAAGTTAAAAAAGAAAAGTGTCGGGATCCCTGGGTGGTGCAGCGGTTTAGCGCCTGCCTTTGGCCCAGGGCGCGATCCTGGAGACCCGGGATCGAATCCCACGTCAGGCTCCCGGTGCATGGAGCCTGCTTCTCCCTCTGCCTATGTCTCTGCCTCTCTCTCTCTCTCTCTGTGTGTGACTACCATAAATAAATGAAAAAAAAAATTAAAAAAAAAAGTGTAAAAAAATTAAAAAATTAAAAAAAAGAAAAGTGTGATTCAGTGGTTTTTAATATTTTCATGAGGTTGTGCAGCCATTACCATGCTTTAATTTCAGTACATTTCATTTACCTTCAGAAGGAAGCAAATGCCAATTAGCAGTCACTTTTTATTTCCTCCTTCTCCCAGCCCTTGCAGGCACTAATCTACTGTCTCCACACATTTGGCTACTCTGGACGTTTCATATAAATGGAATCATACAATATGTGATTGGCTAGCTTTCATTTAGCATTATGTTGTCAATGTTCATGTTTTAGCATTTGTCAGTACTTCATTCCTTATATGGCTGAATAATAAAACGTGAATATATCACCTTTTGTTTATCCATTTGTCTGTGGACATGGTTGGCTTCTACTTTTTGGCCATTATGAATAATGCTGCCATGATCCTTCATGTACAAGTTTTTGTGTGGATATATGCTTTCAACACTCTTGAGTAGATAACTGTGGAGTGGAACTGCTGTGCTACATGGTAACTCTCTGTTTAAGCTTTTGAGAGATTGCCAAACTTGTTCACAAAGGTTATATCATTTTATATTCCCACCAACAGTGTTATAAGTATTCTGATTTTTCCACATCATTTCCAGTACTTATTACTGTGTCTTTTGGAGTATACATATCCTGGTGAGTATGAAGCAGTATCTTCTGGTTTTGCAAACATTTTAAATAGTTAAAATCCAGTGATCATATCTCAGTATATATCAGGAGTCAGCAAACTTTCCTGTAAAGGGTAAGATAATAAGTATTTTAGGCTTTGCACATCCTATGGTCTCTGCTACAAGTACTGAACTGTTGTAATGTGAAAGCAGTTACAATCTGTTAGCCAGTGGGGCATGGCTGTGTTCCAATACAACTTTATTTATGGATTCTGAAATTTGAATTCCACATAATTTTCGTGTGCCATGAGTACTATTCTTATTTTTTTTCAACATTCGAAAGTGTAAAAACCATCCTTAACTTTTGCATCATACAAAACAGGTGGATTTATTGTGGTTTGATGACCCCCACTGTCCACAAAAATCAGTTCCTCAGGATTGTAGCTCTGTGAAAAGCAAAGCGACAGAGTTCAGATGAAAATACAGAACATCTTTGTGATCCTGGTTCAGATGAAAATACAGAACCTCTTTGTGATCCTGGCATGGGCAAACGTTTCTTAACCAAACCAAGGGAAACTGATAAGCCTGGCTACGTTAAAATGGACTGTTGTTCATTAGGAAGCAATATTATGCAAGTGGAAAGGCAAGCAGCAGACTGGGAGAAGGTAACTGTCGCTCATAGACGCAACAAAGTACTGATATACAGAATATATAAAGAACTCTGCATCTCAATAAGAAAGAATGCAGTTGAGAAACCGGCGAATGCCTTGAACGAGCAGTCCTGCCTGGCCAGGCTGGTGAAATCTCGCTCGGGAACTAGGTTCGCTCACACGCGTGCGCAGGCGCACGCGTACGACAGACCCACGCCCCGAAGTGACGCCGCTAGAGCGGTAAGTACTCCTTTTTGGGTTGGTTTTCACCGCAGGTCCGCCTGCGGAAGCTCGATTCCGGGCTGGGCGGCGCGGGCGCGGGCGTCCTGCGCGGGGCCGGAGCTGAGGCGCTGGCCCCGGGAGGTGCGGATACCTGTTCTCCTCTCCCGCCTTGTCGGCGCGGACCCTTCTGGCTTCCTCTCTCCTCCCGCGGGGCCCCCCCAATTGCCTCCCGCCATTCTGACGCCGCGCAGGTGCGCGCCTCCTCCTCGCTCACCTTGCTGGCCGGGCGCCCCGCGCACCGACTCCTCTCCCGACAAGGTTTGGCTGGCACAGCCTTCTCCGTTTCCTGGGCCCTGTTCCCAGGATTGCCTTCTCCCCTTTGCGTCCTCCTACTCCCTACCCCTTGCAAAGATCGACTTCCCTCACTGCGCCTTTGTAGTGCCTTGAATGTTTCCCACCTACCCCCAGCCACTGAATCTGTCCTCCCACTTTTCACTCCCACCCGCTGCACCCGGTCGTGGGCCGCTAATGCCCTGAAGTTGTCCCCATCCGGCGACTACCCCTCAGACCTTGGGGCCCTCAGCTGAGCCTCTCTGGTCTCCCTCAAACCTAGTCTTTCCCGAATCCGTAAATGACGACTCCCTTTTCTGCCCGCAGCCCTCAACCCCCACATCTTCTCTGCCCGAAATTCCCATGTCTACAACTCTAAGGTATTTCCAGAATTCAGCCGCTTCGCGACTTCCTTCTCTGACAGGGCACCTCCTCCGTCTCCCTTCCCTCTGCCCTCCCCACGGTCTGTTCCTCATTGGAACAGAGAGGTCGCGCGTGTCTGGGCACGTCTCTTCTGGGCTCCAAGTCTCCTACTGCTGCCCTCAGCAACAGCCAGAATCCCCAGGGGTTCTGGAACAGGGGCTGCTGGCCCAGGAACTGCTGCTGGGTTGCAGGTGGTTAGGAGCTTGTATCAGAGTCCTGCCACCTCCCTTGAGCAATGTGTTCCAAGTCGGCTTGGTTTCTGAGTTTGGAACGGTGGGTAGAAGTTGGGACAGTCAGGGACATCCGTGATAATTCTGACCCACGTCTGTGTGCTGCAGAGTGAGTGTTTGATGGAGACAGACTGCAGTTTTTTTTTTTGTTTGTTTGTTTGTTTGTTTGTTTGTTTTAGATTTTATTTATTTATTCATGAGAGACACCGAGTCAGAGACGCAAGCTCCCTGCAGGGAGCCGGATGCGGAACTCTGTCCTGCGAACCTGGGATCACGCCCTGAACCAAAGGCAGAAGCTAAACCGTTGAGCCTCCCAGGCGTCCCTGCAGTTTGTTCCTTGTGTCTTACCCACTAGAGAGCCAGCTCCACCAGACAGGAGTCTTTGTCTGAATCCATTGCTGATTCATCAGAACAGGGCCTGGCACACAGTAGGAATTCAGTAAACATGAGCTTGTGACCACAGGAGGGCCCTTATCCCAGAGACCTAAGATCACAGAAGGGGATTGTGACACATCTAAGCAAACAACCTTTGTCTTCAGGCTGTTGTTAGAGCTTTCGCCTTTATAATATCTATAGCCTCGAGCAATGTGGGGTATGGTTTATGTGTGTGTGTGTTTGTGATTGACGTGCTTGATATGTGAAACTCTGCAGTCTGCTTTTCTCAGCAGTCTTTGGTTTCTACATATACTGATTTCATTGTTGTGCAGTATTCTACCTTGTGAAGATGCCATAATTTATGCCCCACTCCGCCACCCCCACCCTCCTCCCCCGATTGATGTACAGCTGGGAAGTTTGCAGTTTTTCAATGTTCCTAACATGCTTTAGTGGGCATTTTGGACATGTGTCCTTATAAAAGAGTGTGGGTTTCTCCAGCCTGGGGTTTTCTTTTCTTTTTTTTTTTTTTTTTTTTTTTTTTTTTTTTTTTGGGTTTTCTTTTCTTTTTTTTTTTTTTTTTTTTTTTTTTTGATCCAGGCATTGTAAGAAACACTTTTACATTCTTAACCCATATGCATATGTACCTGGAGCAAAAGTTTGATGAAGCAACACTAAGGGCAAGGTCTTCTTATGTTGGTTTTGAATTTTTTTTTTTTAAAGATTTTATTTATTTATTCATGATAGTCACAGAGAGAGAGAGGCAGAGACACAGGCAGAGGGAGAAGCAGGCTCCATGCACCGGGAGCCCGATGTGGGATTCGATCCCGGGTCTCCAGGATCGCGCCCTGGGCCAAAGGCAGGCGCCAAACCGCTGCGCCACCCAGGGATCCCGGTTTTGAATTTTTAATGTTGACCCACCACATTGGTTTGCATTAAATTTTTTGTGTGTATTTTATTTATTCATGAGAGTCACAGAGAGAGAGGCAGAGAAGCAAGCTCCTCTGAGGGAGCCCGATATGGGACTCGATCCTCAGACCCTGGGATCAGGCCCTGAGCCAAAGGCAGATGCTCAACCACTGAGCTACCCAGGCGTTCCCGCATTTTAAATTTTGATTTCAACCCCAAATTGTTCTTCAAAGGGGCTGCACCAGTTTTTCTGCTAATAAAGACATGTTAATGATGTGGAAACTACCTATAATATAATATTAACTGGGAAAAACAATAAAAAGGGGCCCAAAATTGTATATACAGTTTGACTTCAACTACACCAAATCAGTGTTCTCTAGGAAGAGAACAGGAAGTAAAGGCATCCAAGACTTAATTTTCTTTGTACTTTGTTTTCCAAGTTTTCTATAATGAGTATGTATTGTATTATATATATATATATTTTTTAAGATTTTATTTATTTATTCATGAGAGACACAGAGAGAGAGGCAGAGACACAGGCAGAGGGAGAAGCAGGCTCCACGCAGGGAGCCTGATGTGGGACTCGATCCTGGGACTTCAGGATCACACCCTAGGTGTGAAGCCAGGTGCTAAACCACTGAGCTACCCAGGGATCCCCTGTATTCTATTTTATAGTGATATTTTTAGTATATGTTGCCAAAGCCAGAACCATAATGATATTTTTAATAGTAACATATTTAAGTGGATTTGATGAAATTTTATATAAGTAGGATGCTTTCCTGTAGAATCTAAAATAGAATTCTAAAGTTCTGGGAATATAAGGCACAATATAAGAAATATAGTCAATGATACTGTCAACTACACTGAAAAGATAAAATAGAATTTGATTTGTCCTACTTTTATTGTAACTTTTCAGAAACATATATAGATGATAGAGTAAAGAGACTAAATTGTTTTCTTTTCTTTTTATTTTTTTAAAGACTTTATTTTAGAGAGAGAGCAAGTGAGAAAGAGAGTTGCAGTGGTAGGGAGGAGACTCCCTACTGAGCAGGGAATCCAACTCGGTATTCCATTCCAGGACCCTGGGATCATGACCTGAATCAAAGGCAGATGCTTAACTGACGAGCCACCCAGGTGCCCTGAGATTAAATAGTTTTCAATTTGAATCAGTTGCCAGCTCTGGGGAGCAACTGTAAGGCCAGGTGATTCTGGAGCTGGCTAGAGGAAATGGGTTTGGACAGCTCTGCCGTGCTTCAACCGCAGTTGTTCCAGGCCAACACACCTGGCTTTCCTGTTTTCTCCTCCATCAAACTTACTGTGCAGAAAGGATTTTACAAGTCAGCATTTTCCAAGGTTGCTAACTCCATGGTTTTCTTATAGCTCCCATGTAGTATATCCTCACTCTCCCTTAGAATACCTATAACTGAGTCTTGAACACCTTTTTGAAAACTTATAAATTCATTCTCATCTAATAGTGAATGTTGACCTTGGTGTAGTACCTCTCTCTGGAAGCATTAATATTTACCCTGCCTATTTTATATTTTGACGTTTCTAAAATATTGGCAGAAGAGTATAATGAATGCCCATTACCCAGCACCTCGGGTTACTTTTTAAATTAATTTTAAAAATTTAAATTCAATTAACATATAGTGTATTATTAGTTTCAGTGGTAGAGTTCAGTGATTCATCACTTATTATACTTAGTGCTCATTAATCACTTGCCCTCCTTAATGTCCATCACCCAATTACCCCATTCACCTACCTCCCACCCCTGCAGCAATCCTCAGTTTGTTTCCTGTGATTAAAAGTTTCTTATGGCTTGTCTCCCTCTCTGATTTCATCTTGTTTTATTTTTCCCTCCCTTCCCCTATAATCCTCTGTATTGTTTCTTAAATTCCATATATGACTGAGATCATATAATAATTTGTCTTTCTTTGATTGACATAGTTCTCTTAGCATAATACCCTCTAGTTCCATCTATGCATTGCAAATGGCAATATTTCATTTGTTTTTGATAGCTGTGTAATATTCATATACCACGTGTTTGTCCATTCATCTGTTGATGGACGTCTGGGCTCTTTCCATAGTTTTGCTGTTGTGGACATTGCTGCTATAAACATTGGGGTGCAAGTGCCTCTTCAGATCACTCCTTTTGTATCTTTGGGGTAAATCCCTAGTAGTACAATTCCTGGTTCATAGGGTAGCTCTATTTTCAACTTTTTGTGGAACCTCTAAACTGTTTTCTGGAATGGCTGCACCAGGTTGCATTCCCACCAACAGTGTAAGAGGGCTCCCCTTTCTCTGCAACCTCACTAATATCTGTCATTTCCTAACTTGTTAATTTTAGCCATCCTAACTGGTGTGAGGTGGTATCTCATTGTGGTTTTGGTTTGTATTTCCCTGATACTGAATGATATGGAGCATTTTTTTCATGTGCTTGTTGGCCATTTGTTTGTCTTCTTTGGAGAAATGTCTGTTCTTATCTTCTACCCATTTCTTTATTGGATTATTTGTTCTTTGGGTGTTGAATTTGATAAGTTCTTTATAGATTTTGGATACTAGCCCTTTATCTTTTTTTAAGATTTTATTCATTTATTCATGAGAGACACAGAAAGAAGGCAGAGACATAGGGAGAGGGAGAAGCAGGCATCTCATAGGGAGCCTAATGTGAGAGTCAATCCTGGAACTCTGGGATCACGCTCTGAGCCAAAGACAGACCGTCAACTGCTGAGCCACCCAGGAGTTCCCCCCCCCTTTTTTTTTATTAAAGATTTTATTTGTTTATTTATTTATGAGACAGAGTGAGAGAGAGTGGCAGAGGGAGAAGCAGGCTCCCTGCTGGGAGCCTGATGCAGGGGGTGGGGGGCTTGATCCCTGACCAGGATCACTCCCTGAGCCAAAGGCATACGCTCAACCACTAAGCCACCTAGGTGTCCCACTAGCACTTTATCTGATTAGACATTTGTAAATATCTTCTCCCATTCTGTCAGTTGTCTTTTGATTTTGTTGACTGTTTCCTTTGCTGCACCACCTCAATGTGCATGTATATTATGTATTTATAATATATATTATGCATGTACATATGTATGTGCAATATGTATTTATACATATTTATAAGTTCTATGTGTTGAATATGGGTGTATATATGTATTTTTGTATTATATAAGTGTACACATGTTTGCATGTGTATATTTTTTGTATATGTATATGAGTATATATATATTTATGTATGTATGTATATTTACTTGTGTGTGCACATATGGATATTTCTTTATGTGTGTATATATAAGCATTTGAAAATTAAGTGTCCCTAAAAATTTCAGGATATATATTCTACAAATAAGGACATTCTTCCACACAACTCTAATACTGTTGTCACACCTAAGAAAATGAGCAGTAGTTTCCTGTTATCACTTGGTAACCTATCCCTATTCAGACTTTCTCAGTTATCCCTAATGCCTTTTATCCACTGGGGATCCCTGGGTGGTGGTTCAGCACCTGCCTTTGGCCCAGGGCGTGGTCCTGGAGTCCTGGAATAGAGTCCTACATCAGGTTCCCAGCATGGAGCCTGCTTCTCCCTCTGCCTGTGTCTCTGCCTCTCTCTCTCTCTCTCTCTGTCTCTCTCTGTCTATCATGAATAAATAACTAAAATCTTTTTTTAAAAAAGAAATAATTATAGTTACATAGGAAAGAACAGAAATGTACAGGGAGGTCCTGTGCACCTTTTACCTAGCGTCTCCCATTGTTAACATCTTGCACAATTGTAGGACAGTGTCAAAGCCAGGAAATTGATATTGGTATGATCTACAGAGCTTGTTAACTCCTACATACACATCCTCACATGTGTTGAGCTCTATACCATTTTAGGGTTCATACCTTGGTATAACCATCATAGTCAAGATACTCGACTCTACCTCATTACAGAATTCCCTCATACTCCTCCTAGGTAGCCACCCTACTCCCAACCCTCTGTCCCTACTTTCTGGCAACCATTAATCTATCCTCCTTCTCTGCGAGTACTTCACAAATATTTACGTCTTTTTGGTGGTGTTTTTAAAAATTTTTAAAAAGATTTTATTTATTTATTAGAGAGAGAGGCAGAGGGAGAAGCAGGCTCCATGCAGGGAACCCAACGTGGGACTTGATCCCGGGTCTCCAGGATCACACCTCGGGCCGAAGGCAGCACCAAACCGCTAAGCCACTGGGGCTGCCCTTTTTTGGTAGTATTTTAAATGCAACTTAGAAAAAATTTTCATTTTCAGATCATTCATTGTTAGTGTATAGAAATGCAACTGATTTTTGTGTGCTGATCTTGTATTTTGCAACTTTGCTGAATTTGTATATTAATTCTAATGGTGTGTGCATGTGTAATCTTTAGTGTTTTCTAATGTATAAGGTCATATCATCTGCACATAGAGATACTTTTGCCTCTCCCTTTCCAATCTGGATGCCTTTAATTTCTCTTTCTTGCCTAATAGCTCTGGCTAGAACTTCTTTTTTTTAAATATATTTTTTTAAATATTTTTTTAAGTGGGTGATACCCATACCTCTTTTTTTTTTTTTTAAGATTTATTTATTTATTTATTATTTATGATAGACACAGAGAAAGAGAGAGAGGCAGAGACACAGGAGGAGGGAGAAGCAGGCTCCATGCTGGGAGCCCAATGCAGGACTCCATCCCTGGTCTTCAGGATCACGCCCTGGGCCAAAGGCGGTGCTAAACCGCTGAGCCACGGGGCTGCCCTCTGGCTAGAACTTCTAATACTTTGTTGAATGTCATTGGTGAAAGTGGCCAGCCGGTCTTGTGATCTTAGAGGAAAAGCTTCCAGTCTTTCACCATAGAGGATGTTTGCTATGGGTTTTTCATATGTGGCCTTTATTATGTTGAAATAGTTCCTTCTGTTCCTAATTTGTTGATTGTTTTTATAATGGGTGTTAAATTTTATCCAGTGTTTTTCGTGTATCAGTTTAGATGATCATGCACTTTTCCCCCCTCATTATGTTAATGTGATTATTATATTGACTGATTTTCATATGTTGAAACATCCTTGCATTCCTGCAACAAATCACACTTAGTTTTGGTATATAATCCCTTTAATATGCTGTGGAGTTTAGTTTGCTAGTATTTTGTTGAGGATGTTGGCATCAGTATTTATGAGGAATATTGTTTTGTCATTTTCTTGTAGTGCCCATGACCACAGAATGAGGTAGGAGGTGTTCCCTCAATTTTGGGGGGAGAATTTCAGAAGCATTGATGTTGTTCTTTTAATGCTTAACACAGTTCACCAGCCATAGGGATGACTCCGAGAGGTATTGCTAACCAAGTCCAGTACCAGAACATGCAGATGATTTGATCCACCCATGTAGTGTTTAGGACTAAACAGTGTGTGAGGAAGTCAGAGTGGTGATTACCTGCTGAGGGATAAGGATACTTTATATCATAATCTCTGGTTGCCCAACTGTCTACCTATATGAAAACTCATAGAGATATATCTAAAAACCCAGTGAATTGCTTAGTTTGAATTTTTTATGTTTAAGTTATATTATACCTCAATTTAAAATATTTTTAGGGGTACCTAGGTGGCTCAGTTGATTGGGTGTCTGAATCTTGATTTTGGCTCTGGTCATGATTCCAGCATTGTGAGATCAAGCCCCACATTGGGCTCCATGCTGGGGATAGAGCCTCCTTAAGATTCTCTCTCTCCCTCTCCCTCTGCCTCTCCCCTTCCCTCTTCCTTTCCGTAAATATACATATTTTTTTCTTCATCTTCTTTTATTTATTTATTTTTTAAATATTTTATTTATTTACTCATGAGAGACAGAGAGAGAGGCAGACACAGGAAGAGGCAGAAGCAGGGTCCTCTCAGGGAGCCCTATGCGGGACCCCATCCTGGACCCCAGGATCATACCCCGAGCCGAAGGGAGACGCTCAACCACTGAGCCACCCAGGCGCTCCTCTTCCTCTTCTTTTAAATTAATGACCACAGTGGTAGAGGAGATGCAAAATGGTGGGATTCTGGATTAATTTGAAAGTCAGAGCTGAAAGATTAGATGTGACTTTTGAGAAAAGACAAAAAATGGGGGAAGGGGAGGTAAGGCCCAGGTTTCTGGTGCTCTCCACTGGGAAAACAAAGTGGCCATTTACTGGAAGGGAGCAGCATGGGTGGGTGGGTACTGTCAGAATAGGATTCCAGCATGCAGCTTTTTGGCTCTTCATTGTATGATGTTTGGTAGAACTCTGAGAGAGTGAGAGATCAGCTGTCTAATATGCAGATTCAGAGGAGTCATGTGGATGGGAGAGAGAAAGTCAGTATAAAAATGAGAGCCTAGTGTAATGTGCTAGTTTGGGAATACAAGGTGCAGAGGAGGGAAGAAAGGAGATTTTGGACAGAAAGAGAAGCAAGGTATCACCAGACATCAAAGCATCATCTTGGAGACAGTTGGAGATCAAGGATCTCCTTCATGGGCAGATTTCAGATACATGTCTAGATCCTTTCATTAAGCCTCTGGAAATGGAGTCACATATGATGCATAGTTATGTGTAGAAACCAACAGCTTTGCTGTTTGCACAGTTGCTAGTTCTCCTTAATTTCTTGTTTCTTAGAAGTATGTTACTGGCCTTTTCTTTTCTTTTCTTTCTTTTTTTTTTTTACTGGCCTTTTTCAATGGTAATTAGTACCACCTTGGTTATGGTGTGTCTCTTCAGTAACTGTCTGCAGGTTTAGTAAGCATCTAGGATCATGTTTCACTAGCCTCAGTAACTCCAGTGGTTTCTGCTGTTCACTCTGGTTTGCTTTTTTATATGGAGCGTGAAAAACTAAACCCAGGAAACTCACCTAGACTACATCTGTACTACCTAGACATTTAAGTTAATTCCTCTTTCCTTGGGGCACCTGGATGGCTCGGTTAGTTGAGCGTCTGCCTTCACCTCAGGTCATGATCCCAGAGTTCTGGGATCAAGCTCCACATTGGACTCCCTGCTTGCACAGTCTCCTACCTCTGTCCCTCCCCCCTGCTTGTGCACACTCTCACTTTCTCAAAAAAATCTTTTAAAAATCCTCTTTCCTTGAACACCCCAAATATGCTAGTTTTCCTAGCTTGCCAAGAGAGACCTTCCTTTCCTTCTGTAAATCTGTAAGCTATGGAATGGGTTCCAGGCTGTTCCCTGGTGAGCTTTGTGGTAGTTGGTGCCAAAGGAAGTGTAATCCTTGTCTTTCATGGTGAGCGTGTCACATAATAGCATTGATGTATGATAGGATTTATTCTCAAGTTTGACACTTCAGGTATGTGCTTGTCTGCACAACTTGTCTATATAAAATGAAGAACAACTATTTTAGAACTTCTGCAAATAACCACATTGCTGTTACAAATAAAGAGGCTTGGGGAAAGTGTTTAATCCTGGATTCTGAGGGGTCAATGAGAATGAGAAACCATTTAAACAATATTTTACTGTGCTAAGGATTGGAAATAGATCACAGAACCATCAGAATATAAAATAGTAAAAATAATACTAAATATTCCAAATAATCACCAGAAGAATTCTTCCACCAATTTGTTCAGCCTTAGTTAATTCTTATTTCACTGTCTATTAGTTCAGCAGTCCATTTTGATGAAGTCTTCACTTCCTTTGGGACTAAAAATAAACCCTGGAGATCCTGACTTCATCTTAGTTGAATCTAATACTTACCTAGTGATTATTAGCTCAAAATGCTATATCCACAAAAATATTTGTAATTAGAAGTACCTGGTTCACTCATTTTCTTTTATATATATATATATATTTTTTTAAGATTTTTAATTTTTTTTCATGATATATATATAGAGAGGCAGAGACACAGGCAGAGGGAGAAGTGGGCTCCATGCCGGGAGCCAGACACAGGACTCGATCCCGGGACTCCAGGATCACACCCTGGGTCAAAGGCAGGCGCTGAACCGCTGAGCCACCCAGGGATCCCTGGTTCACTCATTTTCATGAAGTCTTTGAGATTGTCTTTTGTAGAAGACCCAGCTTCTATTCTGTGGCTTTTAGCAGAGTGTCTAGGCAGGAAAGCTGAAACCATGAGTGGTGATAAGAAATTGGAGTGCTGATGTTTATTCCAGGAACCAGCAATATAACCTGGAGGAGAAGAAACACTCTGTTGGGGTGTTGTGCTGAGTTGTTTGGTGAAGGTAGGAGTCCCTCTCCCCAGAGGGTAAGGACACTTCTGCACAGTGAGGCCCTTGGCAAATTTCCACAATCTTTCCATCTTTCCTGTAAGCAATCTCTGAAACATATTTATATTGACATTTCATTAATACAGAATTAGATAGATTGGAGCCAACATCTTCAAATTTTTGTTTCTCTTAATGTATTACCTTGGAAATGCAAAATCAAAGACTTAATCAGAGGTGATGGATCTCTTAGTGGGAGAAGAATGGCTGCCCAAGGATAGTTATACTATTATAGCTGGGCTGCCTCTTTTTTTTTTTAAGATTTATTTATTTATTTATTCATGATAGAAAGAAAGGCAGAGACACAGGCAGAGGGAGAAGCAGGCTCCATGCCTGATGCCCGACGTGGGACTCGATCCCGGGACTCCAGGATCACGCCCTGGGCCAAAGGCAGATGCCAAACCGCCAAGCCACCCAGGGATCTCCATTGGGCTGCCTCTTACTTAAAGTAATGATCTAGTGTTTAAGAATCAACATAGCACTTTGATCCAGTGTTTAAGAATCAACATAGTGCTTTGCGCAGTGGCAGTATCCCAGCCAATGAGGTTTATCCGAGGCACGATTATTGCTGAGAATCAACATGGCAACAAAATAAAGCGTGGCAGAAAACAGCAGTTGTTAGGAATCCTGGTTCCCTCAGAAGAGAGGACCTTTTGATTTTCATAATTAAGGGAATAACTAAGTCAATCTGAAGCATAAAGAGGTATTTGGTGAGGTACAGAACCTCTGTCCTGGGCTGATTACACAGGAAGGAAAAAGAAATGTGGGGGATCCCTGTGTGGCTCAGCGATTGACGGCCTACCTTCCACCGGGGGCGTGGTTCTGGAGTCTCGAGGTCCGGTCCTGTGTTGGGCTCCCTGCATGGAGCCTGCTTCTCCCTCTGCCTGTGTCTCTGCCTCTCTCTCCTTGTCTCTCATGAATAAATAAATAAAATGGTTTTTAAAAAAGAAATGTGGTAGGACTTCAGCATGGCAGCAGTAGCACTGGTGGTGGCTACAGTGACGGCCTGGCCCTGGGCGGGCAGAGTTGGAGGTGGTGGCGATTGCTCTCCCTAGGGGCCGTCAGGAGCTCAGCGGGGACGGAGCCATCCAGTGCCAGCACCTTTCGGGTTCTGGGACAGCAGCGGCAGCGGCGTTCAGGTTCTAAATGGCTTCTAAGAAGTTGGGTGGAGATTTTCATGGGACTTTCAGTTACTTTGATGATGTCCCATTTAAGATAGGAGACAAATTCAAAACACCAGCTAAAGTTGGTCTACCTATTGGCTTCTCCTTGCCTGATTGTTTGCAGGTGATCAGAGAAGTACAGTATGACTTCTCCTTGGAAAAGAAAACTATTGAGTGGGCTGAAGATATTAAGAAAATCCAAGAAGCCCAGAACGCAAGGCTGAGGAAGTAGAAGCTAAAGTGAATTCTAAGAGTGGCCCAGAGGGTGACAGCAAAATGAGCTTCTCCAAGACTCACAGTACAGCCACAATGCCACCTCCTATTAATCCCATCCTTGCCAGCTTACAGCACAACAACATCCTCGCCCCGACTCGGATCAGCAGCAGTGCCACGAAACAGAAAGTTTTCAGCCCACCCCACACAAAGGCAGATTTCAATCCTGCTGACTTTGAGTGTGAAGAAGATACATTTGATAATCTGGAGTTAAAAACTACTGATGAGAAGGAAGAGCTGAGAAACATTCTGGTAGAAACCACTGGACCCATTATGGCTCAGTTATTAGACAATAATTTGCCCAGAGATGGCTCTAGGTCTGTGTTACAGGATGAGAAGGTCCTGGCATCCCTGGAGCAGGCGACCTTGGATATCAAGCCTCTTCACAAACCTAATGGCTTTATAACCTTACCACAGTTGGGCAACTGTAAAAAGATGTCTCTGTCTTCTAAAGTGTCCCTCCCCCCGTTCCTGCAGTAACCAATATCAAATCCCTGTCCTTCCCCAAACTTGACTCTGATGACAGCAATCAGAAGACAGCCAAGCTCGCAAGCACTTTCCATAGCACATCCTGCCTCTGCAATGGCACCTTCCAGAATTCTCTGAAGCCTTCCACCCAAAGCAGTGCCAGTGAGCTCAATGGGCATCATACTCTTGGGCTTTCAGCTTTGAACTTGGACAGTGGCACAGAGGTGCCAACCCTGAATCCCTCAGATCTGATCTCCCAGATGCCTTCCCTCTTTGTCTTATCTGTGTGCACAGAAGAATCATCACCTCTAAATACAGGTCCCACGGTCATACCTCCTAATTTCTCAATGTCACAAGTGCCCAATGCTCCCAGCTGTCCCCAGGCCTATTCAGAACTGCAGGCACTGTCCCCCAGTGAGCAGCAGTGTGTGGAAACAGTGGTCAACATGGGCTACTCATATGAGTGTGTCCTGAGAGCCATGAAGAAGAAAGGAGAGAATATTGAGCAGATTCTCGACTGTCTCTTTGCACATGGACAGCTTTGTGAGAAGGGCTTCGACCCTCTTTTAGTGGAAGAAGCTCTGGAAATGCACCAGTGTTCAGAGGAAACGATGAAGGAGTTTCTTCAGTTAATGAGCAAATTAAAGGAAATGGGCTTTGAACTGAAAGACATTAAGGAAGTTCTGCTACTACACAACAATGACCAGGACAATGCTCTCGAAGACCTTATGGCTTGGGCAGGAGCCAGCTGAGACCAGGCTCTGCGTAGGCCCTGCCCTGGAACCACCCCTGCAGGAGGCGCTGAGGAGCCCATGTGGGGAACGAGAGGGGGGCACACGTCCCGATTTTCTTTTGGGGGTGGAAGGTCAGGTGTGGAGACTGTGCTTGCCAGTCTCTGAGCTGGGGAGAAAGTAGGAAAGATTGGGGCATGTGAATGCCTCTAGCACTGCCCTGGCTTCTTCCATGTTAAACGTATTTGTATTTTGAGAAGTGTCCTTCCCACCTCGGCCTTCCAGAGAAACCTCCCTGGTCCTTCTGGAGTCTGTACGTCCTTAGCTGAAATCTGGCCCAGCTGCCAAAAGGAGGCAGGGAGAAGTGGTCGGAGGGCCAGACTCAGTGCTGCTTTAGGGCTAGATGCTTCCCTCCCCTGCACCGGTGGACTGAACTCTTAATCCAAGTTGAGTGCAATTGAAAGGTTCTTCCAGGGTGTTTTTTTTTTTCTTCTTCTTCTCTTAACAAAGTCTCTTATTGTTAACACTGGTTCTGCAACGTCTCTGAGGTGCAAAGAATGCCCTTTCCACGTGGGGCACTGAGTTTGCCTCTTCTGCTAGGCAGGTACCATGCTTCCCTGCCCCAGCCTGTTTCTTTTGGCTTGGTTTGGACCACAGTCTTCTGCTACCCAGGATTTTAGAGCCCCCTAAGAAACAGTCATCAGTTTAAGAAATCATTGGCCCCTTCCCAGCACACTGAGTGGAGGAGAAACAGGCTGCAGTATAGTAGCCCAGCACTAACTCCACCTCGGTTCTCTTTGGAGAATGGCCTCTTCCCTCCAGCCCCCTGCTCTAGGATGACACGAGTAACACCTAGTCATAGAAATCAGTCTCTTTCGTTTGTTTTATATTCTGTTGTACATCATTAAAGATCTAAATACAAAGGATATACAGTCTTGATGAATCTAAAGTAATTTGCTAACTATTTTGATTCTTCAGAAAACTAATAAAAATCTAAAAGTTAAAAAAAAAAAAAAGAAATGTGGAGAGTGAATGAAAGTTGAAAGCATCAGGAGGAACCCTGGATGGAATATGAGTAATTATCAGAGAGACGCAAGATTTCAGACATCTGTCCTTCCATAATGCCTTTTACTAAAAATTATTTTCACTGGGGAGGTATCAGTGTCCTCAGGAAACGAAGAGGTATTAAAAGCATTACTCCAGGCATGAGAGGAAGGTGAGTGTGGTTATGGAAGGGCAACATGTGGCAAAGATACTTTTGGTGTTGGAACTGCTCCAGAACCTACCACGATGATAAAATTGTATAAAACTTAATACAGAAGCAAATGAGTACAACTAAAACTGGGGAAATGTGAGTAGGATTAGTGGATCCTATGACAGTCAGTTTCTAGTTGTGACATTTACTATAGTTTTGAGAAATGTTACCATTGGGGGGAAATTAGATAAAGTGTTCAAGCCACCATTCCCTATTCTTTCTTACAAATGCATGAGAATCTATAGTCATTTTCTTTAAAAAAAAAAAAAGATTTTATTTATTTATTCATGAGAAACACAGAGAGGAGAGAGAGAGAGGCAGAGACACAGGCAGAGGGAGAAGCAGGCTCCATGCAGGGAGCCTGATGTGGCACTCCATCCCAGGTCTCCAGGATCACTCCCTGCCTAAAGGCTGAAGGTGGCGCTAAAATGCTGAGCCCCCTGGCTGCCCTACAGTCATTTTCAATAAGAATTTCAATTAAAAAAAAAAAACAAAAAACACACAAGGACCCCCTTGTGGAGGTCCTTCCCCACAGCCTGAAATATGTCATAATCTACTATTGGATATCTTTGGCCTTAGGGGAAGACTGCTGCATAAGGAAGAAGCCCAGAGGCCAGAATAAGCTTGAGCTCATAGATGTGTGACTAGGATGTGATATGAAAAGAGGACATGAGTTTATGGGCAGACATGGAGAGTGTGTGATTCTGACAAGGGCCATGAATGTGAGGAGGTCATGAGGGTCTGGAGCAGAGGCAGGTCTCCATTGTCCTGCATGTAGAACTGGTCTGAACTCTACTGGAGTCCTGAGAGTTGAGGTAAAGGGAATAGTTATCTAGAGTGATATGTTCCCCAGAAGCTGTGAATCCTTTCACCTATGTGAGAGCTCTATAACAGCTGTGGTCCTGGAAAACCTGCAGATACATTGCAGCGCTCCCTCTAGTCCTGTTGCAAGGTGGTGGATCCAGGGTCTAACTAGGATCATGACCTGTACTGTCACATACCTTACACTTTCAGTGGAGCCTATAGTGACTGAGGTCTGTGTGTGGATCCAGAGGGTTGGGAGCTACATGATCAATCAATTAAGAACTGAGCTGTTAAAAAAAAAAAAAAGAAAGAAAAAAGAGAACTGAGCTGTAAATGTGGTTGTTACATGCCAATGGGTGGAACAAATGGGCAAGGGAGCATATAGCAACTGGTGGGATCATAATAAATGGCCTTAGAATTCTTGACATATCATAGAGAGGGCCAGGATACTGCTTACTCATGCTTTGGGAGAGGGAGGAGGGGAGGTTTCCTTAAGAATCCACCCCATCTTGACCCCTGGTAAGTCAGCTGCTTTGGGAGGTATTGCTAAGATCGAAAATCTGTAAAGCCACTTTTATTCTATATAAATGGCTCCATCCTTTATCATCCTTTATCATGAGCTCTCACCACCCTGCAGGTCTGTACCTGAACACAGTCCTTGTATGCCTGGCTTATTTTACGGTGTGTGTATGATTTTTGAAAATTTTCCATGGAAATATACATGCTGAAAAAATAAGTGTACAGCTTAAAATGTTCACTTTGAGTCTTTCATTTAACATTATGCTTGAGGTATTTACCCATATTGTTTTGTGTACTTGTAGTTCATTTACTTTTATTGATGTTTAGTATTTCATCATGTGAATAAGCCACAATTCATCTGTTCCCCAGTTTTTTAGACATTTGGTTAGTGTCCAGTCTTGGGTTGTTATGAAGCATGTTACTGAGAATGTATGAACACATTATTTTGGTTATACACCTATGAGTGAAATTGTGTCATAGAGTGAATAGAGGGTCAGTTTTAGTAGACTTGTGCCTGGCCAATTTTAATATTTACGTGCTACCACTTTTAACTCTTTTTCCCTCTAAGGATTCAAATATTTTCTACCTTTTCCCCTCCAGCGTGGGAAACAAAGGCCAAAATTGAAACATCAAGTCAGGATGTTGTTGGGGTGGAACCTTCTAATGTCATGAAAACGGGAAGATTCATGAGGGATGATACCTGTTTATATTAGGAAAAATCTGAGAATGTGAGGAACAGGTAGAAATGCTTCATAAAACCCTAAGAAGGGCAGCCTGGGAGGTTTAGCGCTGCCTTCAGCCCAGGGCGTGATCCTGGAGACATGGGATCGAGTGCCACATCAGGCTCCCTGCGTGGAGCCTGCTTCTTCCTCTGCCTGTGTCTCTGCCTCTTTCTCTCTCTCTCTCTCTCTCTCTCTCTCTCTCTCTCTCTCTGTGTGTGTGTGTCTTGTGAATAAATAAATAAATAAAATCTTAAAAAAAATAAAAACCCTAAGAAGCACTTCAGGCAAACAGCATCCACCCAAAAGAACATGAAGCTCAGGTGAAAGGCTTGGTACAGGTTGTGAATATGGAGCATGAGTCTCTGCTCAGTCTATGCTCCATCTGGAAAAGGTCCTGTAGCAAAGGCTTTTCTGAACATGACTCAGATGTTAAGCATTCCTGTTACATATGTAATTGTTGAAAAGCTGTGAAGGTCACACACTTGATGAAACTGACTATAGAACAGCCATCAGCCAAGCTGGTTAACTTAGCCACCTTGGTGGAAATCTAACAGGAGATGAGTCCTCCAGATGTCCCCAAACTGGTGATTTTACAACCACTCTGCACCTCTTAGTGAATAGGATGTAATTTTCAGAGAAAGACAGCCATGCAAAGGGATAGGCTATGAGAAGGAATTTGATCAGGGTGCATGCTCTCATGAGAAGAGGAGAAATAACTCAAGATGAATGCTATGACTGCAATTAATGTGGACAGTCCCTCAAACAAAAATCTCACTTCCTTGGGCACCAGAGGACTCATACTGGAGAGAGACTTTATACCTGTATGATTGTGGAAAGTCCTTCTCTAAGAATTATATCCTGGCTGTGTATCAAAGAATCCATACAGAGAAAAATTTTATAATTGTGAAGACATTCATTGCCAGCTCTTGCCTTTATCAAGCACAAGAGGACCCACACAGGAGAGAAGCCCCGTGAATGCAACCAGTGTGGGAAGTCTTTCAACCACTACTCTTCCCTTGTTTTGCATCACAGAATTCATATTGGAGAAAAACCATATAGATGTAGAGTGAGAAAAAATCCTAGTGTTTCCCACTTTATTGTCCATCTAAGAATTCACACAGGAGAGAAGTTCTATGTATGTACAAGAGTGTGGAAAGACCTGTATTAATATCTCATGCTTTATTAAACATGTGAGAAGTCTCACCAGTGAGAGATCCTATAAATGTATGGATGTGGAAAATCCTTCAACTGCAATAGTCACCTCATTGTGCATTAAAAAAAAAATCACTGGAGCACCTGGCTGGCTCAGTTGGTAGAACACACAGCTCTTGATCTCAGGGCTGTAAGTTTGGGCCCCATATTGGGTGTAGAGATTACTTAAAAATAAAATCTTGGGGAAAAAATCATTCTGGAGAGAAACCGTGTGAGTGTAAAAGGCATGGGAAAACTTTGAGAGCTCTTAACCTCATCCAGTACCAGAATATTCCTGCTAGTGAGAAAGAAACCCCATGGCTGTAACCAATGTCAGAAACTTTAGGAATATCACTGGTCTCATTTGATACCAGAGGACTCATACTGGTAAGAAGCCCTAGAAGAACAGTCAGTGTGGCAAAGCTTTTTGGAGCAGCTGCTGTCTGGCCAATCACTAGAAGATACATTCTCAGGAGACCCTGTATCAGTGTTTCAAACATGGGGACATTTTCCAGAATAGCTCTGCTCTTGTTAGACACCAGAGTTAGCACACTAGAAAGACACTTGTGGGGACTCAATGAATGTGACAGTGGCTCTGTCAGATTCTCTTTACTTAATCAGTGTCAGAGACTTCATATTGAAGAGAAGTTCTTTGAAAATAATAGAGTTCATCCTTAACTCCTTGGAACAAACTTTCGAGACATTGTGTCTATATAAGAAATTCAGATAATTCTTTTGCTATGTTTATTTTTATTTATATATATTTAAAATTTTATTTATTCATGAAAGACACAGAGAGAGAGAGAGAGAGAGAGAGAGGCAGAGACACAGGCAGAGGGAGAAGCAGGCTCCACACAGGGAGCCCAACATGGGACTCAATCTCGGAACTCCAGGATCTTGCCCTGGTCCAAAGGCAGGCACCAAACCACTGAGCCACCCAGGGATTCCCGCTATGTTTATTTTTAAATTTGAATTCTTGCCTCTCTTTGTATCAGAAGATTTGGCTAATATGCTGAGTTTGAAGTTTTGGTAAGATCTCTTGCCAAAACTCTTGAGTAAAAAGAATGAGTTTTTGAATGAGTAATAATATTGAAAAGTACTTTAAGTCGATGCTAGTCTTTATATGATAACTCATACCTGAGACAAAGAGCAAACATATACTCTCGGTAGGAAAGCTTCCAGTTGGAGATCTGATCTGATCTTCCAGAGTCCTGCTGTCTGATAGAAATATAATGTGTGTGTGTGGGGAGGAAGTAATATAATGTGAGCCACGTATATAAGTTCAATTTTTTTAGTGGCCACATTTCTGAAAAGTGACTAGGAACATGAACAGGTGAAGTTAGTGTCAATAACATTTTATTCTACCCACCTATATCCCAAATACTATCATTTAAACATAATGACATTGCTACATTTCAGATTCTCTGTAACTGCCCATCTGGTGACTACTTCATTGGGCAGCACAACTAATGGGTCAGAGAATGAGTTCTGGAGAAACCACCCTTATAGTACATTTGTCCCATTACAAATCCACAATCAAGTTTTTAACACAATTGTAGAAAAAGCATGTGCCTGGAAGTTAGTCCTTACACAGAATCTTTTTTTTTTTTTGTATATTTTTTTATTGGAGTTCTATTTGCCAACATATAGTATAACACCCAGTGCTCATCCCGTCAAGTTCCCCCCTCAGTGCCCATTACCCAGTCACCCCATTCTCCCACTCACCTCCCCTTCCACTACCCCTTGTTCATTTCCCAGAGTTAGGAGTCTCTCATGTTCATGACACAGAATCTGAAAGAGTATACTGTATTTAATTTATTTTCGTGTACATGTTCTTGGGGTGCCTGGGTGGCTCAGTCAGTTAAGTGCCTGCCTTAGGTCAGGTCATGTTCCCGGATTCCCAGGATGGAGCCCTGCATCAGTCTCCCCGCTCAGCGGTCTGCTTCTCCCTCTCCCTCTGCTCCTCCCCTGGCTCATGCTCTGTCTCTCTCTCAAATAAATACATAACATCTTTAAAAATAACATACATGTTTTCACATTTTGACATCTCAAATATCAGGGTAATCAATGGCATGCTATAGTTTCATTAGCAGCCTTTTTTTCTTTCTTTTTTTTTAAAGCTTATTTATTCATTAGAGACACAGAGAGAGGCACAGAGACACAAGCAGAGGGAGAAGCAGGCTCCCTGTAGGGAGCCTGATGTGGAACTCGATCCCAGGACTCCGGGATCACGCCCTGAGCTGAAGGCAGGCGCTCAACTGCTGAGCCACCCAGGCATCCCATGAATAAATAAAATCTTTAAAAAAAAGAAGAAATATGTGCACTATTTTGTGCGTGTGCATGTGTGCACTTTGGGCCTTTTATTTATAAAAGAAAACCCTGTGCCTGACAATAAATAGGTATTCATTTAAGTAGAAAATCCTTGGCTTCTCAGAAGCCCTGTACAAGAAACCCGGCCTCAGTTAAAGAAAAATTCTATGAAATTGCATGAAAACACTGGACCAGGCATATGTGAGCATTAATGTCTTGGTTAAGAGAGCATTTTTTTACTTCAGTCAGACTTGGGTTCCTCATGGGTTTACACCTCAATAGCTGTGTAATCTTAGGTGAATTATTGAACCTCATTGTGCCTTACTTCCTCACATTTAAATGTGGACAACCCTTCCCTCAGGATTAAGAGAAGTGAGGTGTGGAGAGTGCCCGGGATATAAGTGTTCAGTGTGTACTGGTTGCTTCTGCCCTCTTGCTCCTACCCTTGTAGTTGCTATTATTGTTGCTGCTCTTGTTGATGATATTTTGTTATTGTTGCTTTTGTTGTTGTTGCTCTTAATGATTATGACATTGGTGTTACTCTCCTCTGACTCAGGAGACTGAAAGAGAAGGGACACCAGCAGCCTTCCCAATATCATCAGTAGCTCATAGATGGCATTGCTTCCCAAACTCTAGTGTGCATGATTGGCTAAAAGCCTCCAGAACTGGGCAGAGTTGAAGAAGCTAGCTGGGAGAGCACTAGAGGACAAGAGGGCTAGACTCTCTAAGATGTGGCTGATGGCAGCTGGAGTGTGTATGAATGCCTGACCCGAGTGGACACAGGGCTCTAGGCACTGAAAAGATGAGGTCTTGGTGGGTTGAACATTAGGTATGTGTGCCCCAGAGTAATGGCGTATATTGAGATGAGAAGGAAGATGTTGCCCAGTGTTCTTTCCATTGTGGTACATCTCCATCCCACAGAGTTTGGGAAAGAAGCTAGTCTTGTTTGGACAATTCTATGCTCATAAATTCAACAAGTTAGGTAAAGTGGCCCAATTTCTTAAAAGATAGACTATCAAAACTCACTCTACAAACAAACTGAATAGGCCTATATCTATCAAAGTAGTTGTGTTTCTTAAAAGATTTTATTTATTTATTTTGAATGAGAGACAGCTCACAAGCAAGGGGGAGGGGCAAAGAGAAAAGGAGAAGTAGACTACCTGCTAAGCAGAGAGCCTGACTCGGGGCTTGATCCCGGGACCCCAGGATCCCAGGATCATGACCCAAGCCGAATACAGATGCTTAACTGACTAAGCTACTCAAGCACCCTGAGGTAGTCTTATTTTTTTTTTTTTCAAAACAAAGTCCAGGCCCTGATAATTTTTTTTCCTGATAATTATTTTTTTTTAATTTTTATTTATTTATGATAGTCACAGAGAGAGAAAGAGAGAGAGGCAGAGACATAGGCAGAGGGAGAAGCAGGCTCCATGCACCGGGAGCCTGATGTGGGATTCGATCCCGGGTCTCCAGGATCGCGCCCTGGGCCAAAGGCAGGCGCCAAACCGCTGCGCCACCCAGGGATCCCTGATAATTATTTTTGATGAATTCTATCCAACACTTAAGGAAGAAATGATGCCAATTCCACACTTTTCAGAAAATAAAGGATGAAACACTTCCTGATTGATTTTATAAGGTCAGCATTACCTGGATACTAAAACCAGACAATGGGAAGAGAACTACAGAGTAATAGTCTTTTGTCAATGCAAATACAAATATGCTTAATAAAATATAAGCAAATTGAATTCTGTAATATATAAGAGCAACAATGGGATCCCTGGGTGGCACAGCGGTTTGGCGCCTGCCTTTGGCCCAGGGCGCAATCCTGGAGACCCGGGATCGAGTCCCACGTCAGGCTCCCGGTGCCTGGAGCCTGCTTCTCCCTCTGCCTGTGTCTCTGCCTCTCTCTCTCTCTCTCTCTCTCTGTATGACTATCATAAATAAATAATAAAAAAAAGAATTAAAAAAAAAAAAAGAGCAACAATGCAACATGACCAGGGGGTTTATCCTGGAAATGCAAGGCTGTTTCAATATTTGAAAACCAGTCAATTTGAAAACCAGTCAATATAACCCGTCATATTGACAGAGTAAAGAACAAAAAATACATGATCTTACAAATAGCTGCAGACAGAGCATTTGATAAAATTAATTATCCTTTCCTGATAACAATAGCAAACTAGGAATAATGAGGAACTTCTTTAATCTGAAAAGGGCATATGTAAATAACGTATAGCCAACATCATAATGGTGAACCACAGATAAGGATGACAGCTCTCTGCTACTGCTATTTGAATCATACTGGAAGTCCTACCCAATCCAATTAGGCAAGAAAAAATACAAAAAGCCTACAAACTGCAATTTTCATCAAACTCTCAGCAAGACATAGATGAAAGAAATAAAATAAGTCATACAATAAACTTGTAGACATAGACAAGCTTACTCCAATATTTATATGGGAAAGCACTAGACTTAGAATAGAAAAAGATTGTTCCAAAAATAACTTTTGACAAAGAAGAAAAGTGAGAGGAATAACTGATGTTAAGTCTTATTATTCAAGTACAGTAACCAAAAGTTTGTGGTTTTATTTTATTTATTTTATTTATTTTTAAAGAGTTTATTTATTTATTAATGAGAGACACAGGCAGAAGGAGAAGCAGGCTCCATGCAGGGAGCCCGATGCAGGACTTGATCCCGGGACTCCAGGATCACGCCCTGAGCCGAAGGCAGACATTCAACTGCTGAGCCATCCAGGCGTCCCAAGTTTGTGGTTTTAGCTGACACATAGGTCAATGGAACAGAATAGGAAACCCAAAAAAAGACCCACAAAGACATGCTCAACTGATTTTTGACAAATGTGCAAAGCTAGGATAGCCTTTTTATTTATTTTTTAAAAGATTTTATTAATTTCTTTGAGAGAGAAAACGAGTAAGGGAGTGGCAGAGGGAGAGGCAGGAGAAGCAGACTCCCTGCCTGACACAGGTCAATCCCAGGACCCCAGGATCATGACCCAAGCCAAAGCAGATACTTAACTGATGGAGCTACCCAGGTGCCCCAAGGATAGCCTTCTTAATGAATGGTGTTGGAGCAGTTGGGTATCTATTATATAACAAAACATATTTGGTTGTCCACTCCTAG